>NC_140590.1:46539582-47139582 GCF_964204655.1 Triturus cristatus | reverse complement strand
CTGGATTACCTCCCTTGGATCTGTTTATTGCGACATAAGGAGAGAGGTGGTACATGCCCCTGTAGTCATACAGTTGTCAAGGATCCCATGCCACCTTTCAACACTGTCTCACTCTGTGTCCTTAATAGAATTGAAACTTTCCTTCTCAATAGCTGGAACATTTCAAATGCTATCAAAGGTTCAAAGCAATGGTACAGCGATGGCAAGAGCCTCATTGACAACTGGTAATTGACAGGAAGGGGAGGCATAGAATGCTCTCATCTGAATCTTCCAAGGTGGGCACAACCACTGGGGAAACAAAGGTAGGGGAGGGGAAAGATGGGAAAGACCATTTAAGGAGAGCGGTAATCAGAGCAGAAATGACGTGTAAGGGTAGACGGTCTGTGATGGGGACAATCTAGCCAGAGGGCCCCTCTGTGGTTGAGCAGGGTCGGGGAAGAGCCTGTTGGAGAGAAGTCCCAGGTGAGGAGGCTGGAGTTCACCTGGGTGCCTTCTGCTCTGGGAGGACCGGATTTTCTCTGTCTTGTAAGTATGACTGCCACCTTTCATAGTGAAAACTTCTGCCCATGTGTTCTTATTTTTTACATTCTGTAAGAAAGAGGAGCTGTTATTTGAAAAAGATGTTGTCTAAATTCTTACGTATTTTAAGTTATCAATAGTTTGCTTCAATAATAATTGAGGACTGTCTTAAAAAGCTTTGAAGTACTTTTGAACTGTGTTGATTGTGTATTTGCTGTTTTAAGTTTATATTTCTAAAGGGATAAAACATTTCTAGCAGCCTTGACATAAAAGTACAGGTCATGTTGCTGAAACACTGGGCATGCGCAGCCCTACTTGTAAGTTGTGGAGGATACAAGGCCGTGCTTGTGTGCTAGCACACCCCGCGCCACTTCAGGGTACAGCTGCTTGCTGTGGAGAGGCGCTTTACTGTGTATCCTACTAGCGGCATCACAAGCACACCGACCTGGACTGCTACTTCCTGCTGAAGACAAACAAGAACCTGGAGAGGTGTCCAGAAATGCAAGCACCGGTTGTGCCAACACTTGTGGTTCTACTTGTGAGTCATTCAAAGACACTTTGAACTGCATCTACCATAATACATTGGGAGAACTGGTGCTGCCTTGCTGGCAGGGCGCTTAAGCTTCCCTTGACATCCATGTGCCCTGACGATTCCATGTAGGGAAAGTTTGTTCATTATTTGTTTTGTCGCATGAAGGTCTGAAACCCTACACCACTTGCTCTAGGTTTTAGGGGAAGGACCTCTGTGCCAACCTAACCCATTGGTTCTAGGTTTTAGGAGAAGGGTTCTGGATCAGTAGGACACCTTTACTACTGGCACCATAGACATCTTCATGGTTGGAGATGAAGTGGAACTTTTCTGCTAGGTGTAGGTTTCATGACGAGCTGGTGCTCAGCCCTCTGGTGATGTTAGGCGGCCACATATAGCCACCAGGACAAGGTAAGCAATGTGGGTTTGTCTAACTGACGTCCGAAAAGGACACGAGAGAGGAAGCGATAGAGCGAGGGAGAGGAGGAGAGAGACTGGACAAGGGAAATAGGTCGATGAAAACTTACATTACCTCTTCGTCCGTCTTCCCATCCCATTCCATACAAATGAGCGGTTCGCCTTCTCCAGTGAACCTATCACCTAGCTGAGGTCAAAATACTTTCCCCAATATAGGGGTGCTGCCTCTCCAGCATGCACAAAGGAGGAAGCACGTCTCTAGAACCTCCTGATCAATCAATCAATCAATCAATCAAGCATTTGTATAGCGCGCTACTCACCCGGAGGGTCTCAAGGCGCTTGGGGTAGGGGGTCCGCTACTGCTCGAACAGCCAGGTCTTGAGTTGCTTCCTGAAGGCGAGGTGGTCTTGGGTCAGGCGGAGGTGGGTGGGGAGGGAGTTCCACGTCTTGGCGGCCAGGTAGGAGAAGGATCTTCCTCCCGTTGTGGCTCTTCGGATGCGGGGATCGGCGGCGAGGGCGTGGCTGGTCGAGCGAAGCCGGCGGGTGGGAGTGTAGAAGTTCAGGCGGTCGTTGAGGTATCTTGGGCCTTGGTTGTGGAGAGCTTTGGGTGCGTGGGTGAGGATTCGGAACGTGATTCTCTTGCTGACGGGGAGCCAGTGCAGGTTTCTCAGGTGTGCGGAGATGTGGCTGTGTCGGGGGATGTCAAGGATGAGTCTTGCTGAGGCGTTCTGAATGCGCTGGAGTCTTTTCTGGAGTTTTGCGGTGGTTCCGGCATAGAAGGAGTTGCCGTAGTCCAGTCGGCTGGTGACAAGGGCCTGGGTGACCGTCTTCCTGGTTTCGGTGGGGATCCACCGAAAGCTCTTACGTAGCATGCGTAGGATGTTGAAGCATGACAAGGAGACGGCGTTGACTTGTCTGGTCATGGAGAGGGAGGAGTCCAGGATGAAGCCCAGGTTGCGTGCGTGGTCTGTAGGTTTGGGTGCGCTGCCCAGGGCAGGGGGCCACCAGGAGTCCTCCCAGGCGGCGGGCGACGATCCCAGGATGAGGACTTCCGTCTTGTCTGAGTTCAGTTTCAGGCGGCTGTTCATCATCCACTCGGCTACGTCTTTCATCCCTTCGTGTAGGTTGGTTCTGGCGGTGGCGGGGTCGTTGGTGAGGGAGAGGATCAGCTGGGTGTCGTCGGCGTAGGAGATGATGTTGAGGTTGTGTTGGCGTGCGATCATGTAGATGTTGAACAGCGTGGTGCTGAGTGAAGATCCTTGAGGTACGCCGCAGATGACTTCGGTGGCTTCTGATCTGAACGGGGGGATGCGGACTCTCTGTGTCCTTCCGGCGAGGAAGGAGATGATCCATTCCAGTGCCTTCTCTTGGATTCCGATGTTGTTGAGGCGCTGCACTAGGGTGCGGTGGCAGACCGTGTCGAACGCCGCGGAGAGGTCCAAGAGGATGAGGGCCGCTGTTTCCCCGTTGTCGAGCAGGGTTCGGATGTCGTCGGTGGCTGCGATGAGGGCGGTCTCGGTACTGTGGTTGGCCCGGAAGCCGGACTGCGAGTGGTCGAGTGATCCATTCGTCTCGAGGAAGGCGGCCAGCTGTCTGTTGACGGTCTTCTCGATGACTTTGGCCGGGAACGGGAGGAGCGAGATGGGGCGGTAGTTTTTGAGGTCGGTGGGGTCCGCTGATGGTTTCTTCAGTAGGGCGCTGAGTTCGGCATGCTTCCAGCTCTCTGGGAAGGTGGCGGTGTGGAAGGAGGCGTTGATGATGTCCCGTAGATGGGGAGCGATGGCGGAGTCGGCCTTGTTGAAGACGTGGTGAGGGCAGGGGTCGGTTGGTGATCTGGAGTGGATGGAGTTCATCGTGCGGATGGTGTCTTCGGTGTTGATCGGGGTCCAGGCGCGGAGGGTGGTGGTGGGGTGCGCTGGTGCAGTCGTAGGGTGCGTCGGCTGTGTGCTGAAGCTGTTATGGATGTCTGCGATCTTGCTGTGGAAGAACGAGGCGAGCGAGTTGCAGAGGTCTTGCGATGGGGTGATGTTGTTGTTTCCGGCGCTGGGGTTGGAGAGCTCTTTGACGACGTTGAAGAGTTCCTTGCTGTTGTGGGCGTTGTTGTCCAGTCGTTCCTTGAAGGCGGTTTTCTTGGTGGCGTGGATCAGTTGGTGGTGTTTTCGAGTGGCGAGCTTGAGGGTGGTCATGTTGTCTGATGTTGGGTCTCTGCGCCAGGCTTTCTCGAGGGCTCGGCAGGTCTTCTTGGAGCACTTGAGTTCGTCGGTGAACCAGGATGCTTTCTTGTTGCCGGGTCTGCTGGGAGGGGTCTTCAGTGGGGCGAGGTCATCTGCGCAGTTGCTGATCCACCTCGTGAGGTTGTTGGCGGCTTGGTTGGGGTTCGCTGAGCTGGCGGGAGGGTTCTGGCTCAGGGATGCGGCGAGCTGGTCGGCTGTGATCTTGTTCCAGCTTCTGCGGGGGCCCTGTTGCTGGTGGTGGTGGAGCGTGGTCCTTTTGAAGCTGAAGTGGACGCAGCTGTGGTCCGTCCAGTGGAGTCCGGTGGCGTGGCTGAAGGAGATGTCCTTGCTGGATGAGAAGACGGGGTCGAGCGTGTGGCCGGCGTAGTGGGTGGGGGTGGTCACCAGTTGCTTGAGTCCGAGGTTGGAGAGGTTGTCAAGCAGGGTGGTGGTGTTGCGGTCGTTGTTGTTCTCCAGGTGGAAGTTGAGGTCCACGAGGAGGATGTAGTCAGCGGAGGGGAGGGCGTGCGGGCTGATGAAGTCGGCGAAGTCTTTGCTGAATTGTGTGCGTGGTCCCGGGGGTCTGTAGATGAGGGTGCCTCTGAGTGTAGTCTTGGGGTCGGTGTGGATTTGGAAGTGTAGGTGTTCGGTAGCTGTGAGGGTGTCGTCGGAGTTGGTCGTGATGCGGATGGTGTTCTTGTGGACGATGGCGATACCTCATCCCATCTGGTTGGCGCGGTCCCTCCGGGTGATCTTGTATCCGTCCGGGATGGCGATGGCGATGTCGGGCGCTGAGGAGGCGTTCATCCATGTTTCCGTGAGGAAGGCGACGTCTGGAGCTGTGGTGTCGAGCAGGTTCCAGAGTTCCACGGAGTGTCTGTGGACGGAGCGGGTGTTGAGCAGGATGCAATTCAGGTGGTTGTTGCTGGTGCTCGTTTTGGCGGGTGCGGTACAGGTCCGGATGCAGGTGAACTTGCAGGATTGGCAGGTGAAGGGTCCGTGGGTGCGTCCTGGGGTGGCTCGGTGGCAGCCGGGGATCCGGCCGGTGTTGAGTGCGTTGAGGGTGGCTGCGTCGTAGGTCCGGCGGGTAGGCTGGCTTCTGCGGGGGCCAGGGGGTCTGGCGCTGGGCGCGGTGCAGGCGCAGACGGGCGCAGACGGGCTTGCCTTTGGCGCGCCTTCGGCGCACAATCGGCGCGCTCGCGCGGATTCCTGAGAATACCAAAGAAGCTCATAAAAAAGAAAGAAAAACAAAACAATCACCATAGACAGAAACCAGGGAGGGAGGGACGGGCTCAGAAATGAAACAGGAAGACCAGGACTCGGAGTAAAGAAGATTACGGGTAAGTAGCCGGGCATTAACTGCACGAGTAAGGAATGGAACGGAAGACCAGGACACGGAGTGATGAAGATTACCAGTAAGTAATCGGGCATTAACTGAACATGTAAGGAATGGAACGGGAAGACCTCGACATAGAGTAATGAAGATTACCGGTAAGTAGCTGGGCATTAACTGAACGTGTAAGGAATGGAACGGGAAGACCAGGACTCGGAGTAATGAGGATTACAGGTAAGTAACCGAGCATTTACTGCACATGTAAGGAATGGAACAGGAAGACCTCGACATAGAGTAATGAAGATTACCGGTAAGTAGCTGGGCATTAACTGCACGTGCAAGGAAAGGAACGGGAAGACCTGGACTCAGAGTAAAGAAGATTACTGGTAAGTAGCCGGGCATTAACTGCACGAGTAAGGAATGGAACGGGAAGCCTGGAACTCGGAGTAATGAACATTATCGGTAAGTAACCGAGCATTAACTGCACGTGTAAGGAATGGAACGGAAGACCAGGACTCGGAGTAAAGAAGATTACTGGTAAGTAACCGGGCATTAACTGCACGTGCAAGGAAAGGAACGGGAAGACCTGGACTCGGAGTAATGAAGATTACGGGTAAGTAACCGAGCATTAACCGCATGAGTAAGGAATGGAACGGAAGACCAGGACTCGGAGTAATGAAGATTACCAGTAAGTAATCGGGCATTAACTGAACGTGTAAGGAATCGAACGGGAAGACTGGAACTCGGAGTAATGAAGATTACGGGTAAGTAACCAAGCATTAACTGCACATGTAAGGAATTCAACGGGAAGACCAGGACTCGGAGTAATGAAGATTACCAGTAAGTAATCGGGCATTAACTGAACGTGTAAGGAATGGAACGGGAAGACCGGAACTCAGAGTAATGAACATTACTGGTAAGTAACTGAGCATTAACTGCACGTGTAAGGAATGGAACAGGAAGACCTGGACTCGGAGTAATGAAGATTACGGGTAAGTAACCAAGCATTAACCGCATGAGTAAGGAATGGAACGGAAGACCAGGACTCGGAGTAATGAAGATTACCAGTAAGTAATCGGGCATTAACTGAACATGTAAGGAATGGAACGGGAAGACCTCGACATAGAGTAATGAAGATTACCGGTAAGTAGCTGTGCATTAACTGAACGTGTAAGGCATGGAACGGGAAGACCAGGACTCAGAGTAATGAAGATTACAGGTAAGTAATCGAGCATTTACTGCACGTGTAAGGAATGGAACAGGAAGACCTCGACATAGAGTAATGAAGATTACCGGTAAGTAGCTGGGGATTGACTGCACGTGCAAGGAAAGGAGCGGGAAGACCTGGACTCGGAGTAAAGAAGATTACTGGTAAGTAGCCGGGCATTAACTGCACGAGTAAGGAATGGAACGGGTAGCCTGAAACTCGGAGTAATGAACATTACCGGTAAGTAACCGAGCATTAACTGCACGTGTAAGGAATGGAACGGAAGACCAGGACTCGGAGTAAAGAAGATTACTGGTAAGTAGCCGGGCATTAACTGCACGAGTAAGGAATGGAACGGAAGACCAGGACTCGGAGTAAAGAAGATTACTGGTAAGTAACCGGGCATTAACTGCACGTGCAAGGAAAGGAACGGGAAGACCTGGACTCGGAGTACTGAAGATTACGGGTAAGTAACCGGGCATTAACTGCATGAGTAAGGAATGGAACGGAAGACCAGGACTCGGAGTAATGAAGATTACCAGTAAGTAATCGGGCATTAACTGAACGTGTAAGGAATGGAACGGGAAGACCGGGACTTAGAGTAATGAACATTACCGGTAAGTAACTGAGCATTAACTGCACGTGTAAGGAATGGAACAGGAAGACCTGGACATAGAGTAATGAAGAGTGCCGGTAAGTAGCCGGGCATTAACTGCACGTGCAAGGAAAGGAACAGGAAGACCTGGACTCTGAGTAATGAAGAGTGCCGGTAAGTAGCCGGGCATTAACTGCACGTGCAAGGAAAGGAACAGGAAGACCTGGACTCTGAGTAATGAAGATTACCGGTAAGTAACTGGGCATTAACTGCACGTGTAAGGAATGGAACGGAAGACCAGGACTCGGAGTAAAGAAGAATACCGGTAAGTAGCCGGGCATTAACTGCACGTGCAAGGAAACGAACGGGAAGACCTGGACTCAGAGTATTGAAGATTACGGGTAAGTAACCGAGCATTAACTGCATGAGTAAGGAATGGAACGGAAGACCAGGACTCGGAGTAATGAAGATTACCAGTAAGTAATCGGGCATTAACTGAACATGTAAGGAATGGAACGGGAAGACCTCGACATAGAGTAATGAAGATTACCGGTAAGTAGCTGTGCATTAACTGAACGTGTAAGGAATGGAACGGGAAGACCAGGACTCAGAGTAATGAAGATTACAGGTAAGTAATCGAGCATTTACTGCACGTGTAAAGAATGGAACAGGAAGACCTCGACATAGAGTAATGAAGATTACCGGTAAGTAGCTGGGCATTAACTGCACGTGCAAGGTAAGGAGCGGGAAGACCTGGACTCGGAGTAAAGAAGATTACTTGTAAGTAGCCGGGCATTAACTGCACGAGTAAGGAATGGAACGGGAAGCCTGGAACTCGGAGTAATGAACATTACCGGTAAGTAACCGAGCATTAACTGCACGTGTAAGGAATGGAACGGAAGACCAGGACTCGGAGTAAAGAAGATTACTGGTAAGTAGCCGGGCATTAACTGCACGAGTAAGGAATGGAACGGAAGACCAGGACTCGGAGTAAAGAAGATTACTGGTAAGTAACCGGGCATTAACTGCACGTGCAAGGAAAGGAACGGGAAGACCTGGACTCGGAGTAATGAAGATTACGGGTAAGTAACCGAGCATTAACCGCATGAGTAAGGAATGGAACGGAAGACCAGGACTCGGAGTAATGAAGATTACCAGTAAGTAATCGGGCATTAACTGAACATGTAAGGAATGGAACGGGAAGACCTCGACATAGAGTAATGAAGATTACCGGTAAGTAGCTGTGCATTAACTGAACGTGTAAGGCATGGAACGGGAAGACCAGGACTCAGAGTAATGAAGATTACAGGTAAGTAATCGAGCATTTACTGCACGTGTAAGGAATGGAACAGGAAGACCTCGACATAGAGTAATGAAGATTACCGGTAAGTAGCTGGGGATTGACTGCACGTGCAAGGAAAGGAGCGGGAAGACCTGGACTCGGAGTAAAGAAGATTACTGGTAAGTAGCCGGGCATTAACTGCACGAGTAAGGAATGGAACGGGTAGCCTGAAACTCGGAGTAATGAACATTACCGGTAAGTAACCGAGCATTAACTGCACGTGTAAGGAATGGAACGGAAGACCAGGACTCGGAGTAAAGAAGATTACTGGTAAGTAGCCGGGCATTAACTGCACGAGTAAGGAATGGAACGGAAGACCAGGACTCGGAGTAAAGAAGATTACTGGTAAGTAACCGGGCATTAACTGCACGTGCAAGGAAAGGAACGGGAAGACCTGGACTCGGAGTACTGAAGATTACGGGTAAGTAACCGGGCATTAACTGCATGAGTAAGGAATGGAACGGAAGACCAGGACTCGGAGTAATGAAGATTACCAGTAAGTAATCGGGCATTAACTGAACGTGTAAGGAATGGAACGGGAAGACCGGGACTTAGAGTAATGAACATTACCGGTAAGTAACTGAGCATTAACTGCACGTGTAAGGAATGGAACAGGAAGACCTGGACATAGAGTAATGAAGAGTGCCGGTAAGTAGCCGGGCATTAACTGCACGTGCAAGGAAAGGAACAGGAAGACCTGGACTCTGAGTAATGAAGAGTGCCGGTAAGTAGCCGGGCATTAACTGCACGTGCAAGGAAAGGAACAGGAAGACCTGGACTCTGAGTAATGAAGATTACCGGTAAGTAACTGGGCATTAACTGCACGTGTAAGGAATGGAACGGAAGACCAGGACTCGGAGTAAAGAAGAATACCGGTAAGTAGCCGGGCATTAACTGCACGTGCAAGGAAACGAACGGGAAGACCTGGACTCAGAGTATTGAAGATTACGGGTAAGTAACCGAGCATTAACTGCATGAGTAAGGAATGGAACGGAAGACCAGGACTCGGAGTAATGAAGATTACCAGTAAGTAATCGGGCATTAACTGAACATGTAAGGAATGGAACGGGAAGACCTTGACATAGAGTAATGAAGATTACCGGTAAGTAGCTGTGCATTAACTGAACGTGTAAGGAATGGAACGGGAAGACCAGGACTCAGAGTAATGAAGATTACAGGTAAGTAATCGAGCATTTACTGCACGTGTAAAGAATGGAACAGGAAGACCTCGACATAGAGTAATGAAGATTACCGGTAAGTAGCTGGGCATTAACTGCACGTGCAAGGAAAGGAGCGGGAAGACCTGGACTCGGAGTAAAGAAGATTACTGGTAAGTAGCCGGGCATTAACTGCACGAGTAAGGAATGGAACGGGAAGCCTGGAACTCGGAGTAATGAACATTACCGGTAAGTAACCGAGCATTAACTGCACGTGTAAGGAATGGAACGGAAGACCAGGACTCGGAGTAAAGAAGATTACTGGTAAGTAGCCGGGCATTAACTGCACGAGTAAGGAATGGAACGGAAGACCAGGACTCGGAGTAAAGAAGATTACTGGTAAGTAACCGGGCATTAACTGCACGTGCAAGGAAAGGAACGGGAAGACCTGGACTCGGAGTAATGAAGATTACGGGTAAGTAACCGAGCATTAACTGCATGAGTAAGGAATGGAACGGAAGACCAGGACTCGGAGTAATGAAGATTACCAGTAAGTAATCGGGCATTAACTGAACATGTAAGGAATGGAACGGGAAGACTGGGACTCGGAGTAATGAAGATTACGGGTAAGTAACCGAGCATTACCTGCACATGTAAGGAATGGAACGGGAAGACCAGGACTCAGAGTAATGAAGATTACCAGTAAGTAATCGGGCATTAACTGAACGTGTAAGGAATGGAACGGGAAGACCTGGACTCAGAGTAATGAACATTACCGGTAAGTAACTGAGCATTAACTGCACATGTAAGGAATGGAACAGGAAGACCTGGACATAGAGTAATGAAGAGTACCGGTAAGTAACCGGGCATTAACTGCACATGTAAGGAATGGAACAGGAAGACATGGACTCTGAGTAATGAAGATTACCGGTAAGTAACCGGGCATTAACTGCACATGTAAGGAAAGGAACAGGAAGACCTGGACATAGAGTATTGAAGATTATCGGTAAGTAACCGAGCATTAACTGCACGTGTAAGGAAAGGAACGGGAAGACCTGGACTCTGAGTATTGAAGGTTACCGGTAAGTAACCGGGCATCCCTGTAGTCTGACTGTAGAACCACCACACAATCCCTGGCCTCCTCCCATGTGGATAACACCAAACACTGCCCCTCCGTACCTACCTGCCCATCGCGCAGAGGGCCCTGCTTCAGACTCCCTCTTGATTCTTCCAAGGACCAAAGAACGGCAGCCTTGTTGCAACGGTAAGGATCTTCAATCAGTTATTTTATGGTTTTATAGTGGAACAAACAAAGTGCTGCAGGCGTCAGAGCGCCCATAGTACAATCTATGCATTTAGCGTTTATTTACTAGGGGTTGCATGGGGGTTTGCAGGTGCTGCCCGCAGTGTTATATCACAGCAAGTACATTAGGAAGTGCATTGACGCAATGCTTTGCGCCACACGAGCCTCCGTGCAAAACTTTAGTAAAAAAGAAATCTCAATGCAATGATCTTGGTGTTTATAACATGATTTCTGCATGAGACGTGTGAAGTCAATGCTGCAAAAGCTGACATCTAGTTAAGATTCAGAGACAAATGAATGTAACGATTAGCAATTCCTGTATCGTGGACTGTTGACTATCTTTAAAAAAAATATGGTGGCGGGTGGGGTCTACGCGGAGGGCCACGGAGTTTGTTCGTACCTCCGCGGCCCTCCGCGTAGCCCCACTACGCCCAGGGTTAGCCATTATTAATAAATGTGACTCTGTGTCGCTTTCTCCTGGGGGCTTAATTTGAGCTGGTAGGTTCCAGTGCTCGGCACCGGCACTTAATTGTCCACACCGGCGCTTGTGACAATCTGTCACAAGGTGGCGATGTATGGCTAATTCGGAGATGACCACAACAACAGGTAATATTAATTCAATATAAATTAAATATGACAATTGCCTGCCGCACAGGCCATCTTATAGCCTTGGGATCCAGAAATAGCCCAAATTGCCTCACTCGTTAGTAGCTGTGTTATTGCTATCATTGGCAGCAGGGCCGCCCTAGATCGGATTGACCAGGACAGCGCCCTGGTCCGGGAGGACAGAATATGTGATGTTTGCTGTGGGGCAGGGGGGGTGGTTATGGTGAGACAACTGGAGGTGTGAGGAAGACGAGAGGAGGGAGGGGGTTGGCGGGGTCGTTGCGGTGTGATGGCAGGAGGTGTGAGGAGGATGGGAGGAGGGCGGGGTGTTGATGGGGTGCTAACAATTACGCTGAGGTACATTAAGGGCTGATCACATAGTCTTTAACAAGGCCCGATTGAGGCCAAGTGGGATGGAAGAGCTGCTGTTTGCATGACATTGAGTCAGGCAGCTCCCTGCAGCGCCCCTCGGAATATTGGCGCCCCGGGCCTGGGCCCACCTCGCCCATGCCCAAGGCCAGCCCTTATTAGCAGCATGGCAGGGGCCATGCGCGATACAGGCGGCAGTGGCCTCCTGGCGAGAGCCCTGGCACTTGCCCTTTTTTTTTGTATTACAAATTAAGCACTGTTTCTCCCTCTTGTGGGACATTGCGTAGCACTGCGGTTACTTACTTATTCTGCCGCGACCTTCGCTACTGGTGAGAAAGGCTGGGAGAGAGGAGGCTGGTCACACGAGTCGCAGGCCAGAGTGCAACTGGAGTACCGTGGGCACGCGCGCCATCTAGTGGTCAAACTGAAAGAATGCAGACAATGCTTGTGGGAATATTTTCAAGCCTCAATCAAATATTGCTGCTGACATTGTAAGAAGGTTATTTTATTTAACACTTTCCAGAAAGAAATGTAATATTTTTAGAATCCCATTATTAGTACGAAACAACACGAAAATGCATTACTATGATGTCAGAACATCGTGCGGAACTTTTCTTCACAAAATATATGCAAAGAGCAAGGAAGGGTTAAAGACAGACGCTGGGGTTCAGCCGCCTGCCTCCCCGGTTTACAAGAAGAGATGATAGTACCGCGGCGTTCGGAAACTGCGCATGCGCATCGGATGAAAGCGATGGCATTACTTTTACTTTACTATAATTTCTTCCTTTACGGGATCCGCAGCCCCATGCCAAGCCAAGTCCACAAAGACCAGGTTTGGGGTTCAATGTCCTCACAGTAAGGCGGGAGCAGCACTCACTGGCTGCTTGAGGGTGCGCTCTCGACAGCTGCTCTTCCAGGGGGCGGGGGGTGCGATTAAGACCTCCCAAATTACTAGCTTTTGGTGAACACCCTAGGGTCGACCGGGGCATTTTAAGGATTTTGGGGGTCCCTTTTCGGGACAGCTTTGGATGTATGATCCAGTTTCAGCTCTTTCAAGCTCTCTTTGGCCAGGTCACTGGGTGCACAGGCACAGAGTCTGTGTTTTCAATACTGTAACACAGCAGCAGTTCACTAACATTACTGCAAATAATCTCTGTGACTCCCTCCCATTTCTCACGTGACGTCCTGTTTTGTTCTAAAAGGAATTTTTGTTATGGATGTTGCATGAAACATAAATACAACATTTCTCTGTAAAATGTTTGTAATAGACTCTCACATACCACCCACAATAAAAGTGAATTTAAGGAAAACAGTAATTATAAAATCTGTTTTCAAATGATTCTAGGTCAGCAGGCCAAGACGTTCTGCAGAACAGAGCTGTCTTTATCAGGGGCCCCTGAATGCCTGGGGCCACAGGGCCAGAGCCCACTTTGCACATGCCTTAAAACGTCTCTGGTCAAATGTTGGTGTTAATCAAATATTCCGTCAATACCAGGCATTCTCCCTCATGGATATGAGCAGGTCTAACCTGTCGACATTTATCTCAAGACTCCTGACTATGATGACGCGCTAAAATCATTTACCGCACCTATCATGACGAACCAGGCCCCTGTAAGGAGGGAAGGCAGGGTCTTGGAGGGGGGCCTGGCCCTTGTAAGGAGGGCAGGTGGGGTCTCGGAGGGAGGGCCTGGCCCTTGTAAGGAGGACAGGCGGGAGCTTGGAGGAGGGCCTGGCATTGTAAGGAGGGCAGGTGGGGTCTTGGAGAGGGGCCTGGCCCTTGTAAGGAGGGCAGGCGAGAGCTTGGAGGAGGGCCTGGCACTGTAAGGAGGGCAGGCAGGCGGGAGCTTGGAGGAAGGCCTGGTCCTTGTAACGAGTGCAGGCGGGGTCTCGGAGGGGGGGTCTGGCCCCTGTAAGGAGGGCATGTGGGGGCTTGGAGGGTGGCCTGATTCTTGTAAGGAGGGCAGGCAGGATTTTGGAGGAGAGCCTGGCCCTTGTAAGGAGGACAGGCAGGAGCTTTCAGAAGTGCCTGGCCCTTGTAAGGAGGGCAGGCTGGGTCTTGGAGGGGGGCCTGGCCCTTGTAAGGAGGGCAGGCTGGGTCTTGGAGGAGGGCCTGGCCCTTGTAAGGAGGGCAGGCTGGGTCTTGGAGGGGGGCCTGGCCCTTGTAAGGAGGGCAGGCTGGGTCTTGGAGGAGGGCCTGGCCCTTGTAAGGAGGGCAGGCTGGGTCTTGGAGGGGGGCCTGGCCCTTGTAAGGAGGGCAGGCTGGGTCTTGGAGGAGGGCCTGGCCCTTGTAAGGAGGGCAGGCTGGGTCTTGGAGGGGGGCCTGGCCCTTGTAAGGAGGGCAGGCTGGGTCTCGGAGGAGGGGGACTGGCCCTTGTAAGGAGGACAGGCGGGAGCTTTCAGAAGTGCCTGGCCCTTGTAAGGAGGGCAGGCGGGGTCTCAGAGGGGGGGCCTGGCCCTTGTAAGGAGGGCAGGCTGGGTCTCAGAGGAGGGGAGCAGGCCCTTGTAAGGAGGGCAGGGGGGAGCTTATAGGAAGGCCTGGTCCTCCTGCATGCCACCCCATAAGCCAGAGCTCAGGAGAGGCAAGAGGTGTGGGAAGCGGTTGAAGTGATTTAAAGAAAAAGTATGGGAACTGCGATGCTGTGCACAATGGGGTGCAGGGTGAGTAATCATGGGAGCTGGGTCAAAGGGGTTTCTAAAAAACAACATTCTCTGAAACCTTTTTCGGTTGTTCACCTTCAGGTATGAACATATAAAATACCACACAACTTTAATGTATAATAAACGCAAGTCAAGTTAATCAGTGTGTAATGCACTATCCACGTTTATGAAACCTCTGTTAGTTAATGCACTGCTGAGGTCTGGGTGTAACCAGAGAGCTATAGGAATGAACCCTGGTTGGAGCAGTGGAGAGCAATTAGGGGCTTACGCAAGACCGTGCGGTGCAGCGGCCTGTATTACATTCCTTTAAAAAGCTCACACTTCACCGTTCAACTGGTAACTCCTTTCCAATACCACTCAAAGACAATAAATCTGTGGCATCAGGAGGTGTCAAGTCATTCTATTAATTAAAGTCAATACAGCTGCCCAGCTGCTTTTACATTTGCAGACTGAGCTGTTGTTATGTTTCATATAGGAACCCTAATATTGGCCCGGGTAACATCATACCCCTTCACCTACATTACCTCCCCTACACTACACTGTAACGAGCTTTTTAGGATTGAATCTTTACCTAGTTCTAGTCCTGGGTGCAGAAGGAGGGTTTCTCCTAAACAATAGAGTCCTATAACTCAATCAATAGACTCACACAGTATGAGTGAATATTCATAAGGGTTCTTAGAAACCAGGCTGGGGCTACACCACCTACCCCACCATAAAGTTCATCTCATACGTCATCCGTGTCATGCATCCGTGGAAGTTGGTTGTGGTGGTGGTGGGGTTGTTGATGATTGAGAGGATGAGTTGGGTGTCGTCTGAGTAGGACATTTTATTGAGACTGTGGGATCTGGTGATGTTGGTCAGCGGGGTCATATGTGCATTGAAGAGCATGTGGATGAGGCATGACCCACCGCAGGTGATATCCTTGGGTTCAGGGGTGAAAGGTTGGAGGTGGAACCTCTGAGTTCTTCCCGTGAGGAAGGAGGTGATCCATCTGAGCGCGTCCCCTTGGATGCCGATGTGGTGGAGTCTTTCGATCAGCGTGTGGTGGGATACAGTGTTGAAGGCTGCCGAAGGTTGAGGAGGGACAGAGCTGCTGTTTCTCCTCAGTTGAGGAGGATTCGGATGGCATGGGTGGCTGCAGTCAGGGTGGTTTTTGTGCTGTTTTTGTTGCGGGTGCCGGTTTGGGAGATGTCGAGTATCTGGTTTGTGCTCCAGGTGCGTCATGAGTTGATTGCTGATGGTCTTTTCCAGTACCTTCAGTGGCAATGGGAGCAGGGAGATTGGTCTGTAGTTTTTGAGTTTGTTTGGGTCGGCGCAGGGCTTTTTGAGTAGTGGTCTGACTTTGGCGTGTTTCAAGGCATCGTATTACTGGCTGCAGGTTGCTTGTATTACTTACAGAACTTTGCATCTCATTGAATCGGGCTACCTACTATCCACTAACAGATCCAGAGTCAAAAAGACTTTTCAAAGCTGCCAGAACTTCACCTTAGAAACAAAAAGTCACAGCTCTGGCCTCCTCTGCAGCTGGAGCAGTGATCTAGAATTAGGTTTGAGTGGGCATCGGACTGCAGACTCCTTACTGTCTGTTTTCAAAAGCCTTCCTCTGGCCAATACCCTTACAGCCGTCCCAAGCTATTTAGTCCCCTTTTGTGTTTCTTCTCGTCCTCTTCTGCCCACCTTCTACCCACCCTCTGCACTCTCCAAGCAGCTACTGTTCTTTTTGCCCATCATTTATTCTTCTACGTCAGGTGCTAGTTAGTGGGACTTGTAGCTCCCTAATTCTCCCTGTTGTATGTATGTTGAAGTGTCACATTACACTGGTTTCAGGTACAGAGCGCAGACGCCATAAGATACATTGTGCCATAAAAGAATGCATACATTAAAGAAAAATAAAATCTTTACGTCTTGCATCGTCGTTAGGTCTAGGAGTATGTATCCTCTGAGCCTGAGCGTATGCAGGGGCTCTGATATCTGTGCTCGCCTTCTAGGCGCTATACTACTAAGTGACTAGAGAAAGAATGCTCTTGTACCTGTCTGGGGTGGGCCACGCTACCGTGGCCGCTCGTAGCTACACCTGACATAGATATAAGGGTTCGGTCTGGACTCTCTTGTGGCAACATTGGCTCAAACCCTATTTTCCTTCCTTAAAGGCGGGAATGTACCTGACTCAGCGAGTCTGTGAAACACCTTCTTGGATTTCTGCATCAGACTGAAGTCTGAGAGATTTCTTGCCACATTCACACTTTTAGGCGAAAATGCTTCACTTTCTTGTTATGGGGTTGATTACTTTCCCAACTAGATAGTAGGGCTGTACACTTCAAAAGCCCAGAGGACGGCTCCTTTTCCTGAGAGCCATCTTAGAACTTGAAAGGGACACCAGAAACTCCACTCTTGCGCGCGCATGAGGCACCAAAACTCTGGTTAGAGTCCCAGGCGGATAGGAGTCAGCTGCTGGAGGCTGGGACCGGCCAAAGGTATCCTTCTGGTAACCAGCCCGTGAGACCTTCAGAATGAGCTGATCTCAAGGGTCTTCCTTCCCTATGCAGCTCCTTTCATGGTTTTGGGGTGTGCCTAGCAGTCTGTGTGCTGTGAGGGGGACCCCAGGAGGAGGTCATCAAGTGCTCAGTGCCTGTAATACAGTAATACTGACCTTACTCAAACTGATTTAGGAAAATTTGCTAGTTTATTGTGACACCTTGCACCAATTTTCTGCGCTTCGCGGCGCCTTGACGTGGATCACGTTACAACTTCTTATCTGGACACAGGTTTGGCAATCACTCGAGATGATTATACTACCCTAGCTTTGAACACTGGACAGGCTGGCCCCTTTAAATCCTGAGGTCAGCTTTTGCTCATTGATAGGGATTGAGCCACTGATACTTTCATCATTTTTGGAGCATTATCTTGATAAAAAGATGTATTGTTTAAATATATTTTGGTTGTGGAAGTTATTTATTTCTTTTGACTTTACATCAGTTGTAAACACTGTGCCAAATACCCTCCGCTCCCTGCCCCGCTAGGGTCCAGCCAGGTGTCTTTGATCCCATTAATAAAACTAAACCAAGGTATATCTTATAGAAACCCCATTTTCCTGTGCACATCGAGCTGAGGCTGTTACATTGGAGACTCAGTTATCGCCTGTTCGGGCATGCGCAGTCGGGGTACCGCCAGCATGCTCTAGGGAGGCCGAGTATATCTTAGGCATGGCCAGTATCGCCGGAGTACAGCCTCAATCAATCAATCAGTAGATTTGTAGAGCGCTTCTTGTCACCCGTCAGGGCATCCAAGAGCTTGCATTTGTACTTTGTGTTTCATAAGTCCACACGTTGCCTATCTGGTCACAATCTGCTTGATTCTTTCTAGTCCTGCACCACACCCACCAACCCACCGTACCTATTCTCCTCAAGCCACCTTTGATTTATCTAAGTCAACTCGTTCACCTCTCTGGGCCTTGAGGCGTCGCCATTGATTGGTTCTCCTCTTTGTTCTATAATTATACTTCTCTGGCCAGCTCTGTTCCAAAGGTTGTCCCCAAAGGCATAGTTGTGGGCTCTCTACTCTTATCACTGTACACCTTCTGTTTTCTTTCACTTTTTAGACTTCTCGCATCACCTCTAAGCCAGTGATGACCAAATATTTTTCCTCGTTTCCATCTTTCTCACATCATCTTGTCGTTCAGCTTCCCAGCTGTCTCATTGTTTTAGACACTACATGACAGTACAATCTCTTGAGCTCATATCATCACATCACCTATTTCTGACCTCTTCTTACCCATCTATCCTAACTCCACTGATCTCTTTTCACTCTGGCTTCCTTCTCTTTCCTCTTTCTCTTTCCTCCTTCTTAGAGATCATTTTGACTCAAACATGGACCTACACGTCATCCTCTCTACAACAGGTAGGGTATCAGTTGCTTAATTCCATAACAAACCACCAATACCTCCCATTCCATACAATTAGTTCCTCATTTACACACTTGTCATGAGCTTACTTAACTACTGTACATTCCATTAATAGGTCTTACAATGTATTCCTTCTACACCTACGACAAAGTCATCAACCCTCTTGCTCCTCACTCTCCATCGGCACCAGTCCATCTCCTTCTGGTGGCAACAGGCAGAGTGGCTCTCTTCCAGAAGAACTCAGTCCAAGCACCTCATCTCAATCCGATTAATAGACTGTCCTTCTTCCACTGCTGAAACGCCATCTCTCCACTCATCTTCCAGACCTGGATGTTCTGATAACTTTCACTTGCTCACTGTTCCTAAACTACTCTACATGATCAATCAGTCGGTACTCGTAGAGCGTCGGTTATCACCTGTGAGGGTATCCAGGCACAGGATGGCTGGCTTAGTCGAAGAGCCAGGTATTGAGTTTCTTCCTGAAGTCCATCAGCGAGGGCGATGTTCGGAAGTGGAGGGGTAGGATGTTCCAGGGCTTGCCGGTGAGGTGGGAGAAGGAGCGACCTCCGCTGTGACTACTGTGGATGCTCGGTGTTGGTGCCAATGCTCAGAATATTGCTCTCACAAGGTGCCTTTTCAAGGAGTCCTAATCCAGTGGTTACTAGGCAATATCATGGGTGGTTACTGTTGCTTACCACTTGTGTCCCAAGGTCACCAATGTAATTGCACTCACATTGGTTACCCAACGTACTGACTTTGCACACTTGACTCTCTAGTGGTGGCAAAGTTCAGGACTCAAGGTTTACGTCTAGGAGGTGATCGAGGTTAGAAACTCATACACAGTGTGACTCTGTATAATAAGATTCATTACATTCAAGGTCCAGTATGTGCTATGTCTTTAAGCGAGAATACAACTTTTATTACCTCCGCACTCTCTGTACGTGCCCGGTGCTCTTTCAGGCGACCTTGTGAAGGTAAGAACATGTTGGATTCTCTTCAGGTGCATTTTGCTTTCCACCCTGACATTTTAGCCAAGATTGAGTAAAGATCACTTACCTGATCAGTTGCCTTACTAGATCTGCATGAAACTTTCCTTCCAGAATTTAAGATGTTTGAACATCTTGTATTGCACTATTCTGCTGAGGAAGCATTGTACGATATTTGGCAAGGTGGAACGGTTGTACTCACTTATGGGACTCATTTTCATCAACCGGGACGTCCCTGGGTTGAAAGAACTCATGTTATGTTATTTTGATTTGTAAAGCACATCTTATCACCCGTAGGGTATCCAGGCGCTAGAGCAGGTGTGTCGGCTGTCTGATGAGTGTTAGTGGAAGAGCGGGGTCTTCAGCTTCTTGTGGAACTCCAGAAGGGAGGAGGAGCCCAGATGTGTAGACGGATGCCGTCCCACGCTTTGGGTGCCAGGTGAGAGAAGGCTAGGCCTCCTGTCCTGCTGTTGTGTGTGTGAGAGCGAGTGAGGCAGAGCGTAGGTGTCTGGTGGGTTGGTGGAAGTGGAGGCGGCAGTTGAGAGGACTCTTGTGAGAAGTTGGCCTGGTATATGATGTTCACTAGTTAAAGTGACCACCTTGTACCATGCCAAGCAACCCTTATGGTGTGGTTGTAAGTCAACCTTTTCGGACTAGCTGCCCTAGTGGTAGCGTAGGCTAAGCAGTCTTTGAGGCTAAACTCGTGAAGCGTGTTAAGCAGGCTGTTTTACCATATGTAACCCCCTTTTATACCAATGAAAGGACACCACACAGATATATATTGAAAATATATATGTATTTATTTCTCAAAGTAACCCCTAGTCTCTTTATGAGCACAGGAGCACAAATCGTCAAACAATATTACAGTAGAATACACAGAAGTTGCACTTTATATGGATAGGCCCTGGTGGCCGCTCAAACCATATACTAAAATAGTGGTATAAGTACCACAAACAGAAAAGGGGAAAGGCCTAGGGCCTCTAGAATCGCTGGGCCTACAAGGAGCTAACTTCAGTTAGTGACCAGGAAGTCCACGGGTGGCGTGTGCAGAGCAAATAGTCACACGCGTGCTCCCATAGGTTTCAATGGGTGCGTAAAAAGTACAAAGTTACTGCAAAAAGGATCTTCCGGATGGACTATGACCTTAAGATTGGAAACACAGACACTAGAGATGATACTCTACACTTGGGCACCGGAGTGCCAGCTTTACCTCACCCACAGGAAGCGGGTGCATAGGTGTCGAAGTGCGTCGGGTTTCTTCTATCGGGTCAATGGAGCCTGTGGACAAAGATGCTGCAGGCGGTCGGTCCGGAAGGGATGCGGTGGATCCAAGAGTGGATCGGAGTTGTAGAGAACCTGTAAGCAGAGAGGACAGTGTTCACAGTCACTAGCCAGTGACCAGCGTGGCACCAGGTGGGTACCAGGCGATGTCGGGTGCAAACAGGAAGAAAGGTGCAGCTTGTCTCTGCAGCCACGTGGTCCCTGAAGGTCGACGACGTCCAGGAGTCAGTTCACGAGCTGTCCCACGCAGGCTCTCGCTGTCGGCGGTGTCGGCGACTTGATCGAAGCAAACAAGCCTTGGCAAAAGCAATTGTTGTGGAGAACAAGATAAGCTGATGGTTCTGACCAGCAAGGTCAGAGGGACTGCTCCTTTGGAGGGGAGCAAGAGCCAGTCTGGAGCAACCAGACCAGCAGTATAGTTCTTGAAGTTCATCGCCAAGATGGCCACTAGCCAGCGGGCCAGCAACCGGTTAGGCGCGTCGAGTGGCAAAATGCAGAAGGGCCCCACGCAGATCGTGGAGATGCTGGAGGGCTCACCTTTGGTGCAGATGCTGCTCGAGGGTTGGGCTTCTCAGATCCCAAAGCACAACTTGGAGGGAGCCTCGGTTGTTGCACTTGCAGCTTGTCGTGGTCGTTTCAAGATGGCTGGCTCCACGTGTCTCGTTGCCTCCACGGGTCTCCTCTTTTCAGGGACTGTGGATCAGGCGGTGAGAGGTCTGGAGGTCCAGGTCTTGTCAGTCTCTGGGCTCGGGCTCCGGCGGGAGGCGGCGGCAAAGCAGACGTTGACTCGCTGGATGGTGCTTGCGTTAGCAAGGTGGTCACTCCCTGACCACAGGGGAGATTTCCTTCAGTCTTCTGTGCAGCAGAATGTCGAAGTTCCCGTCTTCTTCTTAGTTTCAAGTTGATTCCAGGATGTCTGAAGTCTTAGGACACAGCTCCTACCTTTAAGCGGATTCTAGGGGCCGGACTACCTGCTAGGTCCCTCCCTAAGGGTGGGACCAGGAAGGGGGGTGGTTACACCCCCAATCCTTTGTCCAGCTCGCCCCAGGCCCGGGACTGGTTTGCCCCAGGACCGGTTTGAACTGGCATATGCACCGAGGCTCCTTGTGAGCCACAGGCATGTCTGGTTTCTTTCAAGCCCTACCTGACCAATACACAAAATCCTGTCTGGGGTGGTGCACGTACCTCCCCTGGCAGGAAACCCTTTGTCCACACCTCCCAAGCTGGAAGGACTCCCAGCAGCAGGAGGGCAGACTTGTGTCTGTGGTGGCAGCATCCATTTTGTGGAGCTGAGGCTATGTCTGATTTTACCCGAGTTTCAGGTACTGTACATGTCGTGTCCCTCTAGAAGGGTGGAATGCTAACCCCGTCGCCAGAATTGGCGAGGGGTTAGTATTCCAATTCGTATGACACCTTACTCGACATGTTTTGATAAAGCCAAACCAAAGATAGCATTTAACCGCGAGGTTCATAATGCACTTAAGAGTATATGGTATGACGATATCTGGAAACAGTAGAAGGAAGGGGTTCCGACCACTGCAGACAGGCTCAGCTCATGCCAGAGCACCATCTCACATGGAACCAAGCACTCTGCCTTCAGGATTGTTAAGGCCTGCCATAGGAGTGACTTATAGGTTACCAGGTGTCCCATTTAAGGTTAGGTATAGGTATACTACCCCTAAGTAAGAGGTGATTACACCAACTTACCCCAGCTGAGTGATCAGCCAGTTGTGTCAAATTGTTAGGCCACGCCTGGGGCGGCATAATACATGCTTCAGCCCCTGGCAGGCCTTGGGTACACCAATGCCCTGGGTACCTAGTGTACACTGGTACAGGGGCTGACAGGGTGATCCACTTCCAATTGGTTTATGCACCTAGGGTGCATAGTGTTAATTTAGTAGAGAGAACAGCAGGCTGGGGATCTGATTGGCAGGCCCACAGCCTCAATATGTCAAAAACCAGTGAAGCAAAAAGCAAAAATTTGGGGTGACCATAGGATAGCAGACCCTACTCTCCTACACAACCCCCCCCCCCCCAAACGCAGGGACATTAAACTAGCCTTGACCAGTCTCGTCTTCATGTCCTAAGTGGAAGTACCTGGAGAGACCATCTGAATTCCCATGGTCAGTACCTGGCCGGTGCTCCACTGTAAAGTCCATCCCCTGTAGGGAAATGGACCACCTAAGCAGTTTGGGGTTTTCACCCTTCATCTGATTTAGCCACAAGAGGGGCTTATGGTCGGTCTGAATCTTGAAGTGAGTGCCAAACAAGTATGGCCTCAGCTTCTTCAGGGCCCACACCACAGCAAAGGCCTCCCTCTCAATAGCTGACCAATTCTTCTCTCTGGGGGTCAACCTTCTGCTAATAAAAGCAATGGGTTGGTCTTGACCATCTACATTAAGTTGTGACAGCACAGCTCCCACACCCAACTCAGAAGCATCTGTTTGGACAATAAACTCTTTGGAGTAGTCAGGACTTTTCAGGATAGGTGCAGAGCACATGGCCTCCTTCAGGTCATCAAATGCCTTTTGACAGCTTACTGTCCACTGAACCTATTTGGGCATCTTCTTGGATGTCAGATCATTAAGAGGAGTCACAATGGACCCATAGTTCTTAACAAACTTCCTGTAGTACCCAGTCAAGCCCAAGAAGGCTCGAACTTGAGTCTGGGTGGTTGGAGGGGACCAGTCCTTGATGGATTGTATCTTACTCTCCAGTGGTTGAACTTGGCCTCCACCTACAAGGTGGCCCAAATACACAACCTTACTCTGCCCTATCTGGCACTTAGTAGCCTTGATAGTGAGGCCTGCCCTTTGCAGAGCCTCAAGAGCCTTCTTCAGGTGGATCAGGTGATCCTCCCAGGTGGAGCTAAAGACAGCAATGTCATCAAGATATGCTGCACAAAAGTCATCCAACCCAGTAAGGACTTGGTTCACCAGCCTTTGGAAGGTGGCAGGTGCATTCTTCAGACCAAAGGGCATCACCACAAACTGGTAGTGCCCACCTGGGGTTGAGAATGCTGTTTTGGCCTTAGACTCCTCAGCTAATCTGATTTGCCAATAGCCAGCTGTCAAGTCAAATGTGCTCAAAAACTTTGCAGAAGCTAGTTTGTCTATGAGCTCATCTGCCCTTGGAATAGGGTGTGCATCTGTCCTGGTGACAGCATTGAGACCCCTGTAGTCCACACAGAACCTAATCTCTCTCTTGCCATCTTTGGTGTGAGGTTTGGGGACCAGAACCACTGGGCTAGCCCAGGGGCTCTCTGAGGGTTCAATGACACCTAATTCCAGCATTTTATGTACCTCAGCCTTTATACAGTCCCTGACGTGGTCAGGTTGTCTGTAAAGCTTGTTCTTTACAGGCAGACTGTCACCAGTGTCCACCACATGGGTACACCAGTCAGTTTGGCTAGGTATTAGGGAAAACAGATGTTGAAATGATTGTAGAACTTGCCTACATTCAGTCTGCTGATGGGCAGTGAGGTTGCCTCCAAGGGTCACTCCTTCAACTGAGCCATCTTCAGGGTTCTGAGACAACAGGTCTGGGAGAGGGTCACTCTCTTCCTCCTGTCCCTCATCTGTAGCCATGAGCAAGCCCATGTCTGCCCTGTCAACATATGCTTTTAACCTGTTAACATGGAGTACCCTGTGGGGACTCCTGGGAGTTCCTAGGTCCACCAAGTAGGTAACCTCTCCCTTCTTTTCCAGGATTGTATGGGGTCCAGACCATTTGTCTTGGAGTGCTGCTGGGGCCACTGGCTCCAACACCCATACCTTCTGTCCTGGCTGAAACTCAACCAAGACAGCCTTTTGGTCATGCCAAGCTTTCTGTAAGGCCTGGCTTGCCTCAAGGTTTTTGGATGCCTTCTCCATATACTCAGCCATCCTGGAGCGGAGACCAAGTACATAGTCCACTATGTCTTGTTTAGGCTTTTTGAGAGGTAACTCCCATCCTTCCTTCACTAAACACAGTGGGCCTCTTACAGGGTGCCCAAACAACAATTCAAAGGGGCTGTAGCCAACTCCTCTTTGTGGGACCTCTCTGTAAGCAAACAGAAGGCAGGGTAGAAGGATGTCCCATCTTCGCCTGAGCTTTTCAGGTAATCCTTTAATCATACCCTTTAGGGTCTTGTTGAATCTCTCAACAAGCCCATTGCATTGTGGGTGATAAGGAGTGGTGAACTTGTAGTTGACACCACATTCCTTCCACATAGCTGTCAAGTATCCTGACATGAAGTTGGTACCTCTGTCAGATACTACCTCCTTAGGAAACCCCACTCTGGAGAATACTCCCAGCAGGGCCCTGGCCACAACAGGTGCTGTAGTGGTCCTAAGGGGAATTGCCTCTGGATACCTGGTGGCATGATCCACTACCACCAGTATAAATCTGTGCCCAGATGCAGAGGGAGGATCCATGGGACCCACTATATCTATTCCCACTCTTTCAAAGGGGACCCCCACCACAGGTAGTGGTATTAGGGGGGCCTTTGTTGTGCCACCTGATTTGCCACTGGCTTGGCAGGTCACACAGGAGCGACAAAACTCCTTTGTATCTTCATTCATGTGAGGCCAGTGAAAGTGAGGGACAAGCCTGTCCCAAGTCTTGTTCTGGCCTAAGTGTCCTGCTAAAGGAATATCATGGGCCAAGGTAAGAAGGAAGCCCCTAAATTGCAGAGGTATAACCAACCTCCTGGTAGCACCAGGCTTGGGGTCTCTAGCCTCTGAATAAAGGAGCCCTTCATCCCAATACACTTTATGGGTACCTTGAGCATTCCCAGCAGCCTCAGCAGCAGCCAGCTGTCTGAGGGGTGCAAGAGAGGGACAGGATAACTGAGCCTGCCTCAAGTCAGCCCTTGAAGGTCCCCCTGTCCCCAGAAACTCAACCTGATCAGGTTCAAGCTCTTCAGGGACAGTTCCTTCAGGGTCCTCTAGATCAGCTTCCTGGGAAGGCTGATCATCACTCTGAGGCAGGGGGGAAGGCACAGCCTTGACCCTCCTGTTCTTCTTCTTGGTAGGTGCTTGGTCCATTGTTCCAGGATCCAAGACCTGAGGTTCAGTGAGGCACTTTTTGGCCTGTGACCTGGTCACAGCAAGGACATGTGATGATATACCTAACATCTCTGCATGAGTCCTGTACTCCACTTCTGACCATAGAGAACTCTCTAGGTCATTGCCCAACAAACATTCTACTGGGAGGTCTGCACTAACCACAACCCTTTTGAGGCCAGTTACCCCTCCCCATGAGAAGTTAACAACTGCCACACTATGCGAAGTAGTGGCATTGCTGGCATTGGTCACCAGGTAATTCTCACCTGGTATGTACTGTCCAGGGTCCACAAAGCCTGGTGTCACCATAGTGACACTGGCACATGTGTCCCTGTAGGCTTGAGCCACTTTTTCGTTAATTAAAGGAGTCTGTCTGTACTTGCCCAGGTTACTGGGGCTCACAGTCAGGGACAAATCAATGTCCCCATCACAGATCAAGACTGCCTGTGTCAGGGTTCTGTCTAAGTCAGAATCTCCTTCAGTTCCCATAGTGATTCCCACTACACCCTTTGTCTGGGGACCAACACTGCTAACAGTAGTACTGGGAGCAGGTGCCTTAGGGGCAACAGTGTTGGGGGCTCCACCCTTCTTACAATCACTAGTCCAGTGAGTTGTATTCTTGCAATGATTGCACCAGGGTTTCTTTTGACCTTCTTTCTTCTTTCCTTTAGGCTGGGACCCACCCTCTTTAGCAGTAGTTTGGGGCCCTGTTGAAGACTTCTGGTCTTTAGGTTTCTGATCTCCACCCTTTTGGTCTGTTTTCTTATGATCACCCCCTTGGCCCTGGTTCTGGTTCTTTTGCTTAACCCTGGTTCTGACCCATTTGTCTGCCTTCTTTCCCAATTCTTGGGGAGAGGTCAGATCAGAGTCAACCAAGTGTTGATGCAGTTGCTGGTTTTGACAGTTATTTAAAATCTGTTCTCTCATCATCAAATTGTACAATCCTGTATAATCAGATACCTTACTTCGCAGCAACCAACCCTCCAAAGCCTTAGGGGCACATTCAATGTATTCAGACCAGTCCTGAGTCTGTGTCTTCTGGGTGTCTCTGAACATTAACCTGTACTGTTCAGTGGTTAAGCCTAACCCATCAACTAGGACACTCTTCAGGGCTCTGTAATTTCTGACATCCTCCTCCCTCACAGTGAGGAGTCTGTCTCTGCCTCTTCCTTCAAAGGAGAGCCAGAGGATTGCTGCCCACTGGTCTTCAGGAACCTGCTGCACTTTGCAGGCTCTCTCAAGAGCAGTCATCCATTTGTGGATGTCGTCCCCACTTTTGTAGGGGGGCACAACCTTAGACAGGTTCCTATTATCAAAGACCCTATCTTTGTCCTTAGGGACAATGCTGCCACCAGTGGGTATAGACCCACTCTCTTTAGGTTGCCTAGCCTTGTTCAGTTTCTCTTCCATCAGGGCTACCTCTAGCTCCTGCTTCCTGATCCTCAGCTGGGCTTCCTGCATTCTGGCCTCATGTTCCCTCCTCTGAGGGGTGGTCATCCTTCTCCTGGAGTGACCTTGAGAGCCTCTAGAGGCATGAGAAGCATTAGAGTCACCTGAGCGATTCCTTTGCCTCCCAAGCCCCTGGTTAAGTCCACTGGGGAGATCCAATGGGATGATCCCATTGTCAGTCCCCAATAGCCGTAGTTTAGCTGGGCCAAGTATAACACTTGGCACTGGGCTAGTTCTCCCTTCATCCTCACTACTTTCTGTATCCTCACCACTTTCCTCCTCTGTAGTATGATTCTCATCTAAGGGATGGCTATTGGAAAGGGGTACTTCAGTAGCATCTTCAGAAGGGTGGCCTCCTGTTCCTGTCCCTAAGGGGCCTAACTGGGAAGCTTTCTTGAGCTCTCTCTGATTTTCATCATTTTGCAAGAGTTCTCTGAGCTCAGCAGAGGTAGGATTCTTGGGCTGTTTAAGGCCTCTAAGAGTTGCCAAATGCCTGAGCTCATTCTGGTTAAGGGTAGCAAAGATGGATGGTGCCCTCTGGGGGTCACTCTCAACAGAGATAGGTACATTGGACCCCTCTGCCCCAGCCATTGCTCTTAAGTGTGGGTGGATGTGTTGCAATCTACCTACACTTGGGTTTACCTACTAAACCTATCTAGTAGTTGTAGTCAGGGTGTGCTACTCCCTTTGCTCTACAACAACTAAGTTCAGTAGAACTTATGTATATCTAATCTTGTTTTATATGTACCTATAGGTACCTATGTGATCTTTCAATTGGTAACCAAGAGATTACAATGGTAAAACACAGCAAGCTCAAATCCAACCGCTGCTCACCAATGTGAGAAGTTGGCCTGGTATATGATGTTCACTAGTTAAAGTGACCACCTTGTACCATGCCAAGCAACCCTTATGGTGTGGTTGTAAGTCAACCTTTTCGGACTAGCTGCCCTAGTGGTAGCGTAGGCTAAGCAGTCTTTGAGGCTAAACTCGTGAAGCGTGTTAAGTAGGCTGTTTTACCATATGTAACCCCCTTTTATACCAATGAAAGGACACCACACAGATATATATTGAAAATATATATGTATTTATTTCTCAAAGTAACCCCTAGTCTCTTTATGAGCACAGGAGCACAAATCGTCAAACAAGATTACAGTAGAATACACAGAAGTTGCACTTTATATGGATAGGCCCTGGTGGCCGCTCAAACCATATACTAAAATAGTGGTATAAGTACCACGAACAGAAAAGGGGAAAGGCCTAGGGCCTCTAGAATCGCTGGGCCTACAAGGAGCTAACTTCAGTTAGTGACCAGGAGGTCCACGGGTGGCGTGTGCAGAGCAAATAGTCACACGCGTGCTTCCATAGGTTTCAATGGGTGCGTAAAAAGTACAAAGTTACTGCAAAAAGGATCTTCCGGATGGACTATGACCTTAAGATTGGAAACACAGACACTAGAGATGATACTCTACACTTGGGCACCGGAGTGCCAGCTTTACCTCACCCACAGGAAGCGGGTGCATAGGTGTCGAAGTGCGTTGGGTTTCTTCTATCGGGTCAATGGAGCCTGTGGACAAAGATGCTGCAGGCGGTCGGTCCGGAAGGGATGCGGTGGATCTGTGGTAAATAAAATCTTCTTTTACCGGACTGAATTTCATACGGGATCTTGAAATAAAATAAAATAGCTCGGAATAACAAGAGGCAGAATCCGTGGTATAAGAGGTTTTCTAAATGGGCTTTATTCCATTCAAAAATGGCCGACTCGAGTCACGGCCTTCAGGTTCCGTCACCACGAGGGTTCAGGAAGTGAAGTACAATACTTTATTGACAGACATGCATTTTTATAATAATTGCATTACAATGAAACGAATGTAGAAGGCGTAACATTTGATAAGAAAAGTGACATGACAGGTACGTAATCGAAACTAGGCGTAATAAGGAATAAAAGAAACATGATTGGTTAGGATTATCAGACATAGGTGGATCTATACGATAATACTTGGCATAGATGCGCGCGCGGCAGCATGACGTGTGATTGACGTGCAACTAGGGGGTGAAGGGGACTTGACATTTAGCTCTACATGTGGAGACGAGAAGTCTGAGGGGTCAAGTCAACCTAATCCCAAATCATATCTAACATCCTATGTTTAAAGAACTATGTTATCCACAAGGAAGGACTCTCGGACAAAATCTATTCTATACTAACTGTATGTGCGTGTACAAGCGTCTAAGTGTCTATATGAGATGCGAGGGGCAGAAAACTTTCCATGGCAGCAGGGCTATGAATCACTTGCAGGAGGACGGAAAGGCTGAGTCCTTTGCTTGTGAGCTAAAGGAAATGTTTACCTAAATCACTAGACAGGAATGCATCGGCTGAAGAGCAAAATAGATAATTCGAAGGTGAAATACAGCTTCTTGGCAGGCAGGCGAAAACTGGCCGAGGCAGGCACCGTTAGCTGCACAGGGAATAGGACAAAGTTCATGGATACAGATGCGAGCTCAAACTGAAGCTGTCAAAGACAGAGAGCAGGGAAAGGCTTTGAGGACAGAATCGGGCCTACTTGCCTGAACTGTAAAAATGGAGTAACTTAGCCATATAAAGTCGGTGGCTTTTCATACTTAGGAATCGAATATCCAGCCCATTGATGGCGGATCTGACAGAGAACATGTTGACGGTAGACACACATATGTTTGCGTCTTAGAAACTGGAACTGGAGGGAACATACATGTACTTGTAACATGCATATAGAACCGTTGGGGTCCAAGATAGGGGACATAACTGATCAGGAAAATCCACATTTCCACATTCCCTCCTTGTCCCCTACTTGCCCTTCAAGAGATATCGATCTTCATCATTCCATCGATTTGCTCATGGAGCATCATTTCTTCTTCCTTCTTCTTCCGGCATTTTGAACGAGAACTGTGATATGGAATGCATGATGTGGCACACAGACCACAAATCACTGGTCCACATTGCAGGCATAAACAACAACTGAAGAGCATAAGAAGGCCAATACCTAGGAAGGATAGAACTCTCCATCCCCAGGCTGATATCACACTCCAAAACCACCCGGACCACGTCCAAGTGCCTGGATTTTCGTGTATCTGGCTTACAATCTTATGAAGGCGAGTTATAGCTTTATATACAGATGGCGAATTTTCTGGTATGAATATGCAGCAGCTGGATCCGATGACCCTGCAAGCTCCGCCCCTATCGGCCAGGATGACGTCAAGGACAAGACGATTCTGGAGAACAACAATTCTCATCACTGATTGTTCCTCTGTCAGATTGCCTAGGGCGGCTATAGTCTCGTTTACTACAGCTTCAAGAGTCTTGGTGAGTCTGCGTATCAGCTTACTATTTGATATTGTACCTATATAGGGAAAGATACCTTTATTGAAATCTACATACTTGTCCCATGCCGTCTCAGTATAATCGACAACTGGGAGATCTCTTCGCTCTCTATTGTGTACTAAATGAACATTTCGATAATAATCAGGGGGAGCTAGGAAAACAGGTGGCAAAAGGAATGCTATGTAACAGGTACCATCCCAATCTAGAGGCAGACGCATATATGCCGTCTGACCACATATAAAGTAAGAATGGCTAGAAGCTCTAAATGAAGATTTACCTTGATCACTATATTCTACTGTAGTAACGCATTGGCTATGGCCCATATGTATGGAACCAACTTTTCTCACACATAATTCACCCTTGACTGGAAATACTGACATAGTGGGCAGAATTAGTTCAACTTCGGATTTGACATTCAAAATCATAAGATTAGGCGTAAAATTACCTAATTTATACACTTCATTTTCTAATTCAGTTCCTGTTCTACTGGGGTGACCCTCCTTATTAGGGTGACAGACTTTGAATAAAACTAGATTCAGATTTCCCCATATCCAATGTTGTTGATAAACTGCTGTGTCTGGGTCTATGGAATTTAATAAACTAAACCATGCCCCACAGGAGCCATTGTGTGTGAACGGATGTGGAAAGAAAGGCAGAACTCCTTTGTTATTCTGATAGGGAGGGAGTCGGCCACACACCCAACAATTGGTGGCATTACTAGTCTGATGGGAATGATGTAACATACTAATGAAGGTGTTATTGCGCAGCGCAAGTCTATAGGACAACTCATGTGGGGGTAATTCACTAAAAGAATGTTCATCAGTTATATTGAAAGCACGTTTAGAAACAGGATAATACATATGCAACAATATACTTGCAGTAACTATTAAAAAACTCAAGAAAAACAAAATTAATAAAGTCACAATACAGTGGCTACGCAGTAATTTACAATAAGCATGTCGTTTCATTATGATTCTGGACTCTACGTGATTCAGATCTAAGGGATACATGTCGGGACAGATTCAACCGCTTCACCTTGAAGAGGACTTAAACAATCAAATCGTCCGACAGTTTGGATCTGGACCTGAGTTTCTGCTTATAGAGTTCGGTGCTACTGGCCTCAGCCAAAGGTAGCTTTGAGTCAATGGGGGAAGACACACGGGGAGTACTGTTTGTGTCAGGAGGAAGTCCATGAAATTTCTTGATATGGCTGGAATGCACCCAGCCTTTTCTCCCTTCGATCTTCACAGCTGTTCTGGTCGTCAGCAGGACCAACTTAGGAAGCCTCCACCTTGGCTCCAGTTGGGTTTTCCGATCAAAATTCCTGACGAGAACATAATCGCCGGGAATTACGTCATGAGGTTTCACCTCGGTGTTGTCGGGAAAAGCTGCGACTACCTGTGAACGACAAGATTGTAGTGCAGACATCAAGGAAGCCAGGTAATCTGTCAGCATATTACAGTCAACATCAGTTATTTTACGGGGTATAGGCGTCCCCCACATATTCGGTGGTCTACCAAAGATCACCTCATAAGGGGATAGCCCTGTTCGAGAGTGTGCTACCATCCTCATGTAAAATAGCGCAACTGGTAAGGCTACTATCCAGTCCACACCTTTTTCCTGACATATTTTAGACAATCTGATTTTTAAAAGTTGATTATGTCGTTCCACGAGACCTGCTGCCTCGGGGTGTCGGACACAGTGGAATTTCCACTGATATCCCAACAAAAGTGAGACATGTTTCATTAATTCGGATGAGAAAGGCTGGCCGTTATCTGAATATACAACACGTGGTAAACCGTACCGTGGGAAGAATTCTCGAACTAGCTGCTTGGCAGTAGTCGGGGCAGTGTAATCTGATACGGGATACGCCTCTGTCCAACGGGAGAGAGCGCAGACAACTACGAGAACATATTTGAATCCTCGACAACGTTCCATCTGAATATAATCCATCTGGAGGACTTCAAAAGGATGGTCAGGAGGCTGAAATCCACCCTGCTCTACGGGAACACTCTTTCCTGGATTAAACTGACAACATATCATACAGGTACGAACTTTTTGTTTAGCTGCTGCTCGTAAATGTTTGTTGAACCAAATGTGCTGAATGCTGTCTAGCATAGCCTTCTCTCCTAAATGTGCTGGACTGTGAACTGTAGCTATAATGGCTTGAACCATGGAATCAGGGAGAAACCATACAGATTTCTCCTTCGTCATCCATCCTTGATCTGTCTGGATCCCTCCTAGTTCAGTCCACTTCTTTATTTCTTCTGCTGTGGCATGTGTCTGTATGTCAATTACGTCAAGTGCGGGATCCTTAATTGTCATACACTGTGTTGGTGTCTGAACTATTGGCTTTGTCATGTCTAATGTGCGGTTCTGAGCAGTCTGTTTAGCTGTTCTGTCAGCTAGATCATTGCCTTGAGAAATGATATCAGTAACCTTCGTGTGTGCTTTACATTTCATAATTGATATAGCAGTGGGTAGATGTATTGCATCTAACAGGGCATGAATGAGGGGTCCGTGCTGAATGTGGGCACCATGGGAAGTTAAATAACCTCTCTCTCGCCACAGCACGCCGAAGTCGTGTACAACTCCGAATGCATAACGTGAGTCAGTGTATACATTAACTTTCTTATTTGTGGCTTGAATACAGGCTTGTGTTAGAGCAATAAGTTCTGCTGCTTGGGCTGACAAAGTATCTATACAATTTGTCTCAATAACTTCAGTGTCTGTTGTGACTGCATACGCGGCCACTAAATCTCCTGTACTTGTTCTCATGCACGATCCGTCTACATACAACGTCAGGTCTGGATCTAACAATGGAACGTCTGTCAAGTCTTGTCTAGGTTTCGTCTTTATTTCAATGATTTCAACACAATCATGAGCTAGTGGGTCTGTTCCAATTACAGGTAATAGTGTAGCAGGATTCAATGTATTACACCGTCGGATCTCTATGTGTGGTTGAAACAATGTCAGTTCATAACCGGTAAGTCTTGCTATGGTCAAGTGTTGTGTTTGTGTTCGGTTCACAAGAACCTCTACTGCATGTGGTACTTGTACTGTCAATGGGTGTCCTAATACTATGGCATCGCTTTGTCTGATTGCTAAAGCTGTCGCTGCCACTGATTTCAGACATGCAGGCAAAGCCTGAGCTACGGGATCTAATGTACTGGAAAAATAAGCACATGGCTTGCGTGATCCTGCTTGGTCCTGAGTGAGTACTGACAAGGCAGTACCTTCGCGTTCTGTAACGAAGAGTGTAAAATGTTTGCTATAACATGGTGTTGCTAAAACAGGTGCTTGACATAAAGCTTCCTTTAGGCTTTCAAAAGCTTGTGTATGTTCCTTAGTCCAAGGGAGAACAGTCGATGTGGCTGCCTCCTGTGTGGTTAACTGAATGAGTGGTTTTGCTAGAAATGCGTACTGAGGGATCCACTGCCTACAATATGAAGTGAGGCCTATGAAAGCTCGCACCTCCTTTTGTGTCTGGGGTATTGACATGTTAGCAATTAACTGGATGCGATCTGGTGTAAGCTGCCTTCCCTCCTTGGACAGCGAGTGACCCAGATAAATAACTCGCTGGACACAGAATTGCAGCTTAGAAGGGGACACCTTGTGCCCCTTGTCGGCTAGAAAATGTAAAACTGTCAGAGAAGCCCTTTCACATTCTGGCTCGCTTCTTGCGGTGATCAGCAGATCATCAACATATTGAAGCAGTGCAGTATTGACTGGCATGTGGATACTGTCAAGTTCTCGTTTCAGTGCTTGGCTGTAGATGCTGGGGCTTTCTGTGAATCCTTGGGGGGCGCGTGAGAATTTAAAGCTGCGCCCATTTAAACTGAATCCGAACAAATATTGGCTTTCCGGATCTATTGGGACGCTGAAAAAGGCATTCTTGAGATCAATTACAGTAAAGAATGTTGCTTCGGAATCAATTGCTGTCAATAATGATGATATATCAGGGACCACAGGGAATTGTGGTACAATGCACTTGTTTAGTTCGCGCAAATCAATAACCAATCGGTACACTGGTGGGGCAGTAGGATCAGTTCGTTTAAGAATCGGAATTATCGGTGAATTACATATATTGGAGTCTGTTTCTACAACTACTCCCTGGGCAATTAGCTCATCAATGATTTTCAGCAAAGCCACTACAGCATCATGCGGTAACTTGTATTGTCGCATTCGTGGTAGTACCACTCCTGCTTTCAATGTGACTCGATAGGGTGTAATGTTCATGCAGCCAACATCCGTAGGGCCTTGTGCCCATAGATGTACTGGTAAAGTCTGTAGTCGGGGATCCATGTCTCTAGACACATAGTGACCTTTAAAATCACGTAGAAACAACCTTACTCCTTCCGGAGAACAACATATTATGGCTCCTAGTGCTTTCAGAGTTTTAATTCCTAACAGATTTTCTGGGCATGATTTAGTAAGCAATAAATCTGTAGTTCGTGTCAAAGGTCCTATCGTAAGTGGTAGAGGCTGTGATACTTCATTAACAATAGGTTTTCCTGAAAAACCAAGGGAAACATTTTGAGAGCCTGAGAGGGGTGCCCCTGGAACTTCACTACGTTTTATGGTTGTTCGACTTGCCCCTGTATCGAGTAAGAATTTTCTATCCTGACCTAATAATTCACTATGTACATAAGGTCCTTCTTGATCTACAGGAATCTCGATAAGCGGTAAGTCAACTTCCCTCTCTAGGCTGGTTCATGCGTAACGCTGATACTCAGGGTATTCATACTGTGCAGTCTGATACATTTGTCGTGTTGTGGTTTGTGTGGCAGTAGCAGGCAACGGTGGTGCAGCTGGCACAAACTGTATGGGTTGCTGTGAGGCTGGCATGGACTGTTGCTGAACTGGCATGGACTGTCCATGCTGCATAGTTCCTTGTTCATTCTGATCTTGTCTAATTAATCGTGGTCTCTCTTTTGCAATACCTGTAGCTATATTACGTTTCAGGACTGGACAATCGTGTACATAATGGCCTAGTTGTTTACAGTAATTGCAGGTTCCTTTTACAGGAACTGCAGAATCACCAGAATGTGTCACACCCTTTTTGTGACCATCTGCTGGTACTGTCTGAGAAACTAGCATTTTCATTTTTGTATCCTTCATGCGTCTATGCTCGTGTTCTTGTTCATCCCTAATTCTATTGTGATGATACTGTAACATTTGTAGCATTTGTGACGGAGTGTTACTTTGCCAGGTACTCTCGAATTTCAATATTCTATTCTTTACTGGAGGCAATGCATTTTCCACTAATTTTGTCACAAATAAATGTGGATATGAGTCACTACTTGCTTTTATACCACTATTTATACCAAAACATTTTTCAAAACGAGCATAATAATCGCTTGTGTCTTCATCTTGCTTTTGTTTGCAGGCTGTGATTGCACCCCAATCTTCCTTTTTTGTAGTTAATAAACGTGGCAGTACCTGTACTAGTAAACCTGGTAACAGTTTAACCTTATCCCCGAGCCCTGAACCTGCAGTTCGGCCCCTTTCTTCCTCTGCTAATGCTGTCCAGTCTATCTTTTGGTCTCCCACTTCCCACTCTTTTTCTTTCAGTTTTTCATAAATGCCAGCAGGCAAAAGCACCTTTAATATCGTCATAATATCAGGAAAGGTGTACTCTCCCATCAGTAACATGTCTTTAATTTCTCGGTGGAAACCCGCTGGGTCTTTGTCATGACTAGGTACTACTTTCTTCATTTCCAACAATTCCATTTTTGATATGGGTGTGTAAACAAATACACGGTGAAACTCATTGTCTTCGCCTTTTATTGGGTGCACTTCTCGTAAAGGATTTTGTCTATCCATATAGTACGGCGCTCTTTCTCTGCGGGGCAGCGAGAGAGAATCCGGACTTACAAAAAGGACATACTGCTTACGTGACACTAATATCTCTTTAATTAGCTTGTTACTAGAACCTCTCCATCTGTTCGTGAGTAGTTCCGTTAATATATCAGGTAAAGGACCAGGGTCAGCATGTTGGCTCTTATATAATATGAGGAGTTGCTGAATCATATAGATTCCAGCTAAACGTTGTTCATCTGCACTGAGATTAAAAAACGTGTGTGCTACGGTCTCATCACCGTATTTTTCAGGACTGTCAATCCAGTGAACGGCTGATCTGGCTAATTCTTGCTCATCCATGGAATCGAGGAGGTGGTAACCCCTTCGTTCTCGTAATATTTTATCTGCGGCTTGAAACGAATGTTCAGGAGACTTCAGATTTATTACAGGAGTCGGATACGTTCTGCTATTATTTGGGCATACAGAGTGTATGGGATCAGAAAAACATCTAGTATTTTCACAGGATCTTCCTCTGCCTACATAGGCTATGGTCTCTGACTGTCTTGCGGAATTCCCTGATTCGGACACTTCATCTTGCTCAAACTCGTCTGTTCCTAATCTTTCTTCATGAATACGCTCTATTTCTTTACGGATTTTTCGGCACATGGCTATTATACAATTTTGCTTATCGTGTCTCCCTTCTGATATATTCTGACTCCATCTTGTAAGAATAAGCATTGTATTCGGGTCTACCCCCGGACGGTCTTGATTTCTGATCACACAGTTTATGAGGAAACGTAACAGTTCCCCCTGTATCTCTACTTTCTGGAATTCCATAGCTCTGTTAATACATCCTGGATCTCGTCCCGTTTGAACAAAATGATATATGTTATCTAGATGTGTAGTCATTCCTGGTAACCTTGCTAAATACTCTGCGGCTCGCCTGATACGTAATGATGCCAGGACCATTTCGTCCTCTTTACCAGCCACTGGGTCATATCTACAATTAACAAGGAGTTCCTTAAGCGTACGTTCACTTACGAATTTAGGTGTACGTGAATGCGCTGACTCTTGAAAAACAAGTTTATTTATTCTGGGTGGTGTAAAGGTACTGCTAGCACCTCCCGTGGCCCCATCTGGGGCGTCGGGTGTGAATGGATTCGTTGAACGTGACACAGCAACTATGGGTGTCGATACCCCTGTAGAATCGACTGCGGAGACAGATGCGGAAACAGATGTGCTTGCCGAAGCTTGTGTCGGGACTTGCTGTTGCACGGGAACAGATACCTGATCCTGACGTTGAACCCCTACGCCAGACGGTCTATGTGGTGCGGCGTTAGCATACTCGGGAGCTGCGTCGTCTAGATATGAGGAAAGAAAAACATCTTCTGCGGTTCTGGGATGCCCCTTTTGGATGTACCTTAATTGGAAATAATGGGGGTGGCAAGTCTTTTGGCATCTCTGGAGCAGCCTTAGGTAGTCCTTCGGCTAGGAGGGGATACATACCATTCATAAGAGCATTTCTTTGTCTATTTATTTGTTCTGATTTCACTCGGATACCTTCCTCAATTAATAGATTTTCTTGAGCTTTATTTGAACTTTCTTTACTCCTCTCTTCTTGTCTACGTGCTTTTTCTGTTCGTCTATGAGATTCTTTACGCCATAACTCAACAGCGTCTTTCTGTGACTGTCTGACCTTTCTTTTCCATAACTCTTCCTCCACTTTCATGATGCACTCTGCATCCCAGGTTCCCGCTGCGGGCCACCTTTGACTTTCCGGTAATCCCTTGGTATAATCTACCCATAGATCAAGAAACAATATGGCATCTAAGCCATGCTTATGGTACATAAAATGCCCTGGAGTGTCCCTAGGAGGAATAGGAACTGCTTCTTCAAGCACCCCTTTTCTGGTAGTAATCTGTCTTAACTTCGAGAAGAGCGGCATATTGACAACTGATCTGATACTTACTCTTGAACTTACTTAATACGAAAAAACACAATAATGAACAGTGAACAATGAACAATCATTCATACCACAATATTTGAACACTTTAAACATTAAACATTTTAACATTTTAACAACGACCGACAATGATGACAGTCTGCCTAACTAATCACCACGCTGAATTCTTGACAATAACTGAATACTTCGGAATACTTGATATACTGCTAAACAGTACATATACACTGCTAAACAGTGCAGACCGGATTTGTGTACCCAAATCCGTCTTGACCGGCACAACCTATGTGCGCGTCAACACGCCTCCCCGGCGATGGTACTCACCGAGTAGCTCCTTGAAACGGAAGGCCTCAGAGAATGGACAGGACTCGATGACTGCGGACAGCGGACCCTCTGGACATCGGGATTTCGAAAAACCTGGTGGGCCTCTGTATACCTCGGATCTTGCTCTCTCAGCTAGGCTCTGGTCGGGATACTTCGCACTTCTCACCGCCTCGTCTGGGTTGATCGCAGCCTCAGTCGCCCCCGCTTGACCGGAGGGAGCTTACAGGAAATCCTGCTGGTACGCGTTTATGGTCCGTCCAGCTATGGCAGGAGACCGGGCCTGCAACGCACCGCCGGCGCGTGAGATGAGAAAGTGTCCCTATTCGGGCGCCATTATGTGGTAAATAAAATCTTCTTTTACCGGACTGAATTTCATACGGGATCTTGAAATAAAATAAAATAGCTCGGAATAACAAGAGGCAGAATCCGTGGTATAAGAGGTTTTCTAAATGGGCTTTATTCCATTCAAAAATGGCCGACTCGAGTCACGGCCTTCAGGTTCCGTCACCACGAGGGTTCAGGAAGTGAAGTACAATACTTTATTGACAGACATGCATTTTTATAATAATTGCATTACAATGAAACGAATGTAGAAGGCGTAACATTTGATAAGAAAAGTGACATGACAGGTACGTAATCGAAACTAGGCGTAATAAGGAATAAAAGAAACATGATTGGTTAGGATTATCAGACATAGGTGGATCTATACGATAATACTTGGCATAGATGCGCGCGCGGCAGCATGACGTGTGATTGACGTGCAACTAGGGGGTGAAGGGGACTTGACATTTAGCTCTACATGTGGAGACGAGAAGTCTGAGGGGTCAAGTCAACCTAATCCCAAATCATATCTAACATCCTATGTTTAAAGAACTATGTTATCCACAAGGAAGGACTCTCGGACAAAATCTATTCTATACTAACTGTATGTGCGTGTACAAGCGTCTAAGTGTCTATATGAGATGCGAGGGGCAGAAAACTTTCCATGGCAGCAGGGCTATGAATCACTTGCAGGAGGACGGAAAGGCTGAGTCCTTTGCTTGTGAGCTAAAGGAAATGTTTACCTAAATCACTAGACAGGAATGCATCGGCTGAAGAGCAAAATAGATAATTCGAAGGTGAAATACAGCTTCTTGGCAGGCAGGCGAAAACTGGCCGAGGCAGGCACCGTTAGCTGCACAGGGAATAGGACAAAGTTCATGGATACAGATGCGAGCTCAAACTGAAGCTGTCAAAGACAGAGAGCAGGGAAAGGCTTTGAGGACAGAATCGGGCCTACTTGCCTGAACTGTAAAAATGGAGTAACTTAGCCATATAAAGTCGGTGGCTTTTCATACTTAGGAATCGAATATCCAGCCCATTGATGGCGGATCTGACAGAGAACATGTTGACGGTAGACACACATATGTTTGCGTCTTAGAAACTGGAACTGGAGGGAACATACATGTACTTGTAACATGCATATAGAACCGTTGGGGTCCAAGATAGGGGACATAACTGATCAGGAAAATCCACATTTCCACAGATCCAAGAGTGGATCGGAGTTGTAGAGGACCTGTAAGCAGAGGGGACAGTGTTCACAGTCACTAGCCAGTGACCAGCGTGGCACGAGGTGGGTACCAGGCGATGTCGGGTGCAAACAGGAAGAAAGGTGCAGCTTGTCTCTGCAGCCACGTGGTCCCTGAAGGTCGACGACGTCCAGGAGTCGGTTCACGAGCTGTCCCACACAGGCTCTCGCTGTCGGCGGTGTCGGCGACTTGATCGAAGCAAACAAGCCTTGGCAAAAGCAATTGTTGTGGAGAACAAGATAAGCTGATGGTTCTGACCAGCAAGGTCAGAGGGACTGCTCCTTTGGAGGGGAGCAAGGGCCAGTCTGGAGCAACCAGACCAGCAGTGTAGTTCTTGAAGTTCGTTGCCAAGATGGCCACTAGCCAGCCGGCCAGCAACCGGTTAGGCGCGTCGAGTGGCAAAATGCAGAAGGGCCCCACGCAGATCGTGGAGATGCTGGAGGGCTCACCTTTGGTGCAGATGCTGCTCGAGGGTTGGGCTTCTCAGATCCCAAAGCACAACTTGGAGGGAGCCTCGGTTGTTGCACTTGCAGCTTGTCGTGGTCGTTTCAAGATGGCTGGCTCCACGTGTCTCGTTGCCTCCACGGGTCTCCTATTTTCAGGGACTGTGGATCGGGCGGTGAGAGGTCTGGAGGTCCAGGTCTTGTCAGTCTCTGGGCTCGGGCTCCGGCGGGAGGCGGCGGCAAAGCAGATGTTGACTCGCTGGATGGTGCTTGCGTTAGCAAGGTGGTCACTCCCTGACCACAGGGGAGATTTCCTTCAGTCTTCTGTGCAGCAGAATGTCGAAGTTCCCGTCTTCTTCTTAGTTTCAAGTTGATTCCAGGATGTCTGAAGTCTTAGGACACAGCTCCTACCTTTAAGCGGATTCTAGGGGCCGGACTACCTGCTAGGTCCCTCCCTAAGGGTGGGACCAGGAAGGGGGGTGGTTACACCCCCAATCCTTTGTCCAGCTCGCCCCAGGCCCGGGACTGGTGTGCCCCAGGACCGGTTTGAACTGGCATATGCACCGAGGCTCCTTGTGAGCCACAGGCATGTCTGGTTTCTTTCAAGCCCTACCTGACCAATACACAAAATCCTGTCTGGGGTGGTGCACGCACCTCCCCTGGCAGGAAACCCTTTGTCCACACCTCCCAAGCTGGAAGGACTCCCAGCAGCAGGAGGGCAGACTTGTGTCTGTGGTGGCAGCATCCATTTTGTGGAGCTGAGGCTATGTCTGATTTTACCCGGGTTTCAGGTACTGTACATGTCGTGTCCCTCTAGAAGGGTGGAATGCTAACCCCGTCGCCAGAATTGGCGAGGGGTTAGTATTCCAATTCGTATGACACCTTACTCGACATGTTTTGATAAAGCCAAACCAAAGATAGCATTTAACCGCGAGGTTCATAATGCACTTAAGAGTATATGGTATGACGATATCTGGAAACAGTAGAAGGAAGGGGTTCCGACCACTGCAGACAGTCTCAGCTCATGCCAGAGCACCATCTCACATGGAACCAAGCACTCTGCCTTCAGGATTGTTAAGGCCTGCCATAGGAGTGACTTATAGGTTACCAGGTGTCCCATTTAAGGTTAGGTATAGGTATACTACCCCTAAGTAAGAGGTGATTACACCAACTTACCCCAGCTGAGTGATCAGCCAGTTGTGTCAAATTGTTAGGCCACGCCTGGGGCGGCATAATACATGCTTCAGCCCCTGGCAGGCCTTGGGTACACCAATGCCCTGGGTACCTAGTGTACACTGGTACAGGGGCTGACAGGGTGATCCACTTCCAATTGGTTTATGCACCTAGGGTGCATAGTGTTAATTTAGTAGAGAGAACAGCAGGCTGGGGGTCTGATTGGCAGGCCCACAGCCTCAATATGTCAAAAACCAGTGAAGCAAAGAGCAAAAATTTGGGGTGACCATAGGATAGCAGACCCTACTCTCCTACAACTCTTCTTCAATGTCGTTTGAAGGAGCAGATTAAGAATGAATACGTTCATTCAGAGAATTCAATCTAAGGTTCCCGATCCAAGATAAAGCAGAGGCTCACCCTGTGAGGACATTTCCAAGTGATGGACGCGTCATAGCACCTTTTCCCTTATTGCTGATTATGTTCATGATCGCCTTTGCTACTGTGTTCGTCGGTTGTTGCTTCTTTCCGTTGGGACCTCCTCTGGACCCACTTCTGGATGTTCTCGCTCGGTTCTTTCCTCTTCCTGCAGTCATGGGGTGTTAGATGCTTGCGAATGATTTATGGAACAATCTTCATCTTCAATTGAGAGTCAGGGAGCTTTTCTGACCCCTTCCTGGGACCCTATTAATGTGACACAACGTCTTTGATGTGTACTAGTAAGTGCAGGGTGTCACCCGTCTTCCCATACTGTCCGTCCTTCTTTCCTCATGTAGTACTACCTACAAACTGCCCAGTTGACCTTGCAGGTGTAATCTGCCTATACTGTCCAACCTCCCTTTCTGGTGCAATGGCACATGCCATCTCACTGTCATCTACTTCATGCGTCAATTCCACTCGCTAGTCCTTCTTTTCTCCCTAGGGCAAGGATGCCTACAATCTCACTTGCTGCCTATCGGCCCTTTCTGCTGTTATACTGCCTCTATTCTCTCTTCGCAGGTTGTCTCAACCTCCTTGTGTAGGACTGCCTACAGTCATGCCATATACTTTGTCCTCTCGTCATAGTATAATAATGCCTGCAAAAGCTCCATACTGCACCATACTACACATCCTCCGTTCCTGGTGTAATGCTGCCTACATTCTCTCCATCTGGCCCATACACCCTTCCTGATGTAATACTCCCTGCCTTCCAGGTGTAATACTGCCTACAATCTCTCTATCCGGTCCATCCCTTCCAGGTGTAATACTGCCTACAATCTCTCTATCCGGTCCATCCCTTCCAGGTGTAATGCTGCCTACAATCTCTCCATCCAGCCCATACTCCCTTGCTGGTGTAATGCTGCCTACATTCTCTCCATCTGGCCCATACGCCCTTCCAGGTGTAATAGTGCCTACAATCTCTCCATCCAGCTCATACTGCCTACAATCTCTCCATCTAGCCCATTCTATCTTCCTGGCGTAATACATATGTAATGCATAGAGATGCAGGCTGTCTCAACTTCCTTGTGCAAGACTGCCAACAGTCAAGCCATACATCTTGTCCTCTTTTCATAGTGTAAAAATGCCTGCATAAGCTCCATACTGCACCATACTACACATCTTCCCTTCCTGGTGTAATGCTGCCTACATTCTCTCCATCTGGCCCATACACCCTTCCTGATGTAATACTCCCTGCCTTCCAGGTGTAATACTGCCTACAATCTCTCCATCGGACCCATCCCCCCTTCCAGTTGTAATGCTGCCTACAGTCCCCTCATACTGCTACTCCTTCCTTTCTGGAGCAATACTGCCTACACCCTCATAGCCTAGCCCGGCTCCTTCTGCTATGTTGCACTCCCAGAAAGGGTCTTGGGCACAGGGAGAACAAGTGGTCTAGTGAAGGGGGAGGAATATTGTGGCATTTACTCCATGGTAGGGTATCAACAACAGAGGTGAAGAGTTGGCAAAGAGAAGGAGGGTTTTGGTGACCTCTATCGTAGGTGTCAGCTGTGAAGGTGACAATCTGGTGAAGAGAGGTGAGGATTGTTGAGTAACTGTGATGTAAGAGTAACAGCAGTGCTTAATTTGAGTCAGTGGTTTCCGGTGCTTAGCACTGGCATTCAATTGTCAACAGCAGCACATATTACAGTCTGCCACATGGTGGCGCTGTTTGGCTAATTTAGCGAGCACAATCACTTTTATTAATTCAATAGACATTAAAAATGTCTAATACCTGCCAGCCAAGCTATTCTTGTAGCGTTGGGGAAGTGGAATAGTCTGAACTATCGCACTTGTAGGAGTGTAGTGGTTAGTAGCTGTGCCGGTACTGTCATTGGCACCACTGGCAGGGGCAACGGGTTGTGCAACCTACAGTGGTCTCATAGTGAGTGCCTTGACACTTATGTTTTTTACACATTGAGCACTGAGTATCAGCAGTAGAGGTGAAGAGAGAGGAGAATTGGGGAGGAGGTCAGTAAAGGGGTTCATCAATGGAGGATACGTTCCCTGAGGTGTGGGGGATCCAGTCAGCCCTGTACGCTTCAGTGTTGGGGTTCAGCATTGGAGGATGGTGCCCTCCAGCGTAGGAAGTCCTATAAGCACCAGGGCTCAATGTTGGGGCTCAGAAGTGGAGGATGAGGACGCTTACATATAGTGGGGTGCTGTGGGGCATCACAGCTCTATACTCACCCTGGTTCCGTTTTCTTCCCAGCTCTGTTAGCATTTAGCAGCAGTGAAGGAACTATAAGCCATGGGCTTGGCCTCGATGGTTGAGAATCTATAGGAGTTGGGGGTGTGGGGTGTGCAAGCAGTGGTGAGAGGTCTGTAAGGACTTGGGGGCTCTATGTTAGGATTCAGCAGTGGTGAGAGAGCTATACGTACTTTGAGGCTCTATGTTAGGATTCAGCAGTGGTGAGAGAGCTATAAGTACTTGGGGGGTCTATGTTAGGATTCAGCAGTGGCGAGAGAGCTATAAGTACTTGGCTCTCTATGTTAAGATTCAACAGTGGTAGAGAGCTATACATACCTTGGGGCTCTACGATAGAATTCAGCAGTGGTGAGAGAGCTATAAGTACTTCGAGGCTCTATTAGGATTCAGTAGTGGTGGGAGAGTTATAAGAACTTGGGGGCTCTGTGCTAGGATTCAGCAGTGGTGCGAGAGCTGTAAGTACTTGGGAGGGCTCTATATTAGGATTCACACTTAGTTAAATGATTTTCCTAATCATGAGCTCAAAAACAGAAATCTTTTTAAAAAGGGGGGGCTCACAATATTCAATATACAAATCAATCAAACAAAGAACAACATCCAAAACATTGTAAATCACTATACATATGTTTATTATTTTACCAATTTGAAATATTGATAAGCCAGTACGAGGTTGCTTGATTAATACCACCATCCAGTCAGGTTGCCCCCTTTGGTCCTGATGAAGACCCGCACGGCCAAGGCTTAAATTCCCTTAAGGCCACCAAGACGGGTCGAAACGTCGACGCCCTCCCTTTACCACCTGGGACACATAACAGTTCTTTGTGCTAGACCACTCTTTGGGTCGCTTATTTGAAGCATAACAATATATTTTCGCAATTGATAAATGTGACCAGGTTTTGTATTTTGGACGGTGAATTATAACCGATCCCTATTATTTAACTCAATTGAATGTTCTTACTACTATGCATCTTCCATTCCTTGTCTTATTCACTCACCCTTTAATCACTTTCGTTTGATGCACGTTCCCTCTGGAGCAACCTCGTACTGGTTTATCAATATTTCAAATTGGTAAAATAATAAACATATGTATAGTGATTTACAATGTTTTGGATGTTGTTCTTTGTTTGATTGATTTGTATATTGAATATTGTGAGCCCCCCCTTTTTAAAAAGATTTCTGTTTTTGAGCTCATGATAGGAAAATCATTTAACTAAGTGTGAAGCATATTGCTCTGATGTATCAATAATTGGTCTAGGACCCTTGTTTTTGGTATCAAGATTACACCCAGGTCCTCAAACCATGGGTCACTCCATTTTTGTAATGGCTGTATTAGGATTCAGCAGTGGTGAGAGAGCTATAAGTACTTCGAGGCTCTACGTTAGGATTCAGCAGTGGTGAGAGAGCTTTAAGTACTTGGGGGGCTCTATGCTAGGATTCAGTAGAGGTGAGAGAGCTGTAAGTACTTGGGAGGGCTCTATATTAGGATTCAGCAGTGGTGAGAGAGCTATAAGTACTTCGAGGCTCTATGTTAGGATTCAGCAGTGGTGAGAGAGCTTTAAGTACTTGGGGGGGGCTCTATGCTAGGATTCAGCAGAGGTGAGAGAGCTGTAAGTACTTGGGAGGGCTCTATATTAGGATTCATCAGTGGTGAGAGAGCTATAAGTACTCCGAGGCTCTATGTTAGGACTCAGCAGTGGTGAGAGAGCTATAAGTACTCATGTGCTCTCTGTTAGGATTCAGCAGTGGTGAGAGAGCTATAAGTACTTTGAGGCTCTATTTTAGGATTCAGCGGTGAGAGAGCTATAAGTACTTTGAGGCTCTATGTTAGGATTCAGCAGTGGTGAGAGAGCTACAAGTACTTTGAGGCTCTTTGTTAGGATTCAGCAGTGGTGAGAGAGCTATAAGTACTTGGCTCTCTATGTTAAGATTCAACAGTGGCGAGAGAGCTATACGTACCTTGGGGCTCTACGATAGAATTCAGCAGTGGTGAGCCTGGGGGCTCGGCCCGCGGGGAGCGAAATCGAGGCCCCGGCGTGAGAGGCATACCATGCCTGCGTGGTGCCCCACCCCCACCCCGCTTCCTGAAGTTAAGAGGGGCCTGGCGGTAGCCCGCTACGGCCATAAATACAAGCCACATCGGGGAGGTAGCTGCCTGGAGCGCCTTCCCCTTTTCCAACATTGCCGGCCTGCGAGTATACTGCCGGGGACACGTGGGTGGCCTACATGGGGCCACTACACCGGTCGAGAGAGGAAGGGATGCCGTGGGCTGGACTGGGTGCCCTTGGAGGAGCACTGCCTACGCGGAAGGCTCTCAGCCGGCGGTGCAGCTGGGGTGGGGAGGTGATAAGGAGTACTGCGCCCAGCAAACAGAAGCTCAAATTCACGCCAAGGGGGACATAGGACCCTCTTTGACAAAGACACCATATGAAACCCTGTTAGCCACCGGAGTCAGTCGACGGCGGGGGGAGTCAAAAGCGTTGCGCTATCAACAACCCCGACTATTCACTGGAGGCCGATCCCTGGGAAACCCGACAGGCTGCTGGTGGGACTGTTTTTCACCTCCGGGCAGGCGGCGGAGAATACCAGGGCCGGTATCAGACAGTGATTACACCCCCAGGTGGAAGAATAAATAATGGCGAGCGGCAGAGGACCCAAAGCGTCAGCTCAAAATAAACTGGCGAAATTCGCATGGAACAGGGCATGTGATGAACGGGGCACTGAACAGCTGGAAGCTCCAGATAAAAGTAGCAGCCCTTCCCCCCAGTCTGACCTTACACTTCACGACATCATGGAAGCCATCTCATGGGTACGTACCTCCCTGGAAGCCTGCATCGAATCAGTGAACGTGGAAGTATCTTTACTCCGGGCGGACTTTCGGGAGATGGACGACAAAGTCAAAGACATGGGAGACACGACGGCTGTGCTGCAAGTAGACATGTCCCAGCTTCAAAAATAAGTAAGCAAACTGCAAAATCAGCAAGCCGCAATGGCAAAACAGCTGGATGACTATGAGGGACGGGCACGAAGAAATAACATTTGTATCCTTGGGGTGCCGGAACGCGCGAAGGGGCCAGCGGCGGACCTATATGTAGAAGATTTGATCGCAAAACACATGCAACCTAAGAGACTCTCTGCCTATTTCTCCATCGAAAGGGCCCACTGGGTTCCTGGGGCCGCCCTAATCCAGGGCCCCCCCGCGTCCACTCATTGCCCGTGTCTTCAACTTCAGAGACCGCGTCACAATCCTACAGACAGCTAGAGCAATTCCTCCACTCAAAATTGAAAACAGCGTGGTTACATACATTCTTCCTGGATTACACAGCGAAGGTCCAGGCCCAACGGCGTAGTTTCATGGCGGTGAAAAAAGAACTCAAAGATCGCGAAGTGAAATATGCCATGCTATTTCCGGCGAAGCTACGCGTAGAATCGGAGGGGAAGACGTGGTTCTTCTCCACACCTGAGGAAGCCTAAGAATGGATGGACGGTTGGTGTAGAGTTGGGGGTCCACGTAGGGGTCGGAACGGAGGACCCCGGCTCATTCAGGGGAAGGAGCAGGAATGAGAGATGTCTGAACAAATACCATAGCGGAGAGACAGAGATGGGACAGTAGAACAGACCTCAGAAACTAAACTGAGTAACACGAACATGCCGGCGCAGGCGAGGGAGTGAGAGCTGCCAGCCATCACCCATGAGTACTGTGGGGGGAGGAAGAGGCACTCTGCCTAGTTGGGGAGTGGGTAGTTTTAAATCCACTGGCAGGGGGGCAGGGAGGGGGGGAGTAAGGGAAGTGTGGGGTGAGGGGGTTGGGAAGTTCTGATTGTTTGTGTTTACAGGTCACAGGTCAATTGAGATTGAATTTCACATCTATCTTGGATAGTCACCTTAAAGGGGAGGTTGCCGTAATCAGGATTGCTATAGATATATAAATCTGTCTGGGCATGCATAAACGTGAGATGACTTGCATCCAAGCCGCAGGTACCACACCCCGGAGGGCAATAACGCACTTAGGTCCGATTGTATTGATATCTGATGGCGGGGGTTAATATGGATACGTCCCTTTCAGTGATAACATGGAATGTGAATGGAATGCGGGACAAAATTAAGAGGAGGATAGTGCAGCAGTACTTAAAAAGACAAGCCCCCGATCTGGTGCTACTCCAGGAGACGCATATGGTGGGTAACAAATGCAAAGCCCTTACAAGATGGGGATACAAACTATTGGTACATGCGGAATTCACCTCTGGATCCCGTTGTACAGGTATTCTGGTCAAGAAGAATGTGGCACTTACATTGACATGCCCATGGGCAGATCCACGGGGCAGGTTCGCAGTTGCGGAGGCACAGTGGGGAGGTAGGATACTTAATGTGGTCTCGGTGTACCTCCCCCTGGTGATGGGTAAAGAAGCACTGGTGGACCTGGGGAATATATTGGCCGACCTTCCTATGGGCACACTAATAATGGGAGGGGACTTCAACATGACTACAGACGATAGTAGGGATAGATACCCACCCCGGCCAGCGTCCCAACCACACACACATATGGCAGAGTTTGCCACGGTCCTGGGTCTTGTTGATATATGGCTTACACTGCAGCCAGAAGGAGTTCAGTATACTTACTACTCCAACGCTCACAAAAGCTCCTCCCGCATTGATTATTTCCTAACGCATTCGGGGTCCATAGGGCACTTTCGTAACCCCCGGGTACTTCCGCGGGGCATCTCGCACCACTCCCCAGTGAGAGTAGAACTTACACATTTCGAGCCCCAACCACGTACTACACTGAGTCTTGGCCCCTGGTTGTTGACGATCCCTGATATCAAAGAGGAAATACTTGAACAAACCGCTAACTACTTTAAAGAAAATGTAGGATCAGTGGACTCTGTGCAGGTAGTGTGGGAGGCCTTTAAAGTGGTGGTGAAAGGCCATGCCCTGGACCTCAAAGTAGGGTATACCAAAAAAAGACAGCAACATCTGGTCCAAATTGAGGGCGAACTCCAGCAATTAGAGGACGAAAATAACCATACCCCCTCGGAGGATGTCAGACACTGCTTGCTGCTTTAACAGGAGGAATATAAGATCCTGGTCAGGGAACGGATGCAAGCCAAACTCCTCTGAACTACACATAGGCTGTACGAATTGGGGGATAGAGCAGGTAAACTGTTGGCATGGTTGAAGAGGAGGGAACAAGGTGAGCGGTGGGTGCCCCAGCTGACTCTTGGGGACGCGTCGCGTATCACACATCCAAAGGACATTGCAAATAGATTTGTAGACCATCTGGAACGAATTTACATCCCATCCACCCCATACACGACAGAGGACTCTCGCCAACTTCTCGCGGATAGTGACATTCCGACACTGTCTGACAGCGATAGGGAAACACTAGATGAAGATTTGACAGACCTCGAAATCCAACAAGCCATGAGTATGATTCAATCGGGAAAGGCGATGGGACCGAACGGGATGCCCATAGAATTCCTAAAATTAGCAGCCACGCAGGTGACGCCCCATTTGCGGGCCATGTTCGAAGAGAGTTATGAAAAGGGACTCTTACCAGAGGACCAACGACTAGCATACATTGTCGTGATCCGAAAGCCGGGGAAGCCCATCGACAACTGCAGCTCCTACCGCCCAATCTCCCTGATTAATGTGGAAGCAAAGATCTTAGCAAAAGTCCTAGCCCTAAGCCTGGTAAAGGTTATAACATCACTAATTCAGCCTGATAAATCTGGCTTTATGCCAGGGAGGAATACGGCGCTCAACATCAGACGTCTCCACAATGAGCTAGCGCGCTGAGAATTCATAGAAGAAGACGCAGTGGTCCTATCCCTAGACGCCTCGATGGCGTTCGATTCCATCGAATGGCCATATTTATTCGAAGTTTTGAGACATATGGGCTTTGGCCCCAAATTTATGGGCTGGATGAGACTACTGTATACAGATATTATGGGGCAGGTTCGAGTAAATAATTATACGTCCCGGACTTTCCCATTGAAAAAGGGAACTAGACAGTGTTGCCCTCTCTCCCACTAATCTTCTCACTGATGCTGGAGCCGCTGGCCTCCTGGGTCAGACGAGACGTAATGGTGAGAGGGCTGAAATGGGCGGAGGGACATGATGATAGAATATCGCTATATGCCGACAACATCCTGCTCTATCTTGCCTCCCCCTACAGATCTCTCCATGGGGTATTAGATATATTAACGAACTTTGGGAAATACTCCGGTTATGCCATAAATTGGAGTAAATCGATACTGATATTCTCAAGGGCTAGGTTCCCCGACTCCCCATGGGCTGTACGGTGGAGGTCACCACAGAAGACTTCGCTAATTGGGGATCTTTGTAACCCCGGACCCCCAACTCTTCTATGATCGCAATCTCACTGCCCCACTGACTCGGCTGGGTGCCGATGTAAAACACTGGCGATCTCTGCCCCTGTCCCTGTTGGGCCGAGTGGCCCTTTTCAAGATGCTAGCCCTTCCTCGGTTCCTATATATCCTTCAAAATTGTCCCCACAGGGTCCCAGATGCGTACTTCTCAGGAGTGGAGAGTGAAATTCATACGCTGCTATGGGATGGTGGTTCCCCTCGTATAGCTATGAACAAGCTGACAAAAGGGTGGTACGATGGGGGCATCGCCCTCCCAGATATTTGCCTTTATTTTTGGGCATTACAGCTGGTGGTGGTGAATCATTGGATTTACCGATCCCCGGTGGACCCGGCTTACATGCTCGACAAGTACCAAATGGGAAGAGCAGGATACCTGGAGGCATTGTACTCTAAGGCCCGGAAAGGACAGTTTGTAGGCCCCACAGTGGCGATATGGCACCAGGAAAATTCCCATTTAGGCTGGGCAAGGACCCTCACCAAAGCTACGCCATTATGGTGCACCCAGAGGCTGGGACTTCTGGGTCGCCATCCCGGGTTTGATAAGTGGGACATCATTGGAATCTCTACTGTGGGCACCTGGTGAAGAGGGGTGCACTTCTCAAATTCGGAGACTTACAGAAGACATATGACTTGGCCCAAGAAGAGGTGTTTAGATACCTACACATTAGACACGCCCTTACCACCGCCCTCCCTGACATGACAGATATCCCAGACTCCTCCCCCCTGGAGGATAGGCTTCTCGACAGACCACTGCTCACCAAGGCCATATCGCTAACATATAACAAAATGATGCATTAATCTACCCAATACATTCCACAAACTCCGGGGAAAATGGCAGCTCAACTTAGGGCCCATAGATGACGAAGACTGGCAGGCAGCACTGATGTCACCCAGGGAGGCAGCCATAACCCTCCGGTACCGACTTATTCAACTAAACATTTTACATAGATCTTATCTGACTGGAATAACCCTGGCGAGGATAGGCTCCAGGACAAGTACACTCTGCCTGCGAGGCTGCCAACAAGACGCAACTTTTTATCACGATATGGGACTGCCCGGGAGTGAAGCCGCTGTGGGAAGGGGCCACGGGTCACATTCAGGACGCCCTGGGGAAGGAACTCACCCTCACGCCTTGGCTTGGTCTCCTAAATATATGGGAGCAAACCGATCTCACAGACATCGAACAACAATTCACAACACTGGGCTGCTCCTTTGTTAAAAGGGAGATAGCGAGGAAATAGGGGGTGGCGGACAAGCCTTCACTCAGAATGTGGGTCAGAGAATATGACAAATGCATGATAGCAGAAAAAGAGGTGTTCAAAGCGAGGGGGTGTACTAAGAAATGGGACAAAAAGTGGGGCAAGTAGAATGCTTATCAAGGTGACCTAAGTGTTTCCCCGGCAACAGAAATGGAACTGCAACGCACAGACAAGCGACGATTGAATGCACCCTGATTGTAGAGGAAACCTTTCCCTGATGATTTCTTTGTATCATGAGACGTACCTGATATCATTCATAATTGTAAGTGACCTATTAATGTTGAAACCAATAAAAAACAATAAAAAGAAAAGTAGTAAAAGGTAGCCAGAGTAAATCAGATTTGATTTTTGGGGATAACAGTGAAGAGCAGACAGGAGTTATTCTATGTTCATCGCAAATAAAATTCCACCATGTTAGCATACATATTTTAGAGTTATCTTTCCAACAAGTAAGAATAACCTTGAAAGCAAGAACAATAAAAGATCAAATAATTTTAACTACAGTGAAGTAACGTGGGAATCAACTGATAAGGATCCAACAAAAACATTCTGGATGGATAGAGGAATGTTGCAATTAAATATTTTCAGGCACTTAGACCAAACAGATTTCCAAAAATTAAGAACATTGGGGCAGTAGTATAATCAGTGAAGTAATGAGCCATTCGAGGAGAGACAAGACCAACAAAGAGGAGAGGTGGAAGGATTAATTTTATGTACAAAAACGGGAGTACGGATAGCTCTGTTGTGTAGAAAAAAATAGGGACTGAGTAATATTGGCAGCTTTAGAGGTAGTAAAAATGTTATGCCATACTTTATCCCATAGTTGAGTTGGGAGGGACATCGAGAGGTCTTGCACCTATGCTATTTCAGTTGAGGATTTTAGCCTATCAGGGATAGGTGCAGATAAGAGTTCATATATGAGAGCAGCTTTAAGATTAGAATCAGAAGAAAGGTTACAAACAGGAGTAGAGGGAGTGAATGGAGTAGAGTCAGCTGGGAAAGTTTTGGCCAATAAAAACTTTTGACGTGTCTATGACAATTGTGAGTATTGGAAAGACAAGAAATGGGTAGATCATATAGTTCCTGTAAAGTTTTGAAGGATATAACAGAATTGTGGGAAATTAGCTGATGGACGTATAGGATGTCGTTTTTTTTTTCTAGTACTTGAAATAGAATGATTTGTGGCGAAACCTAATACATTTGTTGTACCAGATAGAAGATGCAAGAAAAGCTTGATAAAAGGTAGAGCCAGAGGTGAACAGACAATGTTCTAAGTGTTGGGAATATTTTAAAATAGGGTATTTAGAAATGAATGTACAATTGGACATAAAACTAATATCATAGAAGGAAAATCCATTTAGTAGTGAACGTTCAGGGGGGTGGAGCTTGCCGGCAGCGATGGCGGACGTGTGAGCGCTGTGCTCTCCACCTTAACCCTCGCACGATCCTGCTAATGATCCTGAACTGCGGAGCTGCTTAACGGATGGGGCGGAGGAGTCCTTCCTGCGCCCAGCGGAGCTGAACGCGAGCCCCTTCTGCCGGCGGCGAGGCCGTACGGAGCGCCGGAGGCAAGTGGAGGCGCGCCGGCCGGACCGGGCCGACATTCCCAGACTGCCCTGGGGAGCTCCCCGGCGTGCGTGACGCGACGTGCGGCTGGGGCGTCGGCGGCTGACCCGGTCTGCCGGAATTGGCTGCGGATCCGAGGCGGGCCGGTGGAGCTGAGGTGCGGGCATCTCCGGAGGGAGCTGCGGACACAGGCGACCCCGTCGGGGGAGAGGAGCGCCCGTTACATCCTGATCCTGGCACTCGGTGAGACCGAGCCACGGGACTGCCGCGGTCGGCGGCTTGGGCCGGGTGGAGTCGCCGCATTGAACTGGCTGCCCTGGGGACTTCTGCCGGTCGCTGACCTCCTGTGCTGGGGGGCTTCGCGGACCTGCGGCCTCTGAGGTTGGTCCTTCTTTGGGGTGCTGCCAGGCGGGGTGGGGTACCCCTGGGCCCCAGAAGTTGAGGTGGAGCTCCTGGCGCTTCCGTGCCGTAGCTGTTGGCGCACCCCCTTGCCTAGTGGCCTGAAGTGTGCTCTCCGGCGGCCAGAGGAGACGGCGCCGGGTGCGAGCCTGCGGGGAGCCCCGGAGGCGAGGAGACTGGCAGACATTCTGGAGTGAAGTGATCGTACCGACTAATCCCGGGGAACTGCCCCCTGCCCGGGCCGGTGGTGGTGTCGAGGCCTGCAGGCAGTAGGGGTGACCTCGTGTGCGGGCAGGTTGTCTCCTACTGAGTGCTGTGTGGCGTGCCGAGGACTGGTGTACGATCCAGCGCTGGGGGTGTTGGGACCCAGCGGCCCCGGCTACTGCGAGAGACCCGGCTGTCGGCCCTGGAGGGGGTGAGGTGGTGACACCTTTGCGTTACTTCGCCGCGTCAGCGCCCCGGGGGCCCTAAGACTTGGAAATATACCCCGCCCTGGTGTGACGAGCCTGGTGGAGCAGCGGACGCATAACACCGCCATGGGGAAGGGCGACAAGACACAGCCTAAACTCTCCTTTGATCCGCGCAAGACGAAGGGACCTACCAGTATGGGGCCGGAGGCGCCCACCGGTGGCGCTGCCTCGGAGAGCTCTACGGGTGCGGACATCAGGGAAATGTTGGTGGCGATGGAGAAGGGCCTGCAGGGCAGTCTGACAGCGATCGACGCCAAGCTAGACGCTCTCACATACCGCATGGACCGCATGTCGGAGCAGGTGGACAAGAATGCGGAGCAACTTGACATGGCTGAGAAGAGAGTCACGCAAGTGGAGGAAGCACAAACGGAGTGGGATGCGGACCGCAAACAATTCAGTAGATTGCTTCAGGTCATCCAGGATAAGTCGGAGGATTTAGAGGCCCGCTCGAGGAGATCGAACATCCGCATCACTGGGGTGGCGGAGTCGACACACACCGGGAGGATGGAACTCTTTGTGGAAAAACTTTTGCATACCCTGCTGTGGGAGGACGTGTTCTCTCCCATGTTCGTAGTTGAAAGAGCCCACAGATCGTTGGGGCCCCGCCCCAAGCCGGGAGCTCCAGCGAGACCGATAATAGCAAAACTGCTGAATTACAGAGACAGGGATGCGGCACTGCGGGTGGCCAGAGAAAAAGGCAAGTTGCAATTTGAGGGTATGGACATCTCTATTTACCCTGACTTCACGGCGAAAGTTCAAGAAGAGCGGAGGCATTTCGCACGTACAAAAAACAACTTCGAGACCTCGGACTGGACTACGCGATGCTCTACCCAGCAAAACTCAGGATCAACAGGCAGGGTCGCTCGCATTTCTTTACTGACCCGAGGGAACTGCAGAAATCCTTGAAGGAATGGTCTAAGGACCGGCGGAACAGTCCAAGGGGCCACGATGACACTCGTGCGGAGGCCTCACATCTGGAGGAGCAGGACTAGTTGGCTGTTGGTAGCTTGGCTTGGCAAACGGCCATGCCGTTCGGATTTGCTTGTTGGGCTGGGGGTGTGCACTGCTCTGACGGAGGCTGGGGCACTTGGAGCTGCATGGACAGCGGCGGATGATATGGCCGCACATGTGGACTATGCACTTGCCCCCTGGTGAGACCTTTCTGATATATAGCGCGTGGGTAAAATCTGTGGTCCTAAGTGACTGGTTCTCGTGCGGGAAAGTGTAATTGGTCTGGCGGGCTGCTGGCTCGCGTTGTGGCGGTGGGGCCCTCCTTGGGTCTGTTACGAACACTTGCTTGTCTTGCCTGAGTCTGGGTCTGCTTGTGTGGGCGTGGATCCGTTGCACAGGCCTCTTGGGGCCGTCGGCCTTGTTCCGCTCGGCTGTGGGCTTGGATCCCTGTGGGGACTCCCCTGGCCCTAATGGAGGAGGAAAGAGAGCAGCTCGTGCAGTACGACCATGAGGGGGCGGGCTGCGGGGGCACGTCATTACCCTGGGTTATTGACAGGTTGTGATTTTTTTGTGCCCGGTAACCTCGGCCCTAGCGCTGTTGACTTGCAGGGTCCCTACGGGGGCCGGTTCGGGAATGTTCAAGGGGTGTGATTGTTGTACTGAGGGGTGGAGGGATGGATCAGGGTCCTGTCTGGCCAGGTTGGGGGCGGTCGGCTGTGGGTGGGGGGGCGGGTTCGGGTTGGGGGTTGGGGGTGCGCACGATACACTGAGTGACATGTCTCCTGTTTTCTTGCTGTATGTCTGGACTGAGTTGCCTGGTGACTGCCAGTGGGTGGCACTTTGCATATGGACTATCTTTGAGGCTTCTATGGCGCGTAATTGCAGTGATGGCGGACCCTAGCGATACGTATGGCGATAACGGTACCATGACTCTGAGAGCGTTGACGTGGAATGTCAGGGGGTTGAATGATTTCCGTAAACTAAGAAAAGTGCTGAATTATCTCCGCAGGCACCACATTGATCTGGCGCTTATACAAGAAACACACCTTCCCCCCACGAGTAAAATGCTTAATGCACAGGGCTTGGCGGGTAACAGCACAGCGGCAGGCTTCACTACACACTCCAGGGGTGTGGTCACATGGGTAAACCCACGATCCAATCTGAAACTGACGGTACTGGACGCTGACTCGGAAGGGCGCTATTTAATTGCCAGATGCGTAGGGAAAGGGCATGACCTAGTGGTTGTTAACGTTTACGGCCCTAATTATGACAACCCCGAGTTCTACGCTGCGCTGGCCGCACACTGTCGGCAATACATTCACGCCAGAATGGTGTGGGGGGGGCGACTTTAATTTCACATTTAACCCGTCCATGGACCGCTCTTCGGGACCGTTGCGTCGCCCGGCGGCTGCTGCCTTACACATGGAGGCGGAACTGACTAGACTTGATTTGGTGGATGCCTGGAGACACGGACATCCGGGGAAGGGGGGATATACACACTACTCTGCATTCCATGACGTGCACACTAGAATTGACTACTGGCTGGCGTCACAGTCGCTACTTGCGGTGATTAAGAGGTGTGTGGTCCTACCGCGAACGCTTTCGGACCACTCCCCTCTTCTCCTGATACTGGATACCTTGGTCAAACGTATCCCGCCGTTCACATGGCGGCTGCCACCTTACTCATTACTAGACGAGGTCTTTAGGGGTGAATTGGCGGAAGATGTAGAGACCTTCTTCGATAAAAACTTGAGCTCAGTTCAGAGTTTCCAAACGGTTTGGGACTCGTTCAAAGCATATATTCGCGGCATGGCTATGGCCAAGCACTCCGGTGTTCTTAAGTTCATACGACAGAGGCTGAAGACTATAGAGACGCAACTGGCGCAGCTAGAAGAGCAACATCGGATGTCAGCGGACCCCGATGTGGAAGCTAGGATTCAGGCATTGGTCTCTGAGTACAATAGGGAAGCGGACAGGGAAGTGCAGCATATGGGCAAGTATGCTACGGCCCGTACATATGGGGAGGGTGAACGCCCGGGTTCCTTGCTTGCGAGGATACTGCGTAATAGCAGGAAGCCTCTGGTCATTGACGAGCTGGTCACCTCTGCAGGCAGAGTGGTTACTGGAAAGGAGGCGATTGTTGCCGAATTCAGAGATTACTATGCTGGGCTTTACACATCTAAGTCCTCTGAGATGGAAGAGGAAATAGAGGACTACCTCAGTTATATCAAAATGCCCTTCTTGTACAACTCTCAGAGGGAATTTCTGATGCTGCCCATACAGCAGGACGAGATTCTGGAGGCGCTGGAGGGAATGAGATCAGGCAGTGCCCCTGGAGCCGATGGGCTGACGGTGGCCTTTTACAAAGCCTTCAAGGATAAGCTCCTCCCACACCTGATTACGTTATTTGATGACATATGCCAGGATGGCTGCATGCCGGCTACCATGAGGGAAGCGCTTCTAGTCACCATCTTGAAACCTGGGAGGCCCCCTAACTTGTGCGGATCATACAGACCGCTCTCACTGATTAATGTGGACGCCAAGGTTTTGGCCACGCGCTTGGCGCTGCTGGTGTCGGAACTCGTAGCTCCGGAACAGGCGGGCTTTATCCCGGCCAGAAATCTTACCTATAATATTCAAACAGTACTGGGAACCATGCAGCATGTGCGCCCAGAGCGCAAAGCCTTGGCCCTTTTCCTGGATATGGAAAAGGCGTTCGACTCAGTGGAGTGGCCCTTTATGGTGCAGGTATTGCGGAAGTTCGGACTGGGAGAGCCCTTTTTGCAGATGCTTGGAGCATTATATTACCGACCCACTGCCATGCTGCGAATAGGCAATCGGGTTACAGACGCCTTCGACGTAGGCAGGGGAACCAGGCAGGGCTGCCCCCTTTCCCCCCTCCTATACGCCCTAGTGGCGGAACCCTTGGCGTGCGCAATCAGGGAGTACCATAGATACGAGGGTATTAACTTTCCCATCTATAAGATCGGTATTTCCACATATGCAGACGGTACGCTGCTATACATCCGGGACCCGGAGGAGAATTTATCTTCTATACTGAGGGAGGTGGTCAGGTTTGGGGCCCTGTCCGGCCTTAAGGTGAACTGGAACAAGTCGTTGGCGTTCCCGCTGACACCGGTCACTTTGCCGTTTCAGATGGAATACCCACTACAGTGGACGACAGATTTGGTCCGGTACTTGGGGATTCGGCTCCACACGGACCCGGAGGTGCTACTCAGGGAAAACTACGGAGTGGCATACGCCAACCTAGTCGAGGACGTAGAGACGTGGAATCGGCTTCCCCTGTCTTTGCTGGGCAGAATAGCCATCATGAAAATGGTGGTTTTGCCACGATTCTTGTTCCTATTCAATAACATCCCTATCGTTCTGTCCAAGGCCTTTTTCAAGCAGTTGACCCAAACCCTAGTTAAGCTGGCTTGGGGTGGTAAACAGCCCAGAGTCTGGTGGAAGGTGTTAACCCTACCGTACGAGATAGGTGGGTTGGGGGCCCCGGACATGGAGAGATACTACAGGGTAGCGCAGGCGGCCCACCTGCACGCGTGGATACATGCCAGCCCGGATGTCCCACATGTGATCCTAGAGCGACTGTTTGCAGATCCCCTCCCCTTACCGGCGACTGTCTTCCAGCCAGTTGATCGCGCCGTGGGAAGATTAGACTCTCTCAAAGCCACGAATCATGCTTGGCAGGCGTTAATGAGAGCGCACGACTGTGCACTTCTGTACTCCCCACTGCTGCCGGTGGAGTGGGCGATTTGGCTCCCCCCGCTACGTGAGAAGGGAGTGCTGCAGGCGTTGGGCGCGTTGGGCGTTGCAAGGATGGAGGATTTATTTATTGATGGGGTAGCCAAGACATGGGAACAGATCGGGTCGGCGCTGCCTGCGCCCACGCTACTGCAGCGCTTTCAGTTCCATAGGGTCCGTAGGGCCCTGTCGGTCCTGCTAGGGCCGGGCATGGTGGAGCCCCCGGAAATCCCGGAACTTACTTATGTCATTAAAACGGTGGCACCGTCCAAACTGATTACGAACCTCAAACGAATTGGGGACCAGCATACAGCGCGCCAGTGCACCGCAGCGAGGCGAGCCTGGCAGACGGACCTTCAAATGGAGATCACCAACGAGATGTGGAAATACTGTTGCGCCAGTACCAAGAAGGTATCGCTGAATGGCCGGCACAGATTGGTGCACTTCAAGTACTTGCAGCGGGTTTATCATACCCCGGAAAGATTACATAGGTACGGGCTCCACCAATCTGCGGAGTGTGAGCGTTGTCATTTCCTCGTGGCTGACTTCATGCATATGGCCTGGCACTGCCCGGGAATTGCTAAGTTCTGGGCGGAGGTGTTCCGGGAGTTGAGCCAGGTTCTGGGAACAGAGATACCGCCCAACCCATCCTTGGCGCTGCTGGGGTACTCCCGGCCCCTTCCACTGGCACTGCGACGCCTGACAGATATAGCGCTGTTAATCGCTAGAAGGGTCGTCGCGATCTGCTGGATGAGAGGGCCACTTCCCACTAAGAAATGGTGGGCCAGTGATATGCTGTACTGCAGCACACAGGCGGAGACGTACAGCGAACTGCTACCGCCGAAAAGTCGCCCCAAGAACTTCTGGGTGTTGTACAGAACGTTCTTGACTGCCGGGGTCACTGAGACGGCTGGCCGGGGGGAGACACTGGGGGAGGAGCCCAGTACACACACTTTGACCGGGGGGACACGGGACATGATCAGGGCTCCGGTTGCGCACGATTGTGAGGGTCCCTGGACCGTAGGTTGGGACGGATGACTGCCCGCGGAGAGTGTGTACGGGTACAATTCAGGTCTGACTGGGTCGCTTGAGTAGGGGGCATTTGGAGAGTGAATGTGCAATACAGGGTGGTGTGCAGATTGAAGGAGGAAGGGTGCTACGGCTGGTTACGTCTAGACAGTGGGACTGAGGACACATACATGTGAGGAAGAGTGACATGAGGAGATAGTGAATGTGCGACGGGGGGGCGGGTGGTGGGGGCACGTGATACGACTGGATCCTACAGGGGCTACGCCAGGTTTGCAGGCTCCGGTAGTAAAGTTTATGCTTCTAATTCATAACTGCATGCTGTTACATGGGCTGGGGACTAGTGTAATCTCCACTCGAAGTTGCGATCATGATTGGGTTCTTGTATGTAATGGGTTATTGAGACGCCGCCGGTCCTTCGGGATGTCGGCTAAATGGCCGTGTAAGAGATGCTGGGGCGACCCGGCTGCCTGGCGGAGCCCTCTCATTGCTGCGAGGCTTGTGGGCGGTTTGCCCTGTGTAACTCCTTCAAGTCAATAAAGGTTTTTGAAAAGTAAAAAAAAAAAAAAAAGTAGTGAACGTTCGAAATTGATCCAGCTTGGTGTAGAGGAGGCTTGATACTGTCTATCTAGAGCATATATGTGTCTGATTAGGAAAGCAGTATGATACAATTTAAAATTAGGAAAACGCACACCTCCCTCTTTCTTGGGTTTAAATAAGCAATACGAGCAGGTTTATCATTCCAGAGAAATTTACTACAAAGAGAGTTAATTTGATTAAAATAGTATTTGGGAATTTTGAAGGGTAACATGGAGAGCAAAAAAAAGAATAAGAGACATAATCATCATTTTAAAGGTATCCAATCTGCCCCACCAGGACAAATGGAGAGGAGAGCGAGAAGAGAGCAAGTTCTGAATCTTAAGTTTTAGTGTGCTGAAATTGTGAGTAAGAGTTTGAGAGATGGTGGATGAAAACCAGACACCTAGATATTTAATCTTAGATGGACACCATATAAAACTAGTGTCGGAAAACATAAATTGATAACATAGGGAAGTTAAAGGTAAGATTTCAGTTTTGGAGAAATTCAGTTGATAACCAGATAATTTAGAATATAAATCAATCTTCTGTAAAAAGGGAGGAAGGAAGGTTAAAGGATTCGAGAGGTAGATCAGAATATCATCTGCATAAACTGATAATATGGTAACACAGGCAGTATGTTGAAAACCAGTTATGAAGGAATTACAGCGAATTCATTCACGGAAGGGTTTGAGACAAAGAAGGGAAAAAAGAGGAGAAAGGGGACAACCTTGTCTCGTTGCTCTATGTAAATTAAAATAGGAGGATGAGAATCCATTGATAGAGATACAAGCCCACAGTTAATTTAATAAATAAAATTAATTTAGGGCCAAAACTGAACCAATGTAAAGTTTTGAACATAAATTGCCAATTTATACGGTCACATGCTTTTTCAGCATCTAAAGATAATGCAGCAAGAGGATCAGGAGATCTCCTCCCTAATGTGAAAATGTTGGAGAACATCCTGGCATTATCTGAGGCAAGGCTACCCTTAATGAAACCAGATTGATTGGGTTTAATTAGATGGGGAATAACATCATCCAATCTAGAGGCAAGAATTTTTGCAGAAGGTTTGCAATCGTAATTAATTAATGAGATGGGTCAGTAATTTTGACAGAGAGTATGGTCTTTACCAGGTTTAGAAATAACAACAACGAGTGCATCTAAAAAGGAACCTTCAGGTTTAGAATTAGATAGAAAGGAAGTGAAAAGTTCAAGTAAATGTGCTGTAAAGGTAGGTGAAAAAGAGGTAATGAGTTCAATGGAAAAGCCTTCAGGGCGGGGGCCTTAGCTCTTTTCAGGGATTTGATGGCATCCAAAATTTCTTGAACAATTAAGTCCTTTTCGAGAAGGGCCATAGCGTCCGCTATGGGTGGAGGAGAGGGGAGACCGTTGAAGAATGATTAGATATGGTGCTCAGAGGGGTGGATATCCTCCGTGTATAAGGAGTTATAATAAGACTGAAAAGCATTAACAATGTCTAAGTCAGAGTTGAGTCATTTATTAGTAAGGTCTCAGCGAATAGGTCCAATAGTTTTCCTTTCTGATTTAACTTTTAAATAATTAGCCAACATTTTGCCAGCTTTATTCTGACCCGCATGAAATTTGGATTTTATTTTGAGGAGGATATTACATTGCGTCAATGGTAGCTAATTTATTTAAAGAAGACTTAGCTTTAATAAGAACACAAAGGTGGGAAGGGGATTTAGAGGTGTAGTAAATATGTTCAAGAGTTTTAATATGATTTAGGGTAGTAAGATACTGAGAGTTCAACAGCTCCTTTTTCTTTCTGGAAGTATAAGCAATGGTGAAGGCTCTAAAGGAGGCTTTAAAAGCATCCCAGTTGTTGAGGATGGAAGTATCACTGGGTTTGTTAAATTGAAAAAATTATGTTATTAAGGCAGTAGCTTCTAACATAAAGCTTTGGTCAGATGGTAAAGAGTTGTTGAATCTCCATCGGGCATGCTTGGGAACAGCAAGAGACAAATCAAAAGAGGACACAACAGGAGCTTGATCAGAAATAAAAATGGAGCCAATCTCGGAGAATTGAATGGAGGGGAGTAAAGATTTTGAGACCAAAATATAATTAATATGAGACATAGTGTGGTGTGCATTTGAATAAAAAGTAAATTCATATTTATCAGGATTACTAGTTTTCCATAAATCATAGAGTGGACGAGAGGCAATGGCAGCTTGAAATGCTTTATGCGACTTATCTGGTTTGAATTTATATTTTGATTAGGGGTGGGGGCGGAATTTGCATAGTCGCGCTATGCAAAGCTCCGCGAAACTGTAAAAAATCTCCACGAGCACGCAGAGTTCCGCGAACAAGCGGAATTGCTTGTTCTGCCCGTTCGCGGTGCTTTTTTCCTGTTCGCGAGCGCTGTTTGCAGGCTCGGGGGGGAAATATCTTGCGAACACGCATTTTGAAAGCGCAAACAAGCAAAAAAATTCCGCGAAACCGCAGATTGCGGAATTTTTGGCAATTCCGCATTCTCCACGGAACGCGAAATTACCCAAATTCTGCAAATTCCGCGTGCGGAACGGAATTTACCGCCCAGGCCTAATTTTGAATTCCTATCAGAAAAAGGGCCTAGACAATCATTAAAATCACCAGCAACAATAATATTAGGATATTAATGGAAGATAATTTTAGTTTGATATTTTGCCAAAATGTTGAGTCAGACTTAACCGGACCATAACTATTGAAAAAAGTGATTTGTTTATTATGAATAGAGGCATTAAGTTTTATCCACCGTCCACTTGAATCATATGCAGTTGATATAACTTTGATTTTTAAAGATTTGTGACATAAAATGGCAACACCACCCTTTCGGTCAACAGCAGGATGACCCAGTCATGGACGTTCCAAGAGACAACATTAAACATGATGACGCATATAGACAAGGGTGCAGGAACAGAGATGACGAACTGCAGATACAACAAAGGGAACAAAAGGATAACATTTGTCAAAAATTATATAACATGAAGGAGCTACCTGTAGAGTGAGTAGTAAACTGTAGGTTGAGAAGATCAGGCAGGAATTTCTTCAGGGAAGAGAGAAGATCAGGCCATTCAATATTCTCTGGTAAGCCGTAGAGGTGAAGATTATTTCTCCTATTTTGATTTTCAAGGTCTTCAGTATGAAGCTCGAGATTATGAATTTCTTGTTCCAGTATGGGTATTTTGGAAGTCAAGACCTGAAGGAGACCCACGCGTTGTTCCATTTCAAGCATTTTGCTTTCCATATTAATCCAACGGTCTTCCATCTGTTGTAATTTCTCACTGGTGGTGTGCATCACAGGTTTAAGGGCACGTAGTTCCTCTAAGATCATATCCAAAACTGGATTAGGAGATGACTGGATTGGAGATGGAGGGTCACTTTTGCCTCTTTTAGGTTTGGTACCAGAGGAGGATGCTTTGGCAAGGTTGAGAGAGTCGCTGGCCATCTCGAAGGCGTGCACAGGTCGATAAATAGGCTTTTTGGAAGAGGACAGCCTGCCCATATATTAAGCCACTGATATAAAAGAGATCAGTATCTTGCCTTGTAGATTATACGAACAGTTAAGGAGAATAGCGATTAGTTATGCATAGTAGATATTAATGGCATTTCCTGAAGAATGGAGTACAGACGCAAACAGCGTATCAATAAAAAGGAGGACACTCGTGCCCGAAGAGAAGAGCCAATACAGTTGATGCCAAGAAGAATGAGATTTCAGGGACACTTGTTAGTGCGCAGATACACTTCAAGAAACCAGTTTAAAGAGCATTAGTTGAGGTCACAAGGCGACCATGAAGTCAGTTATAAGCTCAGTAAGAAGGCTGAATACAACGACAAGTCGCCATTTAGTTTGGCGGTAAAGTCGCATCTCCACAATAAAGTATACTTAGAATTCCAAGGTTTCTGTTAAGATTTCTTCAGTGGTCTTACCACGTCTCAACACACTTGAGGATGTAAGAATTGTTGTAGCAAGATTCCGTATATGCCCCAAGCAGTATAGAAGATGCCGCTAAAAAAGAGACACAATCAATCCACCACCATCCTACATAGAAGCCCGTTATCCAGGCTATAGAAAGGGTGGCAGCTGTTCGGTGGGTATTGGATTAGCAGTAGCGGATGTAATATGAAGCTTGTAACTGAAGAGTGTCAGCTAATGGTTTTTTAGATTTACCGTGCTATCAGTGCATAGTGTTTAATATATAGATAAGAAGTACATGAGGCAGACAGACTCATATACACATATTGATATTGTTGTGAAATGGCTGATTTCTCATAAAGGACAAGGTCTTGAAGACATTGGTGAGGAGGAAGAATACAGGCTCACCCAAGCAACAAAGGCATTTTCCTGCGGATCCAAAGCGAGCAGTAAACCAACAAAATGGCGGCCGCTCGCAGTTGTGTAAAAACTTCAGCGCGACTGCAGCAATGAAAAGACGATAGTTCAAAGGCTTTCTTTAGCCCCCCGGGAACGTTGCCGTAATTAACTTCCTGAGACTAGCTTAGGGAGAGCTGGACATGGTCTCAAAATGGCCGTAAAAGAAGCGGAAAAGCTCTGTGAGGTAACAGAGATATCTTGTCTTGGCGCTCAAGCCACGCCCCAGGATTCAGTAGTAGTGACAGAGGTATATGTACTTGGGGGCTTTACCTTAGGATTTAGTCGTGGTGAGAGAGCTACAAGTAATTGGGAGGGCTCTGTTTTAGGATTCAGCGTTGGCGAGAGAGCTATAAGTACTTGAGGGCCCTATGCTAGGATTTAGTAGTATAGGGGCTCTATGTTTAGGATCCAGCAGTGGTGATAGAGCTATAAGTATTTTGGGGGGGGGTCTATGTTAAGATTCAGCAGTGGTGAGGGAGGTATAAGTACTTGTCGGCTCTAAGTTAGGATTCATCAGTGGTGAGAGAGCTATAAGTACTTGGGAGAGCTCAATGGTAGGATTCAGCAGTAGTGAGGGAGGTATATGTACTTGGGGGCTCTACCTCAGGATTCAGCAGTGGTGAGAGAGCTATAGGTACCTGGGGGGCTCTATGCTGGGATTCAGCAGTGGTGAGAGAGCTATAGGTACCTGGGAGAGCTATGACAGAATTCAGCAGATGTGCGAGAGCTATAAGTACTTTGAGGCTCTATGTGAGGATTCAGTAGTGGTGAGAGAGCTGTACGTACTTGGACGCTCTATGATAGAATTCAGCAGCGGTGAGACTGAGAGAGCTATAAGTACTTGGGTCTCTATGTAAGTATTCAGCAGTGGTGAGAGAGCTATAAATACTTGGGTCTCTATGTAAGTATTCAGCAGCGGTGAGAGAGCTATAAATACTTAGGTCTCTATGTAAGTATTCAGCAGCGGTGAGAGAGCTATAAGTACTTGGGTCTCTATTTAAGTATTCAGCAGTGGTGAGAGAGCTATAAGTACTTGTGGTCTCTATGTTAAGATTCATCGGTAGTCAGACCATTATAAACTCATTGGAGGTCTGTATGGTAGGATTCAGTAGTGATGGCAAATCTGTAAGCCTGATGAGTCTTTGATTTTGGGGTACAGCACTGGGAAGGGGTTTAAGCCCAGGGGTTCAGTGATCGGGTTCAATAGACGAGGATGGGGTCCCTCAGACAGGGAGGGTGCACAGTCCTCCACAGGCCTCTTATTACCTATTAGTATTGGTGGGAGCTATAAGTTGTGAAGTTCTCAGTGTTGGGGAGCAGCAGTAGGGGTGTCTGTAAGTCCGGGGGACTCAGTGTTAGGGTTCAGCAGTATCTGGTGGTCTGTAAGTCCGGGCGCTCAGTAATAAGGTTCTTAAACAGTGGGGGTGTCTGTAAATCCAGGGATCTCAAACTTAGGGTTCAACAGCAGTAGAGGTGGGTGTAAGTCCGAGGGCTCAGGGTTAGACTTCAGAAACAGTGGGGGTTTTGTATGTCCAGGGTCTCAATGTTAGGGTTCAGCAGTAGTGGGGGATTTGTAAGGCCAAGGTTCTCAGTGTTACGGTTCAGCAGCAGTGGAGGGTGTCTTTAAGTCCAGGGATTTCAGTGTTAGGGTTCAGCAGCAGTGGGGGGAGGGGTAAGTTTAGGCGTCTAAGTGTTACAGTTCAGGAGCAGTGAGGGGATCTGTAAGGCCAGGGTTCTCTTTTTTCATTTTTTATTTTTTATTTTATACTTTCAACGATGCACATTTAATACATTCATAAGGCCAGGGTTCTCAATGTTTGAGCTCGGTAGCAGTGACGGTGTTTGTAAGGAATGTACGACGCAATCCCACTTGCGTTTAGCACGTATGCCTCCATCACGCCGTCATTAGAATGAACGAGTCGTTAGTACGCATTTGTTCAGCACGCAAGTCGTTATAACGACTTGCCTTGGTGGGGCGCTGGACTTTGGAATAGGATCATTTACTAGTCCAACTCCTGTCTGTGCAACAGTGGGGATGGTATTGGACTTTAAACTCAACACCATTCCACCAATGCCCCCCTCAAAAGCAAGCCGCTGTAACGACTTATGTGCTGAACGAATGCGTGCTAACGACTCGTTCGTTTTATTGCCAGCGTTGTGAAAGCACTGCGTGATTCTTGCTTCTTCTAGGGGGTCAGTGTTAGGGTTCAGCAGCAGTGGGGTTATGTTGGTCCGGGAGTGCTTTGTTAGGGTTCAGCCACAGTGGGGGAGAAAAAAGGGATATAGAATAATAGAAAAATAGAAAAACCCATAAAAAGAAATTAGAAAATTATATCAATTTTATTCAATTTATAAATGGTAAAACAATTAAGACAAATGCTCAGAACAATACACTGGTACATACAAAATGTGCTATTCAATACAAAACCAGACAGGTGGCAAACAGAAGGGATTACATAACAACAGAGGTTCAGGGTAAAACTGAAACAACATCAAGCTAGACGATGAGTACTTCATTAGTTACGGCCACATATGCGTCGACGGCGTTTCGGCCTTTGTATAATTACATGGTCATTATCAGGACAAGACTTTTTACTGAGCGTCCAAAAAGATCTATTTCTGAAGATACTTCAACCCCGAATTGATTCAGGGGTCTCAGTGTCAGGGTTCAGCAGCAGTGGGGGTGTTTGTACGTCTTGGGGTTCTGGGATAATTTTCAGCAGCAGTGAGGGTGTGTGAAAGTCCTAGGCTTCAGTGTTAGGGTGTTTGTAAGTACGGGGACTCACTGTTCTTTTTTAGCAGCAGTGGGAGGGGGGTCTGTAAGTCCAGGGGTCTCAGTGTTAGTGTTCAGCAGCAATGGTTTTTTTTTGTAAGTCCAGGGGTTCAGTGTTAAGGTTCAGCGCCGGAGGGTGGGGGGTTGTAAGTCCGGGGGCTCGGTGATAGGGTTAAGAGCGGGGGGTGTCTGTAAGTCCTAGGGTTCTGAAGCAGAGGGGGGTTTGTAAATCTGGGGGCTCAGTGTTAAGGTTCTGAAGCAGTGGGGGGGGTTGTAAGTCCCAGGTATCAGTGTTAGGGCTCTGAAGCAGTGTGGGGTGGGCTGTGACTCCGGGGGATCAGTGTTAGGGTTCTGAGGCAGTGGGGGTGTCTGTAAGTTTGGGGCTCAGTGTAAGGGTTCCCCAGCAGTGGGGGGTTTGTCAGTAGGGGGCCCAGTGTTAGGGTTCTGAAGCAGTGGGCGATCTATAAGTCTTGGGGCCTCAGTGTTAGGGTTCAGCAGCACTGGAAGGTTTGTAAATCTGGGGGGCTCAGTGTTAGGGTTCTGAAGCAGTGGGGGTGTCTGTAAATTTGGTGGATCAGTGTTAGGGTTCTGCAGCAGCGGGGGGGTTTGTAAGTAGGGGGTTCAGTGTTAGGGTTCTGACGCAGGGGGGTGTTTGTAAGTCCAGGGGTTCAGTGTTAGGGTTCAGCGCCGGGGGGTGGGGGGTTGTAAGTCCGGGGGCTCGGTGATAGGGTTAAGAGCGGGGGTGTCTGTGAGTCCTAGGGTTCTGAAGCAGAGGGGGGTTTGTAAGTTTGGGGGCTCAGTGTTAAGGTTCTGAAGCAGTGGGGGGGATGTAAGTCCGGGGGATCAGTGTTAGGGCTCTGAAGCAGTGTTTGTGGGGGGTTGTGAGTCTGGAGGAATCAGTGTTAGGGTTCTGAGGCAGTGGGGTTGTCTGTAAGTCCGGGGGCTCAGTGTTAGGGTTCTGAAGCAGTGGGGGTGTTTGTAAGTCCGGGGGCTCAGTGTTAGGGTTCTGAAGCAGTGGGGGTGTTTGTAAGTCCGGGGGGCAGTGTTAGGGTTCTGAAGCAGTAGGGGTGTTTGTAAGTCCGGGGGCTCAGTGTTAGGGTTCTGAAGCAGTGGGGGTGTTTGTAAGTCCGGGGGGCAGTGTTAGGGTTCTGAAGCAGTGGGGGTGTTTGTTAGTCCGGGGGACAGTGTTAGGGTTCTGAAGCAGTGGGGGTGTTTGTAAGTCCATGGGCTCAGTGTTAGGGTTCTGAAGCAGAGGGGTGTTTTTAAGTCCGGGGGGCAGTGTTAGGGTTCTGAAGCAGTGGGGGTGTTTGTAAATCCAGGGGCTCAGTGTTAGGGTTCAGCAGCACTGGAAGGCTTGTAAATCTGGGGGGCTCAGTGTTAGGGTTCTGAAGCAGTGGGGGTGTCTGTAAGTCTGGGGGGCAGTGTTAGGGTTCTGAAGCAGTGAGGGTGCTTGTAAGTCCGGGGGGCAGTGTTAGGGTTCTGAAGCAGTGGGGGTGTTTGTAAGTCCGGGGGCTCAGTGTTAGGGTTTTGAAGCAGTGAGGGTGTCTGTAAGTCCGGGGGGGCAGTGTTAGGGTCCAGGAGAAGAGGCTGGGGACCCCTCACCCGCGCAGCTCCGTCCAGCAAGGCCCATTACCGCTTTAATGACCGTGCGGGGGCGGCGGCCGGACACTGGCCGGGCGGGGGTGGGGGCCAGCCTGCCGCGGGGGGGTTGATAAGAGCTGCTCTTTTGATGCCTGCTCTTTATTGCGCCGCGGTGGCTGCTGGGACTGGATCGATAAAAGAAAAAAATGGAGCAGTGGAGAACGGAAGAAAAACAATTATTTTGTAATAATGAAATGTCTCGGGTATTCGGTCGCCCTGGCAACGGCGCTCCGGCCTGGCCCCCCCACCGGTGCCCGCTGCCCCCGTCTGTCAGTCACAGTGACACCAGGCCTGTGTGACCTCTGACCCTCCGACGTCAGCCGGCGCCAGAAAAGGGCTTATTAGGGCGAAGATGGGGGGCATGAAGGGGTGCAAGAATCGAGGGGGGTGGGGGGGTGGGCTATGGTGGGAGGACATAAGGGTCCGAGGCTAGAGGATACTGGGTGACAAGTGAAGCTCCAAGGTGGGGGGGGTCCGATGGGACCAAAGGGGTGGGTGGTGGGGTTCCCCAAGGGTAGGGGTTACAAAGCTGCAGGCCAGGAGGATCCAAGAATTTGGAGGCCCACGGGTGGGCGTCGGGGGGAGGGAGGGGGGGGCAACTGAAGTTCAAGGGGTGGGGGAACTCAAGGATCGTGGTGAGGGTCCAGAACTGGGGACCTCATCGGTAGGGGGTACACGGCTGCAGGCCAGGAGGGTCCAGGAAAAGATGACGTCCAAGGGTGGGGTGTCCGGGGGTCACGGTGGGGGGGTAAGAGGTTTGGGGCACATGAAGTTCAGGAGGTAGGGGACCCTATGGGATCAATGGGGGTTGTGGGGTCCAGTAATAGCCCCGCCCACCACAAGATTTCGGGATACACGACTGGAGGCCACAAGAGTCCAATGAATTATGACGCCCAAGGGTGGGGGTTCCTGAGGTGGGGGACAAGTGAAGTTCAGGAGGTAGGAACCCTATGGGATCAAAGAGGGTTGTGGGGGTCCAGTAATACCCCCCCCCCCCCCCACCCCAAGGTTTGGGGATACATGACTGGAGGCCACAAGAGTCCAATAAATTATGACGCCCAAGGGTGGGGGCTCCTGGGGTGGGGGACAAGTGAAGCTCCGGGGGTGGGGTGCCCCTGGGAGCCAAGGATCGTGGTGAGGGTCTTGTATTGGGGCCCCTAGGGTAAGGATACAAGACTGGACGCCAACAAGATGCAAGAATTGGGGAGAGGGGGCAAGAGTGGTGGATCAGGGGTGGACACACGTGTAGCCCAAGGACTGGGTGGGTGGCAGAGGGAGACCAGTGGTACCTAAGGATGGGGTGGGGGTCCAGTGGTGGGGGGCCCAGGTAGTCTGATAGATCCAAAGGTGGTAAAGGTAAGAGGGAGTGGGTGGGTGGGTGGATGGGTGGGAAACCAGAAGGTTCCAAGACTTGAGGACCTACGGGTGAGGAGGACAGTAGGAGCCCACGGGTTTGGTAACCAAATGGTTGGGGGTGGGAGAGGGGTACAATTGCAGAAACAGATGGGTCCACGGCTGGGGGCCCCAATGGTGGGGTTATGGAGACAGGAGGTGTCATTAACAAGATATGAAAAGTAGCTCCTGCAGGTGGGCCCCAATGCATGGGTGTTTGGGTAGGGAGGCAGACACGATGGGACCGAGGTCGTTGGGGGTGGTGACAGGGACAAAAGGGGGAGGGGACCGGCAGGCATGCCACGGACACCGTTTCAGGCACAGCAAGGGGCAGGTGCAGGAAAGGCAGACAGAGATGCAAGTGCAGTGCCAGGGTGGGCAGACAGAGCCCCCACCCGCGGGCAGGGCGGGATGCCAAGACTAGTGGGCGTATGCAGGGTGAAAGGTGCAGGGGTGAAACCAGATGCTACATGTCACCGAAGACTTGTTCCAGCCCTGGGTTGCCAGTTCATCCCCTAATGCAGCCCAAGAGGTGGGTGAGTTCCATCCTTTGAGGGCACTACCCTATAACACTGCTTTGTAAAATGAAAGCCCCGGTCGGAGCGTGCGCTGTTGGTGACGTGGCACATCTGGCTAGTCCAGCTGCCAAGGGCAGAGCAGCAGCGGGAGCCGAGATTCAGGGCCCTAGAAAGGCGTCAGAGGCGGATCGAAGGGAGTGAGTGGGGGTGGGGCGCAAGGCTTGGGTGGGGAGTACTATGGTCGGTGTGGGGAGGTGCTGTCGGTTGCAGTACCCTAGGTCGGTACTGTCACCTACCTCTGCTGTCCCAGGGCCTCAGTAATGTACTCCAAACTACATAGCCAACTGACTCACTGACCAATCACAACTGACTGACAAGGGGTCGGGGTGGCCTCTTCCAGGCAGCAGCCACGGATCCCATGACGCTGCCTCCAGGACCCTCTAGTCTAGGGATATAGGAATGTTGATTACAGCCCCCCGGGGGTCGAGGATGATACAGGCTTACCCCATGCTGAAGCTGATGGATCGTCCCCCTACCCAGGTGGTCCTCTTTCTCCCAGGCTGCCAGGCTGTGGCCACCCTGCGGCTCAAGGGCGGCTCGAGCTGTCCCCACTCCGGCCCATGCAGGCAGTTGGGCAAGGGGTCAGGTCACTCCTCCTGGTAGACTGGGGTCAACTCACTCCTCCTGGTAGACGGGAGTCAGGTCACTCCTCCTGGTAGACTGGGGTCAGGTCACTCCTCCTGGTAGACTGGGGTCAGGTCACTCCTCCTGGTAGACTGAGGTTGGGTCACTCCTCCTGGTAGACTGGGGTCGGGTCACTCCTCCTGGTAGACAGGGGTCGGGTCACTCCTCCTGGTAGACTGGTGTCAGGTCACTACTCCTGGTAGACTGGAGTCAGGTCATTCCTCCTGGTAGATGGGGGTCAGGTCACTCCTCCTGGTAGACTGGGGTCAGGTCACTCCTCCTGGTAGACTGGGGTCAGGTCACTCCTCCTGGTAGACTGGGGTTGGGTCACTCCTCCTGGTAGACTGGGGTCGGGTCACTCCTCCTGGTAGACAGGGGTCGGGTCACTCCTCCTGGTAGACTGGTGTCAGGTCACTACTCCTGGTAGACTGGAGTCAGGTCATTCCTCCTGGTAGATGGGGGTCAGGTCACTCCTCCTGGTAGACTGGGGTCAGGTCACTCCTCCTGGTAGACTGGGGTCGGGTCACTCCTCCTGGTAGACAGGGGTCGGGTCACTCCTCCTGGAAGACTGGGGTCGGGTCACTCCTTCTGGTAGACTGGGGTCAGGTCACTCCTCCTGGTAGATGGGTCAGCTCACTCCTGGTAGACAGGGGTCAGGTCACTCCTCCTGGTAGACTGGGGTCAGGTCACTCCTCCTGGTAGACTGGGGTCGGGTCACTCCTCCTGGTAAACTGGCGTCGGGTCACTCCTCCTGGTATACGGGTCAGCTCATTCCTCCTGGTAGACTGGGGTCAGATCACTCCCAGGTCACTCCTCCTGGTAGACTGGGGTCAGGTCACTCCTCCTGGTAAACGAGTCAGATCACTGCTCCCGGTAGAAAAGGTTCAAAGTGGTTGTAAGGGCAAGACTGAATTCATACTCCTTAAGGAAAAAATTCCAGTCAGACAGAAGTTCATTTTGCTGGTTGTGTATAAGGTGTTGTCACTCTATCCGTGCGAATGAGTGAAAAGTAAACAAACTGACAGCCAGCAAGTGTTTCCCCCCTTTACATGGCCATCCGGCCTGGGGCTTCCTCAGGGCTGTACATATACAACAAAATCTACGCTCAATATACGGCCAGTAAGGGATCGGGACCTTTTTACCCCTTATCTCACAGAACCACTCCTCCCGGTAGACTGGGGTCAGGTCACTCCTCCTGGTAGACAGGGGTCAGGTCACTCCTCCTGGTAGACAGGGGTCAGGTCACTCCTCCTGATAGACAGGAGTCAGGTCACTCCTTCTGGTAGACGGGTCAGCTCCTCTACCCAGGTGGTCCTCTTTCTCCCAGGCTGCTAGGCAGTGGCCACCCTGCGGCTCAAGGGCAGCTCGAGCTGTCACCCCTCCGGCCCATGCAGGCAGTTGGGCAAGGGGTCAGTGTGTGAAAGTGGCTCTGTATATACTGTTCCTTAATAGGTACAGGGTGTACAGAGTCCACAGTCCCCCAGGGTTGACAGAGGTTAAAGTTAGATATAACCTTACTCTCTAAAGTGGTAGCTTGGTCGAGCAGTAAGGCAGTATCAGAGGACAGTGTAAAGCACTTGTTTTACACACTCAGTCAGCAAATGGTCTCACACACTCAATAACCGAACTCTAGGCCAATGGTTTATATATAAAAAAAATATATGCTTGTTTTATTTTAGAACCAACAATTGGATTTAAAATATACTTTCTCAGAATGAGATGCTTTATATAAATACTTTTGCAATACGCAATTGACTTTTGTAAACAGTTACAAGTGGTTGCAATAGGCAACACTATTTTAAACACAACAATGCATTGAGCTCAATGGAAATTTCAAGTTATTTGCAACAGATTACTTTTAGGATTACTTTTGGAATTCCAGGACTGGATCCTAGATTCAGTCCTGGGTCAGTACTTACAATCAAGTGATGAAAGTCGACTTAATTACTGTGATGATTTTTAAACAATATTTAGCTATTTTAAAAGTTGACAGAAAATATTTCAAAGAAAACAGTCAATGATTCCCTATGGAAGAAAATTCAAGTTGCAGGTACAGTATGTTCTCGTTACTTTAGTAATCCAGTACTGGGTGCCTATACTCAGTACTGGGACCTTTATCCAAAACAGGTAAGTAATTACGTTTTCAGATATTATACGATTTTTAAAGAATATTTAAAGATTGCAGAAATTGACACTTAGAAGAAATTTCACAGAAACACAGTCAATGATTTCCTACGGGAGAAAATTGGGTCACTGGTAAGTACAGTTGTAAGTATTTTTCAGAGTCAGTGCTGGGCACCAAGATCTAGCACTGGGAGCTCACCTAAGAGCAGGTGAGTATTTTCATTTTCGTTACTCGGCTGATTTTTGGTGAATATTTTAAGATTTGAAAAGTCCACACTTAGAAGAAATTTCAGGAAAAAGCCAGTCAATGTTACCCTATGAAGAAAATAGAGTTATCGGTTTAAAGGTAAGTACTCGACTGGCAGAGTTGAGGTTCTGGGCATAGACTCAGGGTCCCCCAGGATCAGGTAGGTACAGTTGGTTCACCCTCAGCGACTCTAGGGCGGCCGGGTGCAGAGAGAGTTAGGCCCAATGTTATCCTATGAGGGATAGGGGGGGCCTTGGTTGGTGGCTGCTGACTGGCAAGCCACGCGGCTGTGGGAGCTGGGCTCCTGGTCACTTACTCAGGGCAAGTGGGGAAGTAGGTAGGTGTAGAGGTTGCACTGCCAGGGCCACTCGGGCGGCTGGGTGCAGGGTGCTTTTGAGCCTTCGGGCGCTCAATTGATTTCAATGGGAAATCTCAGGTTTAGAAAAAGACTGCAAGCTCGGGGACGAGGATTCTTCAGGTGCCACCACCACTTCGAGAGGTAAGTTGGGTAGTTGGAGGATAGGTAGGTACCCCGGGATTGGGCACAGGGGGCCGCGGGGCGCCGCGTGCAGGGGTGCCTTTTGGTGTCGGGAAATCTTACCCGCTGTTGATCGCGGTAGGGGGGGCTTGTTCTGAGGCTGCAGGCTTCTTCAGGAGTGTCGAGGGAGGTCCTTGGGTGCCGGACTCGGGGTCACAGTCGCCGTGGGGTCGTCCTCGTGGTCTTTGTTCACTCCGACACTGGCCAGGCTTGGCTAGTGCAGAGCGTGTTGGGTTTGCGGTTCCGGGCTGCTGCCAGGGATTAGAGGTAGGTTTTGAGTAGAGCCTCGACTCATGGGAATCCAAGGGGCTTAGAGCCAAAAGGTAGCCAGGTCATCCGGGGTTTGTGAGGTTGCTGGCCACAAGAGATGCCGGGTTGGAGCAGGAGCAGGTTCGAGGGTCGACAGGCCGGTAGGGCTGGGGCCAAAGCAGTTGGTGTCTTCCTCTTCTTAGCAGCTGCAGGGCAGGTCTTCTTTCTTCTTGCTCTTCTTTGTATTTTGGAATCTGGAATCTGGGGAAGGAAGGTTCAGGGTGCCCCTAAATACTAGATTTAGGGGCGTTACAGGTAGGTGAAGGGCAGGGACCAATGGGTCCCTGTCCTGGGGTGGGTACACCCCCTATCCTGCCTCTCTCCTGTGGGAGGGGGGCAGTAGCCTAGTCCTGATAGGGTAGGGCTTCCCATCTTCAAGATGGCGAGAGCCCGGAGATGTGCTTCACCTCGCCTCCCCCACCTGAGGGGTGAGGTGGGCAGGCTGGCACATCCCCTGTCCTTATTTGGGGTTTCTGGCCAAGCTTTTCGCCAGAGTGGGGGGTTGCAGTGGCCTGGGGAAGCTCACAGAGGCGGCATGCCTTTGAAGCTTCCCCCTGCCCATCCGGGGGGAGGAGATTTAGCACCTCGCCCAGGATGTGCATTGTTGCAGGCCCAGGAGAGCAGGGGCTCTCACACCCAGGGCTCCAGCAACATGTCTGCTGTGTGGCAGCCTAGGCAGCCTCAGAGCAGACGTGGATTGTAGGTTAGGTTTAAGGGGGCATCTCTAAGATGCCCTCTGGGGTGCTTGGTACATTAAATCCCACACTGGCATCAGTGTAGGTTTAATGTGCTGAGAAGTTTGATACCAAACTTCGCAGTCTTCAGTGTTGCCATTATGGTGCTGTGGAGTTCGTGTTTGACGAGCTCTCAGCACCATGTACTCTTAAATGGCAGCACTGCACTTACAGTGCTCATGAATGGACCTGGGTACTGTAGGGGCACAGGGCTCCTGCTCCTGTGCCCACACCATTGGCATAAGGCACCCAGCTAGAGGGGTGGCTGATGTATGCCATGGCAGTGTAGATGGTGAGCATGGCACACAGGGATCTGTGCCATGTCGACTTTGTTTTGTCTTGCAAGCAGACACCCAGCCTGCAAAGGCAGTGTGTGTGTGTAAGGGTACAGAGCCCCTAAGGGTGGCACAATGAGTGCTGCAGCCCTTAGGGGCCTTCCCTGGTCACAAGGCCCTGGATACCTAGGGTACCATTTACCAGGGGCTGACATGTGGCCAGGGATTGCCAATGGGGGTTTTGTGTGTTTTAGGGAAGGAACATAGGCCCTGGGCACCTGATTGGCAGGAGCCCAGGGCACACTCAGTCAAAGTACATTCAGCAATTCAGCAAAAAGTGGGGGCATACCATGCAAGAAAGATGGCACTTTCTCACAGTCAGGTCACTCCTCCTGGTAGACTTGGATCAGCTCACTCCTTTTAGTAGACAGGGGTCAGGTCACTCCTCCTGGTAGATAGGGGTCAGGTCACTCCTCCTGGTAGATGGGTCAGCTCACTCCTTTTGGTAGACAGGGGTCAGGTCACTCCTCCTGGTAGATGGGGCAGCACCTCTACCCAGGTGGTCCTCTTTCTCCCAGAATGGGGTCAGGTCACTCCTCCTGGTAGACTGGGGTTGGGTCACTCCTCCTGGTAGACGGGTCAGCTCACTCCTCCTGGTAGACAGGGGGCAGGTCACTCCTCCTGGTAGACAGGGGGCAGGTCAGTCATCTTGGTAGACAGGGGTTAGGGCACTCCTCCTGGTAGACAGGGGTCAGGTCACTCCTCTTGGTAGGCAGGGGTCAGGTAACTCCTCCTGGTAGACAGGGGTCAGGTCACTCTTCCTGGTAGACAGGAATCAGGTCAGTCCTCCTGGTAGACAGGGGTCAGGTCACTCCACCTGGTAGATAGGGGTCAGGTCACTCCTGGTAAACAGAGGTCAGGCCACTTCTCCTGGTAGACTGGGGTCAGGTCACTCCTCCTGGTAGACAAGGGTCAGGTCAGGTCACTCCTGGTACACAGAAGTCAGGTAACTTCTCCTGGTAGGTAGGGGTCAGGTCAGTCCTCCTGGTAGACAGTGGTCAGGTCAGTTCTCCTAGTAGACAGGGGGCAGGTCAGGTCAGTCCTGGTACACAGGGGTCAGGTCAGTCCTCCTGGTAAGCAGGGGTAAGGTCACTCCTCCCGGTAGATAGGGTCAGGTTACTTCTCCTGGTTGACTGGGTCAGGTCACTCCTCCTAGTAGACAGGGGTCAGGTCACTTCTCCTGGTAGACTCTGGGGTCAGGTCACTCCTCTTGGTAGACAGGGGTCAGGTTACTCCTCCTGGTAGACAGGGGTCAGGTCACTCCTCCTGGTAGTCTGGGGTCAGGTCACTCCCCCTGGTAGACAGAGGCCAGGTCACTTCTCCTGGTAGTCTGGGGTCAGGTCTCTCCTCCTGGTAGACAGGGGTCAGGTCACTCCTCCTGATACTATAACAACAACAAGGAAAGCTAGGGTCAAAGCAAAAGATAAAGATAAAGATAAAGCAAGTGGAGCACTCTCTCATTAATATTAAATCCCATCAGCCACCAAGATAGCGACCAACATCATTTGGGATTCGATAGCCCTTGCTGCGCCCGCCAACAAATCAGGGCTGCAGACTGAGTGGACAACAGAGACCTCTCTGACCGTCTAAGATGTGGTATCTGCCATAGTTCTTTATAATGTAGCTATCTTATATATTAATGGTGGTGAGGGAAGCAGTGCAGAAAAAGTGAAAAAGTGAAATTGTTAAAATCATCTACCGGGACAGATAAAGTGCTTTAATGGTTTCTGTCCGAGTGACGAAATTAAAACCAGTGTAGAAGCAGTTTTGAAAAAATAACTGCTAAAGTCCATCAAGGGAGGGTCTACATGTTTCAGCCTAAAGATTAAACGGTAATCAGGCTTTCGTCAGGACCTTTAAGAACTTATGCTACTGCTGTGTATTTAAATGTGATCCAACAAGTAAAACACACCAGTGAAGTAAATTATACGACCTACTTTAAGTGAGGATTTTTCAAACACTCTCCGTGATTTCTCAGGAGTATTCATCCAAATCCTAAAAAAAGAGAGAAAGACGCTCAATACCAATGATTGTATTCAGAGACCTGCTTTATCATTACTGTCTATGTGTAGTAAATGCTCTGTAAAAACATTTAAATGCTCAACTTCAGACATAATATTGTATTTTGTTAGTGAGACAATTTCCATAAATGAAAAAACAAAGAAAACGCTTACCCGTCAAGGTACGGGAGCTCTCCTCACCTCACCTGGCATCCGCTCAGAGAAATGAGGCCCCGCTCTATATAAAGACAAATGGGTGGCAAACAGATCTCAAAATAAAAACCCTATGTCCTTATGTTAAAAACATATCGCACATTTTCTTATCCAGACGTCATACTAAGGTGACTGTCTATGCAGTTGTCCTGCTATTCAACAATACCCCTATGGTGATATTGTAGATATTGAGTTGAAGCGTGTCTACGAAATCAAGAACCATAAACAAATCGCTCAGCTTCATATGTCTGTCTCTACAATCTACTACTGTGTAGAGATAACCAAAGTATTCATCTTATTTTGCAAAAAGAACAACCTCATTTTATACGAACATTCCTGATCGTGATCGTTCAAGCTGCCTTTGAAAGGGATCTTTATTTGCATATATTATTCATTGATCCCTTTATATCCGATGGTAAAACTATCGAGGACAACTCGTTATATGTAGCGTACTAAGAGTCTAAAGCTAGGAAAAGACTGCTCCATTTAAAAGAGTTAGTGCCACAAATATCAATGACCGGCACTCCCTCTTGTGTACGAAGCGGTAGTGAAGAAAACACACCTCACACTAAACGAGTCATTGTAACCAAAATCAGTTGGCATCTAGCCCAAAATAGTTCAGAATCTTAAGAGTTCTCTGGCGCTATCCATTTAAAGCGTATAAGTATTAAGTCGTCCAAAGCTGACTAACCTGTCCGTCGGTACCCCGGTCTTGTGCAGAGCAGGATGGGGAGGTGCCGACGCGGGCGTTTCTAGTGTTTAAATACGCGAGTCTCGTACGTGCTATTTCCCAACGTCATTAGCGTGAGCCGAGGCATCATGGGAGTTGTAGTATCACCTATGAGTGTAGTCGATGTAAACTCACAACCAAAAAAATGCCTATACACACGTATTGTATTCTAAATACCAATAGTTTCTACATCTTGTTGCTGTTTGCATTACTTGATAGCTCGCTTGCTTAGACCAAGTTAGAAACGCTTTCTTGGGGAGATTAGTAGTATCTCATACTCTCTGTCGAATCTATTCCGGACCCAACTTGTCAGATCGCACTTCCTCTCTACAATCTCAGAGACACGCCTGGCCTTGTGGAGCAGACACTAAATGTTGTGCGTTAGTCTCAGGTGTCCACAGTAAGGCTGCTGACAATTGTCAAAGTGACTAATGCTAACACACATTGCACTTCTCATATTTTCCTTACTTTACAGAGAAACTTTTGTGTCCCTACGAAGCTGAATAAGATGCCTTCTATTGGCCAACTAGAGAAGGCTCTCTATTTATGTAGGGTCTTAAAACTACCTCACTTTCTGAATTCAAAACATTCACTTTAAATCAAAAGAGTGCATGTCTATGCGGATAGACAAATCCATATGACCACTCCAATTGTGTACAATTACCATATATGAATGTCGTAATCAATTCACTCCTGCTTCTCAATACTATGTCAAGCCAATAAACGTAAGATCATGAAATATACGCCTGTCAGGGATCTAGGTATATACAGACACCTCAACGTATAGAGAGATCCATGCATTCTATGTCAGCACAAAATACTGTATGGTTCAAACCTAATCATAAAACTCACACCATAGTGAACAATGGTTTCGCAGTGATCGAGTGCTGTCCACGGTATATCATCGTTCAGTCCCAGTGTGTCACTCTTAAGTCTGTAGATCCATGTTTGTTCTCTCCTAAACAGAAAACGCGTGATGTCACTTATATGTGTGGGGATGTATGGTTGTTCTAATACTATCCACTTCAAGTCCTCAGCCTTGTATTTGTGTGTAAGAAAATGATTAGTTAATCTAGTTGCCTGTTTTTTACACCTGTTTTTTACACCGAATGGTGCTTTTATGTTCGTTAATATGCAACTTTATTTTGCGTGTGGTCATTCCAACATATTGGAGTAGGCATGGACATGTAATGATGTAAATTACCCTTTCTGAATTGCAGTTCGTATGCAGTTCGTATGTTTCTTAAGGACCCATGGTCTTTCTGTCCCTATATGTACCTGTTTGGTATGCTGGGTCTGTGCACATGCTGAACAAGACCCGCAGGGAAAATTACCTTGCCCTGCAGGTAAATTCCACAATGTGTTTATTCTTGTTGGTGTGAAGATCTTGGGTCTCGTATGTACCAAGCTGTCTCGTAGATTGTTACGTCTCCTGATACACAGAGGTCAGGTAACTTCTCCTGGTAGACAGGGGTCAGATCAGTCCTCCTGATAGACAGTGGTTAGGTCAGTCCTCCTGGTAGATAGGGGTCAGGTCAGGTCAAGTCAGTCCTGGTACACAGGGGTCAGGTCAGTCCTCCTGGTAAGCAGGGGTAAGGTCACTCCTCCTGGTAGACAGAGGTCAGGTCACTCCTCCTGGTAGACAGGGGTAAGGTCACTCCTCCTTGTAGGCAGGGGTCAGGTCACTCCTCCTGGTAGACAGAGGTCAGGTCACTCCTCCTGGTAGTCTGGGGTCAGGTCACTCCCCCTGGTAGACAGAGTCCAGGTCACTTCTCCTGGTAGACCGATGTCAGGTCACTCCTTCTGGTAGATAGGGCCAGGTCACTCCTCCTGGTAGACAGGGGCCAGGTCACTTCTCCTGGTAGACAGGGGTCAGGACACACCTCATGGTAGGCAGGGGTAAGTTCACTCCTCCTGGTAGGCAGGGGTCAGGTCACTCCTCCTGGTAGACAGAGGCCAGGTCACTCCTCCTGGTAGACAGAGGTCAGGTCACTCCTCCTGGTAGACAGGGGTCAGGTCACTCCTCCTGGTAGGAGGGGTCAGGTCACTCCTCCTGGTAGACAGAGGTCAGGTCACTCCTCCTGGTACACAGAGGTCAGGTGACTCCTCCTGGATGGAGGTTACCACCATGGCCTTACCACAGGCATTTCCAGACAGCCCTGTCTGTAGAGGATGGTGCCATCCAGCACAGACTCGGCTCCATGCCCTGCTGTCGTCTTCTCTTGCGATGTCGCCCAGGCCGACTCGGTGCCCAGGCAGCCATGATAAACCTGGTTCTGGCATAGGGGTCCAGATCTTGTGGAAAAGGCAGGGTGCTAGACGAGCAAGAGGAGGTGTGATATACAATCATGTTTGCCCCCCACCCATGTCCGAAGGAGCTCCCTCTCCCTGTTGTGGGCAGATTTCTGGGGTTTCTGACCAGAGCCCAGTCACACCAGTTCTGACTGGTCCAGGCCTTGTGTCGTGGGGTTTCCCTTGCCATGGAAGATGGAAATAGGCTGGACAACCCACCCACCCAGCAGGTAAACAGGCTTCAGAGCGTAGGACAGGAGGGGGCAAGTGCCACTGGGATATCCGTGATGGGGGTCTCCAGCTGAATCACAGGAGTTCACCATTTTGTGCAGCACACGCATGGTTCAAATGACCCCACCAATCACCAGTGGGTCCATGGATCATACGCAGGGCCACTGGATTTATGCGATTCTGCTGCGATTTTTGCATAATTATATATTTGCCACATTTGCCACATAATCCATCATCTGAGGCTTAATCTGCAGATTTGAACAACAACAAAATTGTTTCTAGCTCAGAAGCTTGAAAAGTATCTAAAATGGAGTGACACGTGTTGCCCGGCAGTGGAAAGACCTTTGCAAAGCTGGACTGGTCACTTTTCTGCAGCTTATTGCTATATTTGGGTATTACACTGGAAATATTGAGGTGCAACCAATGCCCAGAGAGTGTTAGCAAGTATAAGAAAGACGAAATAACAAAGTTATACTGTCACATGGTCGCTAGGAGCATTGTCGACATCTTTAAGTTAGCATGAGCCCGGTAGTCGTGATGCTGCTTTTGCGCAGGTTACTATATGTCTTTATTATTGCAAGACTCTGTTTATGCCTTTCACATGAGAACTCTCTGCTGTGCTCGTTCTCTGTCTGTTCCTAGAGTTTAGTCTGAACATTATGGGCAAGGTCGATAAACACTACCCCTTGTTATTCTGTTCTGGTCAGGCAAAAGCACCTAGACTAAACATACCAATGCAGCTGTTTTTGCTGGAGACTCGTACTTTGATATTATGGGGATGCATGCTTAGGAAACACACACTTGGAGAGGGACTTTTCCAGGGAGAAGAGCAACCTGCACCTGTGATGTCGAAATACGATCTATGGCCTGAGGTATGGGGTCTGCTGACAAAGCCCAGAGATATTCTATTATATAATAATACTTTTTCTTACCAAGGGGAGGGAGCATAGGTACTGTAGTCCTTTCTCCATAGACATTGTATAATGACGTCTTCCTTTATGATATATATATGGCCTTACTGCAATGCTAACAATATTGGTGCTATGCATCTTTATACTTGTTGTGGCACGTATACTGTATTTTAGAGCATGTTAGTTAAAATAAATATTTGAAACTATCTTCGTGTCTCTGACAGATCTTATTGTGGACAAGTATGAGAGTGTGAGTGAAAAGGTGTGTCTTGTTACCACGATTCTGAGAGATCCTGGGGTGTTGTGTTCTGGGGTGTCTAATCATTGGTTTCTCCATTTGTGAATAGGAGAACGAGTGAGACACTATAGCTAGTCGGTCCTGGGCTCGTGGGCACTAAGGTGGTAGGAAGACTTAGCCCCTATACACCGAGGTCCCATAATCCTACGCATAGTTCTGTGTATGTGCAGAATCCCTGCAACATGGTGCCACCAACATTTGGTCTGGTACTTATGAGCTAGACCCCTGAGTAGCGCTTGTGCTTGTCCACAATATCCTTTCACCAATTACCGGAAACATCCGTGGTGCGAGTGATTTACCTCCTATATTTGAGATTATAGGTTTTTCAGCTTGGATTTTAAAAGGTTTTGTTTTTCTTCTTTAATACCCAGTGTTGCACTACCATTTCCCTTGTTTTCCTCTCGCTTTAGATATTGGCTGTTGCAATTGCTACTCATAATCGTGCAGCACTAACTGCTCATTTGATTCAACATGGAGTCCCGATTGTGGGAGCAAACATTATCTTTGTGGTTAAAGCGAACGCTGCTTTTCGCTTCAAGGTTTTTATTCTTGGGTTAAGTTTCCAGCGGTGGATGGGAATGATAATTTCTTTCATGAATATGAACATGCCGCGGTTCCCCGGGATTATCGACCTTATCGGTTACTTGCAGTTCCTTTGTCAGCTTGGGAGCACACCATCTGGTTTAATGGCACCCTACCTCACCCTATTACAAAAGTCCGTATAGGCCCTTAATTGGTCGACTGAGCCACATGGCCTGTTTTGGCGGGATTTACACCACACCCAAATTATCGTGGTGTTACACACGCATAGCTGCATCAATTGCATGAATCTTTAGTCCATATACACAGAAGTGTGATACAATGTATGCCTCACACTGTTCAAGCGGCTCCGGTGGGAGTCCCTCTACAGCAACCAGGAGGCTTGGTAATAAGCCCTATTATGATTAATTCAGTGATGGGTTAACATCCTCAAAATAGGGCCGAGTTACCGTTCTTGTTGGCAGAGAAATTTGAGCAACTCGAAGCTGTATTTCCTAATACTGCTCCTGTGGATAAACACAGGATACTTATGATGAGCGTACCAAAAGGTTAAATTCCCAATTTAGCAGACTGCACCACTTGGGGGAAGGTGTTTGCGGTAGTGTATTCACTATGCTTTGGCACCCCCACCATGACTGTGCTTCTGACAGTTCTTAAGAAATTTCAGGAACCACAGGGGGCGGAGGCCACCCTGGAGTTGGGGATGAGACTGGTTGGGATATTCCCTATAGTCTCCGATATGATACTAGCCAACAAAAAGGGGGAAGAAGTTAGTTTGCAGGTGAGTCAGCGACTTAAGGCAGTAGCGGACGTGGATAAACAATGCAAATTCCCTAAGATTATAGCTAAAGTGTGTAAATCATTAGGGCGTAATAATTTGGGGCTTAAACCTTTTAGAAAACCGCAGAACAAACCCCCTCCTGAAAAGGAGGAGCCTCCATTCTTTCCTAAAAAGAATTGGAACAAGAATAAACAACAACAGCAGAAGCAGGGGTCACGTGCTGGTTCACGGACACCTGATGCTTCTGAGCGTAGGTATGATTTACGGGACTGCTCTAAGATTAAGACGCCAGAGAAGTTTCAGGTTCCTGATCCTCGCTCTCCTTGTTCGCTGGCAGGACTCGTCGGATCAACAGTTCGGTGGAGGGGAGCATGAAGATCGTAAACAAGGTGAGAGCACACAACAACGCAGTGAACCGCCAACGCCAGTTTGACGTAAAAGCTAAATCGGAGGGATAAATGCCATATCATGCCCCGTTTCAAAAGAAAAAAGTTGCCGCTTTGACAGCGAAGTATGCCTCAGACGGTGAGAGCCCTGCTCCTCTCTCGATTGGAGATGGGCTATGACACTCCTCGACAGCGCGACGGAAGTTACCATAGTGCAGGAGGGACTCCGTCCTTGTCTGGATGCGAGATCAACTGATGCATTTATTACATTGGAAACAGCTGGTACAAGAGTTGCACCCCTTGATAGACTTTATGAGATAGTCCTCCAAATTGAAGGCAATATACAACGTACAATTAAGGGTATCTTTTGGGATAACCTTACCTCGTCATTCAACATTTTGTTGGTGGAGGCGGTTTGGCCTCCTCCATTTGTTTTGACTTCTTCCCAAGGTGAAGATGTGATACTTCCAAGTTTTTTGCGTTACGTCACTGAAGAGGCTAAACAGGCATATGCATCGGAATGGGATTTAGCTCTTGCGCTGGCTGTATATCATAATCAGGTGGGCTGGGATAGAGATTCACTGACAGATGAGATCCCTTTGCGATCAATGCCACAGGCACATTATCCAATTACACAAGAGGCGAAAGCGTCCGTTAGTGACATTTTGGCCCAGTTGGAATATCAGGGTGTAATTGAACACTGTGTTTCATCCATGAAAAATCATCTTTTTCCAATATCGAAACTGGACGGTTCATATTGCATAGTTTTATTTTACAGAAATTTGAACAGTCATGTTCGTACGTTTGACGTACAGAGCACCCACAGCTCTGCGTTGATAAATAAAATTGTCTGAAAAAAGTATAAAACTACTTTGGATATTTCCAATGGATTTTACAGTCACAATTTGGCTCCTGAGAGCCGTGACTGGACTGCATTTACTGCGGTCGGCAATCAGAAAAAATGTACACGGTTGCCCTTGGGCTAAATGAATAGCTCAGGTGCGTTTGCTGCTCGTGTTGTGTCACTTTTACATGACATTGATCCTGATGCTTAGTCTTACGTCAATGACATTTATTTGACGGATGACGAATTGATACCGCATCTGGTGAGTGTTGATCGCATCATATTGTCCTTTGCAGACTTAGGGTACAAATTACATTTTGCTAATCTCACATTGCCTATTTGGCGGTTCTCTTTTTGGGTTACGAACTCAATAATGAACGGAGGGGCTTAGCCCCCACTTTCTGGAGAAATGTGCTCAATTACAGCCTCTTTTTACCCTTAACAAGTTACAATCATTGCTGGTTTTTTTGAATTTCGGGAGGACTTACATTCTTGATTATGCTCAGCGTATCAAACCGCTTTACGCATTGATACAACCCTCTTTTTCATCTTCCAGCTGGCTTCCGGAACATACAGAAATTCTTCGGTCTTTGCAGTCTGATCTGCTTGCAACCAATATTTTGTTAACTCGTAACAACACGACTAACTTAGTCATATGGATTGTACTTTGTACAGTGGATTTCACTTAGCTGACATTCAATGAGGGAGATACTTTCCCCGTTGCGTACAAATTTCATTTGTACACATCAGCAGAGATGCGTTTTCCCCACTTGAGAAAATTCTTACAGCAGTACAGATGGCGATCCTGAAGGAACACTCTCTGGCTCAGGGAAAACACATTCTTACGGTTTCGCCTATGCCTACTCTAGAAGCGGTCACAAAGGCAAGCGTACATAATTCTAAAACTTCACACCCGCATTGGATTCAGTGGGCGAGTTCTTTGACATCGGCTAATGTCACTTTTATCTTTGACCCATCCTTGCAGACGCAGGAGTTTTTACAGTGTGAACAAGTCCATCCTGCACCACCGTTTTTACTGCCTCTAGACCAGTACAAGTGTATAGTTTAGTAAACAGTTTATACCAACGGATCGGCTAAGCCGGCCATTGGTTCCAAACATGCTTACTCGGCCGCCTGTGCTATTGTGGCAGGTTCTATGGTTGACAGTGAGTTTAAGTCTTCCTTAGTCCACTCACAGTCTCTTGGTGACTGCACGGCTGAGTTGGCTTAGTTGCGGGCTTTAGTTGTGGCTCTCGAATTTGCTGATCCAGATGTACCTACTCTTATAGTGTGCGATTCTTTCTATTGTGTACAGTCCTTCAATGACAATCTATTCTTCTGGTCCCAAAACGATTACTGGGACTCTAAAGGTAGCGCAAACAAGCATAAGATGCTTTGGGTTCGAGTGGCAGCTCTTAGGAAAAGCTTGCCGCTCACACATGTTATGCATACTCTTGGCCATCAGCTTGTGGTACCTTCCATTCTGACCAAAGTCCTGCGTTCGCCTCTAAGGCTTACAAGGATGCGATGAGGTCACTGGAGGTGCTATTGCATTTTTCGTCTCCATACAGGCCTGCGGGCAATTCGATAGTGGAGCAAATGAATGGTGACTTAAAGCAATCTTTGATAGATAGAATCTTAGGTACGGGTAGGGGTTGGCTGACTCATTTAGATGGGGTTCAACGTGCACTAAATAATCTCCCAAGAAGATCTCTGGGTGGGCGGACCCCATACAAAATGCTCTTTGGCATCAAAAGTTTTGTGCCAGACCTTGATGTAGATAACCATTGTGCTATGTTACAGGATCTACAAAAGACTCAAGACACTCTTGCTAAAGCTGAGTTGCACTTGTCCGAAGACACAGACGCACTTGCCGCCGCCTCGAAAAGGCCTGGAGGAACACCAAATCCACAGAAGCCTACAACAACTTCAGAGCCGCCACCAACGCCCACCACAAACTCATCAGAAATATGAGGAAAAAAGCCAGTTCCAGTTCTTGGATTAAAGGGCACTCGAACTGTGATTTTGCCTTCACTGCCTGGACGCAAGGAGAATCGCTACATTTCCATTGAACATGTCAAGTTGCACCATTTTGTCGATACTAAATAGTATGCCTAAAACTGTCCTGCGTAGAAACGTTTCACGTGCTGCCATGTCATCGATGACAGCTCCTGTACAACAGGAGCGAGTAGTGGAAAACTCAATTGATGTGCTGCCTGTTTTGTCATCTTCTTCGACGGCTACACCTCATGATTATGCTTCGCCGCCTATGGAACTTACTGTGGACATTCCTTTACCGACGCTCCAATCATCTTTCAATGCTGACAGACCACTGTTATATCGCTTAGGAACTGTTGGTTATTCCATGGACAGAGACAACTTTTCTTTAACTTCTTTGTCTTCTTCTTCGAATCCTACTGTGAAGTAACCCCCAGTCGCTTTTTTAGTTTCCTTTTTTTGGTTTCTCAGAACTTACCTGGTTCCTCCTTGGACCTACATTTATATTTACTTACAATGGTATTTCTCTTCATGTGGATTGAATTGGTGACTGTCTTTTTTCTTTTAATTAATGGTCATTATTTGCCTGAACGCTCTGATGTACCTTTTGTTGATGGTTTTTTGGCCCCACACACGTCATCTCACGTAATGAAAAGGGATCAATCCCATGTTAAGATTTTAGCTGTGCCAGTAGTAGATGACATTGTTTGGGATAAAGTTCCATACAAAATATACGGCCCGACGGAAACAATTCGAATGCCATACATCTTTCGTGACTCATTAGGTGATGTCATCACACCTGGGATGCATTCCGACGACTGGGATATTAATGCCGTACATTCGTTGTTTTTGGATTTCAAATATTACACTGCTTTTGAAACTGAAGATTTAGATTTAAATTCTGCCAAATATGCTGATTTATTCTGTTTCCAACATTATGGTAATCATTTTTTACATAAGTCAAACACAGTCAGAAATATTGTTAATTATACACAATGGGAACATTGTCCGGTTCCATTTCAAGGTAGGTACCAGACTCAGAAAAAAAGGTTTGTCTAATTTCAGGCCATAATCTGTCTGACCCATGATCCTATTATTATAAATTGAGTGCACAAACACACACGAAATTCATGCTGACCCATACTAAATTGGTATATTCTTCAACTTTCATAACCGATTAGTCCTTAAAAGCTTATGATTATTGGAAAGACACGATTAATTTCAAATCAATCTAGGGTACCAAAGATTGGCAGGTGTAGGGAACTGAATTATTGCATCGTGCATGTTTGATACCGTCAGAGCTGTTATTCTTGAATGGGACAGTTCAACAAACTACATGTTTTGGTTTAGCTACTGCTAAAAATTTAATTGCCCCTCCTTTCCATCATTAGCAGCTTATGGCGACTGGCAACATTATAAAAATTATTCTCTAGAGGACTTACAGGGGATGGTCCATAATGGTACCCTCAATTCGTCCACTATTACTCCCTTGGGCTGGTTAATATGGCCCCTCAGTACTAATGCTTGCCAGTTGCGTTTTTCAAATTCAACAGGGAGATTTATGCTAATTAGACCTGATCCTCGCTTTCCACAAACACATACAGTTACTACATATTCTGTGGGTAAATTGTGTCAGCAATGGTTGGGACAGTCATCGTTGTCATCTGTGAAACAACATCACCCACGTTTATCTGGAGACATTGATCTGGCAGATTTCCTTTTAGGTCCAAAGTCTCCTTGTCCAAAGTGTTTTGCATTTGCCGCATATAATGATATCTGGAACCTGTCCCAAATGAGAGCAGCTTTCAGATTGCAACAACTAGATCAGAACAACTTGCGTAAAGTTTTGGATGTGGTACACAATAGCATTAATACTTTGTCTACTCGTATTTACACTTTGGACAATATTGTTTCTTCTGTTATTGACATTGTGCAGCATGATGTGTCTGTTTTGTATCATGGTCAAAATCCATTGCGCTCTGTAATGTAACTTGGCTGGACTTTTCAAACATTGAAAATGGGAAAGTACCTTGGGATTATTTAAACACAACAGCCCTGTATTTGCCCTTTAATTTGACAGATAAACAAAAACTTATGTCCATGAAGGATTCGACATACACACTGTTACATATTGAGATGTTACAGCAGCTGCCTTTATCGATAGCTGACACTGATCCTTCAGTGTGGTTGATACACAGAGTTATTTCTTTACCCATTTCCCTGTTTCAGTTTACTGCTTGTATGAAACATTACCCTATCGGAGATTTGGACCCCTGGAAGGCACTTTCCTGCGCAAAATGTGATCTTTACCATTTACTTTGAACTGTCTATGTGAGGATAAAGAGGTTTTCCTGACGGGGGAGAGCTGTGATTCTACAGTGGGACACACGTTGGTCTGTACCCAAGTTTAACTTCACGGCGCTTGCACCGTATCAGCGCCCAATTTGGCCTGTTTTCTAAATGAACACCAGTTCACTCAATAATTCCCACCCTCATATTGCTTTCTAACGGTAGTTATCTTATCCAGAATAACCACAACTGCTGTGAGTTACGGGTAGGTATTCCGTATATAGTAACGGTTTGTGAAAGAGTTACTTGTTGCAGCAATGTTCTTTTTTCACCCCCGCATGGGATTGTACATAGCTCTGTGTGGCCTTCCATTCCCAATTTGAAAACAGACTTCAATAAACTAAGCAGACTCATAGCGCTATTATTCCAACAAGAGGTCGCTCTCACTTCTGCTCGAGAGACCTTCGAATTGCAGGTGGCTAGAACATCTAGTGAGATTCAGTCACTGCTAAATACGAATCTCCCACTGCAAATTGGGGAACTGATTCACCAGATCTTTAAAGCGTCTGATACGGAAGGCCTTGCACATTTTTTAAAACTTGTAGGTTCCGGCTTTGTTTTATCTTTTCAGATGATTTTTGGAGTAATACCGGCCTTTATACATTCTATTTTTTCCAACGCCTTCGGAGGTTTTCCACTTATCCTCTTGCTGGCGTGTGGAATGTTGGTGCAATATCTTTGGCGGCGTTTGATGAATCTTCGTGAAATTTTCCGAACTAATGGTTCACTCCTGTCTTGAAAGTTTCGGGGTGTTTCGTCAAGCGAGGGCCGAGAAAAAAGGGGGTCCCAAAACGCGTTTTCTGTATGTTCATTTCATAGGAATTTTGGAACAGGCTACAGCCCGAACTGCTGAACGGAAGTACACCAAATTTGGCAAAAAGGTAGCTCTCGGTTCGGAAAGCACCCTTTTTTTAAATGGTGTAAATCCGTTCAGTAGTTGCTGAGGAATTAAAAAAATAAAAATATCGATATCTGAGCACCGAGGAGCCGCGAACCCTCCCGAGCACAAGCTTCATTTTGAATGGCTGCCAACACTCCAAACCAGAATGTGTTGGCAGCCATCTTGTGAACAAAACAGTAGAAAAAACATTAAAAAAATAAGAAAAGGGGGCATGTTAGAAACACCCTGACCCCTAGGCCTGCTCAGGGGGACCCACAAGGACACCCAGGGCAAAAAAAGGCATTTTTTTTTTTACAAATCGCTTGATTTTGCGCTGTGTGCGGGAATCCGGCAGAGAAAATTAAAAAAGACAAAGTGCCGGCTCCAGCGCTTCGTTTTCTATAATCTCCCGGGTGGGCCAGGTCCCGGGGGCAATGTGTTATTATGACACGGGGGCCCGCAGGGGCCCCAACAGCCCCGGGGACCGCCACCTCCCCTGAGCTAAAATAATAAAATAGTGTGGGGGGCTCCTGGCCCCTATGCTGCCTCAGGGACCACCACCTCCCTGGGCCATTTTTACATTTTGGGTGGGGGGCCTCGCGGGCCCCCCAAACCCTGGGGACTGCCACCTCCCCGGGGTTTCGATGTTTAAATGTGGGGGCTCGCGTTGCTGCAGCCCTGGGGACCATCACCTCCCCATGGCAGCATAAATTAAAAGTAAGTGTGGAGGGGGCTCATGCCCTCTCACACTGCCCCCGGGGCAACCACCTCTCCAAGGCAATCACAAATTAAAATACGGGGGTCCATTGTGGACCCCCGGCCCTGGGGACCACCACCACCCCGGGGCTATGCAAATGTTGGGATGGGGCAGCGCGGCCCCCCTCCTGGAGCCTTAGATGTCCCTTGGGACTGCCACGCCCCAGGGCCAGCTCCTGCAATGTTCCGAGGTGCCCACCCCGTGACATTGCCGTTTGCTATGGAAGGGTGGGAGCATGGCTCCCGCCCTGCCATAACAAACACTGCTTTGCTTCTTGGAAGTGAGAGCAGGAAACCTGCTCTCGCTTCCAAGAAGCAAAGCAGAATTGCTTTTGGGCAAGGGGAGCTGCATGTTAGCAGCTTCCCTTGCCCAAAAGCAATGCTGGCTCCCGCAGGAGGTGGGGAGCCAGCTGGGACTGTGGGGGCATTGGGGCTCCCCCCACGGTCCCCAACTTAATGGCTCGTCCTGGGGGATAGGGTCCCTGGGGCCAGAAGTGGCCCAGGGAAGGGGGCCACGCTGCCTCCCTCCCTTAAAACCTTAAAAAATCTATTTGAAAAGCTTTGGCTATGCCCCAGGGGATGGGAACCCCGGGCCAAAAAGGGCCTCAGGAGGGGGGCCCGCGACCCCCTTCTCCCCAAAAAAACCAAGTCTGGCCAGGCCCCGGGGGATGTGATCCCTGGGGCCAGAAGTGGCCCAGGGGAGGAGGCCACACGGCCCCCCTCCCGGGAAAAATATATATTTTTAAAAATAAAAACGAGGCCTGGCCCCAGAGGATGGGGTCCCAGAGGATAATAGTGGCCCAGAGAAGGGAGGCCACGTGGCCCCCTTCCCGTTTAAAAAAACAAATTAAAAAGGCTCAGGCCCTGGGGTCCCCAAGGCCCAAAAAATACTAAAAGAAGGGCGCCACACAGCCCCCCTTCTAAAAATATTTTTTTTAAACAAAAGCCGGCATCTCGCCGGAGGACCCGCCCCCTCCCTGCAACACTCTGCAAACACGCCCCCTGGCACGTTCTAAGTTCTTGGTTGGGAGATGAAGTCCCCTTGCCTCCTGAGGGTCCCTGGGGACCAACTAGCCCATCAGGAACCTCCAGTAAGCCCCACACAGTCGGATTGCTGAGAGGTGGTCCGAGGCCACGCCCCTTTTTACACCACTCTGCAAACGTGCCTCTTGGCACACTTCTGGTGGGGCGATGAGGTCCTCTTGTGTCATGAGGACCTCAGGACACAAGTGGACTTTATCCCCCGAGCAGCAGTGCACCAGGAGGCGCGTTTGCAGAATGGTGTAAAAAGGGGGCATGGCCTCGGACCACCTCTCAGCAATCCCACTTGTGGGGCTTACTGGAGGTCATTAACACCAAAGGACCTGTTCTGAATAACAGGTGAAAAACTTTCAACAGGGGCCCCTTCAAACTTATGAAGTCATCCTAATTGACATGACCAAACAGCGGCTATCTCTATACCGCCTGAACAAGGGGTCCTGGATCACCTAAATCTTTATAAAAATAGATTGTGTCTGTATATATTGTCTCCCCTGCTATCTCCCAACAAACAGTGTAAGAAACAATTTTAAAGAAGAACAAGTGTGAAAAAAATGTGAGAAAGGATGACAGTGCCTCACGGGAGTAATACCTTGGGAGTTGGCAGACTGGTACTCGCCTGCATCCTATGGTTCTCATCATTAGCAACTGCTACCCTATCACAAAAATAGTGTATAATATAAAAAGAATAGAGGAAATGCTAAGTGTGAAATCTCAGCACCGGTAGACTAATCCGGGCCAAAAATAATGTCAACCCTAAAAGGAGTGACGGGGTCTAGTCAGAACCCGCGCCAATCCTGGTTAAAAATGAGCTAAACATCACTAGCTATCTAACTTTATTCCATGCTGTGTGTCTGCTCACTTAAAAAACAAACCAACATGTTTCATTGCCTCAGGAAGCTTGCGGCAATTTCGTCAGGGCAAGGGTTAACAAGCCACACTGCGCCATTATTTGTCAATTTTTTTTATATTTTATGCACCAAATTGTTGCCCTCCATTGGCATACCTATACCCCCCTGATTTTTGGGTTCAAATTTGTGTGTGAGTGTCCCAGCCCACTCTCCCACTGGCTGCCGAATACACTGCAGAACGTCAGTCTGGACAGCCCAAGTACCCGTCGTTCACCTCTCCTGACGTTCTGCAGTGTATTCGGGGGCTTACTGGAGGTACCTGGTGGGCGGGTTGGTCCCCATGGACCCTCAGGAGGCAGGGGGACTTCATCCCCCAACCAAGAGCATGCCAGGAGGTGCGTTTGTAGAGTGGTGGGCAAAGGGGGCATGGCCTGCTATGAGAACTTGGTGGCCGACTACCCCTCCTGTTACCTCCAGTAAGTCCCACACAGTGGAATTGCTAACAGGTCTTCGGAGGCCATGGCCCCCTTTCTCCACCACTCAGCAAACACGCCTCCTGGCACACTACGGGTTGGGGGATGAAGTCCACTTTACTCCTGAGGGACTTTGGCGGCCAAGTAGTCCTCCTGGTATCTTCTGTAAGTTCTACGCAGCGGAATTCCTGAGCGCTGGTTGGAGGCCCAGCCTCCTTTCTCCACCACTCTGCAAACATGACTACCAGTTAAAGAAGCATTTGTAATGTAATAGGTCTCCCATTTGCAAGAGTTAGTGCTATTAGCGTTGTAAATCTAAAAGTGTTTTATTAATGTTTTTTGGAGTGGAGTGGATGTAGATTGTGTGTAGTGGAATTATGTGGTATGTTGTGCAGTGAAATTATGTAGAAAGAAAGTATGTGGTATTTAGTGTATAGGAATTTTGTAGAGTGGGATTATGTGTTATGGAGAGTAATTATGTGGTATGGTAGACTGTGTTGTGGAGTGGTAACCTCAGGTTTAGTCTTCCTCATCTCCATAGAAGCCAAACTATGAACTCAATGAGACAAAAAAAGAAGGCATCACTGAGGAGCACATCTGAATCTAGTCAGAGGTATGAGCAGGGCCACTGGAATTATGCGACTGTTTGGCTGCACAAACTTTCGCACAATTATACATTTTCCGCATTAGCCACATAATTCATCATCTGCTGCCTAATCTGCAGTTTGAATAAAAAAAAGCCTTGTTTCTAGCTCAAACGTTACAAAAATGCAGTGACAAGTGTTACAGTGTGGTGGGAGGTCCTTTGTAAACCTAGAATGGTCACCTGTTACTTATTGCTAAATGTGGGTGTTAGATTGGTACTAATGGTGTGCAAGCCAGTCTTGCTTCTTTCTGCGCCTCGCTTGTCTCTTTCTGCATTTCTGTTGCTTCTTTCTGCACCTTTCTTTCTTTTTCTGCACTTCTCTTGCCTCTTTCTGCACATCTATTCTACTTCCTGCACCTCTTTTGCCTCTTTATGCACCCCTGTTCCCTCTCTCTGCACCTTTCCTGCTTGTTTCTGCACCTCTCTTGCCTCTTTCTGTATCTCCGTTGGTTCTTTCTGCACTTCACTTGCTCTTTCTGCACCCTTTGCACCTCTTTCAGCACCTCTCTTGCCTCTTTGTGCACCTCTCCTACCTTTTTCTGCACCGCTCTTGCTTTGTTTTGCACCTCTGTTGGTTCTTTCTGCACTGCGCTTGTTTATTTCTGTACCTCACTTGCCTCTTTCTGCACTTCTCTTGCTTCTTTCTACACCTCTGTTGCTTCTTTCAGCAGTTCTTTTGCCTCTTTCTTCACTTTTCTTCCTTCTTTCTGCATCCCTCCTGCCTCTTTCTGTACCTCTCTTGCCTCTTTGCGTACCTCTCCTACCTCTTTCTGCATTCCTCTTGCCTCTTTTTGCACCTCTGTTGGTTTATTCTGCACTGCTCTTGCTTCTTTCTGCACCCCCTTGCCTCTTTCTGACCCCCTCTTTTCTCTTTCTGTTCCTTTCTTGCTTCTTTCTGCACCCCTGTTCCCTCTTTCTGTACCTTTCCTGCCTGTTTCTGTACCTCTCTTGCCTCTTTCTGTACCTCTGTTGGTTCTTTCTGCACTTCTCTTGTTCTTTCTGCACCCTTTGCACCTCTTTCAGCACCTCTGTGGCTTCTTTCTGCACTTCTCTCCCTTCTTTCGGCACCCCTCCTGTCTCTTTCTGTACCTCTCTTGCCTCTTTGTGCACCTCTCCTACCTTTTTCTGCACCCCTCTTGCCTCTTTTGGCACCTCTGTTGGTTCTTTCTGCACTGCCCTTGCTTCTTTCTACACCTTCTCTTGCCTCTTTCTGTACTTCTCTTCCTTCTTTATGTCGCCCTCCTACCTCTTTCTGCACCTCTGTTGCCTCTTTGTGCACCTCCCTTGCCTCTTTCTGTACTTAACTTGCTTCTTTCTGCACCTCTCTTGCCTCTTTCGGCACCTATGTTGCTTCTTTCTGCACTTCTTTTGTTTCTTTCTGCGCCTATCTTCCTTCTTTTTGCAACCCTCCTGCCTCTTTCTCCACCACTCTTACCTCTTTCTGCACCCATTTTCCTTCTTTCTGCACCCCTCCTGTCCTTTTCTGCACCTCTGTTGCTTCTTTCTGCACTTCCCTTGTCTCTTTCTGCACCTCTGACTTAGAGGTAGTTTTAACCCCCCTGTCCTATTATGTACTAGGGCCTTACAGGGGAGGTCATGCCAATCACAGAGGTACCCCAACCCAAAGTGTACCCTAGTATATGTAGGTGTTTTCACTGTATTCTAAGTGCCTTTCAGCATAGCACTGGCTCTGGGCCTGGTTAGTCAGAGTCCGTTACCACCAGTACCAGTCAGCAAAAAGTTGGGGGCACAGGAAGACTTTGCAACAAGGCCTCATTCTGTACCTCTGTTGGTTCTTTCTACATATCTCTTGCTTCTTTCTGTGCTTTCCTTCCTCTTTCTGTACATGTCCTACCTCTGTAGGCATAGTTAGAAATTAGCATTTAAAAAACATTTGAAATTCACTGAAAAAAATCATAGGTTTCAGGGAGTTATAGTTAGGAATTAGCATTTAAAAAACCTTGGAAATTCACAAAAAAAATCATAGGTTTGAGGGACGTTATATTTAGAAATTAGCATTTAAAAAACCTTTGAATTTCACTGAAAACTTTGTTTCGAAACCATAGACACAGCAATACTAGTTACTACATACCAACTCACTGATTCCTAGGTCTACACACATCAATACAGCACTATCATATGCACTCATACACCTATGCAGACACACACACCACCACTCATCCATAGTTACTCACACACTTAGTCAGTCATGAAAGAATCAATCACTCCCATTTACTCGCCTATACAATTATACACACCACCTCACTTATTCATACAGATACTAACACATACTTACACTCACATAAAATCACTGATACAAGCACACACTCATTCATACAGCCACTCTCACAATCACTCACTCTCACATATAGTCATTTATATACTCCAACACTTACATATACTGCCTTTCACATATGCAGCTACTCACACATGCACCACTGAGACATCCATTCACTCACCAACACACCCATGCACACACTCACCCATCCATACAGCCCTTCACAGATGCACTCTTGAACCCATACAGCAAGTAAATCACCCACTCACACATCTATGCACAGAGTCACACACCCCCCACCCACCCACACAGACACTCAGGCACCCATACAGATAATCAGACAACCAATCAATAACCCATATAGACACTCATGTAGCTACTCACCAACCCATGCAGCCGCTTACACCTTACATACCAACTGACAGATTGATACAGACATTCACACAGTTTAGTCACTAACCCATGCATTCAGTAAGACACGTTTAATCACTCACTTATACAATCAGTCACACACCTACTAAATCATCCATTCAGACACTTATACACCCATTCATTCTTCAATACACCTTGGCATATATATATAAAACATATTTAAACTTTACAGAAACACACAGTCACTGGATGGTGTCATCAGTGATGTCATTTGAGATGTCATCAGTGATGTCACTGACCGTGTCATGAATGATGTAATATGTGACGTCAACAGCAGTGCATTGCGGGGGCGCGAGTTACGGGCAAATTTCTCTGGTTTTGTATGAGTGAAATGTCCAACTAACTATAACGTCCCCGAAACCTGTGGTTTTTTCAGTGAATATATATATAGGGCACCTCTGTTGTTGGATATATATATATATATATATATATATATATATATATATATATTTTTTTTTTATTATTATTGTTTTTTACTTGAAAATCCTTATTCTTTTCCATTGATTCTATTTGTGTGGAACATAATGCAATTTGACTCTGCTTATAATTCTCTCGTAATTCAGGAGGGACGGCGTGAGACGGGGACGCGGATTGGCGCCTTGACGGATTGCTTAACACAAGTACCAGGAGGATATTGGGTACATTATCAGATGCCCTGAAGTTTTAGACTATACCTCACGCCACAGGATCAGTGTGGCATGGAATTATCACCACACTACATACTATCACTCAGTCATTCTACTCAGCCGTGGACAAGTCGCGTGTACAAATATACTGAGGCGACGAAACACGTGTTTGCTTTGGCTTGGAAAGATCATACCCATTAAACAACTCGGATGAGAAATAAGAAGGAACTGATTTCATGACTTGATGTGCTTTCTTTTTATGTGTAAAACAGCAGAAATGAAAATGTTATAGAATTGCGTGTGCTGGGGAAATGTATAATATATGTATATATATATATTCACTTAAAAAACCATAGGTTTCACACACGTTATAGTTAGCTGGACATTTCCCTCGTAAAAAACCAATGAAATTCCCCCGTTATAGTTAGTGCAGGCAACTATAACTCACGCGACCGCAATCCTCTGCTGATGACGTCAGATATTACATCACTGTATTTAGACACCTATTTACCCATGTCTTCTTCCATTAATCTTTAGCTATACATATATTACAAATATTTATTTTTCAGAAAGACACATATGTAATCAGTGATGTAATATCTGACGTCATCAGCAGAGGATTGCGGTCGCGTGAGTTATAGTTGCCTGCACTAACTATAACGGGGGAATTTCATTGGTTTTTTACGAGGGAAATGTCCAGCTAACTATAACATGTGTGAAACCTATGGTTTTTTAAGTGAATTTGCAAGGTTTTTTAAATGCTAATTCCTAACTATAACGTTTGTGAAACCTATGGTTTTTTAAGTGAATTTGTACGTTTTTTTAAATGCTAAGTTATGTATTTATTAATATATTTTTTTTCAGGTTTTTCACCGTGCACGCACCGTGCGCGCACCGTGCGCTTCGCGCACCGTGCGCGCGCTATGGTCACTCGGTGCGCTTCGTGCACCGAGCGCCCACGACGCGATGTGCGTGCCGTGCGCGCACCGTGCACGCTCCGCGCGCGCACCCCACGCATTTTCGACAAAAAAAATAAATGTATTTTTCACCCTTGGGGGTCCTTCAGTGAGCCCCTGACAAAGGCTAGGGGGTCAGGAACTGTCCACCCTGCCCCCTTTTCACGTTCTCCACCTTTGTTTTTCACTGCCTCAGGCTGCGAGAGACAAAATGGCGGCCGCCACTTCCTGATTTCGACCGATTCGAATGTTTACTGACATCTAACAACCAATCAGAATTGCGCTCGCGCACGGCAGGGTGCACGCACAGTGCGCGCACGGTGCACTCGTATAGATATTGATATGGTTTTAAATGCTATTTTCTCAGGAAATACTGAACAGATTTACACGAGACCTTCAAAAGGCATTTTCTTGACCTTATGGCTACCTCTCTGCCAAATTTCACGTAATTCTGTTCAGCCGTTCGGGCTGTAACTTCGACTAAAGGTCCTATGGAAAAATGCATGGGGAAAACGCGTTTTGGGACCCCCCTTTTTTCTCGGCCCCCGCTTGACTAATCACCCCGAGACTTTCAGGGTAGGAGCGGAGCGTCCCACCTATTTTGAAAAATTCGCGAGGATTCATCAAAATAGAATTTTCAGATTTCCTATGGAAACACGGTCCTAACTATAACTATCTACTGGCGACCACCAGTAGATAATATATATATATATATTACCTACTGGCGGTCGCCAGTAGGTAGTTATAGTTAGGACCCTGTTTCCATAGGAAATCCGCAACATTCTATTTGGAATAACTTTGGCGCCGGTCGACGAATCCTCGCGAAATTTTCAAAATAGGTGGGGCGCTACGCTCCGCTCCTACCCTGAAAGTCTCGGGGGGATTCGTCAAGCAGGGGCCGAGATAAAAGGGGGGTCCCAAAACGCGTTTTTCCCATGCATTTTTCCATAGGACCTTTAGACACAGCTACAGCCCGAACGGCTGAACAGAATTACTTGAAATTTGGCAGAGAGGTAGCCATAAGGTCAAGGAAGTGCCTTTTGCAGGTCTGGTGTAAATCTGTTCAGTAGTTCCTGAGAAAATAGCATTTAAAAGCATATATATATGTGGGCGGAGCCTAACCACACATCTCATCCTGAGATCTGATTGTCTGTCAGCACTTCATCCAAGAAGTGTTGGCAGCCATCTTGGGACCAATATACATGATAGCACCTCATTAAAAAGCATTGCAGTTAATAGAAGGTTTTAAGACTTTAGTTACATTATAAATCATTTGTTGATGGTACCATACTCATTTTAGGAATTGTGGTATGTTCTAAGGTGATTTCACCATGTGAAAAAGCCTTCTGCTGGGATATCATGATTGAGAGAAAAATATTTTCTCATGCTTTTACCACAGAGGTTTGGAAGGTGATCTATAGGCTAAACTGAGAGCTTATTTTCTGTAAATTCACATTATCTTTCTCAGTCATGTGAGAATGAAGTCTGACATTCTCAGTAAAACATGTACATCCAACAAGGGCAGAGACTGTCAGTTGATTCCTTTGTGTTCTACTGCAGCTTCCCAGAGTGTTCCAAAGAACTACTAGAGCGCTAACAGTCCTACTTATGATAAACGTATGGCACACCTGAAGCCATCTTGCTTGGATTAAAGTGGTAACTCTTAAAACATTTAATTTAAAAAGGAACAAAATGAGGGGGTTCATTTTTCCATAAAAAGTATGATTAGTGCTGCAGAAAGAAAAATTAGGGCACATTTTGAGTGACTTCTCAAATCCTCTTCTATTTCATTAAAAAATTCTGACATGCAGACTGAAACATGCACTTTCAATACCAGCAGCAGTTTTCCCTGGTGAGCAGTTGCTTTACTACAGTGATCTAATGAGCAAAAAGAGTGCTAAAATTCTGAATTTATGGCAAATGTGTGACACATCTGAATGCCTTCTTGATGGAATCAAAGTAAAAAACTGAAAGTATTTCCTACTGAGGAGACTGCAGTAAATGAGGAAATTAGGAAACTTCATAACAAATAAGTCTCCCAAGATGGCCACCAGAGACAAAAGAGCCCAAATGTAGCCCAAATATCACCCAGATGTAGCCCAAGTATAGCCCAATGACAGAATGTCCCAGAATGTTCTTAAAAACAACTAGAGCGCTTACTGTCTTCATTATGACAAAAGTATGGCACACCTGAAGCCATCTTGATTGGAATAAACTGGTAACACTTAAAACATTTAATTTAAAAAGGAACACAATGAGGAGGTCCATTTTGCCATAGAAATTATGATTAATGCTGAAGAAAGAAAATGAGGGCACATTTTGAGTGACTTCTCAAATCCTCTTCTATTTCATTAAAAAATTCTGACATGCAGACTGAAACATGCACTTTTAATACCAGGAGCAGACTTCCATGGTGGAGTAGTTTTACTACAGTGATCTAATGAGCAACTAGAGTGCTAACATTCAGAATTTATGGCAAATGTGTGACATATCTGAATACCTTCATGATGGAATCAAAGTAAAAAACTGAAAGCATTTCCTACTGAGGAGACTGCAGTACATGAGGAAATTAGGAAACTTCATAACAAATAAATCTCCCAAGATGGCCACCGGAGACAAAAGAGCCCAAATGTAGCCCAAAATCAACCAGATGTAGCCCAAATATAGCCCAATGACAGAAGTGTGCAAAACACTTATTATTTTGTGTTTTTGCAGTGTTATATAGTGCAGACTTGTCAGGTATTGGAGTGCTTTACATGAGCATTGGTTACATCACACAAGAACAAATTCATTTTGGTTGTAGACATGGGGAGACTAAGTGATTTGACCAGAATCACAGAATGTCGAGCTGAAGCAGAAACTTCAACCTGGTTCCCCAGTTGCAAAGTCTGCAGTTCTGGAAGTAACACCACATCCTCTCCCCTAAGTGCAACATTTAATCAAGTGGTCAACTGGATAAAAAAACATAAAGATAACAAATAATTTAAAAGTGCTTTGTCGCTATTTGAAAACTCAGAAAATATGTCCTTATTTTAGTCTTTTAGAGCACTAACCATAATTTTGATGCCAATAAGACCCTCTCATATATGTAATTTCTAAAGGAAATGCTCTAGGTATTACAGTTTTGATTACATCAAGATGATGTCAGGCGTTCCACACTTTTGTAATAAATATAGAATGTTAGCAATCTAGTTGTTCATTAGGATACTGTTGAGAGGCAGAGGCCAGGGGCACGGACTCTGAAAATTGAAGGCAGGTAGGAGGGTGCAAAGGCAATAATTTAACCACACTGAGCAGGCAGGAAGGGCCGTGGAAGCACAACAGACTATGGAGGGCAGTGGAAAGGGGGGCAGGGGCAACAAACCAACAATACAGGACTTGCAAGAGAGGCTGTTGGAGGGAAGATCTATTACGGGTCAAGGAAGCTAGGGGCGGTCCCCAGATCCCCGGGAGCCACCACAGAACTGAGCAGGAGAGTGAGTCAGGGACAAAAGGGGCACCTTAATTTGAGCCGGGGTGCCTAGGAACGCTTGCTCCAAAAATGAAGAAAACAGACATATGAGACATGGAATTGGAGGCAGAATACAATAGCAGTTTAATGAGAAGATGCAACTTCAAAGAAACCGCAGAATAGAGACATAAAGTACAAAATACAGAATCCAGATAATCATACAGCTGTCATAATATTCTCTGTATCTCAATTAATGTACTGACAGAGAGAGAGAGAAAACACATCTATAAATGCATCATGAGAAACAAGTTACACCAAGGAAAATGTTACCTAGGAACACTCACGTTTACTCTTAGAGCAAGCATTCCTGCAATTACAATACAAAATCTTTTAAATGCAAAAGTAAAGAGAACAATGGTTAAACATAACATGACATTTCATATAGGTAAAATAGAATAAGATACTTCAAGCAAAGCAGAGCAAGACATTTTAAGCAAAGGAAGACAAGAGCTCCCAGCTCTTGGGGAAAACCTGCACTGCCTGTTAACCTACATACAGACGGCGAGGTAGTCCGTCGATATCTGTGGGTGCTCCCTTTTTATATCATTTTGTGGGCTCCTTTGCACGCTACATCTACCTACGTATGCTACCCAAAAGCTTCGTCTGCAGATTTTACCAGACATTTCGTCATTTACCCACTTAATGCTGACAATGGACTGGGTGAAAAGGTCAGTCTCTCAGGCCAATCGCTTATCGTAAGTTCCATAGAGCAAGCAGAAAATAATGGGTATTGTACGGGAATTCAATATATTCATGTATAAAATCTCCTCAGTTCTCCTAACTTGACGCTCTGCGGTTGCCACTTCCTTAAAAGCGGGAAACCTGCCCAGGAAGCAAGTACCAGTCCAGGATGCAGCCTACTGTATGTCGACAGCTTCAGGGGGATGTTGAACTTTGATACCGAGCACGGAGCACTCGGGTAGGGTGGGGGCTACTAGTTTGGATCAGAAGGCCTCGCAGACCTGCCTTCAGACTGCTATACACTAAAATTGCAGAGCTATGGTCAATTTAACAAAGAGGCCTACATATTGAACAGAAGGGCCTACACAGGGGTTTTATGCTGGCTGAGTGGTAAGGATGTCTCAGGATAATTATATAGCAACACAGGACCCGCTGGTCAATTTAATACGGCCTACAAATGCAGCTGGCAGGGCAAGGACAAGGGTCTCATACTTCAGGTGTGGACAGAACGGGCCAGGGGCCCCCTGTGATACAAAATCTACCCTCCTTCAAGGCTGTGGCAATGTAATAGACCATTGTGGGCAGAAGGAAGAGGCAATGGTAGTACAACCATACATGCCAACAGACCCGATTCAGCCAGGAAACGTCCAATGTTTTTAAGCTCAAATGGGCTTTATTTGATCTGTCTCCTGTCTACAATATCCTCTTTTTCAATGTAACTCAAAGGGGAAAATCAATACCCCAGTTTTTTTTCAAAATCTCCCTCTTACCAAGTTCAAAATGTTCGCAAGTATGGTACATTGGATCATGGAAGGAAATGGGATAGGGACATGGACTTGGATAACAGAGGACAGGAGGGACATGGAGAGGTGCACCAAACTGACCCTGCAGGGCAGGCATCAGGGTTTGCGGCAGCACAATACACCACACAGGGCATGCAGGACGGGAGTGCAGCACAACAATCCATAGAAAGCAAGAGGGAGGGGACAGGACCATGCACATGGACAACAGAGAACAGAGGGGCAAGAGGCAATGGTAGCTAGCTGACCATAATGGACAGACAGGAGAGAAAGCTGCAGCATAACAGACCATAAAGGGCAGGAGGGACGGATCAGGGGCATTACAATGGAACAGACAAGCCAGGAGGGAGGGAGTAGGGCTGGGGGCAAGGGGGCAGGGCAGGAGCATCAAGATAGCCATGGAGGTCAGGCAGGATGGGCACTAGAAGCAAGACACACCATGAAGAGCAACAGTGAGACTGTGATGGCATACACACAGACCATGGAGGGAAGGTGGGAGGGGGTCAGGGGCAGCTAACTGACCACACAGGGAAGGTGGGAGGGGCCATGGCAGCACAGAAGACCATGCATGGCAAGTGGGAGGGTTAGTGGCAGCACAATGGCTATGATGGGCAAGAAGGAGGGTGGAGGGGCATGCACAAAGGACAATGGAGGATAGAAGGGAGGGTCAGGACCTGTGCACAGACAAGAAAGTTCAGGGGAAGGGAACTCACAACAGACCACACGGGGCAGGCAGGAGGAGCAGTTGCAGCACAACAGACCAGGGAGGGCAGAAGGGTGTGGCAGTACAATGGACCATGTAGGACAGGAGGAAGAGGATAGGGGCATGGCATGTGGACAGGCAGGGTGGAGGTGGCAGGGACAGGTTACAGTCATCTGACAATGCTAGGCAGGTGGGAGGGGAGTGGCAGCTCAACAGAACACTCAGAGTAGATAGGAGTGGCAGGTCCATGGGACATGGTGGGCAAAAAGGATGGAGCAGGGGCATGCACAAAGACATCGGAGGGCAGGGGGAAGGAGAATAGGGGCAGCAAGCTAAGCACAGAGTTTAAGCAGGAGGTCAATGATGGGGCATAGAATTGGGCAATGGAGGGCAGGAGGAGTGGACTGGTACATCATACTAAATTGAGGGCAGTGGCAGCACATCAGACCATGCATGGCAGGAGGGAGGAGGCTAGTCCATGGATTCACACAACAGAGGATAGGGAGGAAGGGGATGGGGCAGCAAGCTAACTGTTCAGAGAAGGCGGGTATTAGGAACTTTATTGTTTTTAAAACATTGTGTCTGTGCGAACTACTTAAAATATGAACAAGTATGCAGCATAATCTCACTTTTATTCAGGAAGAAGAGGACGTTTGTGACTGTGACTCCGGGCTCACTTGGCAGAAACACCCCCTGACCCTCCACCCCCTATCGCAAAATGTAATGCCCGTGAAAAGGGTAGGTGAACACAGTGTTATATAGAACATAGTCCTGAGAGCACGATTGAAAATGAAAACTAGATATAGTGTATGGTATAAACTATGCACCAAAAAGTGTGATATAAGATGAACCGGGCGTGAAATATAATATGCAATACATTGTGCGCAATGACAGATTCATTGGAGAGCGCGAGATAGCACAGGCACTAGCGCGTGCTATGCGATATGCGCCTTGGAGTGTAATATGCACAGGGCAGTGTTGTGTAACCTAACTAGTCTCTAAAGTTGTAATATAAAATATGTGCTGGGGAGTGTAACGTTGCATATGCACTGTGACAAATATATGGATCCCAGATTGTAATATGTATGGCATAGCACTGTGCGTTATAACATAGGCATCGAGAAAGGCACGTTAGATGGGGCAATATAACCCGTGCGAAGACAAGTGTGGCATGACATATTCACGGGGTGGTGTTACAGTGCTCATGGGCTAGAGAGTGTCATAGCATATGCACTAGCTAGTGGAATACAACACAGAGGTGTGTGGCACTCGGCAGGCAATGGTGGGTGTAACACAGCATTGGGCTCTGTCAGGAGCACGCTGTGACTCTCAAGTGATGTTCGTCCCCTTTCCAGAGAGTAAAATAAAAAGTATTACACATCCGGCAGTGGATGTGTGTTTTATTAACCATGAGGGGGGTTTCTTGCATAGTTTTGGTCGAATTTTTGTCGAATCCCCTTTGAATGGCTTGGTGTGCATGTGTATTAAATGTGCCCGTCAATAGCTACCCATGTTTGTATAAATAAACGACAAGGGTGTCTACCAGGATTAGGCACGGTAGGGCATCAGACATGTCAGAGCTTCACTAGTGGTGTAAATACATTCCACGTGGATTCATTGCATGCATAGTCGCCTTTTAATGAATATCACGCAAATCGTCATGGTGATAGGTACGTACGGTTTGTCCAGCATGTCCTAGGTGTGTCTATAAATATATATTTTTTAAAAATAATAAAAAACAGTGGCCGGCCCTGGGGATTGGGGTCAAAAAAATATAATTAGGAGACTGGCCCTGGGTTATGGGGTCATCAGGGCCAATAAATTAGAATAAGAAGGGGAACCAAACAGCCCCCCTTCTTAAAAAACTAAAATAAATAAAAGACTGGCATCGTGCCGGAGGCCATGCCCCCTCCGTGCAGCACTCTGCAAACGCGCCCCCAACAGGCATCTCCAGTATGCGCCAGGGAGCTGCGCTGCAGCCAGGTGTTCTGAGGCCAAGCCCCTTTTTACACCTCTCTGCAACGCAGCTCTGTGGCGCTTACTGGAGGTACCTAGTGGTCTAGTTTGACCCTAGGGACCCTTAGGATTCAGGGGGACTTAATCTCTCAACTTAGAACAGCCACAGGGCGCGTTTACACAGTGGTGAAGGGAGGGGACGGGGCCTGAGGTGACGTGTGCAAACACGCACTATGGCATGTTTTAAATTGGGGATATAATTTCCCTTCAATACTGAGGGCCCCTGGGGGCTAACTAGCCCACCAAGTGCTTCCAGTAAGCGCCACTGAGCTGCATTGCAGAGAGGTGGTCCAGGCCGTGCCACTTTTTACACCTCTCTGCAACGCAGCTCTGTGGCACTTACTGGAGGTACCTAGTGGGCTAGTTGGACCCTAGGGACCCTCAGGATTCAAATGAACTTAATCTCCCAACTAAAAATGGACACAGGGCGTGTTTACACAGTGGTGAAGGGAGGGGACGGGGCCTGAGTTAACGTGTGCAAAAACGCCCTGTGGCCTGTTTTAAGAGGTAGTTTTAATCCCCATGCCCTATTATACACTAGGGGCTTACAGAGGAGGTCATGCTAATCACAGGGGGACCCCAACGCATAATGTTCCCTAGTGTATGTAGGTGTTTTCACTGTATTCTATGTGTCTTTTAACATAGCACTGGCTCTAGGACTGGTTAGTCAGACTCAGTTACCACCAGTATCCGTCTGAAAAAGTTGAGGGTACAGGATGATTTTGCAACAAGGCTTCTTTCTGCTCTTCTTTTTGTTCTTTCTGCACGTTATCCTTCTTCCTGCACTTATCTTCGTATTTGAGGACTTCTGTTGCTTCTTTCTGCACTTCTTTTGTTTCTTTCTGTGCATTTTTTCTTCTTTCTTCACATGTCCTATCTCTGTAGGCATAGTTAGAAATTAGCATTTAAAAAACCTTTGAAATTCACAGAAAAAACCATAGGTTTCAGGCACGTTATAGTTAGGAATTAGCATTTAAAAAACCTCAGAAATTCACTGAAAAAACCATAGGTTTCAGGGGTGTTATAGTTAGCTGGACTTTTCACTTGTACAAAACCATTGAAATTCCCCCGTTATAGTTAGTTCAGCTAACTATAACTCGCGCGCCCGCAATGCACTGCTGATGACGTCACATATTACATCACTCATGACATGGTCAGTGACATCACTCATGACATCACTGATGACATCTCAAATGACATCACTGATGACATCACTGATGACATCATCCTTGTGATAGAGTGGCAGACCTCCTCTCACCCTAATATAACCTTTGATACACACATTCAAAAATAGAGACTAAAATTTTCAAAACAATGGACATACCAATACCAGTTACAACAACCTCTTCAGTAATTCTAAGATCCACATACACATCCACTCATTCACCAACAGTCCTATACAGTCACTCATACATGTACTCACTCATCATATGTACTCATACACCTATACATCCTGTTACACAATGCCACTCATCCATAGAGTTACTCACACACATAGTCACTCATGCTAATAAAGAATCAAACATACATTTACTTGCATATACAGTTATACACACACCACCATACTTACTTCTACGGAAACTTACACATACTTAGTCTTTTAAACAATCACTTATAGAAACACATACTTATTCATACAGGAACTCTTTCAATCTCTCACTCTCACATATACTCACATATATACACCAATAGTCACATATACTAGTTTAAAACATATGTAGTTACTCATAAAGACACTATTGAGACAGTCATTCACTCACTAACACACCCATACACACACTCATCCACCCATACAGTCCTGCACACATGCTGTGTTCAACACATACAAACAGTGAGTCACTCATTCATGCACCTATGCACTACGTAATACCCCCCACCGAACCATGCAGACACTCAGACTGATACTCAAAAAACCAACTAATAACCTATATAGACACCCATGTAGCTACTCACCAACCCATGCAGCCACTTATACACAAAGTGAGAGACTGATACAGATATTTACATATTTAAACATTACTCACTAAGCCATGTATTCACTATGATACACTTAATCAGTCAGTTACACAATCAATTTTTCAAAAACAAATCATCCATTTAGACACTTATATACCCATTTATTCTTCCATCGACCTTGAGATATACATATATAAAACATATTTAATTTTCAGAAAAACACACATTCACTGGATGATGTCATCAGTGATGTCATCAGTGATGTCATTTGAGATGTCATCAGTGATGTCATGAGTGATGTCACTGACCATGTCATGAGTGATGTAATATGTGACGTCATCAGCAGTGCATTGCGGGCGCGCGAGTTATAGTTAGCTGAACTAACTATAACGGGGGAATTTCAATGGTTTTGTACAAGTGAAAAGTCCAGCTAACTATAACACCCCTGAAACCTATGGTTTTTTCAGTGAATTTCTGAGGTTTTTTAAATGCTAATTCCTAACTATAACGTGCCTGAAACCTATGGTTTTTTCTGTGAATGTATATATGTATATGATTTTTTTTTATTTATGTATTTATTTTTTACTTAAAAATCCTTATTCTTTTCGATTGATTCTATTTGTGGGGAACATAATGCAATTTGACTCTGCTTATAATTGACATATTTTTTGTCTAAGCACTGCAACCTTACCAAGGGGTGGGTGTCACGTGGTCGCTAGGAACATTGTCGACATCTTTAAGTTAGCATGAGCCCGGTAGCCATGATGCTGCTTTTGCGCACGTTACTACATGTCTTTATTTTTGCAAGACTCTCTTTATGCCTTTCACATGAGAACTCTTTGCTGTGCTCCTTCTTTGCCTGTTCCTGGAGTTTAGTCAGAACATTGTGAACAAGGTCGATAAACACTGCCCCTTGTTATTCTGTTCTGGTGAGGGCCTAGCATCTAGACAAAACATACCAATGCAGCTGTTTTTGTTGGAGACACGCACTTTGATATTTTGGGGATGCATGCTTAGGAAACACACACTTGGAGAGGGACCTTCCCAGGAAGAAGAGCAACACGCACCTGTGATGTAAAAATAGGATCTATGGCCCGAGGTATGGAGTCTGCTGACAAAGCCAAGAGATCTTCTATTATATAATAATGCTTTTTCCTATCAAGGTGAGGGAGCATAGGTACTGTAGTCCTTTCTCCATAGTCTTTGTATAATGACATCTCCCTTTATGATATATGGCCTTACTGCAATGCTAACAATATTGGTGATATGCATCTTTATACTTGTTGTGACACGTATACTGCATTTTAGAGCACATCAGTTAAAATTCATATTTTAAACTATCTTCGTGTCTCTGTCAGATCTTATTGTGGACAAGTACAAGAGTGTGAGCGAAAAGGTGTGTCTTGTTACCCCGATTCCTGAGAGATCCGGGAGGGTTGTGTTCTGGGGTGTCTAATCATTGGTTTCTCCATTTGAAAGTAGGAGAGCGAGTGAGACACTATAGCTAGTCGGTTCTGGGCTTAGCCCCTATACACCGAGGTCCCATAATCCTGCGCTTAGTTCTGTGTAAGTGCAGAATCCCTGCAACAATACAATTACGAAATGTGCCGCACTATGCTGCATAATTTGCCTTTCTTTGCTACATCATTTACCCAACCCTGCCTCTGAATTAGGCCCTCTCCTGCCGCATTATTCCAGTGGCCCCGTCCATACGTCCTGTATACACACTATGCCCACCTGTCATCCATAACAGCAGCCACCAAGCATTACAAAAAGATGATGAGCATCAGGAACAGAGGCCAGTCAGATCCATGGCCTGAGAAACCACTGACGCTCTCTAGAGCACCCCTGGGTGCTGATGCTCCAGCCTGTAGTGTCCTGCTGGACACCTTCTAGTGTCTCAGCAGGCACTGGTACTTCCAGCCACTCCCTCAAGGGCTGGACACACATGCACCCCACACCCATCCATCATAGGCGTCACGGGTGACGTGGCCCTTTTAATAAAAGGGCCCAGGTGCACGTGCTCGAGGCCAGTTCCAGTAAGGTAATACCGTGTCTGCGTGGCCCTTTTACCCAGCATGTGGTCCTAGGGCCCAAGACACCACAATGGCGATGAAGGGGTCCGCCTCGCGTGTGAGCTGGCAGCTGGGACATGATTCATCGTGGGGGTAAGTGTAGCCTGTGCCTCAGGCACCCCAGCACCTGCTGCCAGTCTGACAGCCCACGAGCGCGACATCCAGCCTCCCTGCCCCGCAGTCACCCACCTACCGTGACTCTGATAAGACAGAAGCAAATCGGAGGCGGTCCAACGACCTGCTGGACATAAGGTGAGCCCGCAGGTAGGACAGTATGCAGCAGTAGAAGGAGGGACCTGTCCCAAGTGCCTGCACGTAGCCTCCCCACACAGTGAAAAAACACCCCGAAGGTGAAGGTAACGCAGACAGACAGCAGTGAGTGTGCCCCAGAGTAAAGCACGGCCTGCAGCACCGGGAAGCCGGCCATGACTGTCATCTAATAAGGCACTACTCACCGGGGCGACGTGAATGCGGTGGCACCTACCGGAGAGAAGGCCAGTGGGGGACACGCTGCCTGGCCGCACTGGATTGGGGTGACTCCCAACTCCTGTAGTCTATGTGATGGAGGCTACCAGAGGCGCCAGCGCCAAGAGCTCTGCACTGGCATCTCGTGAGGGAAGCGCTGTGTGGCCTTGTGAAGAGAAGCAGCTATAGCGCCGCAATGCTGCCGACCCCGTGTGGCCCATAATGACTGCCACGGAGGGGAAGAAGCAGCAAAGCACCGTGGCCCGGTAACACGCCATCGGACCATGCTCCTTGGTCCGTCTCCGGCAGCACCTGCGTGGGTGTGAAGAGCGGACCCACCCTACTGTGGCCCAAAATACAGCGAAAAGAAGAGCGCAGGCCTCCAGGTTCACCGGCACTTGAAAGTGCATGCGTCACTGGAGGTAGGACTGAACCTACCCAGCGAGGGAGCTGCACGTACAGCCACTGCCCCATGAGCCCTGAGGTGAAGCGAGTCCTTCCTGCTGCATCAGCAGTGGATGCGCACCCCGCCAAGCAAGCTAGTCTGCCACACCAGCATGGCATTGAGAGCCCCATACCAGCACTGAAGACCTGGTGCCACCCAAATTGCCCCCAGAGTAAGGAAAAAGGGAAGGGTGAGCTGCGCTGCCCTTCGGCTCTCTGCAGCACCGAGAGTTTCCCCCCTAGCTGCACATGCGGGCCCTCCTCTGCTCAAGCTGCCTGTCCCTGCGGCCAATGGAGGACAGGGCCTGCAGCGCCACCAAGCAGTCACATGTTTGCACCGCAATCGGTACTGAGTGTCTAAAGAGAGACCTCACGTGACTGCTGCTTTTCAATGAAGTGACACCTGTGGGCAGTGGACAAGAGAGCCCTGCGGTCCGGCCAGGAGTACGTTCCACCCACCTCCACAGAAAACCTGTAGCAGCTGGGGTAGCCTCCCCACGTTGCAGGAAAGTGCTGCACGGCCCGGGGTCCAAGGAATGACTGCCAGGACCTGTAAAACAGAAGCGTTGCACTGCCACCTAGTGGCCATATGTGGTACTGCAGCCGCACCGACCAAGCACACTACAAAGAAACGCCTGCAGTGGCAGAATGGAAAGTTTATCATGGCAGGAAGATCCAGGCCCATTCCTCCACAGAAACGCTGACACCAGTGGGCCCCATGCCCAGTAATGGGGCTAAGTTGTGAAGAATGTCTAAGGTCCACACACAAGTATAGGGTGCAGCTAACTTTACCACAACACAAAAGAAAGCACTGCATGGACTCAATCAGCAATTCAACGGCCCAAACAGTCATGCATGGAAGCGTGACCCACCCAAAAACGCAAGAGTCTGCAGTGCCCAGCATAAAGGGGTACACACGAAGCAGCGGCCTCAGCATTTCCACGTCGCAGAACTCTATAAGTGGAAGACAAGAGCACTGCCTGACACCTTTGCAAAGTACAGTAAAAGAGAGGCTGACAAACCCCGCAAGGAGCTGCAAGAAACTCACAGCTAAACACAAGCAGCAACGCCAAAGACAGCCACCACCAGTAAGGATAGAAGATCAACCCGACAGCAACGTCTCAAGGTAGCTATCCCCACCTAAAGCACAAGAAAGACGTGTGCAGAGGGCACAACACCCAGTGGCTGCCTGACGCCACCGCCAGTGAGGAAGTTGTGCCACTTGCCTCTAGTGGTGAACGGACACCACCGCAGGCTATAACACGAGCACACCAAGTGCCAGAAGAGGGCACCCAAGAAAAGGACAGAGCGCACGAGGTCAAAGGTGTGCAGAAGGCTGCACCAGAGAGCCTGACAGCACGGGCAGGAGCCCAGGAGAGAGAGACCTCTCCAAAGAGAAGAAGCAATGCCGATGACAGCAGAGTGTCCTCCCTCACACTGCCTCAAGGCGGAGTCACCAGTGATCCAAGACAGACAAGAGGAGAGTAGCATACTCCACGTGGCAAGCTGCCACCGCAACATGTGTTCCAAGGACACGCAACACGTGGCTGGATGCCACATGTGCAGCGAAAGCATGGAGCTCGTCACTCGACGTGACCAACCCTGCCAAGCATGCCTGAACAGAGGCAGAGGCAGGCGCTACAACGGCGCAGGTTCAAGGCGCAAGCACGACGCCCTTGAGCGAAGAAGAGAGAAGAGTGACTGGAGGTCTCGCACGCATGACCCAGAGATAATTGAAGTTGATAGGCCCTGTTGACCTGTTTGGAAGAAGGTGCATGCTACTGCACCAGGAGGAAGAACAGTCAAGGAGTGTGACAATCCTGTCACCATGAAGAACCGGATGAACACACGTGCGCTGGAGAGAACAAGAGGAGAAGCACAAGGACTCGTACCATCGCAAGCCAAGAACGCACCCAGAGACACCAGACAGCCACCAAGGTGGACCGACGTCCCTGGAGACAGCCCCATGGGAGAACCAAATGTAAGCCGCAGCAAGCGCGAACCGCGTCTTTCCCCAATGCTTCCAAGTGCGACCATCCATCCCCGAGTATCAGCAGTCTAAGTCAGACAGCATCCATGCTTCTGACCGCAGATGCCACAGATGAAGGAACAGCCTCAGCAAGACAGAGACATGTAGTTGCGAAGTCCTTCCAGAAATACAATCTCCTAGAAGATCATCACCACCCGTCGTCCTGGTTCCATGGCAACCACATCATCATTGTCATGTGCATGACAACGCACCCAGCAGGAAATATGGAAGTGTGACTGGAGGGTCAACACTAAGAATCTGACGGCCGACCAAGTTCAGGAGGTGAAGCCGTGAGTGGCCTGGCCGGACGTTGAAGAGAACTCGAGCTGCTAAAGGAGCACATCCCGGCACACCGACAGCAAGTGAAGTGGGTGACAACCAGAAAATGACCTGGCGACCACCCAGCAGGAGACTGAGAGTAAGCCACAAGCATGCGCGAACAGTCTCATGCCTCACGTTTCTCAGCGTGTCCATCACGCCACTGTCACCGACGTTTTAGTAGCCCAAGAAGTCCAAGTGCAAGGATGCAGATGCCTTCCTAGAGGAAATGGAAGCACCTGGCCACCCCCACTCTTGGTGATCGACTCAAGAATGAAGGCTTGCAGCCATCATGGCAAGTCGTCACCAACTGTTGTCCAGGTTCACCACACAGCTGGCAATGCCATCACACCAGTCCTCATCAAATGCGTCAAACACTACCATCTCCAGTGTACCGATGGACTGGAGTACTACACCGTTGCCACACCAGCCGACAGGAAGAACCAGAGGCTACCTGCTAACCTGGCTTACACCTGGAATGCGACAGCGAGAGCATGTCTTGACCAAGACTCATCCACCTCTGAGGTTTGTGCGAGCGACTAGGTACTGGCTCCTCAGTGGTCTTGCAGCTGCCCCCACATTGACACACAAGCAGCCCCAGCGCAGCCCATAAGCAGTCCTGTAGCAACCCCGACAAGGGGCCTCCCCAGGCGGGAGAGTTGGACTTGATATTGCCCTACTGCCGGATTATAGGATACAGCAAAGTCGTCTAACAGAGACTTCAGTCAATAAAGCAACACCTTTGTGAACCTCCACCATGGACTCCAACCATGCTCATGACGCACCCTGTTTTAATGAACTGTTAGAACCCATTACAGACAATCCTCACCACAACTTCAGACTAAAAAACCTGTTCACACTGGTATGCTACCAGAGTGCAGCTGACGTCTCCAAGCCAGTATTTGTGTCCTGAACCACCCAGGTTAAATTATGAGTGCCAGCACAGATTGTCCTGCTGCAGTCAGTCACCAGCCCCATGCTTGCTGTCTTCCCACTGCCGAATCGTGAGGCTGATGGACCCTGTGGTGTTTAGTTGATTGTTGTTTCCCCCCACAGGTTGGACTGTTGTTTTGTTTTGTTCTTCAATAAAGTTTGGGAGGAATGTAGTGTCCTGCTGGACACGTTCTAGTGTCTCAGCAGGCACTGGTACTTCCAACCACTCCCTCGAGGGCTGGACACACATGCACCCCACACCCATCCATCACAGGCGTCACGGGTGACGTGACCCTGTTAATAAAAGGGCCCGGGTGCACGTGCTCGAGGTCCGTTCCAGTAAGGTACTACTGTGTCTGTGTGGTCCTTTTACCCAGCATGTGGGCCTGGGGCCCAAGACACCACACAGCCCCCCTTTCAATGAGCCAATCCCGAAAGACCCATCCATGTCGAGACATAAAAAGTGCATTCTGACAATTTTCTTCCTCTAGAACGTCAAAACGCAGGCCTTCCTCCATTCAGGAAAAAGCTAAAATATTCCTTTTCGGCCAATCAATCATTTTAGATGAGCTTTGCCGTCACTTTCTTTCATTAACGATGGCTCCTTCATAGCGCCAAAGGACCTAAAAGACAGTGAAGCGCTGTATAAAAACAAAATAACATTACAAGACCCAGAAATGACAAGACAAAGAATGCCAATTGAGGGGACCGGACAGATCATTACTGGCCTACAGTCTCGCCCAAGGTCACAAGTTAAAAAGACCTGCGCCCTCGATTAGAAACATGCTGCCACTCCCGTCAGTCACCTATGTCACAGTGTGAATTATGAGGCTGACAGCCCCTCAGACTCAGAATGGAGGCGCTGTGCTACGAGGATGCAGCCCTGATGCTGACAAAAACCCAACCACTGGCTCATATTGTCCAGCTCACATGATAAATAGGCAGAGCTGGCCTCGAAAAACATACAGGGCTCATTTATCGAGGTTTGAGGTATGGAACCTTGCTGCGCTGCCCTGTGCCAAAAAGAAAGTGCAGAAATGCATCCTGTTCATCCAATATGGTGCATTCCTGTCCTTTCCCGGTGCCTTCCTGTCCCTTCCCCCTGCACTGGTGGCGTTTCTCCTGCTAAGCGCTAAAATAGGCACCCTTGAACCATGGTGCAAGGGGACCTGAGTTGTTGGCAGGATTGTTTTTGTGCAGGAAGGGGCACCTTCCTGCACAAAAACAATCCTGAGAGGCGTTTTCCTCTTTCTATGTGGGCTGCAGAATGCAACATTAATGGAAAGAGGAAAACGAGGAGAAATAAAGATATTTCTCCTCATTACCCTCCACCATGCAATAGCCGGGTCTGGTGGCTCAGTGAACTAATGTGTCTAGTGAAGGGGCCTGTGTTTGGCCTCATGGTCATAGGTTCAAATCGCGGTGGGTCCACTCAGCCTTTCATCCATTTGAGGTCGATAAAATAAGTACCGTTAGGTTGGGTAACAACAAACATCTATTATTCAGTGCCAAGATACCCGTAGTGGTGAACGTGCGAAGAATACACATGATATGTTAGGCGTAATCTTTTGTGTATCCCCAGGGTATTTATTTATTTATTTGAAAAGTTTTATATAGCGCTTGCTAGACCCGGAGGTATCAGAGCGCTTTAAATGAGGACGAGAATTGTTTCAGAGCATAGTTACCAGTTACATAGTTACAAGTTACACAGTTTCAGAGCATAGTTACAAGTTGCTGGAGCGTAGCTACATGTGTTAAAAACATATACGTAAGGGAAAAAGCAGACAAGAAGAGAGATTCAGGGGAGAGAGGATAGGAGCAGGGGAGGTAGACAAAGAATGAAAGAGGGAAAGAGGTGGGGGGTGAAGAAAACGCAACCAGGCGACGAGAGAAAACAGTGTCCAACGTCCGGAGTGCTGTGATCCCAGTGGAAATGGTGTCATTCCCACACCTCCGCTGTGTGTGGCTCCCTTTATGCTGTGTACTCTCTCAGAGGGGACTCTGAGACTCCAGGGCATAAATACTGGATCCTTCCCCAACAAGGGGAGAGGGAGTGCTTTAGCAAGGGGAGCCTTTCCCACACCACCGCTGTGTGTGGCTCCCTTGACGCTGTGGACACTCTCAGGGGGGTCTCTGAGACTCCAGGGAATAAATGCTGGATCCCTCCCCAACAAGGGGAGAAAGGAGTGCTTTGGTAAAGGGCACACACCATGGTGGTAACTTTAGGGAGAATGGTGTATTACATGGTAAAACAGATTTAGAATGGAGGGGACAGTTCCAAAGTCTGCAGAATTGTCTCTTGATTGATTGATTATCTCTCGATATCAGTTTAGTGTCCTCTTAGCAAGGCTTGTGTTGTCGCCTGTGGCTTGTTCCCGGGCGTCGGCGACGTTGGCATAGTTTCATCTTCCCCCTACACTCAGCCTGAAAGGCGGTGCCTCTTTTGTTGCTCAATACTCAGGGGTTCCATCTCCTACCCTAATTCGACCTCGTGTCTCCCCCTGTGGCTCCATTCGTGTGGTCGGTTTGCTATCCTCTGGGGTTTAAAATGTAGTTCCTCTTAGAATGCTGTGATTGGGCGGATGGTAAAGTGCCCAGGATCCATGCCCGCCGAAGGAGTGCCCTTTCTTAATGACTCTATTATTGAGTTGAGGCCATTCAGTTTTTCCCGTCTCATCTCGAGACGCCTTGTCCCCAGCGGGTGCCATCTTGAAGTAAGGCAAGGAGCATTTTAGTGCCGGGCCACTTGTACATTAGCCCCCTGCTGAGAGCCCCCCGTCTGGCATCTACGTTTCCCTTTGGTGTTGTGGCTGGGGCACTGCTTCAGGGACTTCTAGGAGGGCATTTGTGGCTCCCCTTGATGCACAGCTCTACGAGTGAGGTGCCGTCCACCACGCGCTCCAGGCCCGCAATCCCCACTCACCGGCACCTCTGAGGAGTTTGTTCCAGATCCTACCGGTAGAGGAGATCCTTGATCCGTTGTCACCACTCGTCGCGCGAGGGGGTCCCAGCAGGTCCGCGCATGGATTACTCCGCTCCAGTTCCCAACTGGTTCTACGGCTGGGCCTGTCTCGCACCAGTCCTCCACCAATCGTCAGTCATCCGGTCGCCTCCAGTTGTTCCTGGACGTCACAGTTCAGTCTGCATTCTTCCCAAAAGGCCACCAGGTAAAAATAAGCAGATTTAGTGTCAGAGTTGCGGTGTTTTCTTCCTTTGTCTGGCGATCAGCAGCGGAGCCGTCGTGGATTACTTCTACACAGCCATCTTGGTGGCAGAAGTGTCCCCAGGTTTACATGGTCTTGTAAATCTGAGGAAGTTTCAAAATCCATGGGAACTCCCACCGCAACGCCCATGGACGCCTCCCTAGTGCAGAGTAAGGCAATGCAGCTATTTATGCTGCTTTGTTTAACTTCATATCTATGAGGCCACGTGTGAGGCCACGTGTGAGGCCACGTGGGGTGGTTTTGTGTGGCCTCATAGATATGATTTTATGATTTGCATCACAAAAAGGCGCAAGGGGCTTGTAAATAAGCCCCACAATGTCTATGTCATGAGAGCTCTGCAATCCGCTCAGAAGACTTGTGCCCCCACCGTGGCCGAGGGTGAGAGGGCTGTGGGAGGCGGGACGGAGGGGCAGGTGGAGTGGATGTATTGACCGGGCTGGGAGGGGCAGGTGGGGTCCAGGGATGGGGGTCCCGGGGCTGTGGAGCTGCGGCATCACAGCTGAACTGCAAGGGCAATGGGTGCTTCCAGGCCCATGACCCTGAGGGGGGCCCCCACCTGGGTGGGCGGGTTTTCCGGCCTTACCACTATTTCAATGTCCGGCGGTACAAAACAGAGGAAAGTGACTGGAGCATCGGGGCGTGCTTTGAACGGTAAATATAGGATGAAAGCGGTGTAAGATGTGTTCTAGAGCTGCCTCGAGGACCCCTAGCTGATAATTAAAGTAAACAAAGACACGATTTGTAATCAAGTTCCTTTTAAGTATCATGCCTGGGCTCTGCAGAATGTTAAAATGTGAGCACGTGGCGTCATCTCTGTGGGAAAGGAGGCAGAGCGGACAGACGGCAGATTCAGCGTGGGGGGTCCTTGGAAGCAGATGTGTGGAGATGGAGAGTGCAGAGGCACAGAGGAGACAGGCATGATGATGGATTAAACCCAGATCAGTTGACTGGGGGTGAGTGCTTGCAATGTCCAACACTCCGTCCATCATCCCCTTTGGTTTTGCTTTGTTCAGCCGGCACAGGCACACAGACTGGAGGCAGGCATGCACAGTGGGCACAGGCACACAGACTGGAGGTAGGCATGCACAGTGGGCACAGACACGCAGACTGCAGACAGGCATGCGCAGCCGGGCACAGGCACAGACACACAGACTGGAGACAGGCATGCGCAGCCGGGCACACGCACACAGACTGGAGGCAGGCATGCGCAGCCGGGCACAGGCACACAGATTGGAGACAGGCGCGCACAGCAGGCACAGGCACACAGACTGGAGACAGGCATGCGCAGCCAGGCACACGCACACAGACTGGAGGCAGGCATGCACAGCGGGCACAGGCACACAGACTGGAGACAGACATGCACAGCGGGCACAGGCACACAGACTGGAAACAGGCGTGCACAGCGGGCACAGACACACAGACTGGAGACAGGCATGCGCAGCTAGGCACAGGCACACAGACTGGAGACAGACATGTGCAGCCGGGCACATGCACACAGACTGGAGACAGGCATGCACAGCGGGCACAGGCACACAGACTGGAGACAGGCATGCACAGCAGGCACAGGCACAACCACACAGATGGAGCGTCGTACCAGGGTAGAGCGCTTCTATTATTCACCCCACACACTGCTAGTGTAGCTAGAGTGCACGTGTGAGTGACAGCTCTGTTTAAAGGGACACTAGCGCAGGGAGGGACAGTGCCCGTTTGAGTGACAACTCTGCACAGGTAGGGACAGTGCACCTGTGAGTGACAGCTCTGTTTAAAGGGACGCTAGCGAAGGGATGGGCAGTGTACATCCCGCCTCCCAGCTGCTCCTCCCTCCCACCTCCCCTTATATGGCGGCCACTGCGCAGTGAGGAGAGCGATCCTTGACCCTGTTTTCAGGTTAGGCCACTCCCCACGCCGCACAGCACCACCTGTGTGTTCATGCCTCAGCCCGCTGCTGCTGTAAGTTCGCCGCTGCTGCTGCTGGTAGCTCGCTGCCCGTCCTTCGCGCATTTTTGTGCCTCTCCTGTAACTGTTAATTGTAATTGTAATTGCTATCTGTAAATGTGTTATTGTTGTTCTGTTTAACTGTTCTGCACAGTTTTTTGCCTTCTGTTTTACCCGCTTGTTTTTCCCGCCGCTGCCTCCCCTGCGGCCCTGCCCCCCTGCTCGCCCATTCGCTGCCCCGCTCCCACCTCCCAGCTGCTCCTCCCTCCCACCTCCCCTTATATGGCGGCCACTGCGCGGTGAGGAGAGCGACCCTTGACCCTGTTTTCAGGTTAGGCCGCTCCCCGTGCCGCACAGCACCACATGTGTGTTCGTGTCTCAGCCCGCTGCTGCTGTAAGTTCACCGCTGCTGCTGGTAGCGTGCTGCCCCTCCTTCTCGCATTTTTGTGCCTCTCCTGTAACTGTTAATTGTAATTGTAATTGCTATCTGTAAATTTGTTATTGTTGTTCTGTTTAACTGTTCTGCACTGTTTTTTTGCCGTTTTTGCCTTCAGTTTTCGCCCACTCGTTTTTCCCGCCGCTGTCTCCCCTGCGGCCCAGTCCCCCTGCTCGCCCATTCACCACCCCGCTCCCGCTTCCCAGCTGCTCCTCCCTCCCACCTCCCCTTATATGGTGGCTGCTGAGTGGTGAGGAGAGCGACCCTTGACCCTGTTTTCAGGTTAGGCCGCTCCCCACGCCGCACAGCACCACCTGTGTGTTTGTGCCTCAGCCCGCTGCTGCTGTAAGTTCGCCGCTGCTGCTGGTAGCTCGCTGCCCCTCCTTCTCACATTTTTGTGCCTCTCCTGTAACTGTTAATTGTAATTGTAATTGCTATCTGTAAATGTGTTATTGTTGTTCTGTTTAACTGTTCTGCACTGTTTTTTGCCTTTTTTGCCTTCTGTTTTCGCCCGCTCGTTTTTCCCGCCGCTCCCTCACCTGCGGCCCTGCCCTTCTGCTTGCCCATTCGCCACCCCGCTCCTGCCTCCCAGCTGCTCCTCCCTCCCACCTCCCCTTATATGGCAGACGCGCCACAGGCGCGCCTAAAGCAAGCCCATCTGCGCCTGTCCGTGCCTGGACCGCGCCCAGCGCCAGAACCCCTGGCCTCCGCGAATGCCATGACGCCCGTATCCGCTACGATGCCAGCACCCTCCTCCCACTCAACACCGGATGATCTCACACCTGCTTCCTAGCCGCCCCGAAGTGCACCCAAGGACCCTTCTCCTGCAGGAGCTGCAGTTTCACCAGCATCCGACCCGCCAATCCACCCACCGAGGAAGGTCGCAACCACCTCAGATGCATCCTACTCAACACCCGCTCCGCCCGCCAACACGCCATCGAACTCTGGGACCTACTCGACTCCACCTTCCCAGACGTCGCCTTCCTGAAGGAGACCTGGATGAACCCCTCCTCGGCACCCGACATTGCCATAGCCATCCCTGACGGCTACAAGATCACCCGTAGGGACTGCTCCAACGGAACAGGAGGAGGAATCGCCATCGTCCACAGGAACACTCTCAGAATCTCGACCAGCACCGACGACACCCTCAGAACCGCCAAACACCTGCACTTACAGATCCACACCGATCCTAACACCACCCTCAGAGGAATCCTCGTCTACCGACCCCCCGGACCACTGGCCACAGTTCAGCAACTCTATCGCTGACTTTGTCAGTACACACGCCCTCGCCTCCACAGACTACATCCTCCTAGGGGACCTGAACTTCCACCTCGAGAACAACAACGACAGCAACTCCACCACCTTGATTGACAACCTCGCCAACCTCGGACTCAGACAGCTCGTCACAACACCCACCCACTCTGCCAGCCATACGCTTGACCCATCTTCTCCGCAAGCCCCCATGTCTCCTTCAGCCACACCACCGAACTCCACTGGACTGACCATTGCTGCATCCACTTCACCTTCCGGAAACCCACCACGGACCACCGCACCCAACAGACCCCATGCCGCTGCTGGAGCAAAGTCATCGAAGACCAGCTAACCACCACCCAGAGCCCACCCGCCGACCCCACCGACCCCGACACCGCCGCCCGCAACCTCAGACAGTGGATTGCCGACTGTGCCAAAACCCTCGCCCCGATCAAGAAACCCTCCAAAAGACACACCAACAAGAAAGCAAGCTGGTTCACCGAGGACCTCCAGGTCTCCAAGCAAACCTGACGAAAACTAGAGAAGAAATGGCACTGTGAACAGACACAGGACAGTCACGCAGCCCACAAGAACGCCACTCGCAGACACCATCACCTCATCAGGTCCGCCAAAAGGGCCTCCTTCAAAGACCGCCTAGACAACAACGCACCGAAGAACAAAGAGCTCTTCATCGTGAAGGAACTCTCCAACCCAAGCTCCAACACCAACGACATCCCACCTTCGCAAGACCTGTGCGACTCCCTTGCCACCGTCTTCCATCGCAAGATCGCAGACATCCATGACAGCTTCAAAGCCATGACCGCCCCGACAGCCACCGAGACCTCTGACCCCACGGCCACCATCCGCATCAATCCCCTGCTCACCTGGACCAACATAAATGACGACACCATCAAAATCATGAACACCATCCACTCCGGCTCTCCGTCAGACCCCTGCCCTCACCACATCTTCAACAAAGCCAGCGCCACCATCGCACCCCACCTCCGCAAAGCCATCAACATCTCCTTCGAGACAGCAACCTTCCCGGAAAGCTGGAAGCATGCAGAGAAGTGTGGCTCAATGGTTAGAGTGGCAGACCACGATGCAGAGCACTGGTCCGGGACCAGGGTTCGATTCCCGACGCGGCAGGGTCTCGGGCTATAAATTCCTCGGACCTGATATTCTCGCCTCAGTGCCTATTCTAATCATGGGTCCCACGCTGCAACTCTGGGCAATAGCTTGCTTAGTCTCCACAACGGCCCCAACAGCGCTGGGATGCCTGGCTTCACCATGGGGGTTCCCAGGAGTGGACACTTCACACGGATAGCCAGGAAGGGTTCCTACAGCGGTATGAGTACAGCGCTGAGATACCCCTAGGGGTGATTCGGCGCTATATAAGCACATACACATTTACATTTACACATGCAGAGATAAACACCTTACTCAAAAAACCCAAGGCTGACCCTAATGACCTCAAGAACTTCCGACCCATCTCTCTGCTCCCGTTCCCGGAGAAGGTCATTGAGAAGACCGTCAACAGACAACTAACCCACTAACCCACTACCTCGAGGAGAACAGCATCCTGGACCCGTCCCAGTCTGGGTTCCGCAGCAACCACAGCACCGAAACTGCCCTCATCGCTGCCACCGATGACATCAGGGCCCTGCTGGACAATGGTAAAACCGCAGCCCTCATCCTCCTAGACCTGTCAGCCACCTTCGGCACTGTCTGCCACTGCACCCTACGCACACGCCTCCACGACGCTGAGATCCGAGACAAGGCTCTAGAATGGACCACCTCCTTCCTCTCCGGCAGAACCCAGAGCGTCCGCCTCCCCCCTTTCCGCTTCAAAGCCACAGAGATCATCTGCGGTGTACCCCAGGGCTCGTCCCTCAGCCCGACTTTGTTCAACATCTACATGGCGCCGCTCGCCCACATCGCACGACCTCAACATTATCTCCTACGCCGACGACACCCAGCTGATCCTCTCCCTCACCAAGGACCCCCTCACCGCCAAAACCAACCTCCACGAAGGAATGAAAGCCGTCGCCGAGTGGATGAAGAACAGCCGTCTGAAGCTGAACTTGGACAAGACAGAAGTCCACATCCTCGGCTCCACCCCCTCGGCCTGGGATGACTCCTGGTGGCCTACCGCACTGGGAACGGCACCAACACCCACCGACTACGCACGCAAACTAGGGGTCATCCTTGACTCTACTCTCTCCATGACAAAGCAGGTCAATGCCGTCTCGTCCTCCTGCTTCAACACCCTCCGCATGCTCCGCAAGATCTACAGGTGGATCCCCACCGAAACAAGAACGGTCACCCAAGCCCTCGTCAGCAGCAAACAGGACTACCGAAACGCCCTCTATGCAGGAGCCTTGTCAAACTCCTGAAACGACGCATACAGAACGCCTCTGAGCGCTTGATCCTCGACATCCCTCGCTGCAGCTACATCACACCTCACCTAAGAGACCTGCACTGGCTTCCCGTCAACAAGAGGATCACCTTCAAGCTCCTCACCCACGCACACAAGGCACTCCACAACACTGGACCGGCATACCTCAACAGACGCCTCACCTTCTACACCCCCAACCGCCAGCTCCACTCTGCGAACCTCGCCCTCGCCACCGTCCCCCGCATCCAAAGAGCGACCTCCGGCTGCAGATCGTTCTCCCACCTTGCCGCCAAGACCTGGAACACCCTCCCCATCCTCCTACGGCAGACCCAGGGCCTGCTAACCTTCAGGAGACTACTCAAGACCTGGCTATTCGAGCAGTAGCAGCATTCCCTCCTTCTCCCCCCCCCCCCCCCCCCCCCAGCGCCTTGAGACCCTCACGGGTGAGTAGCGCGCTCTACAAATGTTCTGATTGATTGATTGATTGCACATGTGATTGACAGTTCTGTTTAGAGGGACGTTTGCTCAGCTAGGGACAGTGCACATGTGAGTGACAGCTCTGTTTGAAGGGATGCTAGCGCATGGAGGGACAGTGCACGTGAATGACAGCTCTGCACAGGTAGGGACAGTGCACCTGTGAGTGACAGCTCTGTTTAGAGGTACACTAGCGCAGGGAGGGACAGTGCCCGTGTGAGTGACACCTCTACACAGGTAGGGACAGTGCACCTGTGAGTGACAGCTCTGTTTAAAGGGACACTAGCGAAGGGAGGGGCAGTGCACATGCGAGTGACAGTTCTGTTTAAAGGGACACTAGCTCAGCTAGGGACAGTGCACATGTGAGTGACAGCTCTGTTTGAAGGGATGCTAGCGCAATGTGGGACACTGTACGTGAGTGACAGCTCTGTGCAGGGAGGGGCGGTGCACATGCATGTGAGTGACAGCTCTGTTTAAAGGCACGCTAGTGCAGGGAGGGACAGTGCACGTGTGAGTGACAGCTCTGTTTAAAGGGGCGGGAGTCCAGGTAGGGACTATGCAAGTGTGAGTGACAGCTCTACATAGGAAGGGGCAATTAATGTGTGAGAGACAGCTCTGTTTAAAAGGACGCCAGCACAGGTAGGGACAGTGCACCTGTGAGTGACAGTTCTGCACAGATAGAGACAGTGCACCTGTGAGTGACAGCTCTGTTTAAAGGGACACTTGCACAGGGAGGGACAGTGCACGTGAGTGACAACTCCGTGCCGAGAGGGGCACTGCACGTGTGAGTGGCAGCTCTGTTTAAAGGGACGCTAGCACAGGGAGGTACAGTGCACCTGTGAGTGACAGCTCCACGCAGGGAGGGGCAGTGCACCTGTGAGTGACAGCTCTATTTAAAGGGACACTAGTGCAGGGAGGTACAGTGCATGTGTAAGTGACAGCTCAGTGCAGGTAGGGGCAGTACACGTGTGAGTTATAGCTCTGTTGAAAAGGACAGGAGCGCAGGTAGGGATAGAGCATGTGTGAGTGACAGCTCTGTTTAAAGGGACACTAGCACAGAGAGGGACAGTGCACGTGTGAGTGACACCTTTGTTTAAAGGAACGCTAGCTCAGCTAGGGACAGTGCACATGTGAGTGACAGCTCTGTTTGAAGGGACGCTAGCACATGGAGGGACAGTGCACGTGAGTGACAGCTCTGCACAGGTAGGGACAGTGCACCTGTGAGTGACAGCTCTGTTTAAAGGGACGCTAGCGCAGGGAGGGACAGTGTACCTGTGAGTGACAGCTCTGTTTAAAGCAACTGGAGTGCAGGTAGGGAGAGCGCACGTGTGAGTGACACCTCTGTTTCAAGGTAGGCTAGCACAGGGATGGAGAGTACACATGTGAGTGACAGCTCTGCTCAGGGAGGGGCAGTGCACATGTGATTGAAAGCTCCGTTTAAAGGGGCACTAACACAGGTAGGGACAGTGCACATGTGAGTGACAGCTCTGTTTGAAGGGACTTTAGCGCAGGGAGGGACAGTGCACGTGTGAGTGACAGCTCTGTTTAAAGGGACGCTAGTGCAGGCAGGGGCAGTGCAAGTGTGAGTGACAGCTCTGTTTAAAGGGAGGCTAGCACAGGTAGGGACAGTGCAAATGTGAGTGACAGCTCTGTTTAAAGGGACGCTAGCGCAGGGAAGGAGAGTGCACGTGTGAGTGACAGCTCTGTGCAGGGAGGGGCAGTGTACATGTTAGTGACAGCTCAGTTTACAGGGAGGCTAGTTCAGTTAGGGACTGTGCAGGCGTGAGTGACAGCTTTGTTTAAATGGACGCAAGCGCAGGGAAGGGCAGTGCACATGTGAGTGACAGCTCTGTGCAGGTAGTGACAGTGCATGTGTGAGTGACAGCTCTGTTTAAAGGGACACTAGCTCAGGTAGGGTCAGAAGCCCCAGCACTGCTTGGTAACACTTTGGCATTAAATTTTTCTGGCCTGCCCAATGGTTCTACCTGGAGAAATGGGCAGTCTGGGAGTCTGACGTAGGTGCCCCGTAATGCCGTGGGCGTGAGTACAGAGCCTAGGGTCTACTGGTAGGAGGCTGCCTTTAATGACACCATTATCTGTCACTGAGGGAGGCAGCAAACTGTACACCAGGCCTACCTGCAAGACCCTACTCAGGAGGCCGCTTTCTAGCCCACTCCACATAACATCCCACCTGTGAGGTCCTTATCGTCCTCAGGGAGAAGGTATTGTGGGCCGTTACATGTGATTAGAGACTGACAGAGTGAGAGAGAGAGTGTGTTGGCATGTGTGCGCGTGTGCTTATGCCATAACAATGAAAGTAAATGTGGCCCAATACCATGTTATTTTTGATCACCTGTACTGATAAAAACACATTCACACATTTATTACTGGATTGCAAAGGCCAGACTGGACTTTATTACCAAAGTACAGCCAATCTGACCAGAGAAAAGCCTGTTTTACAGCCCGCAGATGGAAAGCAACAACTACTTTTACCAGGGAAACAACTCTCCTATTAGATCTTTTCAATGTGATTTCAACATACTACATACATTTCACCTCGTGCAAAGTGGTGTTTGGTTAACTATATGAAGAAATGTCTTGGCACCAAGCATATATGCAGGTGTGCAGGGTATAAGATGCTATTTTTCCCATTGTTGAGGGAGGGGAGCAGCGTCATGCGTCACTCGAGGCCATCTCTCGCGAGTCTTGACCCCTCCTCACACTCGACAATGGTGCAGGCGGCTCACGTTCTGCATGGTCACGGGGGTTGGCCACAGGGCTAGGCCTGCCGCCAGGCCCTGTGTTTAAACCCCCAGCAGTCTGCCAACCAGACAAAACACACAGGTCTGCCATTCGCAGTGTAGGGTCGGCCTTCATGTCCTGGCATCTCCATCCCGAGCACAAAACATATATTAATGGGAGGGGTGCATGCCGCCCCCTCCCGAGCCTTAATTGACCCCATGGCCCAGTTTCAATAAAGAGGGGAGGGGGCAGCATGACCGCCCACCCCAAGCCTTAAAATGTTATGTTTAAGTTAGTTAGACTTGTAAAGCGCACGCATGCCCAGAGGCATCTTGCGGCTGCCCTGGCGCCCGCAGGGAGTCCTCAGGAGGGCGGGCCTCTAGTGCCAGCAAGGCACCAGCCCACCCCCCTTCTTCTATGTGTGGGGACCCCTCGGGGAGGAGCCCCCCTACCCTGGCAGCCAGGGGCTGCGGTGCGCAGGACGCGTCATTTCCAGGGCGCGAGGAACGGGGGATATATAGGCCTCCCCCACCCACTGGCCTTCCACTTTGGCGCCCTGGACACGCCGTCACGCCTGGGTCTTGACTGGTTGTTTCACGTTGGCTGGCGTTGGTGCGGCTTCTTTTCCCCCCACACCCTCCTGATGGATGCGCTGTGTATGCAGTGTGCCTCAGGCTTCATGTACCTGGGACCAAGGGGTCGGCGGCGTGCGGGGTCTGTGGCACCAGCCACGCCATCTAGTTTCCGCTGGCCAACACGTGTTCAGATGGGCCTGGTGATCCTGGAAGCTGCAAGTGGTGAGTGAATTGCCCAGTCCCCTGCCTCCCTCCACTTTAGGTCCCTTGGAGGCGGAGTTAAGGCTCCTCAGCCCGGCCACTGCCGGTGCTGCGGCCGCCGGGGGTGTGGAGAGGGGGTTAGGACAGCTGGGGGGAGATGGGGGGGACATGGCAGCATCGTCTCCAAGGTTGTGGCCAGTGCTCTGCCAGGCGCTCGGCGCTGGCTAGGACCAGGCCCCGCTGGGGCCCTGTTGGTGTCGGTAGGGCTTGGGGCGGGGGGCGCAGGAGTAATTCCCGACTGTGGCCTGGGGAGAGAAGGCAGCGAGTGTAGGAGTAGGGGCTCTGGGGATATGGTGCCTCTGCCGGGCTCGCGACCCACTCCTGCCCTCGGTCTGTGCTCTCCCAGTGCAGGGAGGGATAATCATGCGCCGCCTCTGGTGGTTTGATGGGCAGACACGCCGTCTGTTCGAGTTGTTCATCTTGTGGACGCATCGTCCCTGTAATACACCCACCCATCCCTGGGGGGGGGGCTTGGGGCGTTGTGGCCGGGCCAGGTTGAGCGACGGGGGTTGGGCTTCCCCTACAGTCTATGTGGCGAGTTTGGTTGGCTGTAATGTGGCGCCGGTGACGCCACAGGCGCTAACCGCAAAGTAAGGGTCATGTGACCCGGAATGTAAAATAAATGCTGGTTACGCGCGTGCGTAAGTCTCTTGGGCTGCGACCGCGGGACCAGTGATACCATCACTACTGGCTCCGTCTCTTCAATTACACGCCCCGCACTGAGACCCACATACGCACTCCCCGGGGCCCCGCGCTTCACCGGCAGGGCCCACAACACAACAAACTGGCGACGAGGGAGGGCGCCCCCTCTGTGACTCGTGCGCTGGTGTGGAGGCCCCGAGCGCTGTCCTCCGCTCGCGGCGCTCGTGCCCCAGTGCGCGTTGCTCTTCGGGGGCCCCATCGGCGTGCAGAGCGGCACACCCACTGCCATCTGCGCAAGTGCTCTGGGTGATTTATGCCCTACGAGAAGCGGGGAAGGACCGGAGCGCAGCACCTCAACCCACGTGGTCCAGGCCTTGCTGCCGGCGGTGCAGCTGATCGCCTCGGGCCTCACGGAGGGGGAACACGTGGTGGGCTCTTCAGCTTCCTTGCAAGGACTGCCTCCTGCCGGCAACTGCCTGTGAGTACCTCTGCTTTGTGGTGTGGTGGAGGAAAGAGGAGAATAGAAGCAGGCCCACACAAAGGAAAAAACAAGAGCAAGCCCACTATCCTCAAGTAGGCCCACACCCCTTAGTGCACCAGCACCCAGCACCACGGAGAGGCCCAGCAACAAGAGGGACAAGGGACATTACACCAGGCAAGAGTCCCAGCAGAAGCGGGTGAAAAGCGGTAGCCCCCAAGAGAACGCCAGTCCACGGGCACCGGAGCAGCACACTCGTGCCCAGCGCAACAAGGCCATAGGGGTCAGGAGGGACCCGGGCGACAAGACACGATAGGAAAATGGCCACTATACCACCCATTGAGCCATTCACAGTGGAGGGGTCGCCATCGTCGCTAGCAGCCAGATGGAAGGACTGGGTGGACCGCCTGCGTATCTTCTTTGAGGCCACCAAGGTCCATAAAGACCAGAAGCGGGCAATGCTAATCCACTTGGGAGGCAAAGACATACACAATATCGTCAAAACGCTAGCTGAGGCCACCCCAAAGAGCCACCATACGCTAATAAATGCTCTCAACGAACACTTCGAGCCAATGGCCAATCAGGACTATGAAAGGTTCATCTTCCGACAAGCGCGCCAACTTCCGGTGGAATCGTTAGACACGTATCACGCACGACTAAAGAACCTAGTGACCACCTGTGGATTTTGCGACGAAACCGAAGAAATTAGGGGACAGATAATCCAAGGATGCGTGTCGGCCAAGCTGCGAGAACGCATACTAGAAGAATCCGGCAAGCCCCTAGCGGAAATACTGACCCTAGGGCAGACCAAAGAATTGTCGAGAGCGCGGGCGGCGCACATGGAGGCGGCTCTCCAAACACCAGTAAAATCGGAACCAGTAAACGCAGTAACAACCAAAGTATCGCAAGCCTCGCCAGGTAGCGAACACTCTCAAAGAAGAGGAACCAGAACCCAGTGATATGGACGATGATGAGGAGGAAGAGAGAGTGGTGCACAAAATCCATATGATCGGCACCGCCACCAGAAAGTCAAGACGCCTACCCCAATGCAGCATCCGGGTAGGATCCCAGGAGGTCACCGCAGTAGTAGACACAGGGGCCACTATCAACATCATGGCCTCCACCCTACACAGCACCATGGATCCACGACCAGCTCTCCACCACTCGACCATCACCGTATTCGCATACGGGCAAGATGCTCCTCTGAGGATACGGGGACGGTTCCAGACTACCATCGCACATGGCTCAAACTCCATCACAACTAATGTCTATGTCACCGAGGACGGCCAGGGGACGCTTCTGGGGTGACGATCGGCTGAGGACCTGGGAGTCGTAACATTTGCCTTCGGAGTACACCAAGAGTCACTCCCAACACCTCCTTGCAGAATTCGCGGAAGTCTTTCAAGGAATCGGGAAGTTCAGGGGGAAAGAAATCCATCTTCCCATCGATCCAACGGTCCAGCCTGTCCCCCTAAGACACCGGCGAATAGCGTTCCACCTGCGGCCCCTGGTCGAGGAGGAGCTCAAGAAGCTGGAGGCAGCAGGAATAATTGAGAAGGTGTCCGGTCCCACTCCGTGCGTGTCCCCGATCGTCGTCGCGTGAAGGCCCAAACAGCCGGGCGCGGTGAGAATCTGTGTCGACATGAGACTCCCCAATGTCGCGATCAAGCGACAACGTCACATCACTCCCACAATAGACGACCTCATCGGAGAAATGGCGGGAGCCCGCTGGTTTTCAAAACTGGACCTGAGGTCCGGATATCATCAACTGGTACTGGACGAGGCCTCCCGCAACATCACCACGTTTTCAACACATGTGGGACTCAGGAGGTACACAAGGTTGAGTTTTGGAGTGTCTAGCGCCGCAGAGGTATTTCAAAATTTGATACAGGAGTTGATTGCGGACATTCCTGGTGTCATTAATGTCAGCGATGACATCATGATACACGCTAAAACCACCCAAGAACACAATGAACGTCTTCTCCAAGTGCTACGCCGGTTGCGGGAAGCTGGCCTCACTCTTCACTGAGAAAAGTGCGAGTTCTTATGCCAAAAGCTACAATTCTTTGGTGTTAGACGGACCGGGAGGGTCGGCCGAGGACAAGGGGAGAGGCCTCCGGGGAGAGCCGTCTCCAGCGATCGTACAGATGAGTAACTTCCCCCCCACAGATACACACCACACAAGGATAGGATTTAACGTTCTTTATAGGCGATTTCTTGAGGTACGATGAAATGGTACAAGGAGGTCTGGACTCAGGGGTCCCCTCGATTCTAGTCTCTTGGCTTGGGAAAAGGGGGTAGCGGGACAGTCTGGTTACCAATATGGTAGCTGAGATGGTATGGTGGGTAGCTCACAATCCTCGAGCTCGGGGTTCTAGCTTGGACGGGCCGCGGCAGCGCCAGCAGGTCCCGGTGAAGGTGGTCGTTACACGGTCCGCGGCAGCGCCAGCAGGTCCCGATGAAGGTGGTCGTTACACGGTCCGCGGCAGCGCCAGCAGGTCCCGACGAGGATGGATGATGCAGAAGGCCGCGGCAGCGCCAGCAGGCAGGACGATAATTCACAAGGCAGGGCTACGGCAGCGCCAGTAGTCCGTCAAGGCTGAGTTCTTCTCGGTGTCTCTCGACTCCAGGATACAACTGCCTTCCTGCTCTGGAGCTGCCCTAGTTATAGGTCTGGCGCCCTTTGATGTCCGGACCCTCGCACTTGGAGGTCGGGGGGTCCGGGATGAGGGAGTCCAGACACCCAGCGGGGGGTGGAGCCAGCGCCCGGGGGAGCTGGAGGGCGATCGGCACCTGGCGGGGGAGAGCCATCGACACTTCTTTCTCCCATTGACCTGCCAACTGGTCCGTTCACCTCCTGGGTGGATGGTGGTGCCGGGCTGTCGGGGCCGGGCCAGGCCCAGGGTTAGGGTCGAGCTGAGGCCACGCGGCCTCGTGGCGCAGTGTCCAAGATGGCGGCTGATCCGGCCGGGGGAGCCGGTAGGGGTTCGGCCCCATGATACATGGATGTCCGGGGGCAGGAGTTCCGTCGGGAGACGGGGTGCGGGTTGCTCTTGTGGGTAACACCTAGGAGTCCGGGGCTTGGGCCGTGTCATGCGGGGAGGGAGCGAGCCCTTCATGTGGCCTGTCCAACATGCGTCCCCCCCAGTTGAAGGCGGGGAGAGTCACCCATCCTCTTGGGGACTCTCCTCGTCGAGGCGGAAAAAGCGTGACAGGCCATCTGCGTTGGCGTGGTCTTGGCCCGGTCGATGTTCCACAGTGAAGTCCATCCCCTGCAGGGAGATGGACCAGCGCAATAGTTTTGGGTTTTCCCCCCGCATCTGCATTAGCCACTGCAGGGGTCGATGATCGGTTTGCACCCGGAAGTGGGTACTGAAGAGATAGGGCCGGAGCTTTTTGAGGGCCCACACCACTGCGAAGGCCTCCCTCTCGATTGTGCTCCAGCGCTGTTCTCGGGCCAGGAGGCGTCTGCTGATGAAGGCCACCGGCTGGTCAAGACCCTCGGGGTTCAGCTGGGAGAGAACCGCCCCGATGCCGTGGTCGGAGGCGTCCGTTTGCACAATGAATTCCCGACTGTAATCGGGGGCCTGGAGCACAGGGGCGGTGCACAGGGCGGCTTTCAGCTTCTCGAAGGCCGCTTGACAGTCGGGGGTCCAGTTAATCTTCTTCGGTTGGTTTTTGGACGTGAGACCCGTGAGGGGCCCCACAATGCTGCCATAGTCCCTCACGAACCGCCGGTAGTAGCCGGTGAGTCCCAAGAAGGCTCGGACCTCGGTCTGCGTGACTGGGGGTTGCCAGGACTGGATGGCAGCGATTTTGAGTTGCAGAGGGGCCACCAGACCGCTTCCCACCTGGTGTCCGAGGTAGGTCACGGACCCCTGACCAATTTGGCACTTGCCGGCCTTGATTGTGAGGCCGGCCCGCTGGAGGGCTTGCAGGACCTCTCGGAGGTGGTGGAGGTGGTCGGACCAGTGGTGGCTGTACACAGCGATATCGTCCAGGTAGGCGGCGCTGAACTCTTCGAGCCCCGCCAAGACCTGGTTCACTAGTCGCTGAAAAGTAGCTGGGGCATTCTTCATGCCGAAGGGCATGACCTTGAAGTGGTAGTGGCCATCGGGGGTAGAAAATGCGGACCGTTCTTGGGCTCGGGGTGTGAGACCGATCTGCCAGTAGCCCGCTGTCAGGTCGAAGATGCTGAGATAGTGGGCAGCCCCCATGCGGTCGATCAATTCATCCGCTCGGGGGATGGGATGAGCGTCGGTCCTGGTGACAGCATTCAAGCCCCGATAGTCGACGCAGAATCGGAGTTCAGGAGTGGTGCCGGGGGCAGCAGCTTTGGGGACCAGCACGACCGGGCTGGCCCAGGGGCTGTCCGAGGGCTCGATGACCCCGAGCGTGAGCATCTTGAACACTTCCTCTTGGATGCAGGCCCGCACCCGATCTGGTACGCGGTATGCCCGGTGTCTGATAGGGGGACTGTCCCCCGTGTCCACGTCGTGCAAGCACCAGGGGGTGACCCCTGGGGTGAGGGAAAACAGAGTAGCAAACTGCAGCAGGAGGTCCCGGCAGCCTTGGCGTTGCTCTGGGGTGAGGGCATCGGAGAGCCGGACCCCGTCCACGGAACCGTCTTTCTCCTGAGTCTTCAGGAGATCAGGGAGAGGCTCGGAGTCTTCTTCCGCCCCACTGTCTGTAGCCATCAGGAGGCTGAGTTCCGAGCGCACAAAGTGGGGTTTGAGTCTGTTGGTGTGGAGGACCCGGAGGGGGTTCCGGGGAGACTCCATATCGATGAGATAGGTGACGGGGCTCTTGCGTTCGACCACTTTGAAGGGCCCCGTCCACTTGTCCTGCAAGGCACATGGTTCGGTGGGGGACATCACCCACACTTGTTGACCAGGTTCGAATTCGACGGAGGAGGCATTTTGATCGTACCATTTTTTCATGTCCTCCTGACTGGCCTCAAGATTCGCTTTTGCCATTTCCCTGAATTGCCGGGTCTGATTGCGTAGTGCCAGGAGGTACTTGAAGACGTCTGGAGGGGTCTTTAGGGGGGCCATCTCCCAACCTTCTTTGACTAGGCTGAGGGGCCCTCGCACAGGGTGCCCGTACAACAGTTCGAAGGGGCTAAAACCGAGGGACTTCTGGGGAACTTCTCGATAGGCGAAGAGGAGGCACGGAAGTAGTACATCCCACTGGCGACGGAGGGGCTCTTCCAATCCCCCAATCATTCCCTTGAGCGTGCGGTTGAATCGCTCAAGTAGTCCGTTTCCTTGAGGATGATAGGGGGTCGTGAATCGGTAGGTGACCCCGCACTGTTGCCAGAGGGACTTCATATATTTCGAGATAAAGTTCGTGCCTCGGTCGCTGACGACTTCTCGGGGAAGCCCACCCGGGAGAAGATCCCCATTAAGGCCCGGCCGACCACCGGAGCTGTTACAGTTCGCAGGGGCACAGCCTCGGGGTAGCGGGTGGCGTGGTCCACCAGTACCAGGATGAACCGATGTCCTTGTGCTGTGCGGGGGTCCAGGGGCCCCACAATGTCTATTCCCACCCTCTCGAACGGGGTGGTGACAACTGGGAAGGGTTGCAGAGGTGCTTTGAGCTTGCGGCCGCTCTTCCTGCTGGCCTGGCACGTGGGGCAGGACCGGCAGTGGTTGAGGACGTCGTTTCGCATCCTCGGCCAGAAAAAGTGGGTCACCAGGCGACTGTAGGTTTTGTCCTGGCCCAGGTGTCCCGCCAGAGGGACATCGTGGGCCAAATTTAGCAGGAAGTCTCTGAAACGGAGGGGCACCACCAGCACTCGACTGGCCCCTAACTCCGCGATTCTCTGTTCACTGTATAACAGGTCGTTATCCCAATAGACCCAATGGGCTCCGGTGGAGTCCCCTGCGCTCTGGGCGATGGCTTGCTGGCGGAGTCCCTCGAGGGAGGGACAGGTCTTCTGCTCCTGGCGGAACTGTTCCTGGGTGGGCCCCCCTTCTTGACGCCACTGAGCCAGGCCGGGAAGGTCCTGGGGCTGGGCGACCCCTTCGGGGGTTGGCTCTGGGGGGTCGGTATAGTCGGTGTCCTCCACTGGAGCGATCGGGGGAGGAGGTGCAGGCCATTCTGGTTCTTCTGGTCGGGGGATGGCACGGGCGGCCATGGACCGGGTGGTTACGCACGCCCAGTCCGGGAGGCCCAGCATCCCCAGGTGCTCTCTTCTTTCGACGGCGGCCCAGGGGGAACTCTCAAGATCATTCCCCAGGAGACAGTCCACGGGGGCATCATCCCGGACTGTCACCCTCAACATGCCGGAGACCCCTCCCCATTCGAAGGGGACGCAGGCCATCCCACATAGACTCTCGGAATTGTCGGCTGAGCGGACGGGGCAGAGAATGTTCGGCAGGATCTGCTCTGGTTTTACCAGGTGACAGCGGACGGCCGTCACACTGGCCCCTGTGTCACGTAGGGCTTCGGCCCGGCGCCCATTAATGTTCACCCACTGGCTATATTTTCTGGTGTTGGCGGGTAGGGGAGCCCGCGGGACCATGTCTTTTCCCCCTAGGCACGCTAGAACCATGGCGGCCGGTTCCCACTCTTGTTGTGCCTGCTCATATTCTTCTTGTTCCTCGGAGAGTTGTTCTCCCCCCAGGGCGGCGGCAGCTACCAGGCGGGGTTTTGGCGTTTGGTTCTGCGGGCAGTTCGGGTCATTGGCGTAGTGGCCGACTCGCTGGCATCGGTGACACGTGACGTTGGCTCGGAACCCCGGGCGCATCGGGGGGTTGCCCCGGCCGGCCGGGGGCGGGGTGCTGGCAGCGGGAGTGGCCGGGACGGTGTCTCTCCCTCGCCCCTGGCCTCCTCCTCCTCCTCGGGGACGGTGCTGACCTTGGTTGTTCCGGTTTTGCTCGTGTGGCCCTCTCCGGCCCACTCGGGTGCTTTCCCAACGGTCAGCTTCGGCGGCGAGTTGCCGTGGGTCAGTCAATATACTGTCGAGGAGGTGCTGCCTGAGCTCGACGAAGCAGTTGTTAGACAGGTGCTCCCACACCATGAGGTTAAAAAGTTGCTCGTAGGTCGTTACGTGGCTTCCCTTGATCCAACCCTCGAAGGCTCGGCTGAAATAGTTGACATATTCCACCCACGTTGTACCCGGGATCCGGGTGCAGTCCCGAAAGCTCTGGCGGTACATTTCGGGTGTGAGCCCATATCGGGTGAGGAGGGCAGCCTTCATGTGGTCATAGGATGACATCTGATGGTCTGGGAGCTGCAGTAGGGCATCGCGGCCTTCGTTGACGAACCTCCCCCATAGGCCGGCTCCCCAGTCACTCCGATCGATCCGGTGGGAGGTCATGGCGATCTCGTAGGCCTTGAACCACTGTTGTATGTCGTCCTCTCGGACATACTCTCGGACAACATCCTTGGGGATGTGGACTTTCTTTTCTGTCGCTCCCGGGGTGCGCGGTCGCTTGGGCACCTCCGGTTCTTTGTTCTGCTTCCGTAGTTCTATTTCTGCCAGTTTGCGCTCGTGTTCGAATGTTAGTCTTTTTTCTTCGAGCTCTCTCTGCCTCTGTTTTTCTTCCCGTTCTTCTCGGAGCCGCAGATGTTCTAGGTTCAGTTTTTGCTCGGCTAATTTTAGTTCACCGTCCATTTTGAGTCGTGCCATTTCCAACTCATGTAATCTGTTTTTTTCTCTTTCTTGGATCTCTTCCTGCGAGAGGCCCGTTCCTCGCTCCTCTGGAGCCGTGGCGTTCCTCTCCGATGCTGCACCGTTTTGGTCTGGGGATCCGGCGACCCCGGTTTCTGCCCACGACTCAATGGCGTGCTTAAAATCGTCTTTGGTACTCAGGCCGGTGGTAGCAATGCCTAGTTCCATGCAGAATTGTTTCAGTTCACGATGGCTATACTCTTCCAATTTATCCATCTGGAATTTCTCGGTAGATCCTCTCTCTTTGGTTGACATCGTGGTTTTGTCGTGGGGTGAGCTACTCTCTGTACGATTACGCGTTGATTCGGATCACGCCGCTGGCCACCAATGTTAGACGGACCGGGAGGGTCGGCCGAGGACAAGGAGAGACGCCTCCGGGGAGACCCATCACCAGCGACCGTACAGATGAGTAACTTCCCCCCCACAGATACACACCACACAAGGATAGGATTTAACGTTCTTTATAGGCGATTTCTTGAGGTACGATGAAATGGTACAAGGAGGTCTGGACTCAGGGGTCCCCTCGATTCTAGTCTCTTGGCTTGGGAAAAGGGGGTAGCGGGACAGTCTGGTTACCAATCTGGTAGCTGAGATGGTATGGTGGGTAGCTCACAATCCTCGAGCTCGGGGTTCTAGCTTGGACGGGCCGCGGCAGCGCCAGCAGGTCCCGGTGAAGGTGGTCGTTACACGGTCCGCGGCAGCGCCAGCAGGTCCCGATGAAGGTGGTCGTTACACGGTCCGCGGCAGCGCCAGCAGGTCCCGACGAGGACGGATGATGCAGAAGGCCGCGGCAGCGCCAGCAGGCAGGACGATAATTCACAAGGCAGGGCTACGGCAGCGCCAGTAGTCCGTCAAGGCTGAGTTCTTCTCGGTGTCTCTCGACTCCAGGATAAAACTGTCTTCCTGCTCTGGAGCTGCCCTAGTTATAGGTCTGGCGCCCTTTGATGTCCGGACCCTCGCACTTGGAGGTCGGGGGGTCCGGGATGAGGAAGTCCAGACACCCAGCGGGGGGTGGAGCCAGCGCCCGGGGGAGCTGGAGGGCGATCGGCACCTGGCGGGGGAGAGCCATCGACACTTCTTTCTCCCATTGACCTGCCAAGTGGTCCGTTCACCTCCTGGGTGGATGGTGGTGCCGGGCTGTCGGGGCCGGGCCAGGCCCAGGGTTAGGGTCGAGCTGAGGCCACGCGGCCTCGTGGCGCAGTGTCCAAGATGGCGGCTGATCCGGCCGGGGGAGCCGGTAGGGGTTCGGCCCCATGATACATGGATGTCCGGGGGCAGGAGTTCCGTCGGGAGACGGGGTGCGGGTTGCTCTTGTGGGTAACACCTAGGAGTCCGGGGCTTGGGCCGTGTCATGCGGGGAGGGAGCGAGCCCTTCATGTGGCCTGTCCAACATTTGGCTACACTTTCTCCACCGAAGGGGTCAACCCAGACCCAGAGAAGGTTCGGGACGTTAAAGAGGCCGCCGCTCCCACCAACGTCACAGAAGTCCGCAGCTTCCTGGGGATGGTCAATTACTGCGGGAGATTTATCCCAGACTTGGCTAACTTGACGTCACCACTGAAGGAGCTGACCAAGGAATCCATCACCTGGAAGTGGGGCCCTAAACAAGCCCAGGCCTTCGAGAAAATCAAGGAGGCCCTCTCAGAAGCGACCACCCTGGCGTTTTTTGACCCCACAAAGCTGACACTAGTAGCAGTGGATGCTGGCCCTGTAGGGTTAGGAGCAGTCCTCCTCCAAAGAAAGAACCCTTAGGAATAGTGGGCCCCCGTGGTGTTCGCCAGCAGGTCCCTCACCGAAACTGAACAAAGATATTCACAAATAGAGAAGGAAGCCATCGCTATTCACTGGGGGTGCCACCACTTCCACTTGTACATCTATGGGAAGCCTTTCGTAGTCGCGACGGACCACAAGCCGCTGGTGGCCCTGTTCTCAGGAACCTCGATTAAACCACCGCCACGGATTGAAAAGTGGATGCTGCAGCTCCAGAACTATAACTGTAAAGTAGAGGATCAGCCCAGGTCTAAAAACCCGGCGGACTACCTGTCCCGTCATCCTCGGAAGGCCACGGTGCAGGAAATGGAAGATGCAGCAGACACCGAAGAGTATGTCAGGTGTGTCACCGCTCGATCATGCCCCATACCCATTTCCATGGAACGCCTGCGGGAGGCAACGACCCAAGATGAATGTCTACAGCGCGCCAAGGCAGCCATCCAGAACAACAGCTGGCACAGAGCCAAGGAAGAATGGAAAAGTCTAACAGCCATGGCACAAAGAGTGATGGACAGCTTGTATCACGTCAGAGACGAACTCACCGAAGACAATACAGGGTGCTTGTTGAGGGGACACAGGTTGGTGATTCCAACGTCCTTGACCCAAAGGGTGGTGGACCTTGCGCACGTTGGGCATCAGGGAATGGTCAAAACAAAGTCGCGGCTCCGCACAAAGGTGTGGTTCCCGTTGATGGATGACCTTGTGGAAGCCACAGTCCGAGCCTGCATGGTGTGTCAAGTAACTGGGGAAGTACCCAGACCCGCTCCGATCATCATAGAACCCCGACCGAGAACCCCGTGGTCTCGGGTGAGCCTTGACTTTGGCAGCCTGCCGGATGGTCGCCACACCTTGGTGGCTATTGATGACCACTCCAAATACCCTGAAGTTGAAATAGTGTCAGTACTAAGCGCCACGGAGATCATACCAAAGATCGAGAAAATCATGGCGGCCCATGGCATCATGCAGGAACTGAGAACGGACAATGGGTCTCTGTTCCAAAGACAAGAATTTGCGTCATACCCACAGGCCCTTGGCATTCACCATCGGAAAATCACCCTTCGGTGGCCCCAGGCAAACGGGGAGGCTGAAAGATTTATGCGAACACTCAACAAAGTGATCAGAATTGCGCATGACAGGGCCCAGTCCTTAGAAATGGCTATATTCACGTTTCTCAGGAGCTATCGCCAAACGCCACACACTACAACAGGCATAGCCCCGGCTCACCTGTTAATGGGGCGAGTAGTCACCGACTCAATCCCTCATCACCCGCAGTGGCAGCCAGAGACCCCTCAGGACAGCCTAATAGATGCCCAGCGACGTAAAACACACGCGCATGTCAGCCTCCGGCAAAGATCCACAGTGCCCAACATTCGAAGAGGGGACGTAGTGCTGCTCAAAAACCGAGTCACCAGTGGAAAGTTTCGCCTGACTTTTGAACAAGAACCATGGACAGTAGTGCATGTCCAGGGAACCTGTGTCGTGGCCACTCGAGGGAGAGAAAGAATAACACGGAATGTGTCACACTTCAAGAAATATCACCCTGAAAGACCCGGACAGTTATCCAACCAAGGGGAAAACCGTCCCAACACGTGCTCAGTAGAAGAGTCCAGGTCAAGTGGAGCTGAGATGGGGTCGGCCTTCGAAGAGGCCGGAGCAGCCGGAGGGTTTGAGACCCCGATGCCAACTCCGCACCACCGAGCCAATGAACCCGCAGCGAGCAATGCCAGCCACTCTCAAAGGGCCGTGGCCCCTACCAACTTGCAGAACAGCGAAAGCAGGGACTCCCTGAGCCGTGGCCTGTCGCAATACAGCCTGAGAGGCAATCCTGAGCCATCCTGCCGGCTGAGAGACTACCTAATGTAAGACTGTTTTATTTTGTTTATTGGGTGCTAGTTGGGGTCCAAACTTTGGCCTGGAATGTGGTACTAGGCTAAGAACAGACTCTAGAGTTTTGTTAGCAACCATGTTTTGCTTTGATGTTGTTGGGGAGGAATGTAATGTTGCGCCGGTGACGCCACAGGCGCTAACCGCAACGTAAGGGTCATGTGACCCGGAATGTAAAATAAATGCGGGTTACGCGCGTGCGTAAGTATCTTGGGCTGCTACCGCGGGACCAGTGATACCACCACTACTGGCTCCGTCACTTCAATTACACGCCCCGCACTGAGACCCACATACGCACTCTCCGGGGCCCCGCGCTTCACCGGCAGGGCCCACAACACAACAGTTGGCCACGTGGTCTGGGCCGTCAGAATTGAGCGCAGTCTATGGGGCTGGGCGCTGTGGCTAGGTTTGTCGGGCGTCTGTCCCAGTGGAGGGCCGGTTGTCTTGTCGGCATGTCCAGCCTCTGCCGCGTGCTGTGCGTGGGGGTCGGAGGCCCGGGCATGGCATAAGTGTTCCATTCGAGCAGCGGCCTGTTGCTGAGGACCGGGGAACCATTGGGTGTGTTTGCCTTCGCTGTGCCACATCGCGATGTTTGATGGGGATTTCTCGTGTAGCAGTGGCAGGTTGGAGGGGCCCACGCAGTTCGGCCTTGTCCCGCACGCCGGTGGGGACCGGGCGCATCGATGTGCGGGGAGCATGTGCTCAGTGTGTCTGGTTGGCCGCTTGGCCTCCCCTGGCCGGATAGGGTTCAATATAGCCCCGCGGGGCGGGGGCTGGCGTGGGGCGCTCGGATGCCCTTGGGTCAGTCCGCACTGGTTCGAGGTCCAAATTCAAGGGAAGGACATCAGTGCGAGTGTTGAGCGCAGGATTAGAGCGCCATAAATGCGTGCTTTCTAGTGAAGGGACGGCAATGCAAGTATGCCCAGCCCTAGGAAAGTTGTATTGTGGATCATCTGTACAAGCGGGGCATAGCTTACACCATGCGGAGAGTAGGGGAATGCTAAATTCGACCCCTGAATTCATAGTTACCCCGGACGTTTGGCTGGAAAAAGTAGGAGTAGCAGAACAGCGCAGAGTCGTTGTCCCTAGGTGCAAGTCATTGCAGGGATGTGTAGGTGCGGTCAGCACTATCCGCCAGTGTGCTAAACAAGGACACGAGGTCCGAGGCTTGGCTTGCCTGGTGGCAAAAAAAAAGGGGCTCGATTTCTCCGGTATTTCCAGGCTAAGTCGCATGAATGCAACGTGTGCTCAGTCGTGGCGCTCTGCAACCCAGGGGCCGTACAAATGTATATATATAAATAAATAAGTTACATTTAAAAAAATAAAAAACTGTGTTAGAGTCGAGCAATAACAATATTAATTTGATGCGGATCGTGCTTTTTTTTAGAACTGCATCCATTCACTTAGCAAGCAAGACCACCACGCTAGAGCGAGCCGCAGAGCGAGGCATAGGGGGGGGGTTTCAAAAGCACTCCGCTGCATGCCAGGTTGCATCTACAGGCTAACGAAGGTAATACGCTAGCCCGCACTTTGAGAACAATAGGAGTATGAACGAGACAATGTAACATACGTGACATGCCATGGTCCTGAGGGATAGTCTATGCATGCAATGGCAAACCAAGGTAAACCCATGATAATCCCAAGAAAGCCGAAAGCCCTAACCGGCTGACCCTTAGCCCACCCTTCCTGTATCCCTATTAGCTGTAATTTTTGGTAGTACTGATAATATGTGCTCCCAAGGCAACCGAACCGTTTTGACAGGGCTGGCAACGCCAAAGTTTCCTGATGACTGCCAGAATAAAGTAAACACTCATTATTTCAGGGGCTTTGAGCTGAATGGACAAATACATGGTGTACTACTGATGCAGATGGAGCGAATATATGAATATATTCTGGGCAAATCACTTGATCAGTGATAAGCTGCACTAGGTAAACCTGCCATTTGGGCAATGAAGATACACAAACCCAAATAATTAGCAGGCCAATGGAATGAGGCGATTGTGTTGTAGTGGCATCTCCTTCAGAAGTATTGGTTTCCCGCATCTGCCTTATAATCCGCCATCTGTAACAATAAACATCTGTTATTCAGCGCAAATATATTCGGGGGGAACATGTGCCTTTCAAATATGACTGTTAGGTTTCCGGCTACCCCGGTGGTGCCAACTCGTGATTCCTTCCTTCCAAGTAAAGAAATAAGTACAGTTGAGTAGGCTGGCAGAGAAGACGTGCTGAGGTTGCCTGGGCGCACATTGATTCATTAATTCGTTTTCTCTGTTGGCAATTCACAGCCTTCTTCAGGATGCGTTGGGCGGCTTTGGCGCGTTTAGCACGGCATTTGGAAGGTTTGAGGTCGGGGGGCATATTTGTGCACGACAGCACATGCGGTAGTATTAGCAGCTGCCCTTGGTAAAGCCAATGGTACTAGCGTGTTGTAGGTGTACTGTGGTTTTGTAGTAGTTACACAGCAGCAATGTCAGAAGCCACAAATGAATAGTCTGCCTTTGCCACCGGTTTCCTGCCCAATGGTGGGAAAGTATAATTCTACACTTACTCAGGAAATTTTAACGCAGAGAGAGGCACTTACAAAATAATGACTGCATTGTGCAATTGGCTACGAGGGCCTTCATGGGGAACACCTGCGGGCACCTTATAGAATCGGGTACCATGTTCACGGGGTGGGCATTCGGCTGCAGCCAAGGGCAGGTATTAGGTCACTTCAGTTAAGATATATTCACCCACGCATTAACCAGGGCAGCAGGCGGGTGGTGGTAGTTGTCAGCTAACAAGTGTGCTGTGGCGCAGTAAAGTTTGGTTAACACTGCGTTAGTGCCAAAGGGCTGTCGTAAATTGGCTGCGATTAAATTAGCGTTAGCGGAATCCATCTGGTATTTAGAGGCTATCCTGTACATTTTATGGAATCCATTTTGTATTTCTGGCAGCCATTTTGTTTACCCTTGTGCTCTGTTTAAAGGACTGGCTATACTTAGACTCTGCTACTCTGCACATGCGCAGAAGAGTCTACCTGTCCATGCATCTGCTTTTAGTCTGTAGCTGTCAGGTTGTTTCTACCAGAGTCAGCAACTGCTAGCTCCTCCTTTACTGTTGACTGTGCATTTCTGTATGACCATCTATGTATGTCATTCTCCTATGTGTGCTTGTACCGCCCTCTTTTTTGAGCCCCTGTGTGGGTATAAAAGACCCATGGTTCTTCTACTCTGTGTGCTACATTCATTCAGCACCACAGGGTGCTGGGCGAATGTGGTTCCACTTCATGAAGGTTTATTAAACTTTGTATTTTCTATTCCAGTTTCTGTGCCAACTTCTTCCCAATAGTCTGAGGACTCTGTGCAGAGAAGGGCGAACCCCTTGCACTGGTAGGCCTAGCTAAGGTCTCTTTCAACAAATTGGCGCCCAGCCGTGGTGCTCATCGGTGACTCGGATGCCCAAAGGATTGGTCGCGACGAAGGATTGGAATCTCGCTGTGGACGCGATCGCTGCCCAATAAGACTCGAGTCTTGGCAACCACGGCGTTTTTCCTTTCCTTCTGATCTGACCATCCAGGTGGTGCCGGTCCTCGACTGAGATCTCTTCTGTTGATTCGCCGTGCAGTGACCATTTGGTCGATTTTAGAACTTGGCAGTTGGAACCTGGACACCAAGTGATTGGTAAGTGTCCTTCTGTGGCGCTTGCTGTTGGTTTTGATGCCTGGGATTGGTAAGGTAGTTTAGTAACGCTTACTGTGGCTTTTGGATTTGGAGATTTGTGTTGGCCACTGTACCAGCTTGTGGGGAGCAAAACAGAGAGCAGCACACAGGAGAGAGAGCAAGAAAAAGCACACACTCCTACTACGATGATGTGGAACGCAGCACACAGGAGAGTGGCTAGAAAATGCATGACCTCATACAGCATGCTGAAAGAAAAAGACAAAAGTACTATGATGATGTGGAATGCAGCACACTGGAGAGAGAGCAAGAAAACACATGCTCTCCTATGGCGTGCTGGAAGAAAAAGACACGGTGCTAGATGGGAGGCTGCCAGTGTGATCAGCAAATAGGTGGGGCATCGTGTGCCACGGTGTCTGAAACTGTCCCGCCCAGAGCGGGACGGGGCTGAGTCATGTGACGCAGTGGAACTTTGCGGTGTGAGGTGAATAGTGCTTGGCACAACTTCACAGGCATAAAGGGCGTTTTTGTTTCATCAGACACTAGCCGATCCAAGCTAACGTCTAGGGCTATTGGGATATAGATGGGGCATCGATAACCAGTAGGGATGTTCTCTTTCAACTAGATTTGCAGGAGGCTCTAGATAGGAGAGTTAGCGGGCAAGACTATAGCTATTTTGGTGGGGGGCGACGGTGGCCGCCTCCAGAGCTGTGGCGGAGTTACAGGGCGATCTGGAAGCAAATGGGTACCGAAGGGTACCTCTGTGCGGCACCAAAGGGGGTGCCAGAGCCCAGGAGCCTCATGGGAGGTTTCTGGAAAACCGTGTTGGCACCCCGTTAGTCCTTCGGGCGGTTGTGGGCCTGAACAACCGGGGGCTTGCCTTGCTATGCTCCGCCCTGAAAGGGGCGTGAGTAATAAGGGACCGTGATCCGGACAGAGGATCACCGAAGGGGCAGCACTGATGGGGTTCGCCCCAGTGCTGCTTGGCTCATCAGGTGGACCACATGGTTGCCTGCCCTTGGATCGCCCGTAAGATAACCCACCATATTACATAACGGTGTATGTAATAAACCTGCAGCAGTTTTTTCCCAAACAAAAATTGTGTGGTGTGATTTATTTATGCGTAGAACATGCATGCTATTGTGGTGGGGTGGGGAGTGTTGCCTACTGCTGGTGCTATGGCGCTAGCTGAGCTCTAGAGAAAGAGCCGGAAAGCAAGGTGGTAGAGAACAACCATGTTTTCAGAGATTTCCTGAATGGCAAAAGGTTGGCATAGCTTTAATAAAGAGAGGGAGGTCGGTCCACAGCTTAGCAGTACTATGCACAAAGATTCTGCCACCCCAGGTGGCCACTAGAAACTGGGCACCGCCATACGTTTTGCGGAAGCCGAATGTAGAGATCTGGCAGGCGCGTACCAGGTAAAGCTCTTCTGAGGATTTAGACACCGAGTGGTACTCGGGGATGTTTAAGAGCACCCGTGCTGCCGCGTTTTAGAATCTAAAGTTTATTTAGAACATGTTGATGGGTGTTCAGATAGAGCCTGTTACAGTAGTCGACCCTTGAAAGTACCAACGAAGTCACGACTGTTTTCTGTACAGTAACAGGAATGAATGGTAAGATCTTCTTAGTAAGACAGAGGGTGTAGAAAGCAGCGGATGTGACCTATTTACCTGGTCGTGAAAGGAAGTTTGTCATTTTTAGAAACTAGATTTTTATCCGCCCTCACAGGTGTCGGAGGGTGACTAAATCAGACGGCCACCAGACGATAGACCAGAAAGGTGGCAGTGTAGCAAAAAACAGAACCTCTGTCTTCTAATTCAGTTTTAGACAATTCAAGGACATTCATGAGCTGACTGCCTGCATGCATTCCTGAAATTTGGATGCTGTCCCCGACTCACCTGAATCAAACACGACAACAATTTGAGTGTCGTCTGCATAGGATTGTTAGCTTTGCCAGAGGAGTGACATAAATATTAAATAATGTGGGACTCTCAGAGGACCCCTGACGGACTCTGCAAGGTAAAGAGCAGGTGTCAGAAACAAATTCGCCAAATCGAACCAACTGTTCACGTCCACTAAGACAGAAATGCAGGAGTTTCCAGGCTGAGCCTATCACTCCCGTCCAGCCCAATTGTTGCATCAGCAGCCCATGGTTCACCGTATCGAAGGCTGCTGATAGGTCAAGCAGGATGAGAGCAGCTCTGCCGCCTGGATCAAGTGATGATCTGATCTCTTCTGTGGCTTTAATGAGCACGGTCTTTGTGCCATGTTCCGCACTGAAGCCAATTTGGGTGTCATCTGGAAGGTTATTCGCCTGCGCATGACCAACAAGCTGTTTATTCATAACTCTCTTCATCATTTTATCTGGCAAAGGAAATCGGACAATAGTTATTAGGATGTTGAGGATCCAGAGAGGGTTGTGTGATAAGTGGCAAAATTCATCTAAGGAACTTTTTAAAGTAGTCACCACTTTAAGTAAAAGTCCTAATGACACCATTTTTTGTCCTGATCAAAATTTTGTTGATAGTCTTGCCATCTTCTTCCAACGTAAGATCCAAGATGTCTACAATGATCTCCAGAAGCTACAGACTGAACCTAACAAAGACACAGGCAAGCCTCTGGAGAACCGTCTCTTGCTAAACGGTCTGTCTAAATTCTCAACTTTTAGCATAAAACAGGTCAATGACGCACTACTTCAAATAAAATCAGGTTCCCCCCTTGATCCGTGCCCCTCCTATATATACCATTTGGCCCCCACGGAAATAAGTGCCTCATTAGCCCCCTTGCTTAATAAAATCACTAGTTCTGGTGTCTTCCCGTCAAGTTGGAAATAGGCCTGTATTAGGCCCATTCTAAAGAAGCCTTCACTAGACCCACAGGATACTAAACATTATCGCCCCATCTCCTGTCTTCCATTTCCTTCCAAAGTTGTAGAAAAAATGATCAACCAGGAGCTGATGCAATTCATTGACTCCAACAATTTATTAGATGCAACACAACACGGCTTTAGATCACGCCACTCTACAGAATCAGCTTTAATTATGGCTATGGAGGAAATCCGAAAAGTCATGGACAGTGGAGGCAGGGCCACTCTTGTCCTTCTTGATCTAACAGCTGCTTTCGACACTGTTAACCATAGAGTGTTACTGGAAAGATTGAACGAAATAGGTATTAGAGATACTGCTTTGGCGCTTCTGCGCTCCTTCCTTGATTCGAGATCACAGCAAATCCACTGGGAGGGACTTCAGTCTGCTGAACTCTCTCTCCCTTGTGGTGTTCCTCAGGGATCAGCACTATCCCCTACGTTGTTCAATCTATATGTTACCCCATTGCCTAACATAATTAGAAATTATGGCCTAAAATTAGTGTCGTACGTAGATGACACCCAGCTGGTGGTGTCCCTGACACAAAATCTCAAAGCCACTGCGGAGAGATTTAGAAGCTGTCTTGCCGGGGTAATGAGATGGATGAGTTCAAACTTTCTTAAGCTTAACACCGAAAAGACGGAGGTGTTGGAATTCGGTCAAAAACCATCCATCTGGAATGATCTCTGGTGGCCTCCAGAGGCGGGCGCTTGCCCTGTTCCTGCACACAAAGTGAAGAACTTAGGCTTCATGGTGGACAAAGATCTCTCATTAACCCACCAAGTCAACCAGGTCACCTCTGCTTGTTTCCTGATGATCAAAATTCTTCGTAAAATCCTGCCTTTTATCCCTCCGTCCTTAAGGAAAACTGTAGTAGGAGCTCTGGTCCTATCTCGTATAGACTACTGTAATGCACTATATTCTGGGATTGGTGAGCGACAACTCTCAAAACTCCAATCTCTGCAGAACGCAGCTGTAAGAGTACTGCTGGACCTCCCAAAGCATCATCCTACCTCAGCAAGCATGAAGAGGCTTCATTGGCTTCCTGTGCGCAATCGTATTCAATTTAAGATCCTATGCCTAGTGCACAAAGCAGTACATGGAGGAGGTGCAGATGACGTGAAAACGTTATTTCCTCGGTATGTTCCAAGTCGTACACTCAGATCCATGAGTATGGGCCTGGTTGGCATTTCTAAATTCAAAAGGGCACGTTGGGGAGGCAAGGCCTTCTCTTTCCAGGCAGCAAGCCTATGGAACAGATTACCAACAGAACTTCGGCTAACAACAAGCAAGTTTCAGTTTAGAAAGGCCGCGAAAACCTGGCTCTTTACCAAACCATAGATTCTCTCCTCATACTCCTTTCCAGCTCAGCGCCAAGACGCCTCGGCATAAGTGCGCTTAATAAATATCTCAGTCAGTCAGTCAGTACAGAAGCCCTTTTCAAAACCGAGGGGACTGAGCCTCAGCAGCACATGAGCTGAAAGATATCAGTCAGTATGGGCGCAACAGTCTCAGCTACCAGGGACGCACACCTTTGAGGACAAGGATCACAGAGAGATTAAGATTTGGAGGCATAGATCGATATCATAACCTCATCATTGGAGGATCGATTGAGTTGATCGAGAGTGCACGGTGCCTCCAATCCCTCCCAAGAGTCTGGCTCCAGAGGAGAAGCTGGCGATTTAGCAGAAAAGTGGTTGCAGACATCTTCAACATTCCGTCGGATTGTGTCTGCCACAGTATTGCAGAAGGACTGGCTAAACTATTAGAAATATCGGTTGTGATGGTTGTGAGATTTTTAACGATGAAGAAGAGTTCTTTGGAAGAATTCGTTGCCGCTTCAATCTCACTTATGAAGTAAGCGGTTTTCTACTTCAATAGCAGGGATTTAAAGGTCGCTAGACACTTTTTTAATGTAACTTTTTCAACTTCGGTATAGCCACTTAGCCATTTTTTTATCCTGTCTCCGGCAGCTTTGTTTCAAGGCTCTAAGTTCATCGGAGAACCAGGGAGCAGATAGATTGTGCCTTTTAGGTCTCGCCTGAGCCAGCGCATGCACTGTTCTGGCAAGACCTTTAGTAAGTGGGCTTGAAAAAGCTGACCACACGCTTTTTGTGTGGCCTAAAGCGTACGGTTACGCATACGGTTACGCACACAGGCGCCATCTGGCTTTCCTCTCTCGTCATGGCTCATTAAGAGCATTGTTCGCGGGCACCCTTACAGCACGCGCAAATCGCACACCACTCGCCAGACATGCCTCCTCGTTTTGAATGCTCCCTGGACATTTTAAACACGTACACAAAGCTACCCAACAACAAACTACTGTGCTTGCACAGCATCACTCAGCACCACCACAGCATCACTCAGCACCACCACAGCAACACTCAGCACCACCACAGCATCACTCAGGGCCACCACAGCATTACTCAGGGCCATCACAGCACCACCACAGCATCACTCAGTGCCACAGCAATATCACTCAACACCACCACAGCATCACCCAACATCACCACAGCATCACTCAGCACTACCACAGCATCACTCAGCGCCACAACAGCATCACTCAGCACCACCACAGCATCACTCAGCGCCACCACAGCATCACTAAGCATCACCACAGCATCGCTCAGTGCCACCACAGCAACGCTCAGGGCCACCACAGCATCACTCAGGGCCACCACAGCATTGATCAGCGCCACCACAGCATGGCTCAGCGCTACCACAGCATCGCTCAGCACCACCACAGCATCACTCAGCGCCACCACAGCATCACTCAGCACCACCACAGCATCACTCAGGGCCACTACAGCATCACTCAGCACCACCACAGCATCACTCAGCACTACCAGAGCATCACTCAGGGCCACCACAGCATCACTCAGGGGCACCACAGCATCACTCAGCACCACCACAGCATCAGTCAGGGCCACCACAGCATCAGTCAGGGCCACCACAGCATCACTCAGGGCCACCACAGCATCACTCAGCACCACCACAGCATCACTCAGCACCACCACAGCATCACTCAGTGCCACCACAGCATCACTCAGCACCACATCAGTTTCACTCAGCATCGCCTTTGCACTAGTACAGCACCACATCATCATCACTCAGCAAGACCTGAGTATCATTCAGCATCACCTCACCATCATCTCCGCACCAGTCACCACCACCACCACCACTACCACCTCAGCATCACTCAGCACCACTTCAGTCTGCTCTCGGAATCTGGCATCTGTTGAATCTCCCCTAGCATCTGGCCACTGCTAGTGTTATAATACAGGTACTAGTTCCCAACCTTCACCCTCCGATTGTTTATGGCCCCTCAAAAAAAAGCTTTAACAAACAACCATTGGAATAGTCAGAAACAAGTTGCCAGCATTGCAATAACAAAAGAAAACTGAGGAAATGTTTTATTGTAAATACTTTTTTTATTATGGTCGTTCAGTTTTACATAATGCCTTCTTGGTCATATATAAGGTAACAAAAATGCTTCTGACACTTTTTTATTAAAACTCTTCAGCATGCTGCACAGCAGCCAAACTTCTCTACAGCACAGCTTAAAGACATTGGCAAAGTCAATAGCTCTGGCTAAACACTTATAAGGCCCCAAAGGCGAGACCTATTGGCTATGCCAATGCTTGTTATTCTAGTCCTTTTCACGGGTACTAACGAGTGAGCAACCGAGTCAATGCACAACTTGTATTTTTGACTGCGGACTCGAGGTCTTCCGATAAAACAGGAAACGAGTCTTGTACAGTAGAAGAAAACTTGGCAGCCAGCAAATTGTGCCAAGCTCGAGAAGATGGCCAAGACGAAGGAGCTGCCAGGCTGTGAGTGACATGACTGTCTTTTACATCAAAGAAGATTACATTGTGATCGGTCCATAACAGAGGTAAGGTACCTAAATGTGCTAATGATTGATTATTGGAAAAAGTACCATCTAGAGTGTGACCAAGCCGGTGTGTGGACCCTTCCACCAACTGGGGCAAGCCCAACACTGACATGTTTTGGAGCGGGGCAGCAGTATCACTGTCTGCCACAGCCTCCAGATGGAAGTTGAAATCGCCTAGGACCGTATAGTCACTAAGCACAATATAGGCCTCCAGCAGGTTACTAATTCCGTGAGCAAAGATGGAACAAGGGCCAGGAGGCCGGTAGACTAACAAGCTTTTAAAGGACTGGTTATTGGACAGTTCTACGCAAAAGGACATGGCTTTGCATAAAGCTGAAAGCGCAGGGCTACAGCGAACCTTCAATTCAAATTTATGGACAACTGCAACCCCTCCTCCCCTCGCCACAGGAGGAGCTGGTCGAGATGGAGGAAATGGTGGCCACTGTCATCAGTGGGGAGACGGTGGCAGGAGTTGGGGGCCTGGACACTGCTCAACATGACCGGACACAACAGCAACAGGGTGAGTAACGACCAGAGACTGGGGGCACGGGGGAGATGGCCACAATGGCACACATGCACAACTAAGTAGAGCACAGTGCACACCCACAATGACTCTGGAGCATGTCTCTAATCCCCTTGGCACACTGCAGCACACCTAGAAACAGCAAGTAGGCCCCCGTCGACTATGTGCCCAGAGGGGGCCCTTCCCACACATCACCAATTTCACAACCAACCCATGCACATGTGTTAAACTCAGCAAAGCGGCATGTCTGTGAGCAACACTGACAATGCAAGTGACACCGCATGACGAATAGCATGGCTGCAGTCAATATATCATGAAATGTTGCACGCCACGACACTGAGGTGGCTGAGTGTCAACCACATCCGTAAAGGAGCAGGTCACACTCTGACACCCAGATCTGTGACTGGGGTGAATGTTTTGCCAATGTTCAACATTCCGTCCATCATCTTGTGTGTTTTGCTGTTCGCCCTATGTGGGAAGGGTATGCCCAGACGTGGGTCCCGTACTCACTACGCCACTGGAGTCAAGCTATCCTGGCTGAAGAGGGGTGAAACCCCGAAACCGGTCCTAGGATGCTTGATTCCGGTCCAGGGAAGACATGGCTTGGCAGTTCGGGCTGGACTGTTCCCAGGAGGGACAGGGTCAAGACTGATTTGCATATGGTCATGTCTGAACTGGGGTGGTGTGATGAGCAAAATAACGATGGATTAAACCCAGATCTGTGACTGGGGGTGAATGTTTTGCCAATGTGCAGCATTCCGTCCATCATCTTGTGTGTTTTGCTGTTCGCCCTATGTGGGAAGGGTATGCCCAGACGTGGGTCCCGTACTCACTACGCCACTGGAGTCAAGCTATCCTGTCTGAAGAGGGGTGAAACCCCGAAACCGGTCCTAGGATGCTTGATTCCGGTCCAGGGAAGACATGGCTTGGCAGTTCGGGCTGGACTGTTCCCAGGAGGGACAGGGTCAAGACTGATTTGCATATGGCCATGTCTGAACTGGGGTGGTGTGGTGAGTAAAATAACGATGGATTAAACCCAGATCTGTGACTGGGGGTGAATGTTTTGCCAATGTGCAACATTCCGTCCATCACCTTGTGTGTTTTGCTGTTCGCCCGATGTGGGAAGGGTAAGCCCAGACGTGGGTCCCGTGCTCTCCATGCTACTGGAATCAAGCTATCCTGGCTGAAGAGGGGTGAAACCCCGAAACCGGTCCTAGGATGCTTGATTACGGTCCAGGGAAGACATGCTTGGCAGTTTGGGCTGGACTGTTCCCATGAGGGACAGGGTCAAGACTGATTTGCATATGGCCATGTCTGAACTGGGGTGGTGTGGTGAGCAAAATAACGATGGATTAAACTCAGATCTGTGACTGGGGGGTGAATGTTTTGCCAATGTGCAGCATTCCGTCCATCATCTTGTGTGTCACACTCTGACACATCCACGTGCACTAACAACCCCTGACGTCAACAACACATCTGCTGACAGACCATGCCCCAGAGTCCCAACTCCCACCAAGAGCCCAATGTACCCAAGTCTGCAAAATCCCAGCACTGTATAAGCACAGAAGTCAAAGGCACACCGCATTAAAGGGATAAGGGGCATCCAAATCAGAGCTGCAGGGGCGACTCTCCCAAAATGCAGCACACACACATAACATGCAGAGCACAGCAACATTGACAACAATGTGGTACAAACCGCAACACTTCCACAACAGAACAGAGGACAAACACACATCCGTGATGTTGTCAAAAGGTCCACTGTCCCGTATCAAATAGGCAGCTCCCCTAAACAGTCACAATGTACACTGTCATGCAGTCTGAATGTAAACATATACAATGCGTTAACACACATGTGAACACAATGTTAAACTGCATCTCCCCTTCACATTGCAGGGGGAAATCCAACACCTCCTGCAGAGCAGCCCGAACCTCTCTTTTCCGATGACAAAGAGGACCAGCACACCTTCGACTCTGACGCCCTCTAACAGCTCGTGGAGTGCCTCCGCAGCTCACTTCCAGGAACAGGGCAGCCCAGCTGCTACGAGCAGAACCCACCCCCTGCACAGAACACACAGCAGGCAGTACCCACCACCACGGCTGCCTCCCAGGATCCCCACGACGAACACATGGCCTTTCAATGCCGTGTGTTGGGGTGCCAGGAGAAGCTGGTTTAACAGGTGTAGGTGGGGTTCGACCGCATGGCAGACAAAATAGACGCCATACGTGGGTGTCTAAGTCCCATCAGGGACCACTCACAGTCCCTAACGGACACCCACTGTCTGCTCCATGCTCTCCAACGAACCATGGCTGACATCGCCACAGTCCTGACTCTGAGACAAGAATGACTGTCTAGTCAGAGTGGCTCCAGCGAGCTCGCCCGGGAGTTGGGACTCATGCGGAGGCTCATGGAGAACATGGAGCGGACGCGGGCGGAAAGAGTGGCTGCCACGGCTGCACACCAGCAAGAGGTAGCTGGGTCCCTCAATGCCCTAAAGACCATCCTCATGGCATTGCTGCCACAAGGCCTGGCGCTGATGCATGGTGCTGCTACCACTCTATCCACATCTCTGGCCCCTGATGTGTCAGTGCCACACAGTGTGGTAGACATTCCACCTCCGGCCCCTGAGGTGTCACTGTCACACTGTGCTGGAGACAGAACAACACCACCACCCACATGTGAGGCACATGCAACATCAGAGGACAAAGATGCAGATGAATCTGCATCCATGGTCAAACGGACACAGTAGCATTCATCTCTGCCGTATGGCCTGTTTCTGCTTGGTTCTGTCCTCTGCATCATCACCTTCCACTGTCCCCCGATGCACTCTGCGACACTCACCTTGGACCTCGACATGTACTGCCATGTTCTGTTTGGTCACCAATGACACAGCCATCAGTCTGCGGGCTGATCTCCTCCTCTTCTGATGTACTTGTCATTCCCTGAAGGACTCTGGCTGGCCCTCCACGGGCCAACAATGCAAGGTGGGGTTTGCATGGTCCTGTACTGCTCCAGCTACAACACTCCCCTGAATGTGCATTAAACATTCATTTCCACACCGATGTGTCATGTCTATGATCTTGCAAGTGTGGAGGTATGGATGAATGTAGGGGCAATGATTCCCCCTTACGTCCATGTTGCTCATGTTGTGGTACGTGGGTCACAGGGTGACACATTGTCGATTGCGGTCCGTGTGGCGCCGACACTAGAACAGAGACACACGCATTAGTTACATCCTTGTCCAGGCCAGAACGGAACCACGCCCAGAGCCCGGGGGTCATTGTTCACACCCTTACACTAGACTGGCATACGACAGGCCAGCCCACTCTGCTTACGCTCACAGGGGGGGACGACAACGCTACAAGTCCCAGGTCTTCCCGGTAGGGATCTGCTGCTCACAGGTCTAGTAGTCCGCACGCCACAGCCACTCCCTCATGGCTGGTTTACACCCACACCACACCCATCCAGCACAGCCGTCACAGGACATGTGACCCTGCCAATAAAAAGGGCCTGGCGCACGTGCTGGAAGCCATTTTCACTCTGTAACTGGGTGTCTCCGTGTGGTTATCATTTATGCATGAGGGCCTAGGGCCCTGTCACAGGACATTGCCCAGTGCCGGGGGTGACATGATGGCATCTGCACCACGAGACTCAATGATAAAGGGTCCATGGCTTGTGGTGCACAGACTTGGTGGCACCGGATACACTGCGGCAGGCACAGGCAAACTGCCACGGGATGGTGTCTTTCAGTGCACTGAGGTAGGGGCACCTTAAGTGCTGAGTGGGTGTGCAGCCTGCGATGATGCACCGTCCTCACGATCCGGACTGGTAGGATTAGTGTGAGCCCTGCTGGACCGCAGTGCCAGCCTGAGCCAGCGGGCAGTGCGGGCCTACCGACATGTGGCGTTGCCTCGCGGTTCACAGAGTTAGTGGCACCTCAAGAGCTGAGCGGGTGTGTAGCCAGCGATGATGCCGTGTGCACTGATATGTTCTCTGCCATAGCGAAATCAAGACCCAGAATGAAGTGTGTCACCTGGAGGTCTGCGGTGCGGGGCTGTATGATGTGAAGGGTGCCATGGTCGCGGACCCCAGGCTTGGAGCTCCCACTGGCACGTGGTGGGCCCTCTTGGAGACACACTGGTGGTGGAAGATGAGCACTGAGGCCTGGTTGCGCAGGGACGGGCAATCACCGCTGGGCGGCGGGAGGGGCTGGGGTGCATCAGCCTGTGTGCTCAGGGGCGGGCAAGCGATGATGGCGTGTGCTACTGTATGGACTCTGCCATTCATATCTCTGGAAACTGTTTCAGATGAGAAACCTGGGGGACTGCAGTGTGTACCGGTAAGTGGTTGGAGACCCACCGTGGCAGCAGGTGAGCAGTGAGGCATGTGTCTGCAGTGTCGGCACTCTCTCTCTCTTTCTCTCTCCCTCTCTCTCTCTCTCCCTCTCTTTCTCTCTAACTCTCTCTCTCTCTCTCTCTTTGTCTCTCCCTCTCTTTATCTCTCTCACTCTCTCTTTCTCTCTCTCCCTCTCTTTCTCTCTCCCTCTCTCTCTTTCTCTCCCTCTCTTTCTCTCTCCCTCTCTCTCTCTCCCTCTCTTTCTCTCTCCCTCTCTCCCTCTCTTTATCTCTCTCTCTTTTGCTCTCTCTCTCTGTACTTTGATGAGCGCATGACACACCTTGTTATCTAGGTTTTTGTTTTGCAGGCTGTGACTTACAGAATGCCTTGAGAAGACCAGACATGACTCTTCTGAATTGTTGTTTTGGGTTTATTCTATAATAAATGGATTATTTGGATATTCTAAGATGAATGTATGATTCTCCTTTTTCTGACCACACATGTATGTTAGATGTTGTGATTGTGCGACTATAGGCAAATTGTGTGGTTCATGATTTTGTGGAGTTGATGTGCAATATCTTTGTCCGGGGGGCCCAGGGTAGGGCCCGGGTGGGGCTGGGGTCCTGGGGGGGTGGTGATGGGTGTTGTTGACCTATTGGGGCTCCGGGCTGCATGTTCAGTTGCTCCTGGGCATCTGTTGTTCTTCATGTTTGGCTCTGGGCTGTGCTCCTTTGTCTTGTGCCGGTTGTTATCCGACTTTACACCAGGTAAGAGCAGGTGTTAGTTTCCTGCTGCTAACACGCCTTATCGCATGTTTTGTGATCTTATCGCCGATCTGGCTGGTCGTTGAGAATGTTGCGAAGTGGTGTTGTTGCGGGTTTTTGCTCGGGATCGTCTACTCTGCATCTCATTAGCGTTAGTTGCCGGGGTCATCGGTGGCGATGTTTTTTTGCGGCTGCTATCGCAGGTAAACTGGTGATATGGGCTGTTAGCACCAGCTTGTGAATGTGGCGATAAATTTACAGTGACTTTGGCTGCACTAAAGTGCCGATAACTTGGCAATACGTCCTTGAGAATATGCCCGAAGTGTTTTTACTTACCATTTATGACAGGGATTCTGGCAGATTCGCCCACCCTAGGGACACTGGGATAGGTAGTGCTAGGTAGGAGAACTAAATATAACAGTACTATATGCAATCATATATCCTTTGTAACAGCACAATGGTTGAATTGTTCATCATCTTCACTATTCTTTTAATGCTGATTACACTGTTCTGTTTCCTTCTATTAAGTATTGCACCACACATATTTAAAAAAAAGAATCATAATGCTTCAATAAATATTGAAACGCCACGTTGTGCATTTGCTGTGTATCTCATTGGGTATGCATGAGTTACAGAACGAAAACGTTCTAAATCTGTTTCCACGATTTACTTCAGGGAGTCAGGATTGTCATGGTCTGAGGTTGCACATTCCACCTGTTACCTTGCAAGGTTAGAGGTACAGATGTTGCACTGTGAGCCAGCAGGATTAAGGCCAACATATCCTGATGGTGTGCGTAGAATCAGTCTTACACAGTTTTGACGTTTAAGTTGTCCAACAAACGGACAGTTTTACTGAAAAAGTATGAACCAGACGATACCACCAGAGGCCCCAGAAGATGGGGTCCCCAGGACCAATATTGGCTCAGGAAAGTGGGGGGGTGCACATCCTCTTTAAAAAAGGCCAAAGGTGATGGGGTCACCGGGGCCCAAAGTGGCTTGGGGAGGGGGCCGCACACCCTGTCGTACGGTTTCTACTAATTCAGAAAGACTGCGCATTTTGACAACATATGTGTCAAAACTATGGGGACTGATTTCACTCATACCATCAGAATATGTTGACCAGAATCCTGGCTAGCTCACGGTATGCCATCTTGACCGGTAAGCCTATAAGGGTACCTGATGGTGTCTGCAACCTCAGACCATGACACCTCTAATTCCCCCAAGGAAATCCTAGAAACAGATCTACCCTTTCGTTTTTAACTCAGGCATGCCCAAAAGGAGACACAAGAAATACATAAATTGGCATTTAGACTTTTATTGAGGCAATTGTATTTTTGTGTAAAAGACGTGCGCTGCAATGATTAGTAAAAGGGAAACAGAGCATTGTAACCAGCATTGCAAGAATGCTGAAAAAGATGAATAATTTGACCATTATAATTATTGCATTGATTATATGAATACACATAATTGTAATCCTACCTAGCACTAGCTATCCTAGAGAGCACAGGGTGAATGTGGTTCTGTCAGATGCCTTGGAGTGATCTAACTCCCCATTTACCTGTGTGTGTGTTTCATCCGGAAGCCAGTGTGGTGTAGAACAGGCCGCCATCCTTCTCAGGATAGTGATGAGATTCGGATGGGCTAGAAATCAGGCACGGGGCAACCACAACAATCCATGGAAATGCTCCTCTGCCAAACAGAGGATTGGGGCAGTTTATATATTGAAACCCGGGCTCATTTGCAATGTGCCTGAGTTCAGATCTGACTGACATTGTTGATTCTACCAATTCAGAGTTCTCTCCGAACAGACAATAATATGCAAGCGTAGTTTGCGCGGTATACTTGGTCTTTGGACAAAATGTATGCTGGTATGATAGTGTGCCTTTGAAGAAATGTATTTGCAAGCAGAACACTTTCTGAGTACTATCGCATGCAAACAAAATGTGTTTAAAGTCCTTATCTAAAAAGAGGTCAACTTTAAATGTGAACATGTAAACCTGGGAGCAATTCTGCACAGTCCCTATTAACCCCCCTTGTCTGTAAGGGGACTAAAAAGCATCAAACTAAACAGAAAGACATATTCTTAAATTAAAATTAATATATATATAACTGAAACCTAAAAATCTAAAAAATATATCACTTTAACAAAAAAGCATAAATAGTCCCGGACCCTTGATATAACTCTATAAAAAAAAAAGTTGTCCAGAGATTTTCATTTTTGATTTGTGCTTTTGTATCATTAGAGAAGTAATTAAGCTTGGATAGACATTGATAATCCGGGCCAAACTTTTCTGTATGACATTAAAAAAAAAAGCAGGTGTGTTACAGTGATGATGTAATATTTCAGGCACCATAACACTATATACTTCATTTTGGTGTCAGAACATAGGCGTTGGGAGTCAAGTAGTCCTATAGAGACAGAAAATAACTCCTCAAAGCAACCCTTCCACCATTTTCCAAAATGATGGCCCTATAAAGATGTATTTGAGTCATCACATTGGTAATTTATTCTACTATTGTTTTTGTTTCAGGATTTCCACTGATTCAAAGTCATACACACGAGCGAAGCATGTGGTAGCAGAGGATCTTTACCTCTTGACAGAGTGTTGCCAACTACAAAATCTGAGAACTCCTTCAACAAAGAAAAATATGTCATATGCCAAACTAATCCAAAAGAAAAGCTAACATCAACTGCTGCTAGACAGAAGAGAGTTTGAGATGATGAAGAAATATAGCAAGATGAAGTTCACAAAATTTTGAAACTGATTGGTGAAGAGGATTAAATATTTCATCATTGTAACAAGTGATACAGGTCATATACAATGGAAAAAAGCCTGGAAAAAATTGGCAAAAAGTAGCAGAAACCAGTGAATCACAACCAGAATCTGAATCTTCTGAGAAAGCGATGACAACCAAAGCCAATGCCCATCCACTTAGATGATCAATGGTCACCCCTCGTCCACCTCCAACAACTGATCAGAAAGCAGAGGATCTTCAATGTGTTATCTTTGGTTTAGTCAGAACAAGGGCCAAAGTGATTAATGAAAGTACAGAGTATGTGAGCCTCAGAGGGCAAACATGTTTTTATCTGTAATTAGTTTCTTCCAAGAGGAAGTTCTCAGCTGAGTAGCTGATCTAAGCAGCGAGGTGAATGTATTTGCTGCGGATTTATATGCCCACCCGGACTGCATGCATGTATACATTCAAAACTATGAATGTACAATGAGCTCCCAGCAGCAACGTAACCGCCAGCCTTCAGTTAAGCTTGCACTTTTTGAAAAAGCAGATGAAGTTTTAAAGTCACTCTTGAGTGCTAACTGCGGATTCACACTCAGTGAGATCAGAAATGTAATGGCCAACATTGATAAAACTATTGATCCATAATAATGAAATTAAGATTTTTCTGGTGGGAATGTACAATGACAGAATTCGTTTTTGTCGGTCTGACAAAAAGAATGAACCACTTATGCTGTTTTCAGCTGATTTGACTCCTGAATTTCTTGCTGCCAAAATAAGACCAAAGGATGCAGTAAAATCAGCAGGAACCATTTAAAGAAACGTCCTACAAGATATAGATTTTGGACTTAATAACAAATTTTGTGACACCGCAGAGCTCCGCAATCATGGAAGTCAACAAGAATACCGATGTTGTCTTAACATTTTTTACATCAATGTTTAATATCAGAAAAGCAAAACTGTTACAAACTAAAGTTCTTGAGTTCGGAACAGAAGCTGACAACATTGATGAATGCTTTGAAGATATAAGCGAAGAAGTGAACGACAATCCCATGAACCTACAGGCTTATTCTGTGCAAATGTACGGTCTTTTCCAAACCATGTTTTTTTAATGTTATGTTATGTTAATAAAATTTGTAGAGCGCAGCGGTTACCCTGGGGTGTCCTGCTGCTATGTACTGCCTAACCGAAAGAGGGAAGAGGTCATTGGATAAACAACCAGGGGGCATATGCATCAAGCTAACCAAAAGTGATTCCTTAATAGCGAGAAATAAGGAATCGTTATTAACCCCTTCGATGCTGCGCAGATTCCGCCGCTGTGCTGACGGAATCTTGCGCGGGTGTGGTCATGACGGAATGGTTCCGTCATGAGCACAGCTCAACCGTGGGTCATGACGGAACCATTCCGTCATGAGCACCGAAGGGGTTAAGGAATCGCTTTTGGGTATGCATCAACAGATTCGGTAATTATTAGCGATTCCTTAAAAATCGCTATTTTTACCGATTATACAATAGCGGGGCATGCGAACTCCGATTAGCTATTAGCGAGTTCGGTAATTCTGAATTAGCAAATAGCGAATTCGGTATTAGCGAAATCGCAAATGACCGCGTCGCACCGGGAACGTGCAGATGACATCACCAACCAGGAAATACAGCAGCCCCACCCTCATTGCATCGACAGAGGAGCAAACAGGAGCACTGACTGCAGACTGCCTGTGCAGACTGAAGCCACACAGACTGTTCCATCTGCAAACAAACACCATCCATGGAGAAGGAAGCCCCATCCAGCGCTGAGGCAGCGCGCAAGCGCAAGTTCTCCGACAGGGAGCTGGAGCTCCTAATCGAGGGAGTGTCGAGCAAGCACGATCGCCTCTTCGGCAAGCTGTCCCTCAAGGTGCCTGAGGTGGAGAAGCGCCGCATATGGCTGCGCATCCGCAAGAGGGTGAATGCAGTTGGTGTGACACCCCGCAGCATCGACGACCTAAAAAAAAGGTGGTACGACCTGCGGAAGCGCGCGAAGGAGAGGATAGCAGAGAGGCTCCGGGACGCTAGCAGAACGGGAGGCGGCCCTTCCACGGTCCAGGCTAACACTGCCCTGGAGGAGCTGGTGGAAGGTACAATTGAGCGGGAAGCCGTCGTGGGAGTGACCCAGATGGACACGTCCGGCGCAGCCACAAGTGCCCAAGGTAAGATGCATGCTGGTTGCCATACCCAGCATAGCGTAAATCCCATTCCAGGCCCCCAGCAGGATCTGAGTGTGCATGCAGCTTTGCAACACACAGCTTTACTCCTAACACTAGTGCATCATGGGAGTTGTAGTCTACTCAGGCAAGTGTGCATGTACAGGGGTAAATGCAATAACCATTCACCAGATCAGTAGAAGCTGGGTATAGACAGTGGGGCAGATTTATGTTGCACTTGCGCCACTTTTGCGCCGCCGTTGCGTCACTTTTGTGACGCAGCAGCGGCGCAAATCCTGCGCCATGGTGCGGGGTATTTACAACGTGACGCATCTGGGAGATGCGTCACGTTGTAAAGCCCTGCGCCACATGTAGGCGTTCCAGGGCAGGTGGGGGCGTTCCGGCGCAGGAACGCCTCCTAAAAGTGGCTGAGTGAAATCTACAAGATTTCACTCAGTCACTTTTAGGCCCATGCTGCGTCATAACCCTGCGCCTGCTTGAAGCAGGCGTAAGGATTGACGCAGCATTGTACAGATAGGGCCCCCCAGAACATTGCTGGAGCTGCGTCGCGCTTGCGACGCAACTCCAGCAATGCGCCACGTGACGCATCTGTGCCATTTTTGCCCCATGGTGCGCCGCATTATAAATGCGGTGCATCCATGGTGGCGCAGCTGTGGCGCATAATAATTGCCGCATCCCTGCTGATATGCAGGGATGCGCCAGTTAACTTAAATCTGCCCCAGTTTTTTTAGTGGATCACAGAGGGAGATGTATGTGTGCAACACTACGTAGGTCTAACTATCCCACTAACCATGCACTGTTTCACACACAGATGCATCACCTGGGGATTCAGATGACAGCGGCCAGCTGGTAATCTCCGAAACACCGGTTGATTCAGACCTTGAGACAGCGCAGGATGCCCTCACATCACCTACACCTGCCACCCCACCAGCACCACCAGCACCAGCAACAACAGCACCAGCAACAACAGCACCAGCAACAACAGCACCAGCAACACCAGCACCACCAGCACCAGCACCAGCCACACAAGCTGCTGCCACTACAGCCACCAAAGCGCCGCGGCGCAGGTCCCAGGTTGCGCCCTTGGCGGTGATGGAAACACCCACCACACAAACGGGACACGGTCAGCGCGCCATCACATCACCTGATGCACCACCTGTCCGCGCCAGGCTAACACAGCGGCGCAGGTCTCGCCAACGTTCGGTCTCCTCAGGCAACCTTGATCTTCAACACACTCCTGGCATTGAGGAGAGGATGCTGTCTGTCCAGCGCGTGCAGGGCCGCCACATGGCAACCATCAGCACCAACATCGTGCACCTTGTGCGTGAAATGCGAGCCATGACTGCCGCAGTAACGGCCAACGGCACGGCGGTCAGGGACATGAGCACTGTGGTGGCAGAGGGCAATGCTCACCTCAGGGAAGATGTACAGGAGCTCACCAGTGCCATGAGGGAGGGCCATGAGTGCCAGAAGAGGAGGCACCGACAGCAATTGTTGCGTTCCGCTGCTGCTACTAAGGCTAACACGCGCCACAGCAACAGTACCGCAGTGTTGGCACGCCGCACTGTGTCCTTGCAGGTCGACCTTGGGCACTTCTGCGGGGATGTGGCAAAGGCACTGGGGCAGTTGACCACTGCTGTGGAACACATCCAGAGCAGCACATGCAGTGCTGCAGCTTTGGGGGGGGGGGATGACGCTAGTGAGGCTGCTTCGAGTGTGAGCAGTGTGTCTGTGGCAGAGGGCAGCACCAGGCACCGCAGTTCGCGGGCATCCACGGGGACAGGCCGTAGTGAGGCTTTGGAGACACCTGAGCGGAGGCTTGGGGTACGTGGGAAGCGCCACTAGACAGTTGGACATGCATACAGGACCATGGTGGGGCAACCATGGACATCCACTTACTGAGTGTGCACAGGCGTGACTTTAAGGCACCTTTTATTTTATTTCATGCAATTGGAGCATGATTTACATAGCTAGTTTTGTTGCACAAACATCAGTGCTAGTGTGCATTAAACAGTTGCACCCCAAACTAACTTGTAATGTCTCATTCTCACATGTTTCAAAAATGATTTTGCATGATGTATGTCCGCCTCCTATGGCCCTCTGCTGTGTTGGGGACGTGTGCCTGTCGTTGTTGGGCGGGTGGTTGGTCATCCCGGTGGTCGTCATCCCTGTCCACCTCTATGGGTATCCCCCTTCTGGTGGCAATGTTGTGCAGCATTGCACATACAGCAATTATCCGGCAGCATGTTTCAGGTTTGTATAGCAATGCGCCGCCAGTCTTGTGTAGGATTCTGAAGCGACTCTTCAGAATCCCAAATGTCCTCTCTATGACATTCCTAGTGCTGATGTGTGCAGCGTTGTAGCGATGTTCCTGCGGGGTTGCTGGATTGATGTATGGTGTGAGTATGTATTCACGCAGGGCGTAAGCACTGTCACCTAGAAGATAGAAGCATAGACTTAGCATTGGTGATGTACATACATGTGTGGTGTTGGTGTGGGGAAGCGTATATTTACGTACCTAGCAGGAGTCCCTCTCCAAATTCTCCGTTGATTAGTCGCCTGTGCATTCCACTGTGGCGGAAGATGTAGGAGTCGTGTGTGCTCCCTGGGAATTGTGCCACTAGGTCCGTTATGATGTTATTGGCATCGCACACAACCTGCACGTTGATTGAGTGGTATGACTTGCGGTTCCGGAAAATGTACTCATTTGCTGCGGGTGGACATATGGGGATATGCGTGCAGTCGATGCATCCAATCACATGTGGGAATTGTGCCACCTGGTAGAATGCCTGCTTGGTGCGGTCCAACTGCTGTAGGGTTGTGGGGAAGCTGATGTGGGTGTGTAGCATTGTCAGCATGGCATCGAGGAATTTCTTGAAGAAGCGTGACAGTGCGCTTTGCGATACGCCTCCGGCCACCGCAATTACCCCCTGGAAACTCCCTGAGGCCAGTAGGTGCAGGCTGCATAGGACCTGAACGTGCGCAGGGATTGCATTGGTCCGGTGTGTCTGGTGCTGCAGTAATGGTTCCAGGTCTGCAATCAGGCGCATGATCATTGCACGATTGAGGCGATACTTCTCGTACACCTCGTCCTCATTCTGCCCGAGCAAGGTTATGCGCAGTCTGAAAACTCGCTCCTGGACCCTTCTCCTGCGCTGTACTTCAGCATTGATACGCATCCTCCTTGCAAGCACGTAGAGGGCAGCCATTTTGTGGGAGCCAACAGGGTCTCCTGGGCCACATTTAAGGGTTTTGTGATTGCCTCAATCATTTGCACATGTTGAAATAGTTTTTTTGCATTTTTTTTTTTTTTTTTTAACTTTACCTCCAGGTTTTGATTCCCCTCATTTAGCTCTTGCAAAATAGCGATTTTTGGGATTTTCGTTATTAGCGACTGTTGTTGCATTGGGGTGCGATTCGTTATTTGCTATTGGCACTTTCCGGGAGCTAATAGTGATTTCGGTAACTGCTAAAGCGGTATTTAGCAATTCGGTAATTTTGCATTTTGGTTATTAGCGATTCGGTATTTTGGCTGATTTATTTTAGCGATTCGTTATTTGCTCACGTTTTGGGTTCATGCATTTGAAGTGGGTATTTTTTAATCGGTAACGGGCGGCTTTTGCGATTCGGTATTTTACCGACTGGATTTTGGCTTGATGCATGAGGCTGCAGGTCTTTAAACCATTCCTAAAAAGAAGAAGACATTTCTCAGGTGGAATGGCAGATCATTCCAAGCTTTAGATGCACATGCAATAAAGCTCCTGCCACCCCAGCTGGACTCTTTAACAGAGGGCGTCAGGACCTTTTTCGCTCCAGTGGAACGACGGGTCCTACTGGGAACGTACCACTTAAATTTGTTCTTCAAGTGTTGTGGGCCTATACCATTAAGGGCCTTAAAAGCTGTACATAGGGCCTTAAAGCATACCCATTGCTTCACCGGAAGTAAATTTAGCCAGGTTAATTCTTTTTTCACCGAGACAAATTTGGGAATACCTGACAGCAGCCTAGCAGCCGCATTTTGAGCAATCTGCAACCTGTTGATAAGATGTTTTTGGGCATTCAAAAGGATGCCATTGCAATAATCCAATCATGACATAACAAGTACCGTGACCACTGTCCTGAAATTTCCTTCTGAAAGGTAAGGTTTAATTTTCCTTAAAATTCGTAACAACAGGAAACAGGCGGATACCACGGTACTCATATGATCACCAAATGTCAACCTACTGTCAACAGTTACTCCCAAGTTCTTAGCTTTCAGCAATGGGGAGGGGCAGTTGCCCAAATCTGCTGGCCAACAGTCAGGTGTCTAAACATGAGGATTGTTTCCAAAGACAATAATCCTTGTTTTGGAGGAATTTAATTTTAAGCAATTCGAAGCCATTCATCCAGCTATCTCTTTCATACAGTCATGAAAGCGCACTTCCGTTTCTTTTTCCTCACCGTCCTTAAATGAGAACACTATTTGAGTGTCATCCGCATATGAGGTTAACTGAAAACCATAAGATTTTATAAGGCCCGCCAGCGATATCATTTAAATATTGAAAGCGTGGGGCTCAGTTAATTAATTATATCACTGCAAAAAGAAAACTTTGCTACACATGATGACTGCCCACACAATCTATGAGAAATCCAAAAGTAGAGAGCTAATCATGTCAATGAATAGGATTGATGTATCAACAAGTTATAATGACATAGTACGGAGCAGGAACTTGTTAGCAGCTCATACTGTAAAATCCTGTGGATCCGACAGCACACCACTTCCAAGTCACTTTACCCAGAAAGGATTTACAAATGCTTCTTTGTTTGGAACATCCAGCACACATGATGCTGCCATGGTGCTTTTCCATAACTGTATCAATCAAGTAGCTGCTGGAAAACAATGTGTGCATAGACAAACGAAGCTGAAAATTTTATAACCCAACTGCCTTGCCAATGTGTGCAAAATCAGTACAAGCCATCAACACGTCCCAGTCTACCAGAGAGTTTCAAAGTGACTGAGGACATGAATCTTCTTGTACCTGAAACTGCGGTCTGATTTAACTAAATTTATCATATCGCTTATTCAGTGCACACTGAAGGAAGAATAAAAGCCAGTTCCTCCATGGGCTGGGCTTCATGCTCTGGTCTTCCACAATACTGTCCCACTGAAGAAGGTTGGGTTTTTACCAGTAATACCATCTCCAGTCACAAACTACGCAACAGTGTACACAGCTCTAAACAATTTCCAAAATGTGCATGCTCAGCTTGAAGACCAGTTTATCCTGCCAATTTTCTGCGATGAGGGTCATTTCTGTATTGTACCTGAAATTCTTATGAGCAATCCAATAGAATTGGATGATCTTATCCAATGATGGGCATTTTCCACGTGACAAAAGTTGCATTGCTTTGTGCAGGAAGTTATCTCAGTGGATGTGGCATAAACTATGCACTTATTGAGTCTGAAATCTTTGGAAGTAAAACTGTTCGGTCAGTATTAAGCAGAACTCATTATGTTTGTTCATTACAAGGTATGCTCATCATATCTAAGGCTATAGAAACATTGCATTGGATTGCTTTCTGGAACTGGAATGACAAATTAGGTTTTGCATATCTTATCTCAAATGTGAACAAGGCACAGGGTGTACTTCTTTCAAAAGACACATTGCAAAGCCAGGCAATGTTCAGTACACTCAGTTCAAAATCAGGAAACCAAGTTGGTAGAGTTTGTCAAAGAATTTGAAGAAAAATCGGAACTGGGGAAATGTTTTACACATGATAGCTCTAGTTATAAACTTAGTGCATGCTGATCGGGAAGGTGACCTGCATGTGAAGAGTGTGGAGTCACTGATTACTGTGTGTTGAGAATTCGATTGCATAATCTACCTGAGATATGGGTCGTAATATTTATAAAGAGTGAAGAAGCTAGAGGTGGAAAAACCATACCTCTACAGAAAACTCATCCAAAGACATTTTGTAGCGAAAGTCAGAAAGTTCAGTGCTGTGGCTCCAGATATGAAACAGGACGGTCCAGAGATCACAGAAAAGCTCAAAGGGAATTGTTGGTCAGACATGTAAAAGTGAATAAGTTGCTCAATGGCAGCTATTTTACCATGCAGTCCTTTCTATTTGCAATGTTTTCAGAGAGATGACAAATTCAAAATTAACAGACCTGCATGAAAGTGTTTCTCACCGCAAACATGTGGGAAAGAGTGGGGGACATTTTAATAAACATGTTTACAGCCTTCTTCATTTCATGAAGCAGCAAATGAGTGAGACTGTGCGAACACACAAGTTCATGACCAAACAATATGTGGATAAGGAAATAAAGCCACTTCTACTAGATGGCCTGAAACTTGGATCAAAACTATATGCAAAACTGAAGAAAGAGAAATTTGTATTGAAAGAGAAAAAACTGTTTGACATAATCAGTAAAGCTAAACTTTCACGCTTTAATTGCCTTAGTAAATGTTTTGTCCAACCAGCCACTACACAACAGGTAGACTAAAAAAAACTTTTGCAAGCACATAGAGAGATGGATGTAGCAAAAGAAAGGGGTGAATTTATGATGGACGTTCTGTCACATAATCTCCTTCTAACAAATGCATTATTTGATGGAGATGCTGCAACCAAACCAGTGAAGCTCAAACTCATACAGCAGCTTGAAATAAATCTTTCACCAGAAGAATTTGAAAAGATGTCCTCATTGAAAACTGCTGTTGTTGTGGACTATATGTCACAATTGCGAATGGTCAAGATTTCATCCATGCAAAACTTCAGAGAGGTTGTTCAGGCTGTTCTACAGATATCAAAGTCAGTGTGCACCTTGCAAGAACTGCATTGTCTTTGACAGTTATCTTGAACTATCTGTCAAAGAATATGAAAGAATCAGAAGAATGTCTACAAATGGAACAATTGACCTTGCCTGCATCAAAAATTCAACACCTATACATGTGCAACTTGATAAATTTTGGTTATCAACATCGAACAAGATGAACTTGGATATGGTAACTTGCCAAAACATTGATGATGCTTCAGTGAACACTGAATTTCCAATTATTGCAAGTGGAATGATTGTCAATGAGGAGTTAATGCCTGCAGAGGTATATTCAAAAGGTACGAGCCATATTGTTCAGGAACTTGACAGCAAATTGACGGAAGCTGGCCTTCCTGTTTTGCCACATGTTGAGTGGGCTGTTCGAAATAGTTCCAATCGAGTCATTCTCCTATCAAATGACACAGATGTTATTATTGTGCTTCCTAGATGTGTTGCAATGTTCATAAGTCAAGGATTGTCAGAGTTATGGATACATTATGGAAAAGGCGAGAAAAGACACTTAATCCTGCTTTATATTCTGTACAAGAAACTTATCCCAGATATGTTCTTATCCAGGCACATACTCTTACGGGTGATGACACAATGAGCAAAGCTTGGAACTTTAACTGCTTAAACCTGTGAAGTTTCTAAAAGGATTTGCTGAGACTGAAGAAGAAGGTGACTTTAACCGCCAGCCTTCAGTTAAGCTTGCACTCCTTGAAAAAGCAAATGAAGTTTTAAAGCCACTCTTGAGTGCTGGCTAAACCTTGTGTGTATGTGGAAAATGAGTTATTACTGTTACATATTTGACGATTTTCGGTACAGTGAGTTAAAGAGATCAGTCCAGCTGAGTGACCTTCTACCGATGTCATGTTCCGTGCGTGGACACATTAAAAGAGCGTTCAAGTTGATCAGAAGATGTGTAAATGTTTAGAATCATGCAAATGTAGAGATTGATCAGTGTAAACTTGTTTGTGAAGATATTGATTTCTAGAGCATCTACCCATAGAACTTACATGTACTTGCAAAACCTGTGCTACAAAAAGATGTCCCTGTCAATAAGCTCTTCTCAAATGTTCAACATTCTGCAAGTTGGCAGGGTATGCCCAGACGTGGGTCCCTTGCTCACTTTGCCACTGGATTCAAGCTAGCCTGGCTGATGATGGCTGATTAGCCAGAAACCAGTCCCAGGATGCTTGTCTCCGGTCCAGGGACACGGCTTGGCAGTTCGGGCTGGACTGTTCCCATGAGGCACAGGGTCAGACTGATTTGCATATGGCCATGTCTGAACTGGGGTGGCGGAGTGAGCTAAAGAAAGATGATGGATTAAACCCAGATCAGTTGACTAGGGGTGAGTGCTTGCAATGTTCAACACTCCGCCCATCATCCCCTTTGGTTTTGTTAAATACACACGACCATACACCTTCTTACCACTGAAGGAAATTACCATCCATTTAAGGCCCAGGATATCAATGGTCTTTCCACCATAATCTACAGCCTTAATATCAGACTTTTCCCAAGACTCCATATTACTCGTATCACCCCACACCTTGTAATACGTTTCCTTGGATAGCAATGTGTACAAAGTGCCCGAATCGATTAACATCCTCACATTGTTCATATCCAAACTTGTGGTGCAGTGAGGTTTTTCTAGTTTATCAGTGCTTTCTGTGGCAATACCACCATCCACAACACTGTTGCTCCATACTTCTTCAGAAACACTAGAGCCATCCACACACAGCATCAATTCATGAACGTTCTCACAGGTGTCATCCACCTCTTACACATATTGGGTTTTAGTTCTGCCCACTTTTGCAAGATGTCCCCTCTTGCCTTATGCTCTACAAATTGCATTCCTAGCCATACAATTATTGCAAGAAGCAATGTGACCAGGAGCAACACACAGATAGCACTTGATTACACGTGCACTGGTCCCCAGGGCAGTATTAGTGGTGCGGGGAACCTCATTTGTTTTGTTAAGAGGCTTAGTTTGTAAATTCCTAGCATGCTTCACAGTCTTAATCTCATCAACACATGCATGAATTTCAGACACCTTAGAAACCATATCTTTTGGTACTATTGAACTGCTACATTTGTCCATTTATTTTATCCATAAATCTTTATGTTCAAGTCCCTTAGCTATCTGTATTGCCTCGTCTAATGTAGGATCCTTGATAAGTAGCTTTTCACATACTCTCCTGTTGTTAGTACACCTCACTATCTGATCACGTATAAGGGAATCTGCTAATCCTTCAAAACGACAAGTTAAGCAAAGTCCCCTCAAGGCAGCAACATAAGTCGCATTATCTTCATCCACTTTCTGTGTATGACAGCAAAAATGTATGCCTTTCTAGCACGACATACACTTTGGTAACAAACCTTATGTCTAACATCTGCATGGTCACATCATAAACAATACTTGGCTGACCATCGCCCATACCTAAGGAAATTTCAGGAAGATTCTCATACAGGCAATGTCCCTCAACACTCAAGTGGAGAAGCAAAATGGCTTGCCTGCATACGGGACCATATTTATCTACACCAGTTGCCAATATATACGTTAAGAACAACTTTTAGGAAGAAAGGAAGGAGGAGCAGCTGAACCCTGATCAGCCATAGCAAGAACAATATAATGTAATACAACCAAGAATAATTAAGTAATTGATTCAAGTCTTAATTGAACAAATATTTTGTTAATTCGTTTCCCACCTGTAAAAAGAATAATTGTTAGTTACTTGAAGTCCCACCTGAAAGAAAGGAATGTTAATGCAAACAACAAATCAACATAATAAATTAAAATAAAAACCTCAAAACACGCCTTGTTGATGAAGTATAGTTGAAGTTCAGTCAATCCAAATAGCGTGTTATGAAGCACTGGTTTAATTTCAAGAAAATTATGTTCAAGACGATGTTCCTATGAAGAAGTCTCTTGTTGGAGGCTTTCCCAACCTCTTAAGATGGCCGTAGTGCGTGTTCTACGTCAATATACAGAGGAAATTGGGCACGGTTTCTTTGTGGAGACTTTCCCAACTTTTTAAGATGGCCCCCGTCGTGCATGAAGCTAAGTGTCTTTTCTTTAGAGGAAATTGCACACAGGAAGAATATTGCAGGAAGAACGTCCATAAAGAACTCCAGTAATCGAAGGCGAGGCCGGTGAATGTTATTATTTAATTAGTGCGTGTACACAGCACAATGCGGCTAGGTGGCGCGCGCTAGGATTCATGCGCTGTAGCTCCAACAGTAACAATTTTGGCACAAATTGTTGATGCAAATGGAGAATGGCAATAACTTGCAAAACCAGGCGGTAATATTGGTAGGGCACACAAGACACTGAAAGGAAATGCGGTGTAGTGGCACAAGGCTAAAGTACAGCGCAGCTCAAGTGGGACACATGGGAAGATATGTATAACTTCCCATGCACAGCGCAGGCATTAACAAAGTTCAAGGATCAGGTGCAGTACTCCAAATTAACAGCCAAATGTAACCTGAAGCAAGCGGTGACAGTTCAGTCACAGCTCAGGCTAGGAACAGGTACTTAATAATCTTGCAGCACGAATATTGCATAATTTCTTGCACGGTAAAGCAAGAAGGATTAGAGAGACATAGTGTACATACCAGTAAGTAAGGTATAAGTATCCTTGTAGTGAGGTTTTTCCAATACCCTTAGTAATTCAACCAGGGGTGGAGGTCCTTGATGTCTGCCCCCTGCGCAGACGGTTTCAACTCGTCGCCAATGTAAAGATCCACTCCAACGCAGTAAGTGAAGATGGTTATCTTTATTGGTAAGATGCAGTTACAGGTACCTCCAGCTCTCTCTGCCAGCTTCACAGCTCCAACTCCTTCTTACTTCAAAGAGCAACATTCCATCCTGGCAACAAGCCTTACATTCCACCCCACTAAGTAGACTCAACACTTTTGTTCGCCGAATATATTTTAAATCAACATTGTCCTTTCAAAAGCTGTTCCTTTGTATTGGCAACCGGGAGATCAAGGATGCCAAATAAATTAATTTTGTTTCGGTCAGCATATCTTTCTTTGCTGAGGAAGGGAGAAATTTATAATAATAAGACACTGGGTCTATGGCCTATTGCCAGAAAAATATGCAAGCTTCTGTACATATGATTTTGGAACTACCCAAAGGTGGTGTCTGGCAACGTTCCCATTGTGTATACTTAAATAATGCACTTAGAATGCTTGCTCTGTGTAAATAATGGTGCGCATAGTGATGGCAACAAAACATTTAATCATAATTAGATGTACCACTATACATAGCTTCACTTTTGAATACAGTATAATGCTCTAACTCACAAAGCATAGATCCAGCCGTATTGATATCCCAATCGTCACTAATGCTGTCAAGAGTAATCACATCATTAAGTGAAATCTTGAATACATACAAAATTTGCAAAGTCTCTGTGGAACCAAAAATATCAAATGGGACCTTATCCTAAACAATGCCATCCAGGACGGGAACAGTAGAAATTTTCACGAGGGTCAGGTCTCTTCGAATTTTTTGTGATGAACAATAAGGCTTTAATACCTCAGTTTCCAGTTCACCAGCTGGTAGCTCTTGGAGGTAATGTTCATTCATAAGCAAAAAGAATACTGTCACAAAACCAATCCAGATGAAAAGAAAAGGCAACTAGATGAAAATCCAAATGTGAATCCAAGGTGGAACAAAGTATGTCGATTCGATTCGATTCGATTCGATTCGATTCAATATCTTTATTCGATTCATACAAAGAATCATAAAAGCACAAAATAGACATAAAATACATGATTTAAAATGAGCCATTTGTAATACAAAAACTGTTTAAAAGACCATCATACAGCATAAGTACAGAAACCAATGGGAGATTACAAGTCCAGGCTAGGTTATCCATAACGCTTCCTAATCCGGAGCGATGCTCGTATGAAGTTCAACATAGCACAACAAACTTCAACAGAAGATAGTGACAGCAAGTAATCATAGCCTTCATTATAAGTACATGGTTGTCGCCCCTTCAGGATAGGCTTAATGAATCTAATCCTGGGTTCTTGGTATAAGGTACAAAAAAGGACAACATGTATAGTACTTTGTCTAACACTATTGTTGCAGGGACAGGGGGGTAGCCTCTCACACCAACCCCCTTGTTTGGGGAAGGCAAAAAGGAAGTGGAGTGTATTTAGCCTAAGCCTTGTAAGATAAAACCGCCATTGGACATTTGTCGAGAAAGTTAAATAAAACTGATGCTGAACCTTAGATACACAACTTGTTGAGCCTCCCAAGCTAGGTATATCTAAGGATTTCCAGTAACATGCTTTAATTTTGGCTTTCATGTTTCCCTGAATATTTTCGGGATTTTCATAAACATGGCCCAAACCTATCTTATGCAACATGTCACTAACATATGACAACCAGGGAATCTGTTTTACAGTATCCAGGCTCATACAATCTAAAAGAATTTCTCTGGAGAGTTGGAGGTTGTCCGATAGCCATATTTTGCACCAAAGTAATAAAGGCGACAGACGGATAATATCAGTCACTTTGGTCATTTCCATTTCATTGTGGCAAAAAATGTTAGATGAACCCGATGGAATCAATAAAACCCGTTTTAAAAATTTGTTTTCCATCACCTGTATGACTGAAGGATTCTCAGTCCCCCATACTCCTGCCCCATAAGTGGCAATAGATAAACATTTAGATGTATATACGGTTTTGAGATGCGCAACAGGTTTTTGACCCAACTTGCCACAAAAGCGGAATAGACCTTCTATAGCGCGTGTAGTACTCTGGACTCGAGTTTTCATTAATGGGGCCCAACTTAGTTTACTGTTGAAAAGATTTCCCAGGTAGTTAAAATTATCCACCTTTTCAATGGTAAAGTCGTTCACCATAAGTTTCCTAGATTTTGACCCTTTTGGGCCACAAACCATAGCAAAAGATTTTGCGAAATTAACCTTTAGGTCAAGGTCCAACATGAAGGTATTAAAAGCATCTAAGCATATCTGCATGCTATTTCCAGTAAGGGTCATTAGAACAGTGTCATCTGCATATGACAATATGGGAATACTCTTACCATTTACTTTTGGAAAATCACAACAGTGGTCCAGCAAATATTTCTCCAATCCATTTGTGTACACCAAGAATAGAAAAGGTGCCAAAATGCACCCTTGACGGACCCCCTCAGTTGAGGGAATCGATTTTGTCATTTCACCCCCAGGTCCAAACCTTATGGCCACGGATGTTGCAGCATGCAATCTGCGGAGCAGCGTGACCAACGGTTCTTCAAAGCCCATACTATCCATCATCTGCCATAGCTTACTTCTACAGACAGTGTCAAACGCACTGGACAAGTCCATGAAGGCAAGGTAAATTGCAGAATTCCTTGCCTTCATGTACTTGCCCATAATCAGTGCCAAATTTAAACACTGTTCGACTGTCCCCCTCCCACTTCTAAATCCATACTGGGAGTTTACTATTAAACCAACAGAATCAGCCCAGGTTTCCAGTCTGGCCAAGATAACCCTTCCTAATAACTTACAGGATGCATCAATCAAGGATATAGGTCGATAGCATCGGGGGTCACACCTATCACCCTTCTTGAATATCGGGACCACTACTGCCTTCTTCCATGATACAGGGATACTACCAACAACCACAGCCCTAAAGACATTTAACAGCAACGGGGCCCATACTTCCATATTGTGCTTAAAAAAGTCCAAGGGAACGGCATCAGGGCCCGGGGCTTTTAGTGATGTACCTTTCCTCAGGGCTTCTTCAACCTCCTCCAGTGTAAGCAAGGAGCTAAGAAGCGAAGCTGTAGATGGTATTACCAAAATTCCTGGGTCATCCAACAAAACCGAGGGTGATAATGCCTTGGGGTTAAAGATTTTACCAAAGTGAACTTCCCAGGATTCACCAGTAACCTGCATCGCTATGGTTTCCTTGGTATCACTTTTAAACAGAGGACGATTTACTACGTCCCAAAAAAGCCTACTATCTTTTAGCTCAGAGGCCTTTTCTAAATCATCCCAGGCACAATTTTTTAGCTCCTGCTTCCTTTTTATAATAGCTTCTTTATAGGCCTTTCTAGATGATCTTACCAAGTCTTTATTCCTTGGTTTTTGCATAAGGGCCGCTTTTAGGGATTTGTGTGAGGCGGAACATGCGGAGTCAAACCATCTAAAACACTTTATATTCTTTTTCCCTGCTGGTTTTGTAAGATACTCAGCCACATGCCCACATAATTTTTCAAAGTTCCCAATAACCTTTTCTGGGTCTAATATGGACGTTTGACATAAGTCAATTTCAGTCCTACATTCTTTAAAGATCTTTGCCTCTAGACCTACAGCATCTATTTTACCCCATTTTATGGTAACACCCTGATTCTTATTATATTCTATAGGCTGATCCCAGACCGGGTGATTCCCACTAATAGGGGTACATAAAGAGAGCTTTAGAGGGTTATGGTCGCTTGCGGCATTGGCTATTATCTCAAGTTTAGTAACATAAAGCAGGAAGTTACTGGACACAAAAATAAAATCAATGGTGCTTGTTGCGCCTCTTACTCCGTGAAAGGTTGGTATTGGTAAAGTATCTGGGGCTGCCCAGGGCTCTACCATACATAAATCATTTAAAACAATAATATTATTTAAGGCATCCCCCTGGGGCGTGTGTTTAAAATGCATCAAAGGTTGTTTATTTAAATCCTCAAGACCACACACATTTGAACCACCAAATTTACACAATGAAGAGTTAAAATCACCAACCCAAACAACGAATAATAGTGGTCGTTCACTACGAGCCTTGCTTATTGCATCCTCCAAACTCTGAATTGTGGTTACATCATTTCTGTCAAAAACGTTATGGTACCGATTAATTAACAACAAGGGCTCGGGGAACAGATTTTCGAGCAATAACAATTGGAACCAGGGAGTGTCCGCTATCTTTAGAATTCTCAAATTCTTAAGTTCAATAGAGAGTGCTGTCATTATCCCGCCCCTTGCCCTCCCCGCTGGTGAAGGTACCGCCGGGACGCTAAAAGATTGAAAACCATCAATTTCCTCACCCGTTTTGCTCCATGTCTCCTGGAAGCACAGAATGTCCTGGCTACCCACATAGTCCAGCCAGCCTTCATCCTCTAATCTTCCCGCAAGACCAGCAATATTCCAAGACATTAAAGACAGTGTGGGTTCTCCTTGGTTATCGACCACAGGCTCTTTTAAACTTGTCTGATCCTGCTCAATAATCGACAAGTGTGGCTCACAGCCTAAAATACTGGTCACCCGTATATCCAAAAGTGAATTAGACCCTGTATTAAGATTGGTGACATCCACCACCGAAATGTCCTTCTGACTTACCCCCTCATTTACCCCTATAGCCAAATCTAATATAGATGATACGCTCTCCTTTTTTTTGTCCACTGGTCAATCTAAACCCTCCATTCCCGCCAATGGGTCGAAGCGGTTTCTTAGGGGAATGTTGCTATTTGGCATCCACCCTAGATATTCCTCCCCCTGAACTCTCATCTCTGGTTGATCATAGGGTAGTTGCGTAGTATTACTAAAACGTATGGGTCCCATAGGGCATCCATCACCCTGATACCTCATACCGGGATGGTTTTGGGGGGGTCGAAATATAGTTTTGTTCTGTATCCATCCAGGGTGGCCATTTCCCTGCGGCCCTGACCCAGAGTAACAGTTATAGAGTGAGACATGATATAAATTGGGATAGAAGTATTCAATGCCTATACATTGGATGTCCCCCATTTTAGCAAACCTAGCTTTATCACAAATTAGGTCTTTGACCCACCTGTCCCTAAAATTAATAAGAATACAGTCTCCTTCTAAGTCCTTCTTACTTTGGCCAACCCAAGGAACCCTTCGTACACCTAATATTTTAGTAGTAGAGGCTGGGGAAGTGGTCTATTATTATTAAGCCAGAATATAACTTTGTTTAATAAATCCTGACTTGATTCATGTTTGTTCGGTGCAACCATCGGAACCCCTGTCAGGATTACCATAAAAGGGGCAGAATCAGGGGTATGTTCACACAAATTGGTTTGGGAGCTTTTTTACCCGAGGCTAATAGTCCACTTGATAAAGTTGGTTTAGCTCCCAATGTTACCACCGGCATGGATATAGTTGGAATCAGTGTTGTTGCTACGGCTAACTCAGACATTGGTTGAGAGGCGGCATTAACCATCAGTGTGGATTTAGTTAAAGTTGTCTGTGCGGGGATTCGCTGGGTATCGCCTGATATATCGGGTTGGGGCGGTTTGCTAGAGTTTTGGGTAGAAGTTTTTTGAGAACCCTTCTTTGTGGCAGTGCAAATCTCCGGGGACTCGAGAGATTTACTATTTTTGACCAAGGTATCCAGTGAGTGAGTATTAACTGATAATAAGAGCTCTAATTGGTCTAATTTTAAATTAACAATTTGAGTTCTCTCAATAAGAGGCATCAAGATGCCTTTTAACAAGGTTTCAATGTGTCCCAACAAATCGTCATTATTGCGATTTTTACAGCAAATAGGCGGATAACCAGGATTCCCTAATCGTGTTCCCTTTCCCTTCATATGACCCCTCCCTCTTTTTCGTTTTCTGGTTTGTATAACTGTATTAACATGGTCCAGAACTTGGGGTTTTGAGGGGGCAGGCTCCAACACACTCGAGTCAATACTCAACTTACCGTCCCCGCTAATATCCAATGCAGTGTCATCTTCTAATGGACAATCCACTGCAGTGTTCCCCCTAGCTGTTTCTTGGGAATCAGGAATTACTACTAAATTGGGGCTAACTTCTAAATCATTAGTTTTGCTTTTTCCCGGAGTAACCACAGAGCCAATCCGCCCTAAAGGATGAGCGTTTGCCCGTAACAAGATCCAAAGACAAACGTTTTTCAGTAAGTGCAATTTCTTTCTCCAATATCCCCGTAGCCCGGGTAATAAAATCATCTAAAGTTCCAGTGGCTTTGCCACTGCCTGACTTTACTGTGACCTGCCTACCCTTCCTAGTTGATAGCGGCATTATTCAAGATAAATATATAGTTTAAAATACTAAGGAAACAGAAAACGAATAAATATAAAATTCTACAAATAACTACTTATGTAAAACTGCACACAATAAGTATTAAAACATGCTGTATAACCTCAAGTCCGCGATGAAAGAGAAGGGGCCCGGCCCGTCCCTGTTTGTCCTTGGACGGCCTTAGACGGCCCGCCCTTTGCCCGGGCTTAGCCCCGGGCGCTCCCGCGCTGCGGAGAAAGTAATCAGTAATGAAGGCAATGGTGTGACAGGGGCGGGGCAAGCAGGGAGAGCGACCCAGGTGTTGCGGGTCTCGGCCTCACGCAGGGACTCCTGGTACACTGAGTCCCTGCGGGTCAGCTCGCAGCCCTGAGGTCCCGTCCACACGCACACACAGACAGCGGCAGTCCAAGATCAGCCGGGGCGGCTTAAGAGCAGCAGGCAGGCTCACCACCAGCTAGACAACCGGGCACAGCGAAGAGCGAAGCGGGACCCGCGCAGCGAGTCCGGCGAGGAGTTAAAGCAGAGAATGAAGGGATGTCCAAGGTGAATTCTCCACACCATGCAGGCAAGACGAAGCAAAGATCCCAATGATTTTCACGAGGCAGCTGGCACTTATTTGCTGTAACGGGGGCGGGGCAAGCAGGGAGAGCGACCCAGGTGTTGCGGGTCTCGGCCTCACGCAGGGACTCCTGGTACACTGAGTCCCTGCGGGTCAGCTCGCAGCCCTGAGGTCCAGTCCACACGCACACACAGACAGCGGCAGTCCAAGATCAGCCGGGGCGGCTTAAGAGCAGCAGGCAGGCTCACCACCAGCTAGACAACCGGGCACAGCGAAGAGGGACCCGCGCAGCGGGTCCGGCGAGGAGTTAAAGCAGAGAATGAAGGGATGTCCAAGGTGAATTCTCCACACCATGCAGGCAAGACGAAGCAAAGATCCCTTTTGCTTGTCTTTTTGAGCCAAATAATATATACACAAGTTATATTCAATGGTTGGTCTGATGAATCCGAGGAAAAGGGATCAACATCAGCAAAATAACGAGAGTATAAAAACAGGGACCTTACGGGCAGTGTAGAACTGGTAGATAACTCCAAAGGTGGGTCATAATAAACAACTTTGCAGTTAGAATGTATTGTTGAATACAGGAAATTCACATTCGGTGTGTGTATGGTGTTGGTAGATGTAACTGGAAGTAGCAAAACATCTGTGTCAGATATCCCCAACTGGGGAACAGAAACTTCTGTATTTGTTAATGTTGGCAAATGGATCTCCTGTACGGTTGTGAGAGGAGGCAGGTACCTACCAAGAAGCAATTCTGGCATACTGTGTAGGACAGGCCACATGGTGTGGTTTGATTAGTTCAGTCGACACAAATCTTTTGTTTTTACAACCAGCAAGAGGCGGTAAAAGTACTGTTTTGGTACCTTCAACTGCCAGAACTGGTACTGTAGCTCTGTAATATGGGCCACATTTTTTTACACAATCTTTTCTTGGACCAGATCCCTGATTTTAGGACTTTAGCCAGGAGTTGCTGGATGCACTTTCACTTCTTTAGTGGCAGGACGTTTCTCAAGCTCATGGGAGTGCTCATCCCAGAATTCTTTGAGTTCCTGTAAGACAGCCAAACTTTCATTGATATTAAAAGGCATTTCCGCTACTCACTGCGCTAGGATTGGCAAGGTGCGGTACACAAATCTCGATGCCCAACAGGACCTCATACTTAGTTTGACCACCCAAGTGTCTTCTGGGCAGATTGTTTGGACCCCATACAGGTGCATATGGGTGTTGCCACAGCCATTGGGTGATGCTTGAACCGTTATAAAAGATTTGCAAGTCTTCATCGGGACATATTCAGTAGTGTCATTCCATTTGGACCAGGGCCCAGTGTTTGCCTCTAAGGCTTACCGGGATACCATCAGCTTCAGAGATTCGTCCAGGGATATCTAAAGACCTGTTGCCAGGGGTTCCTTACTTATACCTAAGGAAGGGGTTGGACTAACTCTAGGGACCCACCTATGGGAGGGTTTGAAAAGAGGGGTGGCTACACCCATTTCCTTTGTCCAGTTTTGCGCCAGAGTAGGGGCTGGAAGCCCCTGAACCAGTTTGAGCTGGACTATGCACAGGGACACCAAATGTGCCCCCAGTGCAGGACTTCAAAGCACTCTGAGAGTGCTCCCACCCAGCCCCAATACACATAAGCCTGTCTGGGAGGTGGTTGCACCTCCCTGTGACAGGAAACCTATTGTCAAGGTCTTCCCTGCCGGAGTTTTGGTCAGCAGCAGGAGGCCAGACCTGTGTCTGTGGCAGCAGCATCAATTTTGTGATACCAGGGCTCTGTTAAGTTGGTACCTGGTATACCAGTACTGTCATCTCTCCCCCTCTAGAAGGGTGGGATCATATTCTCACATCAGGAATTGATGTGGGGGTATGATTCTAAGGTGTTTGACACCAAACACGACATGTTTCCATGCAGCCAGTCCAAAGTTAGCATTAACCGTTTTAGATATAATACACTTAAGAGTATATGGTTAGGCCGCACTACTGACAACCCCGGAGAAGAGATTCCGAAGGTTGCAGAGGGGCTCAGCTCTTGCCTGGGCACCCTCTCACATATAACCAAGCACCCTGCCTTCAGGATTAATAAGGCTTGCCATAGGGGTGACTGATAGATTTCTATGTGCAGTGATAGGTGAGATACAGTGAACCTATATCTCAGTAAGGGGTGCATTCACCACCTTACCCAGGCTGCAGTCGCAGACCTGTGGTGTCATTTTGGAGGGCTTTCCAGGGGTGGCACAATACATGCTTCAGTCCCTGGTAGGCTTCTGGGGTACCTATGCCCTAGGTACATAGTATACCATATACTAGGGACTTATAAGGGCACTTCAGAATACAATCTGTGATGTACCTAGTGTACATGGAATCAATTTAGAGAGGAAGCAGCTAGTCTGGGGTCCTGAATAGCAGGGCCCCAGCCAGACTAAAGTCGAAAAACAATGAAACAGCAGCCAAAAGTGAGGGTAACCATGTGAAGCAGATCCTACTCTCCTACACTCTTGCCTCCAGAAACTCTTGAAGATTCTGGCGAACTATGGTGACCTCTGCTGTGCTGTCTAGCAGAGTCAGAGCCCACTCCTTGTTCAGAAGCAGAGTCTTCAATATGAATGGCATATTTAAGTGCAATACCAGCCACTTTCTTAATGAATCGAGGCTTTTGTTGTGGAAGTTTTTCTTCCATTTTATTGTGATATCAGCAGAGCGTTGTGAGTCCCTCTTCGGTTTCACGTACTCCTCTGACCTGCGCAATGATTTTACTCCTCTCTGTGAGTGTTTTTCAGATGTTTCCTGACAGGAAAGAGAAGGACGTACATCGGTATACTGATACCCATCATACTTTTTTTTTATAGCTTCACGGTTATGTAAGTTGTAACGCTTTTCAGAGGATCCTTGAGAAGGAGATCCACTCAGCGATTTAACTTTTTCGTTGTTTTTCTTATTATCCCAGTGTGTTTTTTAGAAGACTGAGGTGCCTGTCTCTGCGTATGCTTTTCAGAATTGGCATTTAATTGAGGTTTATTAGGCCCCCAAAATATCTCTACCTATAGATGTGCAGGCTTCAGCAATAATTTTAGGTAGTTCCCACTCTTGGTCTGCTAAAACGATCTGCAACTGAGGATACTGTAGCAAAATTGACAATTAATTTCTTCCCCAAATCCAGGGCAGGAGCCACCCCGTTTTCATTGTTAATCTGTTTGAGCACAACGGGCAAAACAGCCATGGATGGTGTACCATGCGTGATGATGTAGATTGCAGCAAACACTGTGCCCCATATGACACATTCTTCTCACAGGGAAACATCCCTAAAGGTAGACACATTGTGAGAATTCTGGGTTTATCTTGGGGTCCCATATGGGGAACACTGCTTCAAGCTTATCTGTTTTTTGTACAATTCACAACAGAATCTCCTCTCATCTAGTGGGAGCATATTCATCAAAACTATGGGGGCTGAATCAATTCATACCATCAGAATATGCGGACCTGGTTCCTGGATCGCCATCTGGACCTGTAAACCTATAAGGGTACCTCATGGTGTCTGCAACCTCAGAGCAAGACAACCCTAATACCCCCTATGAAATCATATAAACAGATCTACCATTTTGTTGTTAACTCAGACATGCCCAAAGGGTGACACAAGAAATACACAAATTGGCATTTCAAACATTTATTGAAGCAATCGGATTATTTGTAAAATACGTGCACTGCAATGATTAATAGAAGACTTTTTAACCTCGTAAGTCACAAGTTTAGCCAACCAGCTCACCACCATCCTCATCCTCCATCACCATAGCAACTTTTACCGGCTCCTGGAAACACGCAGAGGTTAGACCTCTCCTCAGAAATCCTCTGCAGATCCCAGTGAACTCCAGAACTATCCTCCCATCTCACTATTCCCATTTCCAACCGAAGTCGTGGGGAAGGCCATTAACTTCAAACTCACCAAACACCTGGAACAAAACAATCTGCTGGACCCTTCTCAATCATTGATAACATTACTGATGACAATGGAACGGAATACATAAAAAAAACACTCTGCATGTTGGGGGCTTAAATTATAGTTATTAACAATAGACGTCCTAGAGTTCATATTGGAGGCAGTATGGGGGTCCTCCTAGGATTCCTAATGGAGACAGTATGGGGGTCCTCCTAGGGTTCGTATCGGTGCCTGTTTGGGGGTCTTTCTAGAACTTATATTGGAGGCAGTATGGTGGCCCTGCTAGGGTTCTTATTGTTGACAGTGTGGTGGTCCTCCTAGGGTTCTAATTAAAGGCAGTATGGGGTTCTCCCCGGGTTCTTATTAAAGACAGTATGGGGTCATCCTAGGGTTTGAATTGGAGGCAGTATGGGGGTCCTCCTAGGGTTTGTATTGGAGGCAGTATGGGGGTCCTACTAGGGTTCTTATTGTCAACAGCGTGGTAGTCCTCCTGATGTTCTTATTCAAAGCACTGTAGTGGTCCTCCTATAGTTCTTATTGTAGGCAGTGTGGGGGTCCTCCTAGGGTTCTCATTATAGGCAGTGTGGTGGTCCTCCTAGTGTTCTTATTGTAGGCACTTTAGTGGTCCTCCTACAGTTCTTATTGTAGGCAGTGAGGGGGTCCTCCTAGGGTTGTTATTGTAGGCACTGTAGTGGACCTCATTCTTTTCTTATTGTAGGCAGTGCTACAGGTATGGGAGCTCAAGACATATGGCAGACGACAAAAGATGTCCTGCACGCAGTCAGAGATGTTCCAAATGCGGCATTTTTGGTCATTTCCAGAACGTTTGCCAAAGAAAAACAGGGAGAAAAGTCCATTTGGTTGAGCAAACTGAAGCTAACAATTCAGATTCTTCAAGTGACACAGAGGTCAACATGTATGTACTTAATCTTGATGATATACAAAAGTCTAATGTGGAAACGAAAGAAGAAACTAAAAAGAAGAAACCTAAATGCGAGATGTCGATTGGGGGTTTCAAGATTTCCATTGTTGCAGACTCTGGTTCTCTATACACGATAATTAATAAGGAAATATGGGACGTGAAATTTGTGCAAGCATTGGGTCGTGAGTTGTGTCCACCTGACATTTCATTGAAAACATTCACGGGTGAACCAATTGAACTAGCTGGGTACAGAAAGTTGAAATTTGTTTTTAAAAATAGAGAAGCAATGTTCAATCTGCATATTTCATTTGCAGGTCCATCGGTATTAGGGTGGAAGGACCAGGGTAAGTTAGGCATCACCCTCAATCCTAATAGTCCGGAAACCGTTTTGGTAACACAGGATGATGAAGAATTAGAATCTAGAATATCTTTAAAATACCCCAGTGTGTTCAAAGGTAATATTGGTAAGTTAAAGGGTTTCCAGCACAAAATCTAAGTTAAAACCAATGTAACACCAGTTATTCATAAAGTGAGAAACATCCTTTTTTCATTGAAAGAAGAAGTAAAGGCACAACTGGAAAGTTTGCTCAAAGCTGGGGTCATAGAACATGCTGAGTCCTGAGTGGGTGGCACCAATGGTCGTAGCCAGGAAGGCTAGTGGCAAATTAAGATTATGCATAGACTTGCGTGACCTAAACAAATGTATTGTGGTAGACCAGTTTCCATTACCGAAAACCAGTGAAATGCTGAGTCTTACTAAAGACATGATGTGGTTCTCTACCATTGACCTCACTGCTGCCTATCACCAGGTTTCACTACATCCAGAGAGTAGGAAATACAGCACATTTATTTCTCCCTTTGGATGTTTCAGGTACAAAAGTGTCCCATTTGGGTTGGCCTCAGCAGCTGCAATGTTTCAAAGACTTATGCACGTGGTTCTTGAAGGGTTCGAAAATTTACTCATTTTCCAGGATGATCTCTTAGTGATGGGAAGAACGAGAGAGGAACACGACAAAAACCTATTCAAAGTACTAAGCACATTGTAAAAGGAATGACAGCAGAGTATAAGAAGTGTGAGTTTGCTAGACCACACGTAACATATTTGGGCCATGAAATCACTCATGAAGGCATAAAACCAAAGAAAGAATTGTTAAGGGCTATAAAAGATGCACCCATTAGAGAAGAAGTGCGTGCCTTTTTAGGGTTGGTGGAATTCTATTCCAAATTTGTAAAAGATTTTTCATCTAAAATGTACGGCAGCAATTTAAACAAAAAAACAAGTTTGAGTGGTCGCCCATATGTCAAGAAGCATTCATCTTTCTTAAAGAAGACGTTTGTAATGCACCACCCTTGCAGGGATTCGACCCCAAGTTAGCGAGCATAATTACCACAGATGCCAGCGGGAGGGGCATTGGTGCTGCCCTCGCCAAAAGAACAGAGATGGCAAGGAAGATACCATTTCCTTTGCATCACACTCATTAACGTCTACCAAAGACAAATATTCGGTAATCGAGCGTGAGGCGTTGGCATGTGTATGGAGTCTAGAACATTTTCGTCAGTTCATTTGGGGGAAGAAAGTGTTACTACGCAGCGATCACAAACCCCTCACTAGATTGTTAACAACGAAGGGTCTGTACACCGCTTCAGCTAGACTAGCTCGCATGTCGGTAAGATTACTGGACTTTGACTACGAATTGCAATATGTACCGGTGTAAAGAATGTTGTGGCCGACTTTCTCAGTAGGTTACCCCTTCCTAAGAGTGAATTTGAGGAAGATACTGAGGTGGAGATTTGCGTGGCCAGTATCACAGATGAATTCCCGGGTATTATCAAACAAGAGTAGGAGAGTGCAGTAGAACAAGATGCAATTCTACAAGATGTTAGCAAAATGGTACAGGAAGGTTGGCCTAACAAAAAAAATGTACGCAAAGAAGCAAGAGTCTACTGGGAATTGAGATACGAATTGTCATTGGAAGGTGGACTCATAATGAGACAAGGGAAGGTTGTCCCCCGAGAAGCATTGAGAGCTAAAATAATGGAATTCTGTCACGAAGGCCATTTGGGTATCAACAAAACTAAAAGCAGAATCAAAAATTGTTATTGATGGCCTTCACATGATTTAGCTATTGAAAGGAAAGTGAGAAACTGCATTCAGTGTGAGAATTGAGACAAGTCCCAAATTACACTCAGACCGGCATTACACCCCTTGCCCTGTCCAGAGATGCCATGGGAGAGAGTGGGAATCGACTTATTGGGTCTACTATGGAATAAAGAGGAGCAAGTGTACATAGTGGTACTCATCGATCATTTCTCAAAATGGCCAGAAATAGAGATACTGCACAAAGCAGACTCAGGGAACATTGTTAGGTTCCTTGACCAAGTGTTCACAAGAGAAGGCTTGACCAAACTCATAGTAAGTGACAATGGGCCACAGTTTAGTTCAGACATTTTCAAAAAATACCTGGGTAGAAATGGTATTACACACAAAACCACCTCGGTGTACCATCCTGCAGGTAATGGGGCTGTGGAACGCTTTAATCGCGTCATCAAAGGTGTCATACAACTGGCCAACAACGGGTTGCAATGGTTTAAGGAATTGTTCAAAATGATATGGGCATACAGAATAACCCCCAATGAGTGTACCAGAGCCAGTCCCTTTGAACTTATGAGAGGGAGAACCCCCATATCCAAAGACAATATTGGGTGGATGGTTACGGCAAATTGGGCAGATTGGTCACCGAAAAAAGTAAAAGAAAAGTTGTCACTAGCACAAAATAAGTGCAAGGAGAAGTATGAGCAGAAGCACAAATCCAAGTCAGTCACTCTTAAAGCGGGTGATTATGTAAGAGTCAAACAAAGAGGTTTCATTGAAAAGGGGAAAAGCCGTTATACGAAGCCATTGATGGTTGAAAGAATGTTTTGCAATTCAGCCCTCCTCAGTGATGGCAAAGTATGGCATGTGTCTGCCCTTTCTGTGTGCAAGAACAGAGGTGGTGAATTAATTGAGGCATATGAAACCATCACTCCGCAGGTACAAGATCCTGCCGCAAAAGAAAATGTAGAATATGATAAAAGAGGTACAAGAGGGTGGTATGATGAATCCGATTCAGATGAAGACAATGTGGGTACACAACCCCAAAGTCACAACATAACGTGTCCAACCAGACTCGAAGAGGAGTCTTCAAGCCAGTCTAATTCACAAGTAACTACACCTGTACAGGAGTTTCTGAATAAGACTGACAGACAAAGGGGTCTATCTGGAAATCATGCAACAGAGGTACCCAGTACAAGCACTAAAGGTAGAGTTATCGTTAAACCAGGTTGGTATAAGGATTTTGACTGCTACTAATGTGATATTTTGCATCCTACTTATCTCGTCTTCCCCTTACACCCTGCCTTCCTCTTCCCTTCCCCCATTTCCCCTTTCTTCTCTTCCTCCATTAGGAAGAAGATGTGTTAAGATGTGCTCTCAGCGTTAGAACCGTTCCCTCCCAGCCCTGCGGGCACCCGTACCCCCCGTCACTCACCTGTTACTTATGAACCAGCAGACATTCTAGAACTTATGCTGGGAAGCTGTCAATCTGTAGAAGCTGTTGAGGAGTTGACACGGTTGTGGTCACTGTGGAGTCCTCCCTTCTTGGTGTGCCATTTTACTTCGATAAAGTTCTTCTTGAATTCATCCCGAATTTCGTCTTAATACTTGTCCTCCAAGGTCTTTGACCACAACCAGGGAAACCCGGTGCAGGGCTCTTGACCTTCTAGTTTATTCCACACTGTAAAGCGAGGAACTTGTTCCACCTCTATTCGAACTTGGAACAGTATTCAGTGGTGTTCCAGGGTTGCTGGGTACACACTGCTGTCAATTTGAAGCTGTAACTGCAGCAATCAACATTCTGGCAGAGTAATAATGTCCACACAAACAAAGCACAATACGGATCAACCGTAGACCCTTCGCCGTGCTGTTGCTGAAAATCATGCAATCGCCAGCTTATATCACGAACAGTTGGGCGTTGGCCTCAACATTTCCATTTTGGATTGGAGACTTCAGTGCATCCGAGGAGCATATGTGTCGCTCATAAGATGCATACATTTTCTTCTAGGTGGGATTAGCCATGGTTAGCCCTGCTCTTGGTTTCAGCTTGTTGAATTCTCTGTGGACATGGTATTTACTGACTAATACCCTTCAAGGCTTTAGGTGTTCACCTAACAAATTTGGATCGGACTGGTGTCTATTCACGTCTTTGCCAGTGGAGAGATGACAAAGAGGATCTCTAATGAACTGTCACTAGAGTCAATAAAAAGACAGCCAGGTCCATCTTTAATAAGGTTCACACCTGTCTCATCAGCGGACGGCCAGCTCTCCATTCTTCAACATCCTTCTTGCTCTACAGACTTCAGCACGTGTCAACCTTACAGGTATCCAGATTTCTCCTTGCACATGCGTTCCATTTCCAGGATCCCTTGGCGCTTGTTTTGAAACTACACTTGTTAGTAGGGTTGAGTCATAAGTGTTCTTCTAAATGCTAAGGGCCTAGTCATAACTGCATCACGACAGTCCTCTCTGACATACAGGGTCACTGACTTGAACCTGCACACAGGCGGCGACCCGAACAGTGCAGTAGCTGTCTTCTCACACCTCGCTACAGGGATTCACTCACCAGGATCCCTCGTGGTTCCTAGCTCCCACTAGTGCTCTCCTTTGCCTCACAGGGAACACTCATCTTGGCAAGCAGGCAGGCCCTGGTGCTCCAGGCTACAGGCGAACGTGGCCTTGAATTTCCCTGGGTAATGTCCCCTCACCCAGCTGGAAGACTAGCAAGCCTTAGCCTCCAGTCCTGTCAGCAGGAAGAAGTCTTGAAGAGCTTCTCCTCCGCACACAGCCCAACTAGCTGCTTGATCAGTCTTGACCCTGTGCCCAATGGGAACAGTCCAGCCCGAACTGCCAGGCCAGGTCCTCCCTGGACTGGAAACAAGCATCCTAGGACCGGTTTCAGGGTTTCACCCCTCTTCAGCCAGGATAGCTTGATTTCAGTGGCATGGAGACCACCCCCTTTTGTACCACTTTGTTCGCCATTAGTTGGCAGGGTATGCTCAGACGTTGAGTCCCTTGCTCACTTTGCCACTGGATTCAAGCAAGCCTGGCTGAAGACGGCTGAAATGCCAGAAACCGGTCCTAGGAAGCTTGTTTCCGGTCCAGGGAAGGCATGGCTTGGCAGCTCTGGCTGGACTGTTCCCATGAGGCACAGGGTCAGACTGATTTGCATATGGCCATGTCTGAACTGGGGTGGCAGAGTGGGCTAAAGAACGGTGATGGATCAAACCCAGATCTGTTGACTGGGTGTGAGTGTTTGATTGGTTCTGATGCTCCGTCCATCACCACCCCCTTTTGTACCGCTTTGTTCGCCATAAGTTGGCAGGGTATGCTCAGACGTTGAGTCCCTTGCTCACTTTGCCACTGGATTCAAGCAAGCCTGGCTTAAGACGGCTGAAATGCCAGAAATCGGTCCTAGGAAGCTTGTTTCCGGTCCAGGGAAGGCATGGCTTGGCAGTTCGGGCTGGACTGTTCCCATGAGGCGCAGGGTCAGACTGATTTGCATTTGGCCATGTCTGAACTGGGTGGCAGAGTGGGCTAAAGAACGGTGATGGATCAAACCCAGATCTGTTGACTGGGTGTGAGTGTTTGATTGGTTCTGATGCTTCGTCCATCACCGCCCCCTTTTGTACCGCTTTGTTCGCCATAAGTTGGCAGGGTATGCTCAGACGTTGAGTCCCTTGCTCACTTTGCCACTGGATTCAAGCAAGCCTGGCTGAAGACGGCTGAAATGCCAGAAACCGGTCCTAGGAAGCTTGTTTCCGGTCCAGGGAAGACATGGCTTGGCAGTTCGGGCTGGACTGTTCCCATGAGGAGCAGGGTCAGACTGATTTGCATTTGGCCATGTCTGAACTGGGTGGCAGAGTGGGCTAAAGAACGGTGATGGATCAAACCCAGATCTGTTGACTGGGTGTGAGTGTTTGATTGGTTCTGATGCTTCGTCCATCACCACCCCCTTTTGTACCGCTTTGTTCGCCATAAGTTGGCAGGGTATGCTCAGACGTTGAGTCCCTTGCTCACTTTGCCACTGGAGTCAAGCAAGCCTGGCTGAAGTCGGCTGAAATGCCAGAAACCGGTCCTAGGAAGCTTGTTTCCGGTCCAGGGAAGGCATGGCTTGGCAGTTCGGGCTGGACTGTTCCCATGAGGCACAGGGTCAGACTGATTTGCATATGGCCATGTCTGAACTGGGGTGGCAGAGTGGGCTAAAGAACGGTGATGGATCAAACCCAGATCTGTTGACTGGGTGTGAGTGTTTGATTGGTTCTGATGCTTCGTCCATCACCACCCCCTTTTTTACCGCTTTGTTCGCCATAAGTTGGCAGGGTATGCTCAGACGTTGAGTCCCTTGCTCGCTTTGCCACTGGATTCAAGCATGCCTGGCTGAAGACGGCTGAAATGCCAGAAACCGGTCCTAGGAAGCTTGTTTCCGGTCCAGGGAAGGCATGGCTTGGCAGTTTGGGCTGGACTGTTCCCATGAGGCACAGGGTCAGACTGATTTGCATATGACCATGTCTGTACTGGGGTGGCAGAGTGGGCTAAAGAACGGTGATGGATCAAACCCAGGTCTGTTGACTGGGTGTGAGTGTTTGATTGGTTCTGATGCTCCGTCCATCACCACCCCCTTTTGTACTTTGCATCATACCAGTTTTGTTTAAAGGACCTGATCATAGCGTCTCTCCCTATGTGTCCCTGTCCATGATACATCCGTGCCATGGCAGACATCATGCTATCAGGCATGACTGGTCTTCCATCTCGATAGACCCACACATGATCTTTCTCTCTGGGTGCACATCCTGCTTTTACCCACTGCTTCATTTCCTCCTCTCCAGCTTCTTCCTGCAATTGTCTTACCTCTTCCCATGTTCCCACAGTGTTAGAATACATCAAAGAGCAACAAATCACCTCTTTTTCCTTAGCCCGATTAATTGAATTCTGATTTCGTGCACAGTATTGCGCCATGTCATCCGCAAATTTATTTCCAGTAGCGATATAATCACCACTGCGACTATGGGCAGCACACTTTACAACAGCCAATTGCCTAGGCAGCTGTATCGCCTCAAGCAACTTTCCAACCACTTCAGCATTCTTAATGGGAGTTCCACTTGAGGTTAAGAATCCTCTCTGCAGCCATATCTGGCCGAAGTCGTGGACAACTCCATAGCCATACTGGCTATCAGTTATCACAGTCACTCTCACACTTTTCCCAATCTTGCATGCTCTCGTCAAAGCAACAAGCCCTATCCTACCACAATTATGACACGGAAATTTCTTCTTCGCTTCCTCTATATTTCCTTTACCTTTCCCAGGATAACATTTTTGTCTTGATCCAGTATTATTCGCCTGTTCTGCTAATTGAGCTTCCTGTCTCTCCGCTACCTTTACTTGTGCCCACATAGCCATTTCTTTCAATTTTTGCTGTTTTGCTTCAATGTCATCACTGAAATTTTTAGCATGTCTCAGTACTTAGTCTATTTTCTTATTTTGCTAGTCTACAGTATGCTGTTTTATCATCCCACTAATTTCTGGACGAAGACCATATACAAACCTGTATACAAAATAACTTAGATCCTTTTCACTCAGATTGTCGTCTCCACTAAATTGTTTAAAGGCCAAAATTAACCTTTCAAAATATGCATGTACTGACTCCTTGCTTTCCTGATGTGTTCTGTCAATTTTTACCCAATCTGTCTCTTTAGGAGGTACTTTGTTTTTCAGAAATGCAATAACCTGTTCGTATTTCTTCATTACCTCGGGGTCCGGAGCCCCTGTTTTTGGATCCCTTGGGTATTCTTGTGTCGGCCAATCTATCATGATTTTGCACTCTGTCCATAGATCTGCTGGTACTATTATGTCAAACAGGTTGTTTAGATCTATCCACAATACTTTGGACAATTTTACAAATCTATCCACCTGTCTATACCACTCGACGGGTTTTTCACGTTGTCGAGGGAAGTCATTTGTAAATGACAAAATGTCTTGCCTAGTCCATGGGACATGTACATATCCTCCTCCTGGAATTTCTCTCATAGGGCATTCTGTCACGACCTTCTCTTTTTCTCTAACAGGGAAAGCTGAAAAGGTTTTATCTGAAATATCATCTCGTTTTCGATACCATCTACTTTTCCATTTGTCCACACCTCCCCATTTTCTCAACAAAATAATTATTTCCTTAATCTGACTCTTTCGTCCTGTGTTATTCATATTTTCGATGTCCTTTTCAGTGAAATCTACTCGATATGGTTTCTGTAAGGCTTTTACCTTTTCAATATCTATACCCATTTCATTTGCCACTTCTTCTAATCTTTCATGGAGACTTTTGCTCTCCACGTTATGCTTTTACACAGAAATACCAACTCCTCATCTTGATAGGTTTTTAACTTCTCCATAGGGATAGTTCCTACTATTACCTCTTCCAGTACCATTCATAGTTTGGCCACATCTATTGACTGAGATTCTTTGTCTTTCTTCTGCAAACTTCTCAACCATTCACTTGATTCCTCTGTTGATGGCCCTACTGACTTCTCTACACTTCCTTGTCCAAAATCCTTTTGTGTTTCTAAAATTGACTCCACTGTTATACGCCTTTCTGCACAAATCTGGCCTACAAACGGATTATTTGAAACATTTGGTTCAATCATACTTATTGTCTGTCTCCATGGATTATCATTTTGACTCATTTTTGGTTGTTCAACTTGTTTATTGCTTTTATAAGGGACCGTCAAACAATGTTCGCTATCTTTCTGTTTATCAAAAATAGGCATTACTGGACCTATCATTACGGGAACCGTCACAGCTTCCAGATTTTTGGTCAATTCTCTTATTTTCTCTGTTAATTCTAGGGTTGTCTTTGCTAGTTCTGCTGAATTTTCATCGTTTATGGACTTCTTTTCTACCTCTCTAATGGAATTGTTTTTTCCCAAATCTTGGAACTCTGGTTCCGATTTTATGATTCGTACTGTTTCTTTCATTGGGGCACTTGGGGTTAATATTTCTGGTTCTGGCCGATATGGGGGTGGATTTTTATAGAACATGCCATCAAGAACATCATCCTCTGATTCATTCACTCCATACCCTCTCGATTCCACATTATGTCTCTTTTCTACGCATTTTCTTCCTTCATTCTCTCCTGCAGCTCTTACGGGAAACAAACCTGTGGCATCTTGGGTGTTAGTGTTATGTTTCTCTAGCACCTGATTATCACTTGCCTATGGTGAGGTTGTAGGAATGCTCATTCTGTTGCCTAGGTTAGAGAATGTCATGTGGGTAGAAGATTCTAACTACTGTGGCAGTTGGGAAGACAAACTGTGAGAGTATCAGAGGTGGATGTAGGATTGGATGGGTCCCAATGTATTCCATGAATAAACCTGTTTTCATCTGAAGAACTTCTCTCTCCTAATGATTTACTTCGGCAGTGAGAAGAATCTCACAAAACCCTCAGTCATACTCGCATTCCGCCACCTTCTCATTCGATCATCATGATTCTCATGTCCGTACGACCTACCAAACATGTACCTATACCTTCCGCCACTTCTCTGTCTTTCTCGGTCGTGCATCTCATCTTCCCATTCTGTCAATGCTTCAAATTGTGTCGGTCTAGGTCTTGGTTCTAAATTCATTATTTTCTCTCTTAAATTTCTCAAAACTGCCAAATTAAATGAACCATGTTCTGGAAAGGCCAACACTCCATCTTTTTCAGTATACTTGACCCAATTGTCTAACCAAATACAGGTGTGATATCCATATTTTGCAACCATAAAGGATGCGGGGGTTTTCGGTGGAGGAAGTAACTGTCCTTCCCTAGTTACAATTGGTTTATCCTTTTTAAACGACTTTTTAATTCTACCAAACCAGGACTTTTTCTCCTATTCTGGTGGATCGTAATACATTATCCTGTCTTCCGTGTATCGCTAGTCTCTCCTTACAACTGTACCGTTATTCTGTCCAACCGTAGCGCGACTCACACTAACGCACCAATCCGGAGCGTTTACGTCACCTTTGCAATTCTCCAATCCCAGCGCGACTCACCCTAACGCACCAATCTGGAGCATCTACATCACCCTGTGCTTCTCCACTCCTAGTGCGGCGTACACGAACGCACCAATCCGGAGCGTTCTACGTTTCCGACTGACTGGCTAATCCCAGCGTGGTCGTTCTGATGTCAGCAGCCGCTGCCGCTGCTCCTGTGTACCCCTCCTTTACAAAATCCACTTGGTAAGTTTTGTTTCAAATTTACAATTCTGTTAGTAACAACACAAAAACACCACCATTGTCCGCTTCGCTAACCAAGGAATAGCAATAGACCTTTCTCACAAGAATTCCGTCTTTCCCGAGAGCAGCGCTTACCTCGGCCCTACTACGGAATTGTTACTTCCGTTAAGAAAGTAGCACATCCCTCTACCTTACCCTTCTAACAAGCATTAGCTAACCGTTTCTCCAGAACTAAGACAAATGGTTTGAGACCCAATGCTCCTGAGAAATAAAACTAGAGTTTCACAACCAACCCGAATGCCTTCACATTCACGCACTTTCATACGAGAAAATGTAGTACATTCACACAGAATCCTGTATTTCCCTAGAACAGCGAACAGTCTGTCCTACTACAGAATTATGACATATGTTAACAAAGTAGCACTTCCCTCTACTTTATCCTTCTAGCAAACTCAGAGAACACCTGTTACCTTTCCAGTGATAAGCGTTATCGGAATGCCATTTGGACTCCTGGTGCCTAAGACCAAAATTTCACAGGTGACCTTCGCTATCATACACACTTCTCTCACACAGAAAATATCTCTAATGGCAACACACGACGATGTCACCGAATCGAACCCAGACAATGCGTCGTGCAACTTCAATCGTTACACGTTCCTCCCTGTGTACATAAAGGGCAACAACAATTCTGTCTTTCCCGAGAGCAGCGCTTACGTCTGCTCTACTACGGAACCGTTACAAACTTCCGACTTCCTACTTCCCAGAAGCCGTGCAAACAACATAGAACTCGATGCGACTCAACATAGAGTGGTAATACATAAACCAATTATCAATAAGGAATTTACAAGCAATAATCACCAAACCAAAACAATAACAACCGTCATCTTGCTACCAGAAAAACGGTTGCAGCGTGGAATGTCAAATCCTCCCTTCATCACAGACCAAATATCGCAATAACACATTAACTTAAATACATTCATTGGTGGGGCCCATAACATCAACACTAACACCTCATTGATCTGCTTTTCCCGGGAGGGATACGTTTCCGTACGCTGACATGAAAGGAATATCTTTTCACCTAAGCCCTTATATGGATTGAATACTTTTATTAACTTCAAACCTCGTGATATTCCCCTCATTTGGCGATGAATCAGTTAGTTGGTTTTATAGTTTGGTAATTCAATTCATTTATTTATACTCTTCTCTTAATCTAATTTCTTCAAATAATCGACACAACACATTTGTCTATTAATCAAACCATCGTTTATCTAATTAAATTCATATTTACCTAATCTGGCTATTAGTCGTCCTCTAAGTCAGTCAAGTCGTGGAAAATCTTTAAATTCATCAAAGTCAGGCCGCCATTCAGTCTCTCAAAGATTCAGAATAACAGCTGTCCAGCAGTGTCACCGTCCTCTCCGTCAGCATAACGTCAGGAAATTCGCAGCAAGACAAATCGAATGACAGGCTTTTTTAACTCCCTATTCTACTGTCTTTTATAATGATTTTAATGTCAAAATGTATCAAGAATGAGTTTTAGACAGTCCTGATTGGTGGATTTGGGCTCACTCGGTGAAGTTCTCACATAGTCCATTACATTAAGTCATCGCACTTGCTGGTTCCGGTTTTAAAGACAGTTCTTTGTCTTGAGGTCCTGGCAACTCTCCCAGTATGACCTTGGTGGGTACATCTTTCCTGGGGTCAGGACGAGGCCATTGTTGCTGGCGGTGGCGCAGGCGCACTTCACCCAAAACCTCGTGAAACGGTAGCAGTCACGTCGTGCGTCTCAGTCGGCCATCTTTACGAAGGCCCAAATGGTCAACTTAAGTAAAACAAACTCAAAAACGTAATTAAACATTGAAATGGCTAATAAAATGTTAAACCCTCACTAATTCCCCTATGTGTAAGTAATTATCTAGCATAATAGCAACATTTAAAGCATTTATATTCACCCAGTGATGTCATCTGGTGCAACTTACAATTACGTCACAAAAGCAACATATATCATGCAATATTCTAATTTTCTACCATTAGAATGCGTACATATATTAGTATACAATTAGTTTAGCCATGCAAAATGCAAATCCCACGTGTAATTCTTTTGTTAATATAATGGGTGAGTTATCACTTCAAACAGATTAATAATATTACCATTAATTGGTTATTCAGATTAATATAAACATGCAGAATGGGGGGGATAACAACATTTAGTCAGAACAAAATTCCCCTCTAGTATCCAAATATCAGCAGGGAAATGAGGGAGATAAAAAATCATCAATCCTTGCGCCCATTCAAAGGATAAAGGGACAACGTACCTTCATTTTTATAGCAAACCCTCACAAGATTAAGAAAGCTATATATTTCGCTTAATTCGATTTTCTCTACAAAATACAAACAAATACTTCCTTTTAGCAAATGATCCATTCAGTTGATATATGTTCTTCTAAGTGTTTAACATGATCTCCTATTGCAGAATCTCTCACACTAGCATCTAGACTGCCACCCGCCCTTTTATGCGATCTTTGAGCCGCCATCTTGTATAGGAACTGTTTCTTTCTCCTGTATCTCTACTGCATTAAAAATCAACATTCATGTTTATTTTTAATCTCACCACTTTTTATCTCCATTCCTTTTTCTTATAATCAAAATGTTTTAGCATTTTAATGTCTTACTGATCAAAACAACGAACACCATCTTGGGCCTATACAGGCATTATACAGAATCACCACACTACAGAAAGCAGATTAACCCTTCTTTGATCATCAAACCTTCTTGGACAGAATATATCTACAATACTGATCCATTTTGCTTCACTTCTCGATAACAATTGATCTCGGCCACTGCAAAGTCAATGAATTGTGAATGTTGGAAGCAGGCATGACTTATTCTTATGCTGCCCACCTGGAGGCAACCACTGAGGCGTGACTCATAAAACGGGGTTAACACTGCAGAGGCAGCACTTAGGGCCACAAGTTCGAGTTTGTCGCTGCGGGAGCGAACCACTATGCTGGTGGCCTGCTCCTGCACTGCCAAACCTGTGGTCGGGCCGCCCACCAGATTGCTAGTTTCCTCGTGTCCGATGACCTGTTTTTGGCACTGTCATGGCGGTGTCCCTGAAAATGGGCACCGCAATGGGAATGCCAAAAACAATTCTTGCAAGGCATGGATTGTAAAGTCCATGCCGTGCACGAACTATGGTGCATGCACACAGGGGGGCACATGTTTGCCCCTGTATGCACCCTAGGTCCAAGAGGCACATGGGGGCCCTGCAGGGCTCTCCGCCCCAGTTTTCATGGAGGAGAAACCACCATGAAAACCATGGCGGAAAAGAAACTCGTAATATGCTTGACGGGACCGCGGCAGTCCTGCCAAGATTATTGCTGCCTCTACACCGCCGCGCCACTGTCAGGGAATAGCAGTTCCCTGGTGGCATCTGCGCTGCAATGGCGGTCCGATTGACTTACTCGTAATGGGGCGGTCAGAGCACCGGTGCAGCAGTGGCTGGACCACCACAGCAGTGCCTCCACGAGTCTGGCAGTCCTTAGGCCGCCTGACTCGCAATCAGGGCCTTAATGTTCTAAACAGAGGAGAAAAAGAGCAGCCAGCAGGTGACTTTCAGGTATCTACTAGGTTTAAAAGAGTGCCTAACTGCTGATGGGCCAACAAGTTATGAGTTCAAATAGGTCCAGCCAGGGTCCCATTTTAGAAAGCCTGCAAGAACAGACAGAAGCCCAACCCCACGCTGAAATAACTGGGTGCTTCAAGATTACATGGGAAGACCAGCATTGTTACAGTGAGCCCACCAGCGGTAGCTCCACCTTCTGTTGTACTGCCTGGCATGGGCCAATACACTAAGAAGTTTTGCCAAACTACAGAAGGCTGGCTAACATTTTGGTAAGTTTGGCGGCCATGACATTCGAACAATAGACAACGTTGTGTTACTCTCCTTGATGTGTGCAACGCAAATAAACAAAAATGAAAAAGGTCAATAAACACATTTACAAGTTTGGAGGGCATGTCAGCACAAACCTGGTACACTTACTAGTACCTTGGATCCCATATGGAAGGATGGGGAATATCACTGGGTTCTCTTGGAGGGAACATGGGGCCCGATTCACAGAACAAACTTAAGACAAAATCCTAAACTTAGTACCATTTTGGTATTCACAGAATGCACTTACTACTTCTGGTATTCACAGAATGAACTTACTACTTTTGCGATTCACAGAATAAACTTACTACTTTTGCTATTCACAGAATGGATTTACGACTACTAACTTTACATCCGCACTCGGGCCGGAAATTCCGGCCCGGAGGCGGAGCTTCCGGCCCAGAGGTGGAGATTTTGGCCATGGCTAAATCTCTGCCACTGGCCGGAATCCCCACCTCTGGGCCGGAAGCTTCGCCTCCGGGCCGGAAGCCCCGCCTCCGGGCCGTAGAAGTAGTAAGTGCATTCTGTGAATACCAAAATGGTACTAAGTTTAGGACTTTGTCTTAAGTTTGTTCTGTGAATCGGGCCCTTATAATCTTGTTGCAATTGCTCACGCGACTAAGTGTTGCGAGGCTGTGTCCCAGAGGGGCTCTCATCTACCAGGGTGGCTAGGACTCTCTTTGGCGTCTTCACCCTCGTTGAATTTCCCCGGATCACGATCTCTGACACAAGGACACATGTCATGTCATTTTACATCATGGCTATGTGCACAATACCTCCCATAAACCAGCAGGTTTTTAGCAAGGCTCAATAGACCTGAAAAAGCATGAAGGCTGCTTGAAGTGGAAGTGTGACATGCTGCTATCGCGCCACTTATTAGTCTAACAGATGTCACAAAAATAAATCCCTGGCCCGTTTAAACTACTCGACAGACACAAAATGCATAGTTCCTTCATTTTAATGAGGGTTGAAAAGGAAACAAGAGGTTGCCCACCCATAATGTGGTTGACAATGCCATGGGCCTCCGTGAAAGATGACCAAATGATTGCAAAGTGAAAAACATCCTTCATGCCTGTAAGGGACTGATGAAGGAGTGGTTTGATCAGAAAACTGTCCTTACTGGTTACCAGGAGACTGAGAAGTTCCTGATCCTCAAGCCAATTGCCATAATTTCAAGAAAAGTGAAGTGACATATACACTATCTGGAAATTGAGGTCAGCTATTTAGCGCATGTTGGTGTCACCAGGAACCTGGCATCAATGGTTCCACGTCACTCTGCTGAAACCTTATTTTGGGACAGAGGAATTGGCAGCACTCCTTGCAGCCACGGGCCAGGTTGAGAAGGAGTAGGAGCTGTTCCTGACACTTATTGTAGCCACTGACCAGGCTGAGGGGTGTGGAGAACTTCCTCATGACCTTCCTGACCTGCAGCACAGAACAGAAAAGGATTGGTTGGTAGAGGGGGGTGATGATCACCTCTAATTCAAAACCCAACTAGCAGGCAGAGGGCAACACACTGCTGGGCCACGTTCCCACCTCCTGGACACTTGGCTTAACACCAGTCTATGTGCACAACATTGGCCAGGGGACAGTCTGCTTGTAAAGACTTAAAGGACTGAGCCTACGGTTATAGCTAGGTGCAGGTAGTCAAAATGCTGATCGAGCCGCCCTAGTCCACAGGCCCGTCCTGTGGTGGTACCAAAGCAAGGGTCAATGGACAGGCGCTTCAGGATGAACTACCAGGACCCCAACAACTGATCCAATTCCTGGAGTTGACAAGCACATTGAATAAGTTGGGCACAGCTAAATATCTTTGATTTAACCAGTCGCTACTGGTCATACCCAAAGAGAAGATTGCATTCCCCACACCTGAATGGCTCTGCCAAATTTAAGGTGCTGCCCTTTGCATTAAGGATTACCATCTGGTCGTATTACAGAGACTGGTGTACCATATGTTGAAAGGTCTAAATGCCTTTTGTGTAGCCTATCGAAACAACACTGCAGTTTAATGTAATACTTTTGGAAAGGACGAGTTACACCTCCAAAGTCACTGTGAAAAGCACCTGTGCTGCAGGCTGCGGACAGTCTTCAGCCATCATGGCCTCAACGGTTGCTTCCGACTAGGGCGTTTGAACCGTCTCGGTGATTCCAAGCAAGATTACTACATAGTGAGAACAACTGTGACTGAAATTAGTACTTTGTTATATTGTGTTGCGACTGAAAAGGAGTACTTTGGTATACTGTGTTGCGACTGAAAAGGAGTATTTGTTATACTGTATTGTTTTAGGAACTTTGGACCCTACTTTCTAGGGACTAGGTTTATGGTCCAAATATACTACAAACCTCTTACGTGGCTAATGGAGATGAATATTGAAAACTAAATGTTGTGAGTGGGTCATCTCCCTCTTAGGGCAGGACTTTACAGCATGGAGCAGAAGGCAGAAACATATCAAGGAATGCAACCAGCTCTTCCCTGAGGTTGTCCCAATCAGATGACCGAAGGTCTCCTGACTAGGTATCCCTCAGACAGTAGATCCAGAAGGGGCATGTTGTTAGGATGAAACGTTCCCTGCATGGCTTGGCAAAGGTATGCCGTTCTGCCACGACACATTTCTCTCTCCCACCCCATATGTTTCATATAGTGTACTAAACAGTCATACGAACTCACTGAAGGACGATTTTGGTTCTGATCACCCAAAAAATACATTTTTTTCTGACAACTACCGTTTCAACCGAACTATGCAGTGAGTGTTGGCAACAGACATGTGAATGTAGTCCAAAGATACAGGCTTTTTCACGTGTATCCAATTAGAGGGCACCAGAATTGTGGCCCTGTGACTTCAGTGGTAAACGACAGTAGCCAAACATCATACTGCACGGTAACATCTGACTGCGCCAGAACGCCATGAAAAGGCATCACACAAAGCCACAGGAAAGACCCCAGGTCTGGCTTAGACTAATTTGGCTCCACTAATATGTTCAAAGGATCCACACAGCTGACTAAAGGATGGACCTCTGCTCCTGGAGCCACAGCACCCATTTCAATAGCAGGAGGGACCGCAGCCATTGGTTCACCATGCATCTGACTTAGAAGTTTTCCTGGTAGATCTTGACTCCTCCACTGACGTACCAGAACCACCAATACAGGTTCACCAAAATATTGACACCCATAGTGGGTTATGACACACAGAACTATTAGGGATCCGTTATCTCAGGAACTGGGAGCGGTCCGGAGCAAAGTCAATCTTTGAGGCCATTGCCCAGTGAACCATTGGCTAAATCTGACTTTCTCAGCTGGTGACCAAACTGGACATTTTTCACAGTCGCAAGTGCCAGGAGACGGAGCCCACTGAGCTGCTTTGAGCCAAAAGGACTCTGGAACTGGTGTATGAGACTGGGCAAGCATCTCCTGCTACTGTATGTATACACCAAATTGGACCAAGCAGTAAGTAGCAGAAAAACGTTGAAGCCGAGTCGATAGAAACTCTTGTAACCGTTCTATTGCGCTGCACTTATTACCCCATAACAATGGAATGGGTACATTTGGTAAGCCACCAGAGTTTCAGCACTATGATCTCTGAAATCTATCCTGTTCTGAATGTGTAATACAGATGTAGTAAAAAAAAAAAAAAAAAAAAAAAAAGGCTTACATCTGGCTAGGCATCAACCTTTGTGGGCTATGTAAGAAATGCTCCACATCCCATGTGCTTTCTGTAGCACTTTATGATTATTGTACCAGAGAGCAAAAACCTTTTAATGCCCTAATTTAAACTTCAACTGCTTGACTACAGCTCCGCTGGAGAGTCAACAAAGCTAATGGAGCCTTAGCTCCTATTTCAAGCAATAGCATCCAGGGTTCTCTGTAGGAGTAGACAAGTTGCAGTATCTACCCCTGGTGCTGCCAAGCACTCATCTGTCCCAGTACCTGGAGAACAACACCAGAAGCATCCTGAGTCCTCCATGGCTGAGGAGAAGCAGCAGTATCTACCAGTGGCGCTGCTGTCCCAGGACCTGGAGAACAATACCAGAAGCATCCAGTGTCCTCTGAGGTGAAGAGAACCAGCAGTATCTACGGCTAGTGCTGCCCAGCACGCATGTGTCCCACGACCTGGAGAATGACATCAAAAGCACCCCGTGTCCTCCAAGGTGAGGAGAAGCAGCAGTATCTACCGCCGGTGTTGCCCAGCACTCACCTGTCCCAGGACCTAGAGAACAACACCATGAGTATCCAGAGTCCTCCATGGGCGAGGAGAAGCAGCAGTATCTTCCCCTGGTGCTGCCCAGGACTTATCTGTTCCAGGACTGGAGAACAACACCAGAGGCATCCCGAGTCCTCAGAGGTGAGGAGAAGCAGCAGTATCTACCATGTGTGCTGCTCAGCATTCATCTGCCCCAGGACCTTGAGAACAATGCCAGACGCCAGCAGTCATCCGTAGATGAGGAGAAGCAGCAGTATCAACCACTAGTGCTGCACAGCACTCATCTGCCCCAGGCCTGGAGAACAACACTAGACACAGGCAGCCACCCATACTCCACTACAGATATATCTCTATAGGAAAAAAGGGACATATTTGCGATTCCTTCTACTTTAAGGACAATGGCACCAAAAAGGAAACAAAAAAACAGTAGGGGGGATAACGGAGCAAAACTGGGGAAGGAAAGAGTGCTCTGGGGAGATTATGGTCTCGGAAGAGAGCCAGGAGAGCCAAGCTAGCCCTAAAGAAGGGCTTGGAGCAGGAACCCAAAAGAGAAAAAGTAAGAAAGCAACTAAAAGGAATCTGCAAAAATCCAATGGAAATATGTCGGCCTCTAAATCTATAAAGGACTTTTTAGGAAAACACTATAAACAGTCAGACCTAGTAATAAAGTCAATGGAAGTAGTGCAACATAATGAGACTGACATGGCAGAACTCCCAGAAGGAATATTGGAGGCATCGCTTTCGATAAATCATTTTCTTTTAAATGAGGAGGACCTAATAATAGCACCACGATTGTCTTCATCCCCTAAATTATTCTCGACGCAAGTACAGGAACAAGAGACCTCAGACCAAGTGGAGAATACTAGCCAAGGATCAAGAGCAGATTGGGGGGACGTACTAAATATATCAAGTCTACCATCAAAAGAAAGAAAAATTCAGACTCAACAGGAAATATCAAGTGCGGAAAGAACAGAGGACCCCGAGAGAAATAGCCGACAGGATCTAGACTTCTCCGCTACTCCTTTCTCTTCAATGATGGATTTATTGTTGATGCTACAGAAAACCCTCCAGGGAATACTAGAAGTTACATTGTTATATAATGAGGTCCAGAAAACGCAAAAGTTATATTTAAAAAAGACTGAGGAGGAACTGCAAGGCATTAGAGGTCAAATGCCACATATGATGAGACCAGTAGCAGACCCTCAGCTTACGGTACAGAGTGAATGTGTAGGCTCCTTAGAAAACTCACACAGTGTATATATATCAAAACGCCCTATGCTGATAAAAAGAAGAGAGGAAAATTTGAGATATAGCTTCTGGAATAATAGAGGTCAGTCTAAGAGAAAGATAGAAAAAAAGAGGAAAACTAAGGTAGAAATAAGGAAAGAAATAAATAAAAAGGAGGAAGAGGCTATCGTAAAATCCCCTTTGAAAAAACTGTTACCAGTGAAGATCCCAAGAGTCGAGAGTAAAATAAAGGATTTTAATAGTCAAGGAAAGGAACTGAGTAGTAAAGGCCCAAGTAAGAGGAAACTAAAAACAAAACCTGATGTAGAAATAAATAATAATACATTTCCAGAAGAATCAAAAGCAGGAAATAAAAATCCAGCAAAGAGGTAAAATAGAAGGAAAAAGTAAACAGGGGATTGGTAAGTGGGAAAATATCGAGCAGGTAGGAATTGAATTCCCTAAGATAGAGGCCGAGGGGGGAAGTAACAAATGGCTGTATTTTGAACCCGACCAACTAGAAAGAAAGGGAAAGAAAACAAGGAAGCTTAAACCCTCAAATAGGACTCAAATCTTATTTTCATTCTCTAAATGCCCAAGTTTGAGGGGAATAGGAACAAAAGACTTGAGACAGGTGGGCTTTATGGAAAACAGAAATGGAAAGGAGATCACAAGAGTTCTATTTTATTCCGGTCTGGTAAAATCGGCAATTGGGAAGGCGGCGAGGGAGATAGAGCAGGAGGGTATTCGCCTAATCCCAGAGAGAGAATTAAAGGGAAATGGCTATTTATGTTGTAACTTTTTAGATTGTCATGCAGGCCTTGGAAAACGACAGGTGAGGTTACTGGAGGAAAAAGAAGAATGGGGAAGTAATCTGAAGGTAGTAGTTAACAACTCAGCAATCGAGAATTCCTGGGGTAATTGAAGTCAAAGAAGTAGCTCCGTAGCCATTCCCTGTGGGATAAGATTGATACGGATGAAGAGGGGGGCCTGAGTGAGGTGGAATAGGATGGAGGGGTGTCGCATAGCCTTAATTTTTTTATCTTGGAAAATAAATGGCCTCGGAGATATAACAAAACAAGAATGTATAATTAAGATAGTAAATAATATGGAAATTATTTGCTTACAAGAAACTTGGCTATGCGACGAGACCCCGATATTTGACAGGTTCCTCCAACTCCACCGACTGGAGATGTGTCTATACCTTGAGAGTATTGCTACCTAACTCATAGATTATAAGAACATGGGATGCAACCATTTCCTCACTAGCCTTATTTGGACCGTTTGTGATACCTGCACATACTGTCCTCTGGATTTCATGCAGTCAAACCAGCAAGTTCTAGTAAACAAACCACCATGATCTATAACAAGGATATGTGGGATAGGAGAACTCAGAACATAAATGACTAACAATAGACCGGTGAAGCACACAGTGAACGTTCCTGAGAAATTTGAAAATTGACGTAACATAACACACCATACCACAGAATAACATCACATCCATTGCTGCAGGACACCAAGCTTCACTCACTGCCATTGAAGTTCACTCCAATACATACCTATACCGATAACAGGCTCTTATATGCTTACACATGCATACCTCGCATGTGTCACGTTTATATTCGTGCAGCATTCTGCATTCCATAGGAATGTTTCCGGTGGAATGTTGGATGTTATTCAGTTGTACTTGTAGTCACCTCTTGGTGAGTGCATTTGCTGTGCCGCTGCAATAAACTTCGTCAAAACTATCCTGGATTTGGGCAATCGTCTTTGTTACACAGGCCCTAAAGAAGACTCCATTCTTAGTACTAGTATGTTTAACCTGTCTTCTCTGCATGTTTTTTGATTTCCTGGATTTGGACATTCTTCTTTGTTACAATGGCAACGAGTTGAGGAAACATCCTGTCAAGCCAGCGGCACAGGAACGGTTGTTTTCTGAATCCACGACTGGAGAACATTTGTTGGACCTTTTTGTCTACATAACTGAAGGTACGTCTGAATGGAAATAAGGAACAGAAGCCTTTGGGCCACGTGTATCTTTAAAGGAGGAACATTTTTATTTCATAAAGGTTGCTAATTCGGAAAACGTGGCTGCTATTTGGAAACTCGTGGAGTTCAAAAGTAAACTCAGTGAGTCACCGGAACCCAGCATCTTTGGAGGTCAAAGGGCTCCATTTACAGAACTCAACATCAGTTGTGACAGAGCCTAGAATTCCACATCTTCGGTAAGCAGCCGGAACTTTCTTTCTACCAACAGAGCAATCTCTTCCTTCCTTGCTACGTTGTGGTGACCAATTTGGATTGGTCGGCACTACCGCGTTGGCGCATATTTTAAAGTAAAGCTAGGTTTTGTGAGGGGTATTGAGAGATATGCTTAATGACTTGGTGAGTGATAGCATTATTGAGGCAATAGAATCAGCAGAATGGGTTTCTCCCATCGTTTTGATGCATAAGGCTGACCAAAAATGTAAGTTATATGTTGATTTGAGGATGTTGAATGCAAACTTGATAATTGATTGTCATCCCCTACCTAATATCAACAAGGTTGTATCGATGTTAGAAGATGCAAAGATCTTTTCGACTTTGGACCTTAGAACTGCTTATCATCAAATCGAGTTAGCTAAGGAGTCCAGACATCTTACAGCATTTATTACTCCTCTAGGGCTATATCTGTTTACTAAAATGCCATTCGGTTTGGCTTCAGCTGCTTCCGTCTTTCAGACAGCGATGTTCCACATTTTCAGGGACATTGATCAGTAACTCAAATGTTTTCAGGACGACATCTTGATATTCTCTAGAAACTAACAGGAACATTTGCATCACCTTATTGAAGTCTGGATTGAAATACCATGGTTTAACACTCAAAGGACACAAGTACAAATTGTTTAAGAACTCTGTGGAGTATCTAGGTCATACTCTATCAGGTTAAGGAGTAGTGCCCAAAAAATCTAATGTCGAAGCTATTGTTAATGCTCCAGCACCCGCTAACAAGGAGCAGTTATTATCACTTGCTGGCATGCTCGAGTACTATAGCAAATTCATTGAAAATGTTGCTACCAAAATGGAGCCATTGAGAGCTTTGTTTAGATACAATGTGGCTTATGAATGGTCAGATAACCAACAGTTGGAATAGTACCATAAAACAGGATATTGTAAAGGCACCCACGTTAAAGCCATTCTGCCTGAAGAAAAAGTGTGTGATTACGGTGAATGCAAGTTTGTATGGGGTCGGGTGTACTATCTCAGACATGAGGTAAAGGTGAGTGTTAAGTTTCATTTGCCTCTGGTACTCTTAATAAAACAGCGTAGATGTGCTGTCATTGAGAGGGAGTTACTTGCGTGCGTGCGTGTGGGCAGTTGAACACTTTAGGAACTATGTTTGGGGCAATAGATTTGTGCGGAGAACTGACTACAAGCCAATAGAGAACATCCTATCGAGGGGGGGTGGGAATTCCACGACGCGTATGGCCAGACTTGATTCCAGACTTCCTGAACACACATACCTTCAGTACTGTACCTAGAAAAAGTAATGTGACTGCTGACTTTTTGTCATGTCTTCCTTGTCAACTAAGTGATGTTAAAAGTGGAGGAGAATTTCATATGATTGCCAGTGTTAAAGACGTCGTATATAGTGAGTTTGAAGGTATTTCTGGAGAATGCTGGAAAGAATGTGAGAGGACGGATGAACTGTGGCAGGAGACGAAGAGGTGTGTTGTAGAAGGTTCGCCAAATAAAGGAGGAGTGAAGTCTGAGATTAAGTCTATGTACAATGTGGCATAGGAACTAAAGACACAAGCCTTACTTCTCAAAGTACACCTAAACAGTTTTTATTATCTTTACCTTGCAGTTTGAACTAGTCTCTATAGTCTAGTGGGCCCTGAAGCACAGACTTACAAGAACTCAAGACTAGCATTACTTGGTGTAATGTATAGATCCTAGTTTACACACATAGGACATTAAGTGAGAGTGACTGAGCGTAAGAGTGAGTGTGAGTGAGAAAGAGGAAAAGGCAGTGCGAGAGAGAGTGAAGGAGTGAGAGAGAGTTTGATTGAGATTAAGAGTGAGTGAGTGAATGTAAGTTTGCATAAGTAACAGTGTGTGTCTGAGTATGTGACACATGTGAGTCTGGAGGTACTTTTTGTCTTAAGAGACACCTATTCCAAATGCTGGTGGATGAGATGCAATTCTTGGCATATAGCACACCCATGGCAAAAACTAGAGATGGCAAACTGGGTGTAATTCTTAGAATAAGGGAAACCCAAAGTAAAATATTAGTGCTGAAATATTGGAAATAATTCTAGGCATAAGGGATACCTGCAGCTAAAGAGTGCACTTGCACATGGGAAGTAATTCTTAGTATAATGGGTACCTGAGGCAAAATGTTGGCGCTGGCACACTAGAGGTAATTTGTGGCATATGCAGCTTACTGATACTGCTTACTAGACATACTTTGTGCCATAAAGGGGCATCCAAGGCAACATGCTGTTAAACTGAAAGTAATTTTTGGTATAAGGGGTACCCCAAGGCAAAATGCTGGCACTGGCAAAGCAAGGATAATTGTTGGCATATGTGAGACATGTGTGGCAAAATGCTGGCACTAACATACTGGAGATATTTTTTATCATTAGGGTGGTCAACCGTGACATATGGGGAGGCAGGCAACCATGAAAAAATGCTTGCCTTAATATATTAATGGTAACATTCAACATATGGATATTAATGGTAACTTTCAACATATGGGTCACTGGTGATATATGGATGAAGACAACTGCAAAAATTTGAAACTGGCATTTTGTGTGTAATTCTTGGCATGACAGGTAGCCCATGACATATGGGACTCATCCAGTGCTGGCAGGTCCTGACATACTAGAGGTAATTTTTGTTAAGTGGGTTACCCATCATAGAGGAATTTAGTCAAATGGAAACCAGCCTATTGTATGTAATTCTATGCATAAGGGGGCACCTGAGGCAAATGTGGGGAATCCATGATAAAATCCTACCATGTGATAATGTGGATAATAATTAGCATAAGTGAGTACTCACTGCAAATTTTGGAACTCATCAATAGCTTTGGGCTTCATTAACTTGAGACACCATGAAAGTACTTCTATATTTCATGAAACCTGTTTCAGAACTCATGGCTTTTGAGGAAATGTATGAGGGTCTTAAAAATAAACCATTTGACCCCATTTTTTTCAAATGTTTCTTGGGAAGAGAAACCTACTTTGAGCACTCTTGGAGAAGTTGGGCCAGCTTGCTTTAATAGCTCGCTGGAATTCAAGGGCATATATTACGCCACGCCATTTTTAAAGATCACCATTGTGATTCCCTATTCCAAGTCCACATTATCTTCAAGGACCCCCTCCCGCACACAGTGCCACATGAGAAGGCAGGGCATTAAGAGGCTGAAAACTGAGAAATGAAAGAAAGAAAAACGGAAGGCAAGCCTTATTGTAAATGATCATAATTGTTCAGTACAAGTCTCCCTCATACAACAGAAACTGCACAGGAAGCAAAGAGAGAGGATGTAGCCTTACGGCTAGAGCGGTCGACCTCGGACTTGGGGAACCGGGTTCGAGTCTCGGCAGCGACACTCAACATCCTGTGATTCTGGGCAAAATCACTTGATCTCCCCGTGCCTAACAAAAATGTATGTGTTCATCTGTAACGAAACTGGTGCTCCTGTAAAGCGCTCTGATACCCGATGCCGAGGGTCAAGTTCTCACTATATAAAACAAAAACAAAAATCTGTTATTTAAATGGGGAAATTGTGGTCCTCCCGTAGGGATCTGTGATACTATTCTCAAGTTGGCAAACAAGGGACACCCAGGTATGTCTGCCATGAAGCAGTAAGTAAGGATTAATTTTTGGAGGTCGGGTATGGACAGGATGATAGATCGGACGGTAAGAGAGTTTGATGTGTGCGCATAAAGTGAAAAAATGTTGAAAGTAAGTGTGCCTCGTTTATAGAATGTTGAGTGACCAGAAATGCCATGGCAAAGACTGGCTTTCGATCTGTCAGGATCATTTAATTTCCTGCCTGTGGATGTAAGCTTTTCTTTGGTATTAGTTGACTATCATTTAAAGTGGCCAGAGGTCAAGTTTGTCTCACAAGATACAACCAGTGCGGTTATTGAGTTCTTAAAGGAAGTTTTCGCTAGAGAGGGTTGTCCTTCTACACTTGTAGCTGATAATGGTGTTCAGTTGACTTCCAGGGAAACGGATGCATTTCTCAAACATTGTGATATTAGGCATGTGACAACTTCTTTACCTGCACCTCATGAAAAGGGCCAAGTGGAAAAATGTAACTGTGTTCTCAAGGGATATGTTGTGGAGGCACATGGTCGTGGTGGATTGGAAAAATGCATTGGGCCCGATTCACAAAAGTAATCTGAGACAAAATCCTAACTTTAGGACTTTTGGTATTCACAAAGGGCATTTAGGAGTAGTAAAGTGAGGATTTTGTCTTAAATTTTGTTCTTAAGACAAAATCCTAACTTAAGTTTAACTTAAGTTTAACTTTGTGAGAAGTTGGCCTGATATATGCTGTCCACTAGTTATAATGGGCACCTTGTATCAGTCCAAACAACCCCTTATGGTGAATTGGTTAAAGACAACCTTTATTGAAAGCTATCCTAGTGGTAGCTATGGAGAACAGCCTTCAGGCTAAGTCTTGAAGGAATGTAAAGCAGCTTGTTTTACCAGTCTATAATCTCTTGAATGACCAAATGAAAGGACAACCACACCAGGTATATATTTAAAATATATGTATTTAAGATAAAACACACCCCTCTAGTCTCTTTAGGAGACTGGAGTTCGAAGTACTTAATTTACAAGTTAGCAATCAACAGTAATAGCACAAATACACGTTTGGGCCCTGGGGCGTACCAAACCATATACCAATAAAGTGGTATAAAAACCATGACTGAATTAGACACAAGGCCTAGAGCCTGTAGAATCGCTGGGACCCCAAGGAACCACCCAAGGTAGTGACACAGGGGACCCATGGGGACCGTGTGCAGTGTGTAAACACAGCCGCGGGTTCCCGTTAGCTTCTATGGGCAATGTCGTGGTTGGAAATTTAAAGATTAGGGACACTTAGAATCGAATCAGGACCAAACCCTTTTGGACTTAAGAAGTTCTAGGGCTAGCACCAACGGGAGCACCGAAGTACTCGAGTTAACTCACCCAGGGAAGCCGGGTGCATAGGTGTCTTTTGGTGACGGGTCGCATCGTCGATTTTAATGGGAGCTGGCGAAGAAGTGCTGCTGCCGTGAAGAGGAGAAGTGTCCGAAGCGATCCAAGCCTGGATCGAGGATGGAAGGAGCCTTAAAGCAGAGGGGACAGAGTCTGGGTCACGATGGACCAAAGCCCACAGATGTCGGATGCTTCAGGTGAGTTGACGGGTGTCTTGACTCTTCAGCCACGAGGTCCAGGAGGTGCCGATGACGACTAGGAGCTGGATTCGAGATGTCCCACGAAGTCTGTCGAGTGCTGCGGTGTTGGCGATCAGATTGGACCCAACAAGCCTTGGCAACTGCAAGTCACTTGGAATCAGAGAAAGGACGTTGGTGCAGAACAGCAAGGTCTGGGGGACTCACCCAGCAAGGGTAAGTCAGGGCACATCTGGAGCAACCAGGAAACCCCAAGCAGAAGAGGAGTTGCCTTCGTGGGGACCTACTAACCAACGGGCTAGCAATCACGAAGGAGCCTCGAGCGGTTGCACTTGAAACTGGCCCACGGGTCACTCGTGGAGTGGAGGCCAGCAATCTTGGGTGCAGGAGGTGCTCAAGGCTGGGGCTACTCGGAGCCCAAAGCACAACTTCGAGGAAGACCAGGAAAATGCTGTTGCTGCAAAAGTGCACGGTGTCCAGGGGTCACGGTTCCACATCACCCACGATAGCCATGGGCCTCAGCTTTGCTGTGGACTCAGGGTAGCCTCGGGGAAGTCTGGAAATCCACCTCTGGTGATCCAAAGACTTCGGCGTCCGGCGGGAGCTTCAGCGATGCAGACCGGTCAGTTGCTTCTTTGGTGCCTGCCAAGCAGGAGAGTCACTCCTTGATCCCAAGGGAGATTTCTTCAGTCTTCTAAGCAAAGTAGAACGTCGAAGGCCCAGGATATATATTGCAGAGTTTCGTCCAAGGTAATCTAAAGTCGCAAGGACTGGGTTCCCATACTTATAAAAAGTTTGGGGGTTGGACATACTCTAGGGACCCACCTATGGGAGGGTTTGGAAAGAGGGGTGGTTACACTCATTTCCTTTGTCCAGTTTTGTGCCAGAGCAGGGGCAGGTAGCCCCTACAACCGGTTTGAACTGGACTATGCACAGGGACACCAAGTGTGTCCCCAGTGCAGGACTTCAAAGCAACAGAGAGTGCTCCCGCCCAGCCCCAATACACATCTACCTGTCTGGGGAGGTGGTTACACCTCCCTGGGACAGGAAACCTATTGTCCAGGCCTACCCTGCCAGAGTTTCGGTCAGCAGCAGGAGGCCAGACCCGTGTCTGTGGCAGAGGCATCCATTTTGGGATGCCAGGGCTTTAGAAAGTCCTACCGGGTTAGACCAGTGTGAACATGTCTCTCCCTCTAGAAGGGTGGAATGCTACCCCTGCCGCCAGAACTGGCAGGGGGGTAGTATTCCAAAGCGTTTGACACTCCAAACACGACATGTTTCCGTGCAGCCATCCCAAAGTTAGCATTTACCGCGAGGTTATAATGCACTTAAGAGTATATGGTCAGGCTGCACCACAAACAGCATCAGAGGAGGTACTCTGAACGCTGCAGAGAGGCTCTGCTCATGCAGGGGCACCCTCTCACATAAAAACCAAGCACTCTGCCCTCAGGATTGTTAAGGCCTGCCATAGGAGTGACTTATAGGTTTATAGGTGTGTGCAATGGTAGTGATATAGGTAGCCTATACCACTGTAGGGGGTTCAAGCACCACCTTACCCAGGCTGCAGTAGCAGAACTGTGGTGTCATTTTGGAGTGCTTCCCGGGGGTGGCATAATACATCCTTCAGCCCCTGGTAGGCCTCTGAGGTACCTATGCCCTAGGTACATAGTATACCATATACTAGGGGCTTATAAGGCACTCCAGAATCCAATTAGAAATGTACCTAATGTACATGGAAACCATTTTAGAGAGGAAGCAGCTAGGCTGGGGTCCTGATTAGCAGGGCCACAGCCAGACTAAGGTCGAAAAACAGTGAAACACCAGCAAAAAGTGGGGGTACCCATGTGAAGCAGATCCTACTCTCCTACAAACTTAAGACCAAAACGTAAGACAAAATCCTAACTTTACTACTCCTAAATGCCCTTTGTGAATACCGAAAGTCGTAAAGTTAAGATTTTGTCTCAGATTACTTTTGTGAATCAGGCCCGCTGAGGGAAAGGTTATGGATGTACCGTATAACTCCGCACACTAGCACAGATAGGACTCCTTTCAAATTATTGAGGAGCAAAAATCCTGCATCCCATTTGTGTCCATGGTGGTTTAAGGAGAGATGGAGTGAAGTTGGACAAGAGTGTGATGTAAAAACTGAAGCAGAAAGAGTTAGGTGGAAGCAGAATAAAACCAAAGAATGATATGATGAAATTGGAAGACTAAACCTCATGGTATTGTTGTTAGTGACTGGGTGAGAGTTCTGAAACTAGACCTTATGAACAAAGGAGTGTCCAAATTTGGGAAGGCCATGAAGGTTCAAAACGTTTTTACAAACTGCGTTATCATGCAAGTTGAAAAAGTATAGAATGCTAGAAAGATTGCCAAATGTACCAAACCAGTGGGTGACAACCAGGGGTGTAATGCAGGGCCCCGCAGTACGGGAGGGTGCCCCTGTCATCACCATCAAAGGGGGGTTCCTCATGTCCCTTGTACGTGTGAAGGCTTCAAAAAGAACAGCTTGTGGAAGCCTGTTTTCCACTGAGCTGAAAGCATAAAAAACCTTGCAGCAATATTGCCGTCTGTACTGTGAGGCCTCTCTGGAGCTGAACAGGGCCATGGACCGGAAGCAGCACTCGAACCTCCCAACAGTTGTAAATCTGGATGCCTCTGCCCTCTTCATTGCTAATTGTGCCTCCTGGGGGACAGCACACAGGTGGAGTCCCTGAAAGCAGCATTGTTGCTGTGCTTTGTTGCCATTTAGGCACTGGATTCTAGAAATCTTTGAAGAGAGTCTACTGGCATGCTGACACATGGCACAGTCCAGTGCCCCGCTCATACGGGCTGTGCAGGGACCTCTGTGAGGCTTTCCCTGGCCTCACGGAGAGGGACAGGTAGAGTCTAATGAAGTTCAGTTCCAGTGAAAGCAGATGCTCCTAGATGACCTGCATATTCAGATTATGACAACTTCTGTAAGTGTTTTCGCTTTCTAATTTAAAAAGACACTTCAATAACAACTTTGCATGATTACTGTATTAAAAGGATAGCCCCTGCTCACATTATGATGCTAACTGCACATAATGTTAGAATAAATATTCTTTAACATATACACCTTAGGTCTTTCCATTAGCCCTGAAACCCACTTAGAACTGTTCACAGTGAAACACGGTCGGACATTCATCTTGAGCATTTGTTTTAAAATTCATAATCCAAAGCACAGATCCAACATTGACTATAAGTATGGAGGGTGCTGCAGTTTAATTATCCAATTTCAAGATTAGCACATGACACCGGGGAATAGTACATGTACACACACACACAGCTGTCAATTGATCCCCCTTGTCTTAAGAATACAGTGCTCGCTTTTTAGCCATCAGAATTAGGCATTGTAGGGGGCGTGGTTTGGACGCCGAGAGAGATGGCGGCTCAGTGATTCTCTCTGCCCGTGCGTGAAACGAATGAGGGCAGAGGAACGGGTCTCACCGCTCCTATCCAGCATCGGATGGCGGAAACAGTGATCGGAAGGTGAGGGGGCCTGAGAGGCGAAGTTTGGAGACTTTTTGCTGCTGGGAAGCGGCTCGGCCGCAGCCTTAAGCGATCCGCCCGATGCCCGTGAGGACTTCGGCAGACTACGGGACCGCGTGACTGGAGGTGTGTCGGCGGCCGGGCGGTTGCCAGAGTGGATCGAGGCCAAGTGCGACGGTTATCGGAACTCAGCCGGTATATGCGCAGGAGCGCATCTGTGGTGAAGCAGAGGAGCTGCGCAGCGCGATGGGCAGTCGTTGATGCATGTCGCATAGACAAAATGGCGGCTACCGCGACATAGAAGGAGAGCCCTGACGCTTCTGCTGCAGAATCTGTGGGGTGCGTGGAGCATATTGAGCTATCTGCATTCCGCGAGGGATGTGTGTCTACTGGATTGTACCTTGATGCTGTGAAACTGTTGAGAGGTGAGGCCGGTTCTACCCCCTTCAGTGATGCCCGTGTAATGATGGTGGTGTTTATGACATCGTGGCAGAGCGTATGGAATGAACGGCTCCCTCCAGGGCGGAACTAAGCCTACAGAGTTGAATCCGATGCTCCGCCGGCGGCGCGCTCTGCTTTATTTATCTGGAGTTCGAGGAGCCTTACATGGGGATGTGGAGCTGTAACTGTCTCAGGCGCTGTCTTGTGGGGGTGATCCTTCTGGACTGCGATCGTGTGGCTCTGAGCCTGCCTGGCTTCCCTGCTACTGTGTGATCTCGCCTGCAATCTTGTGCCTTGCACCATGGTCCCGGTGAGTGGAGGCGCGACCATTCCCTGTTCGTATTCACTGGTCTACATGATGTGATCACGCACCTCTGCGCTTGGTGGGTAACACGAGCGCCATGTTCTGAGATCCTCCAATCACATAGCTAGCGGACGGGAAGGCGCCAGGGGATGAAGCCTTAGTTCCACGCGTGGTGATGTTCTAAGTCAAAGTAGATTTACTTGGCTGCTACCAGTCGGCAGAGGGAACGGCGATCAAGAGGTACTCCATAGGAGTAGGCTGAAGCACTTTGGGACATTTCTGTCTGGCAAAGGTATCTACACGACGGACTACCATGGCTGATAGTAAAGAATCGATGAAAAGCATGAAGAGGCTCAAATCTGATCAATCGAATCCTAGTTCACCCAGTAAGGGAGCGAAAGGTAATCCCGACCCGATGGAACTGATACTTAATAAACTGGATGAAGTTAGGGAGCTAGCTAAGGCAACCAAAGATGAAGTGGCGGCTATCAGGCAGGATAATCGCGAAACCAATGCAAAATTGGTGGAGGCAGAGTCGAGGATCAGCAGGCTTGAGGATCTAGAGGTAAAGTCGTGTGCAGCCATCAACCGCCTATGCATATCATCGGATCAAACTATGCGGAAATTGGCGGAGTTGGAAGACAGGAACAGACGGGGGAACCTACGCATTTTTGGCCTTCCGGAGGGGTCGGAGGATCAGCATGCTAGCTGTGGGGCTTTCCTGGAGTCTTGGTTTACCCAGGCTACTAATCTGTCCTTTCACCATCCACTGGAGTTTGATAGGGCTCATAGAGTGCCAGGCAAGATAAGTAAAAACCAGAAAGGGCCCAGAGTGATTGTGTGCAAGCCATTGCGATATCAACATGTGGATCAGATTCTTGACTTCATGAGGAAAAACAACCATATTTTATGGAAATCGGTCAAGGTATACATCTCACAGGACTACAGTAAAGAGACGGTGGAGGTTAGGAAAGCGTTCTTGGCACTGCGACCAATGCTAAAGAAAAGAGGCTTCCAGTATGGGTTTGCTGGCCCTGCAAAGTACCGTGTGTTGATCCACGGGTCTCCTCATTTCTTCTCCGATCCTTTGAAATTGAAACGCATGCTTGATGGCCCGGACGATCAGGACATGGATACAAGCGCCTCAATGGGGGCAGTAGCGCAGGCCTCAGCCTCAGGTTATAAGTGAACACAGCTCTGTACGAGCTATTGCTACTTGAAGGGGCAGGTTGCCTGGGGCATATTCCCTGCCTCGGGGCTCTCTCTAAAGACAGTTCTATTGGCAGTATGCAGTTGCAGATGCTCAGAGTACTTGGCCACTTGATATGTTTTAGAATTATTACCTTTCGAATAGAGGGGTTTCAGTTTAACGGGCCAAGATTGCTAATGGTCATGTATAATGTTTCACAGGTTTCTTAAGTGGGTTTGTAGCGACTGACGGGGGTGGGCTGTTGTTAAACGGCTGGTCTAGAATGGTTGATGAGGTGCCCGAAGGTTGCGCTGGTGGGGGGGGTGTTGATGCCTAAAGGGTGGTAACAGGCCTTAGTTTAAGGGGGATAGTTCCTCTGTTCCATGGTTCTTATCTCTCAGTAACAGCTATGCACGGGGGGGGTTTCTGACGCATTCTCTTTCCAGTCACCATGTCTAACTCGTTCAGTTGGGGTGGGGAGGGTGGGGGGCTGGGGGTTTTTTGGGTACGGGTATGTGTTCCTTGTTTTTTGCTTTTATTTTTGTTTGTTCCGGCTTGCATGGTCTCCATCTTCTTGCTTCTTGTGGGTGTGGGTGGTGCTGGGCACTACTGCGGCTTTAAGTGCGCTTACACTGTGAAGTATATGCTTGATGTGATGTTGATGCAACCTCCTGATGCTAAATAACTCACTTAGCTTGCCGATGGAAGTATGTAATTTGGTCAGACTGAAGGTACTGTCGTTCAACGTTAAGGGCCTGAACCAGCCTGTGAAGAGACAGAAGATATTAGATTATGTTAAAAGACTGAGGGGTGATATCGTTTTGCTCCAGGAGACGAAGCTTGAAGCAAAGCAGTTTTACCACCTGAGGAATACATTTTATAATGAGGTGGTGGGTGCAGAGGCTGTGAATAAAAAGAATGGTGTCCTGATACTTGTTGCGAGGAAATCTAAGGTGGAGGTTTTATCGTCTGAAGTTAGTGCAGATGGCAGATGGGTCACGGCCAAGATGAGTAAGGATAATACAGAGTTCTATGTTACTAGCGTGTACGCACCCAACACTAGCGACCTGGTCTTTTGGGACAAACTGAATAAACACCTTGAAACTATTCCGGACAATGCGTTGCACATAGTAGCAGGGGATTTCAATCTTCCAATAGATGCAATTTTAGATAGAGATTCACGCTGCATCTTTAAATCAACGAAAGCTCATAAAGCTTTTCTTAGTATGTGTAAGCGTTTCCACTTGGTAGATACATGGAGACTCCAGAATCCCACGGAGAGGGACTATACTTTCTATTCTCCACCACACGACTCATATTCCCGGATTGACTTCCTCCTTATCACACAGAATGGCGTTCCTAGATTAGACTCTACAACCATTGAGCCTCGTGTATTATCGGATCATTCGTGCATTTCATTAACAATTACGAATGTTAAACCATCCTCTCGTCAGACAGCTTGGCGGTTGAATGATGAAATCCTAACTAGTGACAAGCACCGGTCCACAGTCCAGGAGGCGATATCCTCCTACCTTCAGATTAATAAACAAGGGGACACGTCCGATCTCATTAGGTGGGAGGCTCTGAAAAGTACTATAAGGGGAGTGTGTATCAAAATTAGGTCAGAGATGAATAAATCTTATAATGAGAAGTTGGAGGCTTTGGAGATGGACATTAGGAATCTAGAGAGTAAACATCTAAAAGATAGGGATGAGATGTCTCTTGCTGCGTTGGCGAATAAAAAATATGAATATAATAAAATAGTTAGTGAGAGAGCGGGAGTCTGGCTTGACAAGGGCAGGCGATTTAAACTTTGTGAGTCTAATAAGGCAGGTAAGTCCCTCGCCTCATACTTAAAGTTCAAGGTTCAGAAGAACTCTATTAGTGTCATTAAGGATGCATTAGGGCACTCGCACTCAGACCCTGACAAAATAACGGAGGTGTTTAGAGTGTTCTACGAGGACCTCTATGCAAAAAATGAGGCGGTGGAGGAACCTAGAATTAAGGAATACTTAGATGAGTGTGATCTCCCACAGCTTTCGGAGGAGGACCGGGTCAATCTTAATGGTCCAATTAGCTCTTCAGAGATAGAGGCTGCAATTAAACGCTTAAAAGTAGGGAAAGCCCCGGGCCCTGACGGATTCACTGCAAAATTTTATAAAACCTTCCCCTCCCTTTTGGTCGACCCCCTCCTACAGCTCTTTCAAGGTGTTAATAAATCCGGTGAAGTTAGAGGCACTTTGGCTGAGGCCATAATTGCTGTACTTCCTAAAGATGGGAAAGACCCCTCGCTACCGAAAAACTATAGACCGATCTCATTGATTAATATTGATTGCAAACTCCTGGCCATGATACTTTCCGCCCGCCTCCAGGGGGTTCTCCCGAAGCTGATCCATCCATCCCAAGCTGGTTTCCTTAAGAATCGCTTGTCCAGTGACAACACAAGAATTCTGGCGCACGTACTAGAAAAAGCGAAACTTTTAGACACACCGACTGCAGCAATAACACTAGATGCTGAAAAAGCATTCGATAAGGTTGATTGGTCCTTCCTCCGTGCTGTTCTCTGTAAATTCAATTTAGGGGAGTCATTTACTAAACTGGTAATGTCCCTTTACTGCTGCCCTTCGGCGCGTGTTAGGGCTGGTGGATCCTTTTCCTCTCCCTTCTGCTTACAACAAGGCACGAGACAGGGTTGCCCCCTGTCACCCTCACTGTTCCTGTTGGCGATTGAACCGTTCTTATATCATATACGGCATGACCCAAATATAGCGGGTATACCGTTTGGTGATTGCACTGTAAAATTAACGGCTTATGCGGACGATGTGCTGATAATGTCGGAAAGAGCGGATGAAGCGATTCCGGCGCTCATGACTGACATTGAGGAATTTTCCAGAGTCTCTGGATATAAACTCAACAAAGATAAAACGGAGGTCAAACTTTTGAACAGTGTTGGGGACAAGGGGATTATTGGAGAATCTGGGCTTACATGGCAGCCTCGGTGTTTTAAATATCTTGGGCTGGATTTTGATAAGGATCTGATCTCCACGCTGAAAGTAAATGAAGACTTGACCCTGAAAAAGATTTCTACATTACTAGACGGTTGGTCACCAAAATTTCTCTCCTGGTGGGGCAGAGCAGAGACGCTTAAAATGATGTCGACTCCGTTGGTCAACTATCTGGCCAGTATGCTCCCTATGACGTTCTCTAATGCTTTTCTTACTAAGGTGGATCAGGTGTTTGGGAATTTTCTGTGGCAGGGCAAGAAGGCCAGAGTCTCACTGAAGAAATTACAATTAGCAAAAGACAAAGGCGGTCTGGGTCTCCCCTCCTTCAGGTGCTATCAGACAGCGTTTCTGTGCAAACAGGGTGCTCAGTGGCTGTTAAAATCCCCTACATATACACCACTATGGATTAATATTGAAGAGGCACTGGTGGATCACGCGCCTTTGGAGGCCCTCCTTACGATGGACCTGTCACACCTTCCTCATTCTAAATATATCATGCTTAATACTAGAAGGGCCTTACTTAGACTCGACCAAACACATAAAACAAACCTGACATTTGCCAGATCTTCGTTTATGTCCCTGTGGAGGAATGCCCATCTTAAACATAAGGGTAGTAGTATATTCTGGGAGTCATGGTCCAAGAAGGGCATTAATTTGGTGAAGGACTTGTATGATGATGGGGTTCCGCTGCCATTCTCGACCTTACAGCATAGGCATGATCTTACCCCGATGGATTTTTATGATTTCCTAAAACTTAAATCGATTCTGACAGCGAACAGCTTCTCTCCTTATGTCCCTTGGCTAATACAGCATATCCCACGATTAATACATGATGGGCACTTTGTGTCGAAGGTATATAAAATGTTGTTGCCCCTACCCATGAAAAAACACAAAAGAGTGGAAAGTGTATGGGAAGCGGAGCCAAATCTATCAGGCATATCCTTTGACTGGGAGGTGATTCATAAGTTAGCCCTTACACACAAAGTCTCACCCATTTTATTTCAGACGAAAATATATGCTTCTCAACAGGGCCTATTGGACGCCCGACAGGCTTTTCAGATGTAAATTAAGAGATTCCCCTGTGTGCTGGAATTGCCAGTCAGGTACTGGGGATCTTGCGCATATGCTCTTTTCCTGTTCTTCATTAGGGGATTATTGGGGGAGGATATTCGATTGCATTTCTCATGTTTTCAAGATAAAACCTATACAGGAATTTGTTTACGTCATTCTGGGGGCACTGGACCCACAAATAACTACTGACCAAGATCGCCAGCTGATGGATTTAATGTTAACAATGGCATGTAAAGTGATTCTTTGCAAATGGAAAAATGCGTCTGAAGTGAGCTTTAAAATCTGGCAGGAATGGCTATCTTTCCTGAGGGGGTCTAGCAATCCGGCGCTGCAGGCTTCTACCTGGAGCCCTTCAAACAAAAAGCTTTGGAAATCATTGGATGCATCCTCCTTTCACTACGAACCACCTTGAGAGGCATACTGTGGCTGGCCCCTCTGAGTGGGGTTGTTGTAAGGTGAGGCGTGACTGACCCATCGAGTCCCGGGGCGCTGCGCCCACACACGAAGCAATGTAATGGGAATGTACCTGTATTTGTTGATGCGAGCTGGAACGGGGTTTTATTCTTCATTTTATTTGTCTTGTCACTCATTTCTATTTTTTGTATTTGTACGTATGACATGACTATTTGGATCTTTGTACACGGAAGAGTTATTGTATTGTCTCTGTTACCTTAATAAAAATAATTTGAATTTTAAAAAAAGAATTAGGCATTGTAGGGCTTGTAGTGTTTTTTGGTACTTTCTAAGAGTGGGACTGTGGGATTAGAAATCCTTGTTTTCACTTTCCTTTATGGATAGAGTGTGGGTTACAAAAATGTCAAATAACGCTAAAAATCCTCCTCTGGCTGGAGAGGTCATATACATGAACACCACTTTGCATCTGTACACACCAATCCTTCAGTTGCCCATGCTCCACACGTTTCGTTCTGCAGGTGTGCAATAGCGGATATCAATCACCTGTTTTCGTGAGAGAGGCTTCCATGGCCAGAGCTGGGCTGGGATACCTCAATATCTCTAATTTGCTCTTGGTTTACAGCCCCTTGGGTAGGCCTTTACCAATGTGTACAATTGTGCCAGGCTGCTGTCCACGCTGCCTCTGTTATGGGAGGACTTGCACTGATGCTTTGCTTCCCGTGCTACATCTAATATTAAGTGCAGCTGTTGTTTATGCCATCGTGTTTTGAGGGGAAGGATTTTACCTGCTCATGAATCCCATGATGCATCTTCTTTGTGATGGGTGGTTCTCCTGCTCCTTGCTTCCCGTGTTGCATCAATTTTGTGACAGAGGCCTGTCCTCCTCCTTCCATCCCTGGTTGTACTTTTCTTTGTTTGTGAGGAAGGCTTGCATTGCTCCTTTCCTTTTGTACTGCATCTATTTTGTAGTGGAGGCTTATAATGCGCTCTTTTTTTCAAATTTATTTTTTTAGTTTTATAATCCGAACTTGACCCTCGGCATCGGGCATCAGAGCGCTTTACATGAGCACCAGTTTCGTTACAGATGAACACATACATTTTTGTTAGGCACGGGGAGATTAAGTGATTTTGCCCAGAATCACAGGATGTTGAGTGTCGTTGCCGAGACTCGAAACGGTTCCCCAGGTCCGAGGTCGACCACTCTAGCCGTAAGGCTACATCCTCTCTCTTTGCTTCCTGTGCAGTTTCTGTTGTATGAGGGAGACTTGTACTGAACAATTATGATCATTTACAATAAGGCTTGCCTTCCGTTTTTCTTTCTTTCATTTCTCAGTTTTCAGCCTCTTAATGCCCTGCCTTCTCGTGTGGCACTGTGTGCGGGAGGGGGTCCTTGAAGATAACGTGGACTTGGAATAGGGAATCACAATGGAGATCTTTAAAAATGGCGTGGCGTAATATATGCCCTTGAATTCCAGCGAGCTATTAAAGCAAGCTGGCCCAACTTCTCCAAGAGTGCTCAAAGTAGGTTTCTCTTCCCAAGAAACGTTTGAAAAAAATGGGGTCTAATGGTTTATTTTTAAGACCCTCATAAATTTCCTCAAAAGCCATGAGTTCTGAAACAGGTTTCATGAAATATAGAAGTACTTTCATGATGTCTCAAGTTAATGAAGCCCTAAGCTCCTGATGAGTTGACTCATTTTTTTCCAAAATTTGCAGTGAGTACTCACTTATGCTAATAATAATCCACATTATCACATGGTAGGATTTTATCATCGATTCCCCACATTTCCCTCAGGTGCCCCCGTATGCATAGAATTACATACAATAGGCTGGTTTCCATTTGACTAAATTCCTCTATGATGGGAGAAATTACCTCTAGTATGTCAGGACCTGCGAGCACTGGATGAGTCCCATATGTCATGGGCACCCTGTCATGCCAAGAATTACACACAAAATACCAGTTTCAAATTTTTGCAGTTGTCTTCATCCATATGTCACCAGTGACCCATATGTTGAAAGTTACCATTAATATCCATATGTTGAATGTTACCATTAATATATTAAGAGAAGCATTTTTTCATGGTTGCCTGCCTCCCCGTATGTCATGGTTGACCACCCTAATAACAAAAATGATCTCCAGTATGTTAGTGCCAGCATTTTGCCACAAATGTCTCATATGCCAACAATTACCTTTGGTTTGCCAGTGCCAGCATTTTGCCTTGCGATACCCCTTATACCAAAAATTACTTTCAGTTTAACAGCATGTTGCCTTGGATGCCCCCTTATGGCAAGAAGTATGTCCAGTAAGCAGTATCAGTATGCTGCATATGCCACAAATTACCTCAACATTTTGCCTCAGGTACCCATTATACTAAGAATTACTTCCCATGTGCAAGTGCACTCTTTAGTTGCAGGTGTCCCTTATGCCTAGAATTATTTCCAATATTTTAGCACTAACATTTTAGCACTAACAACTTATTCCAAGAATTACACCCAGTTTGCCATCTCTAGTTTTTGCCATGGGTCTACTATAAGCCAAGAATTGCATCTAATCCACCAGCATTTGGAATAGGCGTCTCTTAAGACAAAAAGTACCTCCAGACTCACATGTGTCACATACTCAGACACACACTGTTACTTATGCAAACTTACATTCACTCACTCGCTCTTAATCTCAATCAAACTCTCTCTCACTCCTTCACTCTCTCGCACTGCCTTTCCCTCTTTCTCACTCACACTCACTCTTACTCTCAGTCACTCTCACTTAATGTCCTATGTGTGTAAACTAGGATCTGTACATTGCACCGAGTAATGCTACTCTTGAGTTCTTGTAAGTCTGTGCTTCAGGGCCCACTAGACTATAGAGACTAGTTCAAACTGCAAGGTAAAGATCATAAAAACAGTTTAGGTGTACTTTGAGAAGCAAGGCAGACATTTTAGAAAGGTAGCCTAGTTTTGAAAACATGGCAATCTCCTCTCATGAAAGAGTCATGTCACACTTTTAGGCAGGGCCTACTGTTGTAGACAGACCTGCTGTGGAGAATACCACAACTTACAGTAGCCCCACTGCTGATCATTGTTTCGTGTCAATCTAATATATTTGTTTCTTATGCAATCGTTTTCCTTCCTCCTCATGTGATTCTCCCTCCTGTAGACCATTGCTTCTTTACAATCATTTTTACTTATTCCACAGCTTGACATCAGGAACTACATTTTTGCTCTGAGCACCCCATGGGAGTGCGTGTGTGTTCATGCTCTATCCCACACATCTCTTCCACCCACGCTCTCCGTGTTACTCCACCTCTCCTTTCCCATTTGCTCTGTAAAAGCACAACAGCAGCTACTCTCCAGTGTTTGACTAAAAGCTTTGTGAAGCTGGTCTAGGTGTAGCCCCTGTATTCTCAACAAGTTGCATTTATTATACTGGGGAGGTGCAGGATGTTGCCCTCCATCTCTGCTAGAGATGTTGCTTCTTCCATAGCCTCATAAATCATCTCACCGGGCTGCTGCATGGCACCAATTGCCCTGAGCATTTGTTCCAGTTCGAAAGTAAATTAAGCTTGGGAAACTTTTTTTCTTTAAAGATGGACACTTCCTGAAACACAGGCACAGACCGCTGTTCTTTTAAGTATCTGCAACTAGTCCTCATTGTTCTTTTTAAGGTGTATCAAGTGCAAAAGACCATATAAATATATTCAGAATTTCCAGTGCGAATAGTATTTGAAAAAGAAACCACATTGTTTATAAAGATTGAAAATATTGAAGTGATCAGTTTTGACATAGCTAAAGGTATGAGTTTGCCTTTCCTCCAGTATTTGAAAAAGTTTTTTTTTGTTTGTAACTATTATTTTTCAAGCAAAGCTTTATAAACAAGAAATGGCAAAGCCAATAGCTTGTCTCTGGCATTCTAAATGAGATCTATTGGCTTTGACAATACTTTTTTAGTGTACATATGGATGGCAGTGGGAAGTTTAGATCCTCTTTGTAGCTATGCCGTGTGTTTGGAGGAAAGCCATTCAAATGTGTTCTTCTGTCATTGCTTACATGATGCAGACACTACGACAATGTGATAGCTTGTATGGCAATGTGAGCTGTCTGAAATGCAAAACAAAATCCCCACTCAGTACTATTAATTTTGTCAGACAGCGGAACCATGGCACTAGGTGTAATACTGCCCAGTGTGATGAATGGGGAAGCTGGGAGGTCTCCTGGGCCCTGCAGCTACTGAGCAACTCGACATTTATAGAGCAGTATTCCTTTACGAGTGGCGCATGAGGTACACTGCACCATGTGGACTTTTGTTCTGTGAAAAAGTATTATGCAGAACTGCAACTGAAAGAAAAAAAGAAAATAGGTATTTTTAATCATAGGGTGATGGTAATGAGGGTGACACTTTGGGCATCAATCATTATTTAATGGACTTCACTTATATCTGCACATCCCCCACAAAATAACTAATTGAAGACCCTTTTCTAAAGAGCTGCATTGTGCAATAAAATGATAGGCGGAATGCTTGAATTAATCTCACCCACTAGTAATAACTCTGGTTGCATTGCAGTTCATCATTATTGTGCACACCAGGCGGCCTCAGTTTGGGCCCAGCTGTATGCAAATCAGTCTTGATCCTGCTCCAGTGGCAACAATCCAACCAGAACTGCCAGACCTGTCCCTCTCTGAACCAGAGGACAAGCAAGGGCCGGATTTGCCCTAGTTAGGGCTCATCAGCCAGGTATAGCTTGGTCACCAAAGGAATGTGCACTAACACTCCTGGTAATATATCTGGTGTGGGTTGCAGATTTTGAGGTACTCGAACATAATGGTTGGAAGGTTGATTGTATGAGGGGGGCCTCTTCTCCGTGCCTTGCAGGGGGGGGCCCTATGGTTTTGTTACGCCACTGGTGATAGCAGTGTTAATGTGGATGAAATGAAGCCGAGAGAGAGTTCATGGTGAAGTGGAAGAATGGGAGTTTGGAGGGTGATGTAGGGAAACACGGTGGAACACCTGAAGTTGGTGAAGTCTCGGTGGTGCACGGCATCAAGAGAACAAGTAGTAACTGCGCCAGGCTCCAAGTAAGTATGAGGATTTTATTCAATAAGTATTTTGTTTTCTTGTATTATATTTTTAGGTTGCATTGTACATAGTTGTTGTCTGGTTTGTTTTGATAAAAAGGGAGATGTGTTATATGCTTACACATGCATACCTCGCACGCGTCATGTTTATATTTGTGCAGCATTCTGCATTCCATAGGAATGTTTCCTGTGGAATGTTGGATGCTCTTCAGTTGCATTTGCAGTCACATCTTGGTGAGTGCATTTGCTGTGCCACTGCAATAAACTTCTTCAAAACTATCCTGGATTTGGGCAATCGTCTTTATTACACAGGCCCTAAAGAAGACTCCATTCTTAGTACTAGTATGTTTAACCTGTCTTCTCTGCATGTTTTTTGATATCAGAGGTTTCTTGAAGTAGGAAAACAAAACATACCAGATTACATATTAGGACTCTATTTTGAATTTAAAAAATGCAGTTCTATGAACTATATCAATGTGGCAGAGCACACGCAAACTTGCTCAGAATGGAGAGATGTTTGATCACTCAAAGATAAATGTGCACACAGCCTGGTGTTCTCAAGGCTTTATTTGCAATCAAGATGTAACCAACTTCTTGCTTCTTCGGCCAATACCTTTTACAGTTCTTTTCAGTTGCCTCACACAAATGCATTGACCTGGAGATTTTCCACCTTCACATTCTCCACCGCAAGGCTCCCGTCCAGCGTGGCCTGGTAAATCTCAATTGTTTCTGCCAGTGGGATAGGCTCACTGGTTTCAATAATAGCTATGGTCTCTCCAAACTCATTACACATGATAGTCTGCTGTGCCTGCGGTGGAAGCTCCTTGTGTGTCTTCCTGTGACTCCTCAGGTTTGATTGGGTTTTGAAGGCCTTGCCACACTCATGGCAAGTGTGTGGTCGCTCCCCAGTGTGGATGCGCCGGTGCTCCACTAAGTGCATGGACTGAACAAAACGCTTTCCACACTCATCACACTTGTAGGGTCGCTCACCAGTATGTAGACGGCGGTGCTCCCGTAGGTGGGTGGCCTGACGGAATGCCTTACCACACACCAGACAAGGGAAGGGCCTCTCATTGGTGTGGGTACGGTAGTGAAGTTGCAAGCCAGAAGCTGCCACAAACGTCTTAGCACACACCTCACACTGGTGGGGCCGAGCTCCTGAGTGTCTCTGCTCATGGCGCGTTAAGCCACTTTGGCTAGAAAAAGACTTGCTGCATTGTTGGCACTTGAAAGGGCGCTGACCAGCATGCACTAGTTTGTGCAAAGTCAGGTTGGCTTGAGAGTTCATCCGCTTTCCACAAATGGAGCATTCATAGTGCATCTTCTGGCTGCAATGATGCTCCTCCAGCTTGGACAGATGGACAAAGATGGCCCCACAGTGCTTGCAGTGATGGGGCTCCTTGCCCAGGTGGATGAAGCGATGCAACTCCAGCAGCCTCCTGCGCAGAAAAGACTTACCACACTCTTTGCACTTGAAGGGGAGCTCACCTGTATGACTGTACAGGTGAAGGGCCAGCTTGGATGCGCGGGAGAAAGACACCCCACACTCCTTGCAGGTGTAGGGGCTGATTCCATCATGTATAATCCGGTGTTGCTGCAAGTTCGAGGACTGAGTGAAGGTCTTATTGCAGATATCACATTTGTACGGCCGCTCACCTGTATGGATCAGGTTGTGTCGCATCAGATTGGCCAGCGAGGTAAAAGTCTTGCCACACTCTGTACACTGGAAGGGCCTCTCCCCTGTGTGAATGCGCATGTGGTTTTTTACATGCACCAGCTTTTTGAACTTTTTCCCACAGAGCTGGCACTTGTGTGTCCTCTCAAGAATATGTACAACCCTTTTATGACGTACCATGCGGATATGGGTGGAAAACTCCTTCTCACACTGTGGACACTTAAAACACTTCCCAGACTCAGCTTGCTGGAGATGTTCATGGGCTACACCGTTCACATGCACATTGGCAAGAGAGGGCTTCTTCAAGATAACAGGTGTCCCCTTCACCTGAGTGGAAGATTCAAGGACTTTAGCAGCTCTGCTGTCAGCCTCAGCTTTGGTCATGTTTCCATGATCTCGGACAGGTGGTTCTGGCATGAGCTGTGCCGCTGAAAGACACGATTCCACCTCTAGTGGCTCTACTTGCATTTTTAGTTTCTCTGGTGGGACACCACTCTTGCCCACATGGGTCCTCCGATGGTACAAGAACTTAGTCATGTTGCTGAAAGTCTTACCACACATACAGTGATGCAGGGGATCTGCAGTGTGGGTTTTGCGATGCAGCATGAGCGTCATCTCTGTCCCAAAGCCTAAGCCACAGTCCACACAGAGGTAGAGTGCTTCTCCGCGATGTATCCTCATGTGCTGCTCCAAGGACACAGCCTTCTTGAATACCTTGCTGCAGTTTGGGCACTCATAGGTGCCGTTGACATGTGCCTTCTGGTGTGCCTGCAGACGAGTTGCGGATGTGAACTGGCGATCACAATGTGCGCAGAAGAACTGCTCTGTGGCGTTGAACTTGCAGTGCTGCTTCAGTTCCTCCAATGAAGCAAAGTCATCTTTGCAATGATTACATTTAGAGGGACGCTTTGTTAGTCTACCTTTGTCTCCTGGGGCATCGCAGGGACTGCTTGGAAGTGCCACCCTCTGCTGCGAGCTGCAGACAAGCCCCTGTCCTCCATTCTCACTAGTAATGGTCAGATTCTGTTGTCCTTCGTGAGCTGCTGATGGAAGAGCCCCTAGGAGTCTGACTTCACTCTTGAGGACACCAGCTGCATTACTTTCATGAAGAGAACACTCTCCGCTTTCTTTTTCCATCTCCAGAAAGTGCGTTCCCTGGTGTTCCAAGAACTCCTCTGGTGTCTGGAACAACTGTGTGCATTCAGAGCACTCATATGGGTGCATTGCTACTGGCTCTGGGCCCTGCTCGTACCTTTCCACGACAGGATTGTTCTCTTGCTTAACTTGAGCTGTGGATTGGATGTCCGCTCTCTCCTTCTGATCTTCACTTTGTAATGCCTTCTCTACAGGCACGACCTGGGCCATCTCACTTTGCCTATTTTGCAAGTAGATTTGAGTTGGCACAGTGAGTGATGCTGGTTGCGGTTCGAGCACAGCCTCTAATGTCCCACAAACATCCTTGCTCTCATACATATGGTCACCCACGACCACATTCTGCAAGTTGACAAGCCCGTTGCCCACCTGCAGGATGATGTTCTGTGAAACATCTTTTGTGTGAGCTCTCTGGTGAGCGAGCCACACCTCCGGTGATGTGAAGAGTGCTTTACACTCACAGCATTGATAATGGATCTGGCTGCCAAGAGTACTGTGAGACTCTGTCCGATTGCTGTGCTGGGTGCTCACCCTTGTGTGGGACTCTTGATGCTGCAGCAGGTCATTGGGTGAGAGCACAAACTCCCCACACTCTAGGCATTGGTAGTGGTTCTGTGTGGCCACGCCCTGGAGCTGGTCACTGCCTACACTGGGAGCCGCTGCTTCTGCTTCACTGTAGCTGTCTCCCAAGTGGTCCTGCTGATGCACAAGGACTTCTGCCAGGGTGTTGTAGAGCGTACCACACTCGGAGCACATGTATTGATGCAAAAAAAGGGCGTCCTGCGTCTCCTCTGCCATGACTGCTCTGCTCTTCGCTGCATGCCCTCAAAGGATGGCGACACTCACAAGCAGTCAAACGGCATGGATTCCTGGCAGAGAAAAAGACAAGTCACATTGGTAAAAGGAAATCACTCTCCAAACATGCGAAGGCTGGAAAAACATGTTAAAGACTAAGGGCCTGATTTAGATCTTGGCGGACGGGTTACTCCGTCACAACGGTGACAGAAATCCCGTCCGCCGAAATATAAATCCAATGGGATATAATGGAATTTATATTTCAGCGGACGGGATATTCATCACCGTTATGACCAAGTAACCTGTCCGCCAAGATCTAAATCAGCTCCTAAGACATTCCAGACTTGTTTCCTCAGTGCATGAGCCCTGTGCCAAAGTGGTTTATGCCACACTCCCAAACGTGCCCTCGAATACTCCACAGACATATTGAACTGTTCGGCAGTAACCACTGCCTGCAGTTTAACGAATGATGCAGAGCAGCAAATACCCACTTTATCAAAACCTATGAATGTCTGAGTCCCAAAGCACCCAGACCCTGTTGTAGGGCACACAGAACACTCTGTGCCCATCTCAAAAGAATAGTTATGAAAACTGGTAAGGCTGTAGAGTGTTCTATGTATTTTAGTTAGCTTTATACTCCCAATCTGACAATGTCACACTAAAGACTGCATTTACTTCAAATAATGTTTAAGTACAACCTAACAAAAATAATCAGGAGGAGGGCAGTTGAACGGCTAGACGAGTCACAGAGATACTCTGAAGACAGTCTATGTTAAAAGCAGTTTGGGCCTCCATCCTTCTGCTGTAGGTGTGGTGGGCTGAAGTTTATGCTGTATATGCGGCACAACTTAATGCTAAGAAGTATTGATTACACAAGTATTACATCTTTCCACAAAGTTCTCCTTACATGATAGTCTCGGTTCTCAGTCTGGGAGTAGGATGTTTGCCCACTTTCACCAGCCTCTTCACATCTGGATATCTCCTATGAGTTTCCACATGCCACCAGTATCTTAACCTTGGAGCGTCATCCATGAGGGCCCACTTACTACCAGTCTCTTCACCTCTGGGTATCGCCTACGGATGTCCACCTACCCTGTATCTTCACATCCAGGTATCCATCAATAAGCGCCCATTTACCAGTGGTCTTTTCATGTCCAGGCTTCACCTCTAAGTTTTCATCTCTCACCAGTTTCTTCATCTCAAGGCATCACCTACGAGTGCCCATCTACCACTAGTCTTTTCATGTCCAGGTTCTGCCTTCATGTTGTCACCTACCACCACGATCTTTATCTCTGGGTGTCACCTACAAGTGTCCACTTATCAACAGTATTTTCATGTCCAGGAATTACCTAGGTATATCCACTTACCACTAGTCTCTTCACCTTCGAACATTTCCTAAATTGCCTCCTACTGACAGTCTTTTCAGCTTCACCCCCTGGTGATGCCTATGAATGTCCAGTTACCACCAGTCTCATCACCGTTGGGCTTCGCCTATGCGTGTTCAACTTCCACCAGTCTCATCAAGTCCAGGCGTCGCATATGAGCACCCACGTCTAGGCGTCGTCTATAACTGTCCACCTACCAGTCTCTTCACCTCTGGGCATTACTTAAGAGTGTGCACCTACAACCAGTCTTTTCACACCCCGCTTTATTATACTATCTACTGAAATTTAGGTTAAAACTGGTGGCTACCCATACTCCCCACTGTTAAACAGTTAACTCAGAGTAAATATACCAGGTGTCTCAATCAGCTAATGGCGAGAGTGAAAAGTTTCTGTATGTTGTGAAATATCCATTTTTCAATGGATTGGGATTGGAAGCTAAGATGGCGGACCCTGCTACACCTTCAAGAAGTAACTCTGTCTGTGTGGTCACTCAGGATGCTTGAGGATGTGTCAAAGTGAAGAATGAGGCAAACTAGATCTCGACCTCTAAAGTGAAACCACACAATGGAGAACCCTGGACACCAGTAAGAAAGGGTTGGGCAGTATCGCCCTAGGCACAGGCAACCAAGGACGCTGCCTTGATCACCTCCTAGAGACGCTCACTCACCTTGGTCCTACGAGAGAGCTGATGCAGGGGAGAAGCAAAGAGCATTAGTATGAACTGAGAGAAGGGAAACTAGAAGGGGGGTGCTGAGAAAGGAAAGACTGGACATAATGAGAATGAACCTTCATCCTAACCGAGGACTCTGTGTGTGCCATGGGGTCACTATATTCAAGCAGCTGAAGCAACAACTCCCAAAGAATGCATATCCTAAGATATGTCCCCAAGGTGTAGGATGGGTCCACTCCACAGGGAGGGAAATGAAGTTCCTCCGTCATGGGAATGACCAAGTAGGTGCCCTTAAAAGAATTCTCCCAGTGCCCCTCACAAGATTTCAGAGGGTTCCCCGATGCATGCGTAAAACACCACAACAGCAACCAAACTGTGTGGATGAAGACAAGTGACTACATGGAATACTGTGGATCCGTTGAGGGTGATGAACGTGTACTTTGTGGCTGAAGACACGTGACTTCATGGAATGTTGTGGATTCGTAGAGGGTGATGAACATCTACTTGTGGCTTAAGGTAAATGACAGCATGGAATACTGTGGATTCCTAAAGGCTGAATGGCATAACGTGGATTCAAAGGGCTCACAACCTTCTACTTTGTGGTTGAAGACAAATGACTGTATAGGATATTATGGGTCTGTACAGGGTGATGAACTTCTGCTTTATGGGTGAAGACAAGTTACTTCATGGAGTATTGTGGATCCATAGAGCATGATTAACTTCTACTTTGTGGTTGAAGACAAATGGCTACATGGCATACTGAGGACCCGTAGAGGAGTGATGAACTTCTACATTGTGGCTGAAGATAAGTGACTTCATAGAATACTATGGATGCGCATGGATGAAGAACTTCTACTTTGAAGAAGAAGACATGTGACTGCATGGAATACTGTGGATCCGTAGAGGGTGATGAACTTCTACTTTGTGGCTTAAGATAAGTGACTTCATAGAATACTATGGATGCGTATGGATGAAGAACTTCTGCTTTGTGGTTGAAGACAAATGGCTACATGGCATACTGTGGACCCGTAGAGGAGTGATGAACTTCTACATTGTGGCTGAAGACATGTGACTGTATGGAATACTGTGGATCCGTAGAGGGTGATAAACTTCTACTTTGTGGATGAAGACATGTGACTGCATGGAATACTGTGGATCCGTAGAGGGTGATGAACTTCTACTTTGTGGATGAAGACATGTGACTGCATGGAATACTGTGGATCCGTAGAGGGTGATGAACTTCTCCTTTGTGGTAGAAGATAAGAGACTGCATGAAATACTGTGGATCCCTAAAGGCTTATTAACTTCTACTCTGTGGCTGAAGACATGTGACTGCATGGAATACTGTGGTTCTGTAGAGGGTGATGAACGTCTACTTTGTGGGTGAAGACAAGTGGCTTCATGGAATACTGTGGATCCGTAGAGGGTGATAAACTTCTGCTTTGTGGCTGAAGACAAGTGACTGCATGCAATACTTTAGATTCCTAGAGGCTGAATGGAATATTGTGGATCCATAGAGGGTGATGAACTTCTACTTTGTGGTAGAAGATAAGAGACTGCATGGAATACTGTGGGCCTGTAGAGGGTGATGAACGTCTACTTTGTGGTTGAAGACAAGTGACTGCATGGAATACTGTGGACCCGTAGGGTTGATGAAACTTCACTGTAGGAGGCTGAACAGCTTGTTCCAGTGAAGACAAATGGCACTAGGCTATCAAGAAACCCCGATCTATTATTTAGGAAGAAAGTATTTAGCATAGTTAAGGGCTGGAAAACTCCTTATTGTGGCCTTTTCACTGTTCCTACCTCTGAAAACTTTGCTCAGAAATGGCAGACTTTCGGCTGCCAAATTGAGAAGAATAGAGGTTCTTTTAGCCAACTCCTCTCCTTCTGCAACAACCCTTAAGGAAGAGTAGCTGGCCCTCTTATTTAGTACACTTGTGGCCTTTTCTCCCATCACTCCTCCTTGTACCGGTAATATGAACTATTTGATTAATTCTGGTTCGACCTGAATCAAGTACCATGAAATTCATTAAGCTAGCTTCTGATACCATTACCCCAGTTCTCATTCAGATTACATTTCTGGTTTGACATCCTGGTTGGTCCTTGAAGAATGGAAAAATGAGGATGAAAACCAATCACCAATTCCAGAGATTTAGTCAATTTTAATCCATTTTGAATTCAGAGTCACTCTAAAACTGTCACAATTCTTACAGATCACTGCGGTCTTGAGCACACAGAAGTTGGCTTCCAGCCACAAAGTGGAACAGAGTCCATCTTTGTAATTAAGCTTGACAATCTGCAAATGCATCTGAACAAGCGTGGCACAACTGCACTTGTACTCCTTGAGCTCTCAGGAATATTTTTGTTTCGTCTCACAAACCAACACCAGCTCTCGAAAGTGTGGAGAAGAGGCAATGCTTGTGAACAGCCTTCATCGAGTTGGACTCAAGAGGTTTATACTCCCCCTTTCGTTCCACTATCAGAAATGTTTCTTGAGGAGTTCCTCTTAGCTTCACCCTGTTCAATGCTTAGGTTTCCCGGTTTATGAATCTAATTCAATCTTATTATTTCCTTTTCTTTGCCTGTGACAACCAACTCATCAACAAATGTCTGATTAATGAAGGGGCATACACAAAGGTCAATTTGAAAGAATATCTACTTGTTGTTCCCAAGTGCATGTGCCTTAACTTACTGAAACTAAAACTCCAAGAACACAAAGATTACTGTACTGGGAGGAATTACTATCTTGGTGGACAACTGGAATGATTTCTGCTCCTGTACCCACTATGAAAGTTGGCAAACTAGGCTTTGGACCAGATTTAGATCTTGGTGGAGGGGTTACTCAATCACAACGGTGACGGAAATCCCACCCGCCAAAAAGTAAATCCCTTTATATGCTATGGGATTTATATTTCGGCTGACAGGATCTCCATCATCTTTGTGACGGAATAAACCGTCTGCCAAGATGTAACTCAGGCTCTTTGTCTTTAAGAGTTCTCTATCTCCAAAGCCACAGACTTATAAACGTATATAAATTTGCTTATTTTGCTTGTAGACCCTGCATAAAACACTTCCACTTTCTCCTATCTGCTTAAATAAAATAGATTAGGCCAAAAGGTGAAAGCCTCCGGCCTAGATTATGGTGATTCACTATATCTAGACATCACCAAATATCATACAACCAAACTTAAATTGACACAAAATGCAGAGCTATACTTTATCAAGTTTCGGTCTCAAGTGGCATAGTGGACAATAAACTATGGACTGGAATGCGGCTATTATCAGTGTCTAAGATTAATTCAAGCAATCTACCCATAATCTTTTTGTTTTCACTCAGTGCGACATCCTAAGTGCGACAGGTACGCCCTAATGTGGGTGATGTGCTCATTATGCCATAGGACTCAAGCTGCACTCAATCTGACTAAGCCTAAATAGGCTGAAACAGCTCTGGTGTTGCTTGAATTCTGATTCAGAGGGGACCTTGCCTGGCAGTTCAGGCAAGATTGTTCTTACTGGAACAGGACCAAGGCTGATTCTCACCAGGCTGGCTCCAGCCTAAGGTGGCATGGTGGGCAAAGAAAAGATGGACTGGACAGTGGGCAAGAGTAACTACCAATTGTAAATCTCTGCCAATGCAGGGATATATACCTGGAGGTAAATGTTTTGACGTTCCGAATGGGGCAACTCATTTATTTTGCTGTTGTAAAAATATCATAGATTTTGCTGGGTGACATTGGAGGTCTCGGCTAACATTTCGTGTTGTGACTACACAATGGGGCATCATTTTTAGGTCTCGGCTAGCGAAGGCTGCGCTTGCGCAGTCTCGCTTGCGAGATTTCATGTTTTCTAGTAGTGGGGCTTGAACCCGCACCTCTTCTCCATTGGCTGGCTTCCTAAACGGAGGCCAGCCATTGGAGGAGAGGGGCGTCTGTCCATTTAAGCCCCGTCTTTTTCGGATTCGGGGGTTTGTTTTTTAGTTTCTTTCTCTCCTCTGGAATGTAAACATTCCAGCCAATGGGAAGAGGAGAGAAAGAAAAACACGCCCCGAATCCGAAAATGACGCTGCGTTTCTCCGAGGCATTTCTGCTTGACCTCGGAGAAAGATGGTGGTGTTCATGGCGTCATCCCCGTCCACACGGCCCGGCTGGTGCTCGTCCCCTCCCCCTGCTCTCGGCTCCAGGTCATGCCGAACGTGGTTCAAAGTGGGGGTTAGTTTAGCTTTCCAGCTGCTCCTCTTTCTGTGGGTATTCGCACAGTACCTGTGTTCACGTACAATGTGCTGTGTGTGTTTATGAGCCCTGCATATGTGCTTCCCGTGTGTAGTAAGCAGCACAGTAGAAATGCAGGCAGTATATGTGTGCATGTGTACAGTATGCGTTTGTATCTATGCAGTATGGGTACTGGGTGCGTTTCTTCTGTGCACAGTATTTTTGTCTGTGCCCACTACTTGTTGACTATGTGTCCGTGTCCTCAGCGTGTGTGCGTGTCAGAGCAGTGCATACTATGCACTGATAGCAGAGCGCCTTCTTCTTGTGCGATAAGGCCGGCTGGAGTGAAAAGGCAGCATCCCTGAGGCACCGCCTCTGCTGAGGGCATCTGCGCATGCGCTGTGCGCCAGAAGAGCCGTCATGATAGGATTATCAATCGAAGACAGCGTGCGCCCGTACGTCCTCTCTGTGCGCTCCACCCTTGCGTAACACGAAGGTCTTGAGGTCAGACTCCCAGCGTCGTGCAGCGGTGTTACATAGATGAATGTTTGATGTCAGAAAAGAGGGTCGATAGTTGGCTAACGTAGGAAGTCCCCGTGGGTGATCATAGTTATTTGGGTCTGGTTTAGTGTCAGGGGCCTAGAAACACCTCATGTGCAACACAAATAGTACAGAGGAGTTATACTGCAAGTACTCAGTCAAGTACACTAGTTTGAAATTTCACAATAAACGATTTGGCAGACGGTTCTGTTTTTCCTCTCAAAAAAGCCCATTATTTCCAAACTTTTACTAATATTTACTCATCAAGGCACTGCACAGTGTGGGCCCCATTCACGAAGGTACTTAACTGTAGTAAACTCAGGGGAGGAATCTCCACTCTGAGAACTGCAATGTGGACATTCCACCCCGAGTGCAGCGACTCCGAACTAATAACTTTTCTACACATAAGATCATTTGTGAATCAGGACCATAGATTTGAGAGATCAGCCGACGCGTGTTTCGCTTGGAACAGAAAAAGGCCTTTGACATTTTTCAAGATGCAGCGGCATGTAAGTAATTCAGTTTTGAAGCTGAAGTCCAGTTAGGACTGATGAACTGCACCACACAAGGTCCTCACGTGAGCAAACATATCTTCTGAAGTGATCATGCACCTCTCGGCTTGGCTGCCATACTAGCAACACTTCTTAGAAGGGTTGCTATGCGTTTTATGGGATAGGTCTGCTCTATTTTAACAGTTTGTTTCACAGGGTGTTGGCAATCTGAGCAGAGAGGCCAAGGAATGCAGAGACGTTTTAAGGCATGGACAAAGTGGGCTCTGGCCCAGGGCCCCAGCCTTGCAAGGGGCCCCCTGATAAAGCCAGATATGTTCTGCAGAGTCTTGCGCTGATGACCTTGAATGATTTTTTAAACAGATTGTTGTAAATAGCGTCCTGGCAGTCATTAATAATGGTTGTTTTGAGGAGCATTGCGCAGAGTATCAGTGACAACCCACTTAAACAGGTAACTAACCACTGAATCGGAAGTCTGATCCTTGCGCTCCCCTCACCACATTGTGCGATCTTGGGCGAATCACGGATATGCCCCTATAGCTGGTTTCACATGTCTGCCAAAAAGTGGAGGCTCTTAAGAGGCCAATCATTTGTTTCATTATGGCGTATAAATTGATTTGAAATCTGCACAAATATTAGTCCTAGCTTACCCCCCCTCCTCCCCCTGTTAGCATCAAGCTTACATTTGTTCTTAATACATAAGGGGGGGTGAGGGTAAAGGTGGGGTGATGGTAACTTATCCTGCCCTCTAAGCGCTGCCCTGGCTTGCAGCCACCGGCTGGCCAGTCCATCCCTGGTAGTGCATTTTGTGATGGTATTGCTTAATTAGTTTGTCATTTTTACATGTTAAAACTGCATGGACAAAGGTTTTACACCATTAGTACCAGTTTAACACGCGAGTACAGCCATAAGCAACAAAGAGACCAGTTAACATTTGAACAGGAGGTGAAGTGGGTGCCACTTCTGCTTTGGCTCCCAAGATCAATGTGTATGTGTCTAGATCTATGTGTGTGTGTGGCTCTCTGTGTGTGTGTGTGTGTGTGTGTGTGTGTGTGTGTGTGTGTGTGTGTGTGTGTGTGTGTGTATGTGGCTCTGTGTATGTATGTGTGGCTCTGTGTGTGGCTGTGTGTGGCTTTGTGTGTGTGTGTGTCTCTGTGTGTGTGTGTGTGTCTCTGTGTGTGTGTGGGTGGCTCTGTGTGTGTGTGTGTGTGTGTGTGGCTCTGTGTGTGTGTGTGTGGGTGGCTCTATGTGTGTGTGTGTGTGTGTGTGTGTGGCTCTGTGTGTGTGTGTGGGTGGCTCGGTGTGTTTGTGTGGGGGTGGCTGTGTGTGTCGCTTTTTTGTAGGTGGCTATATGCGTGGTAGCTGTCTGTGTGTGGGTAACTGTGTGTGTGTGTGTGTGTGTAGGTGGCTCTGTGGGTGGCTCTATTTTGTGTGGGTTGCTCTATGTGAGTGGCTCTGTGTGTGTGGGTGGCTCTGTGTATTTTGGTGGTTTTGTGTGTGTGGCTCTGTGTGTGGGGGCAAATACAATAGGTCTCGCATTTGAGAGTGATTACGCTATTGACATTGTAAATAACAATGCTGTTTCTTTAAATGTTTTAAAAACAAAAACATAAACAAAAATAATGTCATGAGCAATGCCAATAGCTCTAACTTTAACAATGCCGAGACCATTGCATTGTAAATGCTTGTTAACGGGAGACATGTGGAAACACAGAACAGTAGCACATGTATCATTACCATTTGGATCTCTCTGTATTTTTGCTTCAAAATATAAGCCAGTGTGCAAGAAAGAAGACATTTTGCAAAATGCCCTCTGAATCACATGACAGCGTGGGTAGCCCCAAATTCAGAGGTGTACAAATACCCACTGTTACTAAAGTACCTTGTGCATATTAAAAAATAAAGCTTTCCTTCATGACCATGTTGCATTCATTTTTATTTTACCATATGAACTGTTGAATGGTTGGGACGCAATGAAAAACCATAAGCTGCAGCTTAGTTGTTGGCTTTGGGTATTACTTATTTTTGGACCAACTGCAAACCTTATATATACCCCCACAACACAAAGACGCAATAGTATATTGCTTTCGTAAACCCGTTATCGTGTCTAAAATCAGATGAAAGTTATCCCCAATTGCTACTAATTTTCATAATTATTTTAATTTAAAAAATTAGTTTATTTGGGATAACATTGAGGTATCTACAAAAATGACCCCTTGCTGAATTCAGAATGTTGTCTGTTTTTCGGAAATATATAGCTTTCCGATATAACCCATTAGGCCTCAAACCTGCTTCCACCACAAACTGCAAGTAAGTTGAAACCATGAAAATTAGGGGGAAGGAATACATCTAGAAGAATGAAAAACGGTGGTATTTTTTTATTGCTTGTTCCTTAAAACCAGGGAAGATGGTGATCCTAGCACAGCAAACCTTTTGTTGATGCCATTTTTTTACAACAAAAAAATATGTTCTCTTGCACAGCATTTTTACTCCATTTCTTCTTAAAAACATTAGCCACATTTTGGTAATTATCTCAGTTCCTTCCAGGGGAATCACAAACCCTGAATACTTTTAGAAGTCATAGGATGTTGGGAAAAAAGGACAAATATATGGCGTGGATACTTTTAAGTGGAAAATAGTTAACGTTAAAATGCGAACTACCTCAAACATCAATAAAAGTGCCTAGCACTGGGAGGGTGGGGGGAGAAGACTTAGAAGTCAGGGAGTTACACACCTTTTACTAAATGATTCTTCAGAGGTATGATATCTATTTTATTATTTTTATTTCTAAAGCGCAACACTTATCTTAAAGTGGATTTCACGGCGGTGAGTAGGTACCTCAATTAACTACTGAGAGAATACATCGAAAAAGGGGCCTCATATCATCCATTAGCAGGAAAATGCCAGGTTTTCAATCCATTTCTAAATTTGGTATTATCTTCAAAAGCAAGGAATTCCACTGAGCAGCGGCGAAGTACAAGAAAGATTGGCCACCCGATCTAACTTTCCTCATGCGCTTGGTTTTCGCTAGGGCCATATTACAGGATCTTAAGTCACAAGAGAGTTCATAAACTCCTCCCTGGCCTGAGGAATATCGGGGCCTTCATTGTGAAGAGCTTCTTGAGCGAAGCATGAGAGTTTGAAAGTAGCTCGCTTATGCATAGGCAACGAATGCAAAGAGTCTATGCACGCTGAAGCAGAGCCAAACCTGTCCGTCTTACATATTAGCTTGGCTCCTGCGTTTTGGGTAACATGCAATCTAGTAAAAAGATAGTCAGCCATGCCTACAAATAATGCATTTTCGTAGTCCATTCTACTTGTTACGAGAGCCTGAACTATGTTTTTTCACCAGGCTGTAGGTATCCTTTTGAACATTCTTCTCAGCAACTTAAGAATGCCAAAGCATTTACCACGTGTAACCTCGACATACTCTTGCATGGAAAGTTGGTAATCAATAATGACCCCAAGGTTTTTTGCCGATTTCTTGGGCAATGGTATCTCCCCTAATGTCTCAGGCCAGCAGGAGGCATCCCAAATCAGATTTCTCTGCATTGAGTTTTAAGCAGTGTTTCGTCAACCATCCTGCGTCTTTGGTGAGGCAACCCCGTAAGTTGCAACGGGTCTCATTGCGATCCTCCCTAAGTGACATCATTAACTGGGTATCATCTGCGTAAGACGTAACCACAAAGCCTAGCTCCTAATGATTTTTGCCAATGGAGCTATATAAACATAAAAAATAGTGGGGCTCAATGAGGAGCCTTGGGGGACCCCACAATGAGAAATAAAAGAAGGGTATCTGTAGGCAGTAAATTGCACTTTGTGGGTTGTATTCAATAAAGAGCAGCTATTCCACCCGAGGGCGTGAGAATGTAAACCAATCTAGTGCAGCCTGCCTATCAGCAGTTTATGAGCAAATGAGTCAAAAGCTGCCGACAGGTCTAAAGTTACATAACAGTTTGACAAAACATTCACCACCCCTCCCCCTCCCCCCCCAAAAAAAGTTGCAATTTTTTGTGTACATTTTATCTTGAAAGCACAATCACCATCAATCTTGCTTATAGGCTTCTGCATTTATTTGCATCCAATCAGGGCGTATTCTTACAGCATTATAGGTAGCCTCTAACTGTTACATTTTGCAAATGTGTTCATACGTGTATATACTGGAACCACTGTCAGTGATGCAAACTGAGCTCACAGCATTTCCTTAGAATTCTCAATCTAACAGTAAATGTTTTGCATTAAATTAACTTTATACAAAAGTTCAAACAAGCTATTGATATGCATTTTGCTTTAGTTGCAGACTGTCAGAATCCTGTTCAGAGGGCCACGGTTTAAGCAGGGGATACGGGGCCCAACCATGAGGAGGGATTAGGCCTTTTACTGCGGACGTCCTGGGGTCCGACCTACTATGGTGTCTGGTAACTGGGCCAAGTACCCTTCAGCACTGGACTCTCAGGAGTGGCGCGGGTCAAGCAGTCCAGGACTTCTCTGGGAGGAGGTACGTATAGGGTGAAGACAGGTTCACAAATGAAATACACCCAGCCACCTCAGTAAACCACTGTCTAGTCAAATACTTGCTTTTATGTAAAAGGCAGTATTTATCTACAGACACAAAGTATATTATGGAACACCACAAACAATATGCACAGTCTTCTTGTGGCAGGCCCACAAGCGTAACCCGGGTCAGCTTCTCAAGTCTCACCTCCCTAGCTAAGGACCATTGTGATTTTCCAGTTACAGGCTGTTAAATAAAACATGCACATATAGTTGCAAAAAGGAAGAACAGGGAGACTCAAGCGATAAGCGATGTGCCAGGGGCACTCTACATTCAGAACAGTTGTAGAAAAACAACAGTATCAGCGCTGTTTACACTGACTGTGGGTGTAACCCGAAAGAAATCGTGCACATAAGTGCTTGTGACACACAAGGTGGATGGCGCAAGTGACAAGTGACACAGAGAAGAGCGGCGCAGAGTGAAGAATAGTAAACTCTAACTTACTACGGGTCGAAACGCCGTTGACCTCCCAGCGCAACTTTTGGCGCTATTCTCTGGTTCACAAAATGTTAATCCTTTGTAATTCTTGTAAATATTCGTGAACCTAAAGTACCTTGTAAATATCATCACTATTGTTCACACCGCACCGCTGTTCGCTGTGTCACTTGCGCCGTCCACCTGGTCTGTCATGAGCACTTATGTGCACAAAGCTTTTTTGGGTTACACCCACATTCAGTGTAAACAGCGCTGATACGGTTGTTTTTCCACAACGGTTCTGAATATAGTGACCCTGGCACATCCCTTAACCCTCGAGTCTCCCTGTTCTTCCTTTTTGCAACTATATGTGCAGGTTTTACTTAACAGCCTGTCAAATATTGCCTGTTGAGACGTTATGTTTGTTACATGCAGGCATGTATGAGTCATTGTCTCAAGTGAATTACCATTGTTTAAACAAAGTATGTACTCTGTAAAGTTCAAAATGGCGCCGTTGCAATCTCAATAAAAGAATGTCAGATGTCATGCCACCACATCATAGTACCTCAGAGAATACCTGATGCAGCTGGTACGTTAAACTGAGTCACGTACCCAGGAAATCGTGCAAATCCGCATCCTGCCTGAGACACAGCCCCATGCGTCTTAACTGAGCAAACAATCGCGCTTCAGGTCGACTCAATGTCCTTCTCTTTAGTACAGTGGTTCTACCTCTATGCTGTGAAATATAACTGAAGGATAGTACTGCTTGTACAAGAGATTTTGTGTCATCGTTCATGACAGCTGCGAGGTGTTCCTGTATTCTCTACTTTTTTACAATGATAGGTGATGAAATACACAACATACTTAGAATTACAGTTTATATTTATAAAGTCACGGATCTGTAGCAAAATATCTACAAATGCTGCATTTACCACAAGTGAAAAAGCCAGGAGTGATACTTATGGCAAATCATCTGTTTGATCCTATATCCCTTCCTGTAAGTCTCAAGCGGCTTACGCTTCGTTTTCTTTTCATTATTGAGTCACAACAAATGCATTCCAATGTCACTCTGAGTCTGTCTAACTCAGGACTTATTGTCATGTTGGAAGTAGTTAGGTTAACCTTATTTCCTAAGACTGTTTGGCAGTTCTCGACTTCAATAGTTCTTTAGTGGGTTTTCGTAAAACGCCAGCCAGCGCTTGGGCTAGTATGGAGCAGATCTGGAGTCCATGTCAGTCAGTTCTGTTTGCAAGAGCTCCGCTACAGTGCACTTAAGCTATCATTCTGTGAGGCCTTTCTCATATAGGGTCGGGCCTGGGCTGGGTCTTCGGATGTGCAGCTTGTGGTATGGAAGACTGAGTTATACGTGGCAGGCTGATAGGAAACATTACTCTCAATTGTATCATCTTTAATGTATAAAAATAAGTCGAAAAATGGATGCCTGTCATGGTCAAGCAGAAGTTATTCTTTGGGACCAGTGCATATGGCTAACTCATTGTCAATGTACAAACCCGTTTGTGTGTACCAGCAATCTTTCAAAACAATTCTATACATTATTTTATTTCAAGCATCATCAGAGTGTTTTCATAGCAGATGGTTCATGATTATTTAGAATTGTTTATATTCCTTTCAGGCCATATTCTGTAGGGGTGCCAGTAGGCAAAGAACACATCCATTTCACAGCCATTAGTCTGTTTGGAAGGCCTATGGCAAGAAGCCAGGTTTGGGGCAATTTTATCGGATGACGTTCACAAAGCAGGAGACAGAACTGTCACCCAAACAACCACTCAAGTGCAAACCGCTCTGGGAAGAAGGGCTCGTCTATAGTGGACCCCCAGATCTTTTCCTGGTTGGACTTCAGCTGTGCGATCCAGAGACTGGCCCATCAAATTACCTGCTCTAACTTAACTACTGGTGCACTTATTCAGGTCTGGAAAGCAAGTCGTATGCCTTTTCTGTGGCTTTACTGTGTTCGGTTGAGTGAACGTACCCCGTGTTTCATAACAATGTGTGTAGGTTTAATGTAAACCACCAAACTATTAAAAAATAAAGTTGGGCTGAACTTGGGAGTTGTTTGGACGTGATAATATTGCAAGTGTTTGCTGTGCTATCAGCTGACTAAATCTGAAAGTAGAGATTTGTAAAACATCCAGATAAGCATAGGAACTTATTTAATTATTATAAAGCAGACAACTTTCTCAAACTATAACCTTCTCGAATTTATGCGAGTTTAAACATTTAAGGCTACACTAGGACAGGTTATGGAACATATGAGTGGCCTCTCCTGATTTCACAGCTCGGAGGAGCTCAGCCAAGAACCAGATGCGCCTAAATAAAAATAGTAACTTGTGCTTCATGTATGCCTCCATTACACACTTCTGTTGAATTGTTTCAAAGGGCAAACTGTACAATGCCTTTTTGAATCGGCAAAAGGTCCAATTCACAGACTCAGGCTGTCTGAGACTATAAAGGGTCCTTTTGGTGTGTATAAAACTCAAAACTGCGCTTTCGTAAGCCGTTACTGAATCCTAAGTTTGGTTTGCAACCCATTATTGATTCTGTATTTGGAAGTGTATTGTTTTGTGCATACCATATAAATATCAAACCAGAATGGTATGTATTGATGCTTTGCGACTTAAAACATTAATAATTTACCAACTCTTTGAGAATGTTAAAAAACATGGACCACCGCATACTCTTAAATTATGTTGGTTACTTTTTTTAAGTTTTCTTTTCAGCAAAATGGGACGCATTTTTTTTTTTTATGATTGCTTTATTTAAAAGCAATCACATCCCTGTGATGGCTGGGATTCATAGTGGGTCACCATTTGAGACCTACCTCGCTAACATTCATGAGGTAGGTCGAATTGCGACCCACCAGGAATCAGTATTTTGCAAACCGACCTATTAGTACATAGGTCGATGGCAAAATAGCCCACTGGTCATATAAAAATACTGGACGCAAAATGTGACCGGTATTTTGCGACAAGTGCTTCAGAACATCTGACCCAGGTTTTTTCAATAACAAGTAGGAGGATTTTAGATTGAGATGTCCTCCACATGACCGCGTAGATTAATTATTTCAAAACTAATCCAAACAAGCATTTGCAATGCAATAAGTCTCGCATTTGCTAGAGTTTGAGCTATTGGCATTGTAAATGATAATGCCTTTTATTTATGTTTTAAAAACCAACACATATATAAAAGGCACTGTCATTAACAATGCAAATAGCTCAAGCTCTCACAAATGCGAGACCTATTCCATTGCAAATGCTTGTTCAAGAGTTCTTCCCGTTATCGCTTCAAGAACGTCAAATGTGCACCTTCTATTATAAACACGTTTATTTAAAAGTTATTGTGTCTGAAAAAAAACTCATACGTTTATACAAATTTTTTTTGCAGACATACCAATTTGTCTGTCTTAAAATAAAAAGCGTACCATTTACTATATCCTGCACTTCCTGAAAGCTCTTTGTGGCGCCCTGCAGCTCTCCTTCATCGTTACAGTACCTCAGCCTATTGATTTCAAACACGATGTCCTATGAGAGGCTTGTCGTAGTGTTAGTCCAGTATTAAAGTCCTGTGGATAACCTTTCAGACATAAAAGTATCTGTCAGCTCAGTCGCTGCTACAGAGGCCGTATACAGCTACACGCACCCTCCTTTGGTAAGACTCAGAGCATTTCATTTATTTCAATTACTGCTTCCTCATCCCTTTCCTAATTGCTACCCTATATGTAGACCTTAAATGACGTGTTTCAAGTGTGGTGGATTAAGTGAGAAATGTCCTCTTTTCACACCCCTGCCCACTAACAACAAGTTCCAGCATCTCGCGAGTGCCGTGTGGGGCGGCAAACACCCTTTCTAAAAGTGAAAGCACGCAGGGCGCACTGCTAATTGAATGAAGGGGCCGCCATTGCCTGTGTCCCGGCAGCGCTGTGTGGGGTTGCAGGCACCCTTTCTAAAAATGAAAGTGCGCAGGGCACACTGCTAATTCATTGAAGGGGCCGCCATTGCCTGCGTCCTGGCAGGCATCCTTTCTAAAAATGAAAGCGTGCAGGGAACACTGCTAATTCAATGAAGGGGCTGCCATTGCCTGCGTCCTGGCAGGCACCCTTTCTAAAAATGAAAGCGCACAGGGCACACTGCTAATTCAATGAAGGGGCCGCCATTGCCTGCGTCCTGGCAGGCCCCTTTCTAGAAATGAAAGCGTGCAGGACACACTGCTAATTCATTGAAGGGGCTGCCATTGCCCGTGTCCCGCGAGTGCTGTGTGGGGTGGCAGGCACCCTTTCTAAAAATACCTCTGCATGCCTGCAGTCTCTGGGGTCGTGCGCGCTGAAATAGACGCCGTTAGCGTGCACATCGGCTGTCTGAAAGAGATGCCATGAGTGTGCACATCGGCTGTCTGTAAGAGACACTGTGAGCGTGCCCATCTCCTGTCCTCCTTCGACCACCAAACCGACGACAATAGGTCTCGCCAAGGCGAGCGGCGCATGAGCTGCGTCGCTAGTCGAGACCTAAAAAGGTCAGACAAGACCCACTGTTCCGCCTTCTTCACAACCAGACATAAGGAACGCTTGCTAATAAAATACCTAAATAATGAGTCCATCTATTCATACGGAACTGATGGCTATAACTGTATTGACAGTTGCCTACTTATTGCACATACGCTTATCAGATGGTGCCACAAGGCGCTGAAACTCAGCAACCGAACGCATTCTGGTACTTGTGGTCCTGTTTAGCTTCCAAACCTCCAACTGAACTAACTCAGCTGAAAACAATGATTTGAGAAAGAAAAGCCCAGGACTGGTGCAACATGTCTGTGAAGACATGGGGTCATCGGGTAACCTGACCCCTCCACTTCTGCTCTTGTTGTGCAATTAGCTCTTCAACATGCTGTTGTATCTCCTAGGTCTTAAATAAGGTGTGAGCATTCTGAAGAAAGCCCTCAAAATAACTCCATTCAAGCTATCAAAAAACTATAGCTAAATCCAGAAAAAAAACGTAATTCCTGCCTACAACCTCCCTGTCCACAATTGGTTATTTGATTCAAAGTTGTTCAGATCCAAAGTAACTCTTATTATTAAGCCAAGACCTACTGGACAATCGGTTCTCACTAAAAGGGCACATTAAGAACAAAGTAAAAAATGCTCAGTGGCTACCGTGCACCATTCTTAAACACACCCACAGTCGGAAGAAGACCTGCAACAGGTACTTCAAGCTTTAGTCCCCCAAAGATTGGACTATAGACCTGCTTTACTAACTGTCCAAGCATTCGTTTCTCCACATTCTAGCTAATCAGCCAGTACCATGTTAGCACAAAAAGCGCTATACTCAACTACATTTCCCATGGACATAGGGGAAATGACAGTCCGCTAATCAATGTCTTCCACAGTCTATAATCTACAATGCTCCTTATCCCCTCTTTCTTCACTGCCCAGATGTAAACATCAGTGGTCCTTCTTTTCTTATTCATTTTCTCATTCAATTCCAATAAACATTTTTATATTTAAAAGTTATCTTCCTCAGCACGCTTATTCGCTGCCTAACCTCCAATGCCACGATATTCTCTGATTTGCTGTTAGAGTGGATGGCCCTCACAGATGACCCTCTTCACATGGTAAGTGACCCGTCTCTCAGGGAGCCCAAGAGCATCACAAGAGATCCCCAGGGCTAATGGAGACAGCTAGCAGAGCTAGGGGGTGCTATACGAGGGCCGCGCTGCATGAGCTGTTCTCTTCTACCTCTCGCCGGACTGCGGCTCCAGGTCACATTGGTTTGCACTGCAGAGGCGTGCAGCTATTACAACTGAATTTAGTTTATCAGCCATCTCAAAGCATATGCCTAGCAAAGTATGTGCACTTAAGAGTGTTGAGGGTTCTTGATTTCGGGCAACAGCATACATGAGATTTCTTGCTGCAGAGTATCCCCAACCGTCTCTGGAGGGCACGGCCACCCTCAGTCCTGAAGGAGATGCAAAGATGTCAATGTTTTTGGCAAAAATGTTCAGAAGAACGATTGGCTGTTGCTGGCAGGCTTGCAGGACAAACTCCTGCATATAGTAGGCCCACTCGTTAAGATTCTACACATGGCGAAGGAGATGAAGGCATAGGGAAGCACCATGGCCCTGGTCCTCTTGTATAGTTGGGCCCAAAGAGCGCACTATGACCCTGTCTCTCGTCTCTGGATGAGTCAAAGAGCAATCGGCCTATTTGGGAACGCAGACTCCAGTGCCGTCTTATACCGGTAAACCTGAAGCTGGAGGACTGGCCCATCAGAAGCCAGATAAATATATTAAAAACATTTTTTCGAGGCAGGGACTGGTGGAGGCAAGTTACACATATCAAACCACTATGGTCACAAGTAAGTATGCGCAACAATGGGCGACAAACCAGGCCATTCAGAACATTCTTGACCTACAGAGGGAACGGTAGAGACAGAGGAGGCTGAGACATTTTCATGCCCCAGGAGGTTTATCTGGTAAGATTGATACCCTTTTGGCCTCCTAAGGCTTGGGGGGGGGGGGGTGGCTGGGGGCTTCCTACCCAAGTGGGAATACGGAGAGACCATGGATGCTGCAGATTGTCCTGTGTTTTCATACAGAGTCCGAGGATTACCCAGTGCAAATTGTTAAACCCAACCCTCTCCGGTTTTCGAGGAAGAATCAGCTCTTATAGACACTAAAAGTGCTAAAATCGAATGCAAAATAGCTAGTTACAGCCTTCATTTCACCCAAGAATATTCCTGGGTGATATTTTCCCACTAAACAAAAAGACAAAATGCACATACCAGTCATAGACTGGACATAATTCAACAAATGGCTCACTGATGTTTCAAGATGGAGGGCATCTATCTGTGAGGAAATGTCCTACTCCCAGAGGAATGTATGGTCAGGCTAGACCTCACCGGTGCCTGTCTTCCAGTCCCCATATTAGCTCTACATGGGCAATTCCTTCAATCAGGCTGGAGAGGGCAGATCTACAAGTTCATGGCACTGCTTTTCAGGCTGTCCTCAGTCCCTTGCCGTTTCATTAACTGCCTTCTACCTGTGGTGGAGTTTCTCAGGTTCAGAGGCACCAGGTCAATCATTTAACTGGATGTTATCTTGTTGATGGATCAACGCCCACTTGACCACAACTGTTGCACTCCTACACAAGATGGGTTTTGTGATCAACCAGGCGAAGTCACAACTGACACCTAAACACACCATTAACTTCCTGGGACTTGTCGGGCACAGAATATATGGGGAAGACTATACAGGGATTCAAAGCTGGATTGCTTTGCCATTGAGAACAAAACATTAGCACAGTTCTGTATTGCTGAAAAATGTGGGGCATAATTCCCTTGTATGCACATGAGCATATTTATATCGATTGCTGTTGTTATCTTGTTGAAAGGATTACATTTTACATAAGGATTTAAAATAAAAAGCACTTCCTGGGGTTTGTCATAAACTCAAGCAAAACCACACTCAGTCTGCCTGCAACTAAGGTATCCTCAATAAAGAGCTTAACAAGGCCCATCTGAGACAGACTTTCACTCAGACAGCAAGCCAGCTAGTGTAGGGTTGCTCTCATCTTCCATTCAAGCAATCTTTCAGTGAACAACTGTATTACAGGGACCTTCAGAGGATGAATTCCGCTCCTCTGAGGTACAGGTTCAATTACTCAGAGATGATCACACTGTCACAGGAAGCCAAGGCGGAGATTCAGTGGAGGCTGGATCACATGGAGGCTTGGAATGGGAGAGCAATTTTCAGCTTCCCCATTAACCTGATTATACAATCAGACACCAGCTTTTGGGTTTGGGGGAAACAGGTGTGGTGAGATCTCCATGGAAAGCAGATAGTCAAGAGGCTGAACTGAACCTACATATCAAGTGGCTGGAGCTCTTGATAGGATCATTCGTGATCAGGTCAATGATGAAGAATAGAGAATTTCACTGCATCCTGAAGATGGACAATGTGTCCGTAGACAGGTACATCAATCAACTGGGGGTTGGTAAAAGGGGGTTCCTCGGTCCAAGAGGCTGGCGGAGGATATGAGCTTCTGACACTTCGGCCTAGAATATCAGATTTCAGTAAAGACAGAGTTCCATCCCTATCACCAGAATGTGGCCGCGAACTGAAATTTCAGATTTATCAAGGACACCACTGACTGAATGCTAGACTGCTTGGTTTTCACCGCTCTCATACAAAGACAGGGACTGTGTGAGACAGACCTTTAAATCCAGGTTAGAAAAAAATCTACTTCTGGAATACTCACACTAGTGCAGGATCCTGGAGTCAAAGAAATGGATGCCTTCATGCTGGAATAGGTGGAGATTCAGAGGTACGCCCCCCCCCCTTGCGGGGATAGCCAGCCTCTGCTCAAACAAGGCGCCAGCAGGCCAATGTGATCTTGGTGACTCCAATTTGAAGATCGGAGTTGTGGTTATTGCTGCTGTTGCAGCTATTGTGGGATTATCCAGTGTCCTTGCCTCACATTTGAGGAACCCGAATGAATGTCAGGGGAGGCCACACTCCTTGGTAATGGAAGGTTCCCTCAGGTTGATGGCATGAAAGATTACAGGAGAAGATGGGTGATCCTGGAACTTTTGGGTTTGCTTCTCACCTCATCCAGCATGCCTGGGCAGAGGGAATCATCAAGAGATACCACTTTGCTTGGAGAAGATGGCTTCTTTGGTGTGTGAAAGGAACGTGCATCCAGGGGGAACAAATGGTGTGCAAGTTCTGAATTTCCTCTCTGAACATGGGGAAGCAGGTCTAATCTAGAGGGCAGTGAATATCTTCCAGTCAGCGATTTCTACAGGTCACTTTCCAATGAATGAAGTTTCCTTAAGAGAGAACATCCATGGCTCTGCATGCTCATAAGAGGGGGTAGGGAGGAACGCAGTCATGAACCCAGAAGTCACGTCATTCCTGCCTCTGGGATAGCAACCTAGAGCTAAAACCTTTCCTATCCTGATAATACATTTTTATCTAGACAGGAGCTTTAAGAAAAACTTGTTATTCTCCTATGCTTGGTATCTTGTTGGCAGGTGTTGGGACATAACGGCCCAGGATGTTAATGGCAGAATATTCCCTTCTGAAGGAGTATCATTTACCATTGCAAAAAAGACAATGATCAATTTGTTGCATCTTCCTCTCATGTTGTCGTGTTTCAGGTGATGGTTTATATTCTGGAGCATGAGGAGACTTGGAGGCAGCTGGAGGAAATTAGTAGAGTGGTAGGCGGATGCAACCGTTGTGGATTCAGAATAAATCCAGACTCAGAAATACAACTCATCTGTGTGGTTCTTGATTTAATACGTGTTCAATTTCTTATCAGGCATTTCTGTAGAGCCGCAAGCTCTGTGTGGTGCAATCCATCGAAGCTTACAAGTAGGGCAACCAGATTATGAGAAGCAACAACCGGGACAGGCCAGACATAACAGTAGGACTAGTGACTGGCAACGATCAAAGGACTGGCCAGATTTATACCTTGATCATTGCCAGCCATTAGTCCTACTTTTATGTCTGGCCTGTCCTGGTATGTATGCATGTATATTTACACATTCATCCTGCAAGGCAGAGTTGAAAGGCATGCTTTCCATTTCCATAGGTGCCTACAAAATCTGTAGTAGCTTTTGCGGTTTGTATTTTTCTTGTGGGCATGTGAATGTTGCCTTGTAAACGTGTGCCTGGATAAATGGGCGTAGATTTGCAGGGCTGTGTTTGTATAATATTAGCTATGGCAGGATCTCAAGACCTCCACTGTGAACACCTCTAAACTCTTCCCCACTCTGTCTCACCTCTGCTGGGCACATGCAGCTGACCTCCTGCTGCCTGAGGCAAAAAGGTGGATTGCACTGGTTGCTTCAGAGTTTAGACAGATCCCCCAGTATATTGCTGCACAGATTAGCAAATTTTATGTCACATATATAGAATTTTTTTAGCATTTTGTGGCACTTTATTTTGCAGTAATAGAGCTTTGGGTCAGCAATTCAATGTTTCGCCCTTTCAGAGCCACCCATGTCCCTCGTGGGCAGCGGACCCTTTGTAATTACATTGGTGCCCCCTCAGGGACCTCAGCGTGCCCCGTGGGCCCTGCGTGATTATATTTTTGACCTGTCAAGGCCCCCCACAAGTCCTGTGGGTGCCAAGTCCTGTGTAATTATATTTTTAGCCCTTCAGAGCCATTTGCTGTCAGCCCTGTGTAATTATATTTTCGTGCCCACAGGACTCGCATCATGTTCAGTGGGTTGCGGGCCCTGAACCAATAACCTTTTTGTCTCCTCGGGCATAACCTGTTGGTGCGGGCCCTCTTCTAATTTAATTTCCCCCTCAAGGCCCGCCGCGTCACCCGTGGGTGGCGAGCCCAATTCTCACATTTTGGGGGTCCAAAGCCTACCCCTGCCTCCCCCACCTTCCAACCTCCAACTGCCCCATGGGCAGCAGGACCACATAGGTCCATGCCCCCTTCCATTTCCACACCTTCCGTGCCCTGAAAGCCGGGTGAGACAATGGAAGGGGCGCACAGGCACGCTGGAGGAGTCAGACAATACTGCAAGAGGCCGGGGGAGTAATTTACCTTATCTTCTGTTCTGGTCTCTGAGCAGTCTTCCGTCTGTCCTCCGGTCTGGTGAAGGCTCAGTAAGTCCTATTCTCCAGTGGGCGGCAGGTGGCAGCAAGATGGCATTCCAGAGAACAGCAAGGCAGGAGGTAGGCAGGCGATGAGGAATATATATATATATATATATATATATATATAAACAAACACCTTGCCTGCCTACCTGTTGGAATATATAAACAAACACCTTGCCTGCCTACCTGCCGACTCTCTTTTTGTTCGCCTAGAGGTGATCACTGGGCCAATAAAAGAAGGTCGTATTTTTTTAATTTCCTGGGCACTTTTGTGGCAGATTTTTACAAAAGAACAAATTTAGCCATTTTTTTGCAAATCACTAAATTGTGAAATCCTGCACGGTCTGTTTGGTGGAGCTGCACATGCATTTCAATACTCTTTTGTAGGAAGTGTTGACATTTGTCCCAAAAACTGGGACATGTATTCAAAATTAGGAATAGTTTGGGATTCTGGGACAGTCCCCTGAAATCTGGGATTGCCTGGGGAAAACCAGGACATCTAGTCACCCTAATTATGAGGAAATTACTGGAGATCTCAGTCTAGTAGAGGGAGCACCAGCTGTTGATTTCACTCAAGAAGCCTTTCAAGGCAGTTTCTTTACCATCTATCGCTAGCGGGATACATGAGCTATGCAACAAACCTGGGATTAATGTATCCGGTGTGAGTGCACACTCAGCCAAGAGAGTAAGGACGCCCAAAGCCTTATTTTACGGGGGCTAAAAGATATAATGAATGGTCTTCAGAAATGTTACTTCAATCTGATCACTGTGAAGGGTTTACTAGCAGCTAGCAAGCTTTAAACATGCATAATGCTCGCCTATAATCCTGAAGTAGAATGTAAAATGTCCAACCTATTGAGAAGGATTTCTTCAATTCTATTAGGAATACAGAGCCAAAAATAATCCCATGCATGCCAATAGACTTGATTCAGCAAGAAACACGATTTTTTAAGTGAAAATTTGTTTTCCTTTAGGTGTCTGCCATCTAAAATTGCCTGTTCTTCAACATAAGTCAATGGGGAAAATACATTCATCCGATTTTTTCAAAAATCTACCACTTTCCAGTGAAACTGTAGGCAAGTGTGTTATCGCACCCGGTACTCATTGATTTTAAGGAGATCTAATTCTACCCATGAAGAGCTTCATTGATTAAATACACTGGATTAGAATGTGGCTTGGGGTATAGATGATTTGCATTTGAGCAGTTAAAATGTTTTTTCAGGAACGTATTAAAGGATTTAAATAGGTGATACGGTAAAATATTTACCCTATTTTCACACAGGCATTGGACAGAAGCACGAGTAAAGAGGACAAACATGTGGACAAGGTACTTTGCACAAAGAAAGATGCATCACTTAAATTCGTAGATTGTGGAAGAAAGGGATTGGTAGACTGCTGTTTGATATTTTCCCTGTGTTCAAAGGAAATATAGCTTAATGTTGGGATTGATGTGATAACTTGGTAACTAGATGACTAGCAATAAAGGTTAAGACATCTTTTCGTCCTTAATAGAACCAAAACTATCCTGCTCAGTAGTTAGCAAATTTTAAATGCCTATACTATAGAAAACAAGCATTAAAAATGCAATAGGTCTCGCCTTTGATTAAGTTAAAGCCATTTGCTTTGCTAAACAATACCATTAGCAAAGCAAATGGCTTTAACTTAATCAAAGGCGAGACCTATTGCATTTTCAATGACTGTTACTGTTGCATGGTGCATGCGGCAGGAGGGAGAGAATCCCGCTAGACACAGCACAGGGAGAGGGGGCTGCGCCAGAGACCCGGTGCAGCACACGCTGCTGGGATGTATGTCCTAAGGGGAAAGGGGTGCGCCAGAGCCCCCTGTAGTGCACAGGCTGCTGGGATTGTGTGCGGAGGGAGTGTACACCAGAGACCCCATGCAGCACACAATGCTGGGACAGTCGGGAAGGGGGCGGAGGCAGCAACAAAGACGTGGTGCGCCGTGCATACGCTGCTGGGATTTGGGCTATTCGGAGGTGGGGGTGGGGAGGGAGCGTGGTCGTGTATCTACAACATAGAACCGCTGGAGCACACGCTGCTGGAACTTATGCAGATAGGGAGATAGGGAGAGGGTGAGAGGCGGGTGTACCAGAGGGCCGCCGGAGCACACACTTCTGGACTGTGTGCAGGATATAAGCATGGGTGGGATGCACCGTAAGCCTAAGAGATCACACACTACTAGGATAGTTTGCATTAGGGGGCATTGGAGGTCCCACCTAAGACCTACTGGAACACACACTGCTGGGGTTGTATGACGGGGAGAGAGCATGGCAGAGAGCCGGTGCAACACACAGTGCTGGGAATGTGTGATGGGGAATCTCACCGGGAGGGGGAAAGGGGGTTGTGCGACAGAAAGAACTTGGAACACAGACTGCTGGGGGAGTGAGATGGGAATGTCATTGGGGTGTACACGGACTTAATATATCACACACCGATAGACCTGTATGTGAGGAGGAGCACCTGACGGGGGCACGCTTCGCTGGACAACCGATGGAACACACACTACTAGGACTGTGCAGTGGGGTTTATTAGGAGTGGTTGGTGCTCATCAGATCCATGGTGTGCGGCACGCAATTATGTTTTAAAGACGTGTACTAGGAGCATATGAGCAGGGACGGGATGAATGTAATGCACACAACCCGGACTGTGTTCCAGCGCAGCGGGAATACAGTGCCTGTCCTTCGGCTGGCCAGTGTTACCTGCACTAGAGAGATTGGCTGAAGGATAGGCAGAGAGCAGGGGCACATGGGAGCATGCTAGAAAGGGCGTGCAGATGAAAGAGTGCACAAGGGTTGGATCAGAGTGCACGATAGACTGCAGTGATGAGCGTTCTTGAGAAACTGCACCAGAGCTAGTTCAAGAGGCTGCACAGAAGTGCGCTGGGCTGCACCTGAGAGCCGCTCGTGGATGACCTTTTGAAATCGGTCTGCTCCTTTTCAAGCACACTCGTGCTTGTGCTGGCATCCGCCTTGCAGGAGTGAGCAGTGGCGGCGCGAGAGCCATATGTTTTCCATTAGCACGCGCGTCGCTGATCGCTCCCGCAAGGTGGATGCCAGCACAAGCACGAGTGTGCTTGAAAAGGAGAAGACCGATTTCAAAAGGTCTTTGTAGTGTTTTAGTACTTTAAGATGTTAGAACTTTAATAGTAGAATGTCTTTGCATCATATAGAATGTGTATAAAAAGTGGAATTATAGAATGTACAGGTATTCTGCTGAGGATCCAGGGAAGAGATACCAGCACCCTTTTTACTTTATGCACAGCCAATCTTAATAAAGAAGATTACTTATTTATTCAGACTCAGCTGCATCACTACAATTTTGGCGACGGGCTGGGCACAGTCTCTTCAAGCTTAGAGTTTGTCTGCAACCAAATTGTGCGATGAATGCCATTTCGGGGCGGGACTAAAAAAAAAATACAGAATAACCAAGAAAAGAACATGGAGCACAAGAAAACATCCCGTGAGTAACCTGAAGGTACCAGCGTGTATTTGAGGTGAGCCACGTGGATTTTTTTTTTCCTTATTCTGAGCAGAGAGTTGATCGGTTACCGCGTATGCAAGCCACGTACACAACTGACTTACTTTCAAACCCCGCATTCTTCGCGCTCCGCTTATTCAAACCCCGCAACCTGAGCGTTCTTTCTCCATGGCTGAGAGATGCTTGCTTATGACGACAGCAACGCTCTCGGACTGACGCCACTCACGTTGGGTCAGCGAACGTCAGCGCGCTTTAAGGTCACGCACGACGGCCATTTTGGAAATCGGGTTTCCATAGTAACAGGACTTCAACAAGTGACTTCGCTACGGATTAACGTTTCTTCACTGGATTTGCATTACTAAAGCTACGCAGCGATCTCTGATCCAGCTATTCATGGTATTAACATATATATATTTTTTTCCTTTTCATTCTCACATGCTTTTGGTGCATTTTCATTGCTGTTATTCACTACTTTTCATAAGGGTGCTGGGTCACAGACATCTACAGGTCAATTAACTCTTCAACCAACAAGTGCGCTACATTACCTTTTACAAGAACATCGTTCTATATTTTTTCCTCTACAACTACAGCTTTACGAAGGAGTTATTCAATTTGCATTCTTCTTGTTTTATTTTGCTCGTTTGCTTTTGAATTCTTATTCCGGTCATGCCTGATACCACAGGCAATAGCACAACATCTTGTGAACTTGTTGCTGCTGCAACTTCCATGCACATTAACACTCCGAGAGAATTTTTAGCCGTACCAGGAGAACCACCAGTGGCATGGACAGACTGGAAAGAGTACTTTTTAAATTACATTGCAAACATGGAAGATTCCAGCGGAAACTATTCTCCTGAAAGAAAAAAAAAAAGTACTGATGTATTGTTTAGGCCCTGAAGGTTTAAGGGTCTACAATGAATTACAAAAACATGAAAGGGCTGGGGGGGGGGTATATGGATGTGTTTAAAGCTGCAATCCTTGATTTAGACGACCACTTTTCCCCCTCAGTATGTATAGCTGTTACTAGACACAGCTTCTTTCAGAGAAAACATGATAAACATGAGAGTATTGAAGAATACGTATCAGCGTTAAAAAAAATTGCTAGCAGATGCAAATTTGCCCAGCTACATGACAAATTGATCAGGGATCAGATCGTCATGTATACCAAAAACAAGAACTTACAAGATAAGTTATGGGTTGAAGGTGAAGGTAGTCTCAAGGACATTATTGCCATGGTTAAGAAAGCAGAATTATCTGAACAATGTGCAAAAGCTAGTTTATCTGTTGATAAAAAGGATGTTGCGATGGTAAATAAGATTTCTGAGGAAAAACAAGTCACAAAAATTACAGAGATCCCAAAGTTGATGGGAAGAAAAAAGAAAAATTTGAACTCAGGAGAATAGGAAATTTAATATGTTATAGATGTGTTAGTCGTGTTCATTTGGCTAATTTTGTCAGATGTCCTGCAAGATCCGCAAAATGTCTTGAGTGTGGCATTGTTGGTCATTTTGCGAAAGCTTGCAGAAGAAAGACCAGCAAAAAATCCAAAGGTAAGGTAGCTTGTGTACAAGATTCTGAACAGTACAGTGATTCGATGTCATCTGATGAAGAAGTTCAAAATCAGTTTAACAAAAAGAAAAATGTGGTTTTAAATATTTCTGATAATTTTTCCACTAAACCCATTTGTCAAATGTCTTTAGGAGGTGTTCAGGTTCAGTTGGCTGCCAATTCAGGTTCGCCATACACTATCATCGCCAAACAGGTTTGGGAAGAATTATTAATTTCACGTATTGGTAGTGGGTTGGAACCTAGTGACATTGCCCCTCTGAAAGCTACACCAGTGAAACAATTGATATCTTAGGAATCAGAGTACTTGTTTTTCGATTCAAAGGTAGACATGCAACCGGCAAATTATACATTGCTAAAGAAGGACCTTCAGTCCTAGGATGGAAGGAGCAGAAACATCTCAACATCATTCTTGATCCTAACAGCAAAGAGCAGGTTCTTATTGCATGTGATGGTGAAAGCACAAAAAAATGGGTACTAGAAGAATTTCCTACTGTTTTTTCAGCTCAAATGGGTGGGCTTAAAGGTTTTACGCATAGAATTCTTCTGAAGGACGGTGCCATCCCCAAAATACACAAAGCTCGCAACATATCACTTATCGTTAGAAATGAAGTGAAACTTGAATTGGACAAATTATTGGAGAATAATGTTATTGAAACTGTTTAGGCTGCAGAATGGGTCTCTCCATTGGTCGTGGCTCGTAAGGCCAATGGAAAGGCCCGTTTATGTGTGGATTTGAGGTACTTGAAAAATAACATTCTAATAGATCAGTTTCCTCTTCCCAGAATTGATGAAATGTTGTCTCTCACACGTGATGCTACATTATTTTTAACACTTGATTTATCTGATGCATACCATCAAGTAGTTCTTGACCCTGAAAGCAGGCATCTGACTACGTTTTGTACCCCCTGTGGGTGTTTTAGATTCAAATGCATGCCGTTCGGATTAGCTTCAGCAGCTGCAGTCTTTCAAAGGCTCATGTCTAATTTACTAGGTCATATCCCTGAAGTAGTGTTTTTTCAGGATGACATTTTAATCATGTGAAAAAACAAATCTCATCACGATTCTAAATTAAGGGAGGTTTTGAAAATTTTAGAGATAATGGTTTAGTTGCTGAAGGCAGCAAATGCAAATTTGCAGAAAAAAAAATCACATACCTAGGGCATGAGATTTGTGACACAGGAATTAAACCCAAAGCAAAACTAGTTGAGGCAATTGTTAATTCTCCTGCGCCTAAGTCTAAAGATGAACTCCGGTCTTTCCTGGGGTTAGCGGAATTTTATTCAGTTTTTCAATCAATTCTCACAAAAAAACATATGAAATGCGGCAATTGATAAAACATAAGACCCCGTTTGTGTGGAGTGCCGCGAGTCAGAGGGCTTTTCTAGAAATAAAAAATGCTAACACCAGTGCACCCACTTTACAAGGTTTTGATCCTGTTGCCGAGACCTTTGTGACTACTGATGCCAGTGGCACAGGACTAGGGGGAGTTCTCTCACAATTGACAAAACAAGGTGTAGAAGTTGTAATAGCCTTTGCCTCACGGTCACTATCCCCTTGTGAGGAGAAGTAATCTGTCATAGGACGAGAAACTTTGGCCTGTGTTTGGGCGATGGAGCACTTCAGTAAGTTTATTTGGGGGAAAAAGTTTACCCTCCGTTCCGACCACAAACCTTTAACTAAGCTACTTACTACAGAAGGCCTTTGCAGAGCTTCAGCTAGAATAGCTAAACTTTCTATGAGGCTCCAGGGTTTTATATATGAAGTACAATATTGTTGCTGATTTTTTTTAGCAGATACAATATTGTTGCTGATTTTTTTTAGCAGAATGTCCTTACCACTCAGAGAAGTGGATCAGAGTACTTGGAATGATTTTTGTGTAGCTGGAATTTTTTCTGACTCGTGTGGTTTACAGATGGATGAATGGCAACAAGAGGTTGCCATGGATCAATTACTTAATATGGTGAAGGACAAAATTGCCAATGGATGGTCTAATGAAGACAAATCTGATCCACAAATTAGAGCATTCTGGGAAGTGAGAGAGGAATTAAGTCTGGATGGAGAGTTTGTGTGTCGTGATGAAAGAATCATTCCTCCTTTAGGAATGCGACAGAAAATTATTAAAGTTGGACACAAGGGTCAACCGGGAGTCTCAAGAACTAAGATAAACATCAAAGCATTGTATTGGTGGCCCAAGGTGGATTTGGAGATTGAAAGACTGGTACGTGATTGCGTAAGTTGTGAAGGTGCTGACAAAAGTCAGAAGTCACTTAATCCTCCCATGTCTTCTTTAGGGTGCCCAAAATTACCTTGGGAAGATTTTGCTTTGGACATTATGGGCCCCATAACCTGGCAAGATGGTCTATGTAAATATATTTTGGTCTTAGTTGATCTATTTTCCAGATGGATTGAAGTAAAAGTAGTAGAACACATTAACACTGCTATAGTAATTACATTTCTCGATGAATGCTTTATTAGAGAAGGGTTACCAGCTACGATATTAACTGACAATGGGGTACAATTCAAATCAGATGTTATGAAACAGTTTATGGGTGCCACTGGTATAGTACAAAGATTTACAGCCCTGTATCTTCCCTGGGGCAATTCAGTGGTAGAAAGAGTCAACAGAGTGGTTAAAGGTGCGCTGCAATTGGCTAGCAAAGAGAGGAAGAATTGGGATATGGAACTTGACAAACTAGTATAGTCTTATAGGATCACAGTTCATGATACGTGTGGTGAAAGCCCTTTTGGTCTAATGAGAGGAAGGATTCCCGATTGCAAAATTAAGCCAAACTGGATGGGTAGAAGTAAGAAATATGTATGGGACAGCACCAAGGTCAGAGAATGTATTTCCAATTCACAAAGTAAAAACAAAGCATATTTTGATTCTAAACATGGTACCAAGAGTGTAACTTTAGAAGTTGGGCAATTTGTCAGAATCAAATAAAGTTGGAAAACTGCAGCCTTGTTTTTCTGAACCCAGAAGGATCTCCAAGGTGATGCGTAATATGGTCATGTTAGATGATGGCAGTATTCATCACATGAGCCGCGTTGCAGTTGCACGACTTCAACATTCGAATAATGATAAAATTGTCAAGGAAAGGGAAATGGGTGGTGATTAAGTCCTGGCTGTAGTTCAGAATCGGGTACTACACTTGTGTTTACACCCAATATGCCACATGAGACCCCTGGTTTAGATATAGTGACAAAGCAGAGAGTTACACCTGGCGATTCAATCAATGAAACAATTTCAGAAATAGTGCATGATTCTGCCAATTGTGACTTTCCAACTACCTCAGATAATTCTTACCAGTCTGAACAGACTGGTTGCAAGGATAATATGCCCGTCTTTACGAGGTATGGCAGACGTGTCATTACACCCAAAGTTTTAAATGATTTCATATGTAATTAGTTCACTCAATGAAGATAGTCCTGTAAATAATAGTTTTTCTTTGTTTTGTTTTTTGGTTAGTGATTTGTTTTTTAAATTAAGGAAGAGGATGTGTAGTGTTTTAGTACTTTAAGATGTTAGAACTTTGGTTGTAGAATGTCTTTGCATCATATAGAATGTGTATAGAAAGTGGAATTATAGAATGTACAGGTATTCTGCTGAGGATCCAGGGAAGAGATACCAACACCCTTTTTACTTCATGCACAGCCAATCTTAATAAAAAAGATTACTTATTTATTCAGTCTTAGCTGCATCACTACAGTCATCTCCTAGAGCAAGACCTAAAAAGGACTTTAAATCTTAACATCCACATCACTGCACATGATACTATCATAGATATCTGCCAAGTTTCCCGGGTTGATGCGTGATTAGTTAGGCCAATCCCATGGTTTTTTTCCTTACAATTCTGGGACTTCTAGCAGTATTAAACTCAGTATAAAAACAGGACAAGTTTATGAATTCCAAAGGAAAAAAAACACAGGAAGTGTCTAACTAGGCAGCATGGGTCAAAATCATGTATTGCCTGATTAATTAAAATTGTTGTGAATTTATAAGATCCAAAAATACTACAAGGGAAACGGCAGCAATGGCCCAATAAAGCAGAACGGTTCTGTAATGAAGCTAGGTTCCACAGCTGCTGATCTCTCCAGCATGGCGCCCGAGTTGTCATATTCTTAAAACTTAAGTTAGCGTTCTAGATCAATACTACTCCGTCTCCCCTACAGAGCGCTCCAGCCTGCACCGTGCGTCTTCAGACATAGACGAAGGACCGCTATCAATGCGCTGCAGCTCGCGGCTCTGCCTGCAGGTGGCGCTGCGCCGCTTGCTCTCCCCTCCCCCGCAGAAGGCGCCGCTCTCGTCCCGGCTCTCTCGGGCGCCTGCCCCGCTCCTCGACGTCCGGCCCCTCCCACTGTGGTCTCTCTGGGCCGCCGAGGGACTGGTTAGAGAATACCAACCCCTAGGACCCCCAGCCGCGCGCGCAGAACACTTACCGGCCTCCCTCCGCTCACCGCTGCCTGGATCGGTCCACACCACCTTCCAGGCCCCGATTGGAAGAATGTGAGCGGCCAATGCGCGGGCGGGAGGGACAGACTGGCCATAGACCTAGAAAGAGGACAGTTTCAGCGACGCATGTCGCCATGTTGGAATGGGCTACGCGCCTATCTGTTGATTACCACACAGTGAAGGGCGGGCGTTGTGATTGTCATCATTAAATGCCTCTCTACGGTTCAACATCTGTCCCTGTTGCTTTACCGCACAGGGACCTGTTGAGTCTCGTGTAACTGCACAGCATCTGTATCCTCCCAGCTGCCTGGTGAAAGATGAGCACGAGCTTTGGGAAAGGAAAGGAGAGAGACAGTTTGTCGAGCTCAAGCTCCTTGCAGGCAAACAAATGTCAACATAAGAGGGAGGACTGGGGGTATTTAATTCAGAAAGTGGTGGGGGAACCCCATCTAGGGAAGGTATATACATCCGTTTTACTCACATCACATCCTGATTTTTCTCCTGCCCTGGCTGAGCGAGAACAGCTTGTTCGTGTTTCTTGCCCTGATCTGCGCCCTCAGGGCAGCAGTGGGCATGGCATTCACTACAATGTAAAATTTGCTATTCTAAATCCAGTCCTAGAATATTTGGAGAAAAATCACCTTCCCCAAATATTTCAAGAGGCTTATTTACTATTCTAACTCCAGTACCTGGAATATTTTGAGGAATGTTATAAATTCCCGAAATATTATTAGGATGGGCCGAAAAGTACGAATTTTGAATTAGAGAATACTGCTCAGGTAAATAAAATCTAGGAATAGGGCGAGGACACAGGACTAGGGGCCACTGCACGGCTTGGGTCATTCTCATGACACCTGTGGTGCCCTCTGAGGTAGGCAGAGACGGTTTTAGGAGTTCAATGCGTATTGCAGTGGGTAGGCATTACAATTTGATCATACCCCCTGGGGCACAAGGCTGCTGGCAGGCAGGACTAGAGGTAGATCACGTGAGTCAGGACTTAGTTCTTTACACCCTTGTTTACCTCCCTCAGGAGTTTGGAGGTGGGCAGGAGATTTAGTAGTTTATTTCAAGATCCTTGTTTGCTTTTTTATTGACTGGATGCGTGGGTAATTGGGCTTTCATACTCATGAAATCCTCACACATGAGCCCTGTGCTGTAAGAAGTTGATTGCTAGCTATTTAAACACTGTCCTCGTGAGTTATTTTGTTTATGTGTAACTCTTGAGGAGGGCAGCAAAGCATGTTGGCTTCTGATGCTGTGCTGGAGGTGTTTTTGGTAGCAGACAGGAGCTATTGTTCAGTGGGGCACACACTTGCCTTTGGTCTTGCATACTTCATCAGGACAAGGGTTCAGATTATGCCATGGGAGTTAACAGCAACTATATCTCACCTTAATTTCGGAAGACATTTAATACAAATCTGAGTGTTTTCAAGCTGCCTAAACGCTCTACGAAGAGAAACCATTCAGATTCTTCTTCAAGTTCCTCTCTGTATACTGTCTAAAATGCCTAGAACTGAGGACAGTATTAGAGGAATTGTTTTAGGGGCCTTCTCCGCTGTTAAGGTTCCTCCTGTTAAACATGTTGAAGACCAATGTTCCTCCATTTCCAGTTCTAAAGAGGGGGAGGGTTTGGAGCTAGTGCCTTCTGAATGTAAGACAAAAAACAACACAAAAAGATGATGGACTGAATGTTGAACATTGTCAAACATTTACCCCCAGTCACAGATCTGGGTTTGATCCATTGTTATTTTGCTCGCCATGTCATTTTAGTTTGGACCCAGCCATATGCAAATCATCCATGACCCTGTTCCTCATGTGAACTGTCCATCCCGAACTGCTAGGCAAGGTCCTCCCTGGACCGGAAGACAATCATCCTGGGACGAGTTTCGGCGCATCACCCGTTTGTGAGGGTGACTGGGGTTAAATGTTTGCATTGTTCAGCATTCCGTCCATCAATTGTTCCTTTTGCTTTTGTCGCCCTAAGTGGGAAGAGTATGCAGAGACGTGGGTCCCGTGCTCACTGCACCACTGGATTCAAGCTAGCCTGGCTGATGAGGGTGATTTCCCGAAACCGGTCCCAGGATGCTTGTTTCCGGTCGAGGGAGGACCTGGCCTTGCAGTTCGGGCTGGACTGTTTCCATGAGGAACAGGGTCAAGACCGATTTGCATATGGCTGGCTCCAAACTGGGGTAGTGTGGTGGGCAAAAGAACGATGGATTAAACCCAGATTGGTGTGAATGTTTGCATTGTTAAGTATTCCATCCAACATTTGTTCCTTTTGCTTTTGAATTTTAGAGAGCGTACATTGATCTGAGCAGGGTCAGACTTAATGAGTTTCCCGCTTGAAGAGCTTCCTAGTACTTCTCTAGAACCTGTTTTACAGCAGTTTCATCAACCTAAGCCTTTGGGTCTTCCTATAAATCAACATGTTTCTGATCTTAAGAGAGTGGAAGGTTACAGGCTAGATATCTGTCCCATGGTTCATGTCTCGATTGTATCCTTTGGAGGATGTGGCTAAATCATTTCCTTAGTCAGTTGCAGGGGACTCTTTGGTTGGCAGCCTGGTTGGCAGAACCTTTATGGCAAAGGAGACCATTCTTAAGGATCAAATTGAAAGAATATCGATTCTGCTTTAAAGAAATATTATGTGGGTCAGAAGGGGGATGGGAGCACACTGCTACCTCCCAGCACAGTTCGCCCCTTTGCATCCTGGTACATGCAGTTCAATTTAAATGCTTACTTGAAATTTTGCAGAGTGTCTCACCAAAGCTGGTGCAGGTTAGTGCTGTTAATCTCTAGACACATGTGTTTCTGGATTTCATCCTTCTTCAGTAGAGATACAACAAAATTCTTATGGGGTTTGCTGAGAAAGCTGCCACAATCCTCTCAGGTCTCTGTACCTCTCCCTGGCGCACAGGTGCCTCCCATGAGCTCGTCAGCCCAGTGGCTCAAGGGAGCCTTTTTGAAACAGAAGGAGGATGGGAGCACACTGCTACCTCCCAGCACAGTTCGCCCCTTTGCATCCTGGTACATGCAGTTCAATTTAAATGCTTACTTGAAATTTTGCAGAGTGTCTCACCAAAGTTAGTGCAGGTTAGTGCTGTTAATCTCTAGACACATGTGTTTCTGGATTTCATCCTTCTTCAGTAGAGATAAAACTAAATTCTTCTGGGGTTTGCTGAGAAAGCTGCCACAATCCTCTCAGGTCTGTGTACCTCTCCCTGGCGCACAGTAAGGATTTAAATTGAACTGCATGTACCAGGATGCAAAGGGGCGAACTGTGCTGGGAGGTAGCAGTGTGCTCCCATCCCCCTTTTGTTTCAAAAAGGCCCCCTTGAGCCACTGGGCTGACGAGCTCATGGGAGGCACCTGTGCGCCAGAGAGAGGTACAGAGACCTGAGAGGATTGTGGCAGCTTTCTCAGCAAACCCCAGAAGAATTTAGTTTTATCTCTACTGAAGAAGGATGAAATCCAGAAACACATGTGTCTAGAGATTAAAAGCACTAACCTGCACCAACTTTGGTGAGACACTCTGCAAAATTTTAAGTAAGCATTTAAATTGAAATGCATGTACCAGGATGCAAAGGGGCGAACTGTGCTGGGAGGTAGCAGTGTGCTCCCATCCCCCTTTTGTTTCAATATTATGTGGGTGTTAATCTATCTTTGAGGACTGGAATTTATTGAACATATGTTTCTCAGTCTCTTCTCTTGGATTTTAAGATTATTTACAAGGTTGTTCAGGACAGCTCAGAGTGTTCAGAATTTGAAGTTATGGAGAAACAAGTGGAGTTGTCGTCAGACATCTCATTTGACATTGTGCGAGCTTCTGCACTTGCTGGAGGTGCAATCATCTCTGCTAGAAGAAATCTGTTTTAAAATAGCCGCACACTGACGCAGCCCAAAGGCAGTCACCTTACAAGTGCCTTTTGAAGGACTTGGGTTGTTTGGCACTTGTCAAAGGGTGAGCTTACTTCCTCAGGATCTGGACGCGAAGATACAATGAACCCACCTCTCGATACCTTCAACTCTAACTTTTATACAATAGAGTATTGAAGTGATCAAGCGGAGGGAAGGGAAACTAGGAAGGGAACAGCTGGGAAGGAGATCTGTAAGGGAAATGGTTAGTGATCACCATGAAATACAAATAACCAAGTTCTAAACAAAATCTCATGAGCATCTCAGTGCTTCGTTTCAGGTATGCTTTCGCTAATAACATAATAAGCACATTCATGAAAATATAATAGCATGAACTCTCAATGCCACACTATATGTGATACATTGACAGCACGTATAAAGGGACTAAATGACTCCTATGATTTTTCTTAAACACACACTAGGTTAATGGGTCCCTGAGCCATTGCGTTAAAAGAATACTTAAATGTGCCTTCAAAACAAAATAAACAAGGTTGCCAGTACCTGCACAACAAAGGAACAAATATGATTGCTACTGTCCTAATCAGGGAGAAACGACTGTAAAAAGTCACTGCGCCGTTCAGTATTACATATGCAAATTCTTTCTACCAAAACGAAGTTGCGATGTGTCTCATGCGTCGTTCTGTATTACATATGCAAATTCTTTCTGCCAAAACAAAGTTGCGATGTGTCTCATGCAACTCCGTTATACCGTGTCGATGATCCTTACTTCAGAGTACGACCTACTCTGATATTCTTTCTTGCGCTGCCTATGCTGGGGAAAGCTGCGGGAGCCAGCGAGAGCCTGAAGAGGATAGCAGAGGCCAAGCGTGAATGCAGAGCTGACAAGGACTCAACTGGAAAACCTCATGGGAGATTCTCAGGCTTTAACCCAGAACCTGCAAGGTGCCAGCAGTAACTCAGAACCGGAGCAGAGATCAAGAGCTCCGTGCTCGGGAAGATTCCAAGAATAGTGAGCACGCAGGAAAGGGCATGGCCGATGACGTAGACGATGTCACGCTCTTCGTGAACGTCCCAAGCATGATGGGATTTGTAGTTCCTAGATGCAATTCACCTGTCACAATGCTCCTGCAATACAATAAATAATCATAAGGACCCCCATCACAAAGATTACAAAGAGAGGTAACATTTGGGAGGCATTGTGTTATAAAAGAAGATAAAGGCAGATAAATCACCTACCATGGAAACAGCACACCCACCAACGAGTGATGGAAGCTGCTTCATGAGCTTTGCCACAGCGCACCTTTGCACACAGTGGTATGGGAACACGTGTTACAGAGATGTGGGAAGTGAATGGGGCGGTCCCTAGACCGCGTACCACCCTAGTCCTGACAGCACTGATCTGGAGGAGAAGTTAAATAGGATTTCTAAAGAAGGGAAACCTTCTCAATCATTTTTTAAGAGTGGATGTACCTCTATCTCTCACTCCTTGTATTCCATCTCCTCTTTTCACCAACCATCAAGCAGGGCAGGACAACAATAACAGCAGCAGCAGTTCTCTTTCTATAAGACACAGAAATAGAAGGGTTCTAAGAATCAAGGGGACCAGAAGGGGAAAGTCTCTTCTCCTTCCGGCCTGGGAGGAATTTAGTTCAGGTGCTTGGGTTCGTCAAGTGGTGAAAAGGGGATACCTTATAAAGCTCTGGAAAATCCTGTATGCTCGGGGATCATTCCTGTGCCAGATCCTCCAGACAAGATAAGGCGATCAACTTTGAGAGAGGCAATTCTCAATCTTGTTTAGAAGGGTGCGGTGGTACCTGTCCCCAGATCAGAAAGGGTCAAGGGAGTGTACTTGAGGATGTTCCTGGTTCCCAAACCTCCAGGTCAATTCAGATTGATAATAGACTTGAGTGGGGTCAACAAGTGGATTCAGAAAATGCAGTTAAAATGGAGACTGTACAGAAAGTTATGCCTTTGATTCCAAACAAAACCTTCATGATTACCATGGATCTTATGGCTCAGATTTCCATAGTCCAATTCAGAACGCTCTTCAACAATATCTCTGGATTTTCGTTCTGAAGGAGCACTTTCACTTCTAAGTAATGCCCATAGGCATCAAATCTGCCCCAAGGGTATTTATCAAAATGATGGCACCTTTGGTAGTGCTCCTACATCTTCAGGGTTGGAGTGTCTTCCCATACCTGAATGACTGGCTTCTTCATGCCCCATCAGTGAGGGAGGCATTGAGGGGCTGGTAGGTTCTGAGAAATTAACCTATCATGGTCTCCTTATCAACCTAAAGAAGTGCAAACTGGATCCTTCTCAGGACAGGATTTTAATAGGATCCCATTTCAGGACGGATTTGAGCATGGTCTTTCTTCTAAAGGAGAGAGCGGTGAGATTGAAGGAAACTCTCATCACAGACTCGATCAGGACACAACTGCAATGGTAGCTGAAGGAGTATGCCTTGAGCGCAGAGTTTCCTCTTCATGCTCCACCAGAGAGGATTATAACCTCGGATGCATGTGCCTTAGGCTGGGGTGCAACATTACAGACTAAGGAGACTCCAGGGAAATGGTCTTTCAGGGACAGAGCAGAAACTTTGAACTGGAAGGAGTTATCAGTAATCATCCAAGCTCTCTTGCATATCTGAATTCTCATTATGAATCAGCATTTGTTGATCAGAAGTGACAACACTATGGCAGTGTTGTATGTGTACGGACGGTGGGGAACAAGGTTTGCCTCTCTCAGTCTAGTGGCCTTGAGGATTGGGGTTTGGGCAGAAACATCCCCTTTCCCTGAAGGCAATCCACATGAAGAGAGAAGATAATTTAGTGGCAGACAGACTAAGCAGGGTCTTCTCGTTTCAAATCCTGTCCCTCTCTCCACTGATATGCTCCCAAATATGTCTCATATTCGAAGAACCTTTTTTAGAACTGTTTGCTTCTTCAGAAGGCACTCATCTCCCAAGGTTCCACTCCCGATATCAGGATCCAGAAGCGTGAGGAGAAGATGCTTCGTCTTCACTCTGGCCTCCTCAGCTTCTATAGGCATGTCCACCTATTCCTCATTCCTTGCCTTCTCAATAGGGTCCAGAGAAATAGTGTGGATGTCATAGTAGTGATCACCGAGATGCTCTTGGGTCCCTCTCATAAGGAGCTTGGCGGATTTTCTTTGGAAAATCCTGTTGTTCCTCCTCCCCTCTCAGATCAGTGGGGCGTCTATCTCTTCAAAGACTAGCGCTGTCAGTCTGGACATTGAGAGGATTGGGCTCCATAGAAGAGGGGTGCCACAGCACTTAGCAGAGATTATTCAGGGTTCTAGACTTCCCTCCATGCTAAAATCCTACATTGACCATTGGAGGAGTTTTGAGGTTTGGTGTGCCTCCAAATGTATTGTGAAATCTCCTTTGTTCTTCAGGAAGGGTTTCAGAAGCAATTGGCAGTGGTTGCTCGAAGAGTCAAATAGGCTGTGAAAAGGCCTTTTAGAGAACCGTGACCCAAGTCCTGCCCTGAATTTGATTTGGTGGTCCAACTCTTGAAGAGTTTTTTTAATTTCTAGACTTGTTTGTAGACCTTCAGGCCCTCCCTTTGTACCTTTCACATCACTTATTTCACTATATTTAAACTACTTGTCTTAAGGTGGCATTCCTAGTGGTGGCTACATCTGCTACGAGGTTGCGGGAGCCGGGGGCATTGTTATGCAAATCTCTTTTCAGGATATTGGAGGATGGAGTTTTATTTACCCCATCACTTGTTTTTCTCTCCTGACTTAAGGTTGAGTTCACCTCAAAAGTAATTTATGTGACAAGGACATTAGGGACTAAGGATAATGAGATTTACTGGTAAGTAACCAGGTATGTCCTTCAACAATGACTACAAAAGCTGTTAAGGTTATCTCTGGCGATAAAGCAGTGTATTTTCATATTTCATCTTACGTTCCATAAGAGTTGCTATTTTAAGATGTTGTGTTTTTTGTATTTCTTTTAGCAACATACATCTTAAGTGTAGTGCATACAATGAAGTGAGTCACCTTTAACCGTGAGTTCAGGTTTTGGGCGTGTGTTTATGATTTGGCACGATTGAGAGCTCTGAAGGTGAGGATGAAGGCTGTGAAAGTTTCTCACTGTGCCTGTCATTGGGTCATAAAGGTGTTCAGACTATATGCACATCCAATCCTGGGCCTCTCTGCAGAGAGTGTTGGTCACGTTTTCCATTTGTAATTGTGGGAAAGGGTTTGCAGGAGGCACAGAGCTTTTGAAATATGGGATGTGTCAAAGGAAATGCAGTGCTTACTGGTGAGTGGATGGGCTGTGTGTGGGGATGCTGAAGTTTAGAAATAAATAAGAACACGCAGATGAGAGAGTGAAGCGATTTGCCCAAAGATTACCATAACCTTAGGGAAGAGTTTGGGAGCTGAGAATGCAAACTTATAAATGGTCACCCCACTACCCCACAAACCTGGACTATGTTACAATTGGGGATATGAATGTGGATGTTGTCCAAGCCCTGATTTTTCTCAAGTAGACCCTGCTCTTCCACTCGTTTCTTCCCCCCACTTTGCTTGAGGCTCCATGAATAAAGCCAGGGCAACCATTTCAAAGCTCCTTAGTGGGGTGAAAGAGAAGTGAAAAATATCAGGACTATGAGACTATCCTTCTCTACCAAATGAAGTCCCGTTGTCCTCTCTCTCCCCCTGCCCCCATCCAAGTTTGAATCCCCTTGGATGAGTCTCTGCCAGTGAGAGGTATGTACTGGAGGTGTTATGTGTAGGAGAGAAGAGAAAGGTGGAAGGACCCACCCAAAAACCCAGGGCTACTTTATGCTTTCGCCCTTCTAGCCCATTATACCCTTCACCCCGTTCCCTTAGATGGTGACAGCAGCTTGGCACATATCCTGGTCCCCATAAGAATACAGCCCAGAGTGGTGCAGCCTGTATTAGTAGGGCAGGAGAGGGTGCAGTATGGGACGATCTGTGCTGTGCCCCTATCCACCCAATACAGTGAAGTGCCTGTGATGTTTTGCTTGTCAAGAACTGGATAATAATACGTCTTCTGTCCCCCAAAGGACCACAGACACAGTAAGACTTGTACTAAACAATCCTTTACTAAAGGGACTAGAATATGTGGGCGTGAGCTTACCAGGGACCCCATAGTAGGATGAAGCTCAAACAGATATCTTGAAAAATGGCAATTTATCACTCTCCAGTCGTAGGAGGAAAACATTCACACAAACACACACACACATTCACATGCGCACCCACACACAGAGACACACACCACCCCTTCCCACACTCGCTCCAGAACAGAAACAGATGACTTTCCAGCACACATGAGGTACGTGCGAATAGGCACAGTGTGTCACTACTTGCTGGGCCCATCCGGCTACCAAGCTGCATAAGCAGCATGACATAGGAGCCTGTCTAACTGGCTGCTCCCACCAGTTAGAGGAAACCAGGCCAGTCTCGCAGGAGAGGCATCACACTCATATTTTCCTTCTTTCTTGTAGCGCTTTTGTTCTGAGGAATATTTAAACCTTTTCTAAAATCACATCTTCCTCTAAACTCCTCCGAAGCACGAGGATGTCCTGCTGAAAAGCTGCTCTTTGGTGAGTGTAAGAAAGTGGCTCTGTATATACTGCACCAAAGTAAGGTTCAGCGTGCACCGAGTCCACAGTCCCCAGAGGCTTGGCAGAGGCTAAAGTTAGATATAACCTTACTCTCTAAAGTGGTAGCCTGGTCGAGCAGTAAGGCAGTATCAGAGGACAGTGTAAAGCATTTGTTGTACACACTCAGTCAGCAAATGGTCTCACACACTCAAGAACTGAACTCTAGGCCAATTGTTTTGTATATAAAAATATACAGTTGTTTTATTTTAGAACCAACAATAGGTATCAAAATACTTTCTCAGAATGAAATGCTGTAGTTGAATACTTTCAAATAGAAATAGACTTTTAAATGCAATAGTTACAGTTATTGCAATAGGCAACACAAGTTAAACACAATTATAACATTGAGCTCAATGGGAGTTTTTAAGTAAAGGCAATTTCAATTACTTTGCATAGGCTTTTCTGACTCGGGGCTGGATCCTGGATTCAGCCCTGGTGCATTTCCTGTAAACAGTTGAAAGAAATCGTTTTTGTTACACAGGCAATTTTTAAGGAAAATTTGACACTTAGAAGAATTTCTGGCAAAAACCAGGCAATGTTATCCTATGGAGTAAAGTTTGGTTATCGGTTAATCACAGTTGTAATTAATAATAAATCAGGGTCAGTGCTGGGCACCAAGATCCAGCACTGGGATCTCTCCTGGTAACAGGTGAGTAATTTCATTTTCGTTGTTCGGCTGATTTTTTGTGAATATTTTAAAGTTTCAAAAATCGCCACTTAGAAGAATTTCCAAGTGAAACCAGTCAATGTTACCCTAAGGAGAAAATGTAGGTTATCGACTTTCAGGTAAGTGTCTCGACTGGCAGAGTTAAGGTTCTGGGCATAGACTCAGGGGTCTCCCAGGGTCAGGTAGGTACAGTTGTTATACCCTCAGCGGCACAGGGGCAGCCGGGTGCAGAGATAGTTAGGCCCAATGTTAGCCTAAGGCGGGCAGGGGGCCTTTGGTTGGTGGCTGCTAGCAGGCCGGCCACGCGGCTGTGGGAGCTGGGCTCCTGGTCACTCACACAGGGCAAGTGGGGAAGTAAGATAGGATAGATGTTGCACTTCCAGGGGCACTCGGGCGGCTGGGTGCAGGGTGCTTTTGAGCCGTCGGGCGCTCAATGTATTTTAATGGAGAAGCTGCAAGATGAATAAAGGCTGCAAGCTCAGGGACGGAGATTCTTCAGGTGCGACCACCACTTTGAGGGGTAAGTTGGGAAGCTGTAGGTTAGGTAGGTACCCAGTAGTTGGGCACAGGGGGCCGCAGGGCGCCGGGTGCAGGGGTGTCTGTTGGCGTTGGGAAATCTTACCCTCTGCTGGTCGCGGTTGGAGGGGTCCCTGGTTCTGAGGTTGCTGACCACTGGAGATGCCGGGATTTAGCAGGAGCAGGTTCGAGAGTCGACAGGCCTCTAGGGCTGGGGCCAAGTCAGTTGGTGTCGTCCTCTTGTTAGCAGCTGCACAGCAGGTCTTCTTTCTTCTTGTTCTTCTTTCTTGTTTCGGATTCGGGATCTGAGGAAGGAAGGTTCAGGGTGCCCCTAAATACTAAATTTAGGGGCGTTACAGGTAGGTAAAGGGCTGGGACCAATGGGTCCCTTCCCTGGGGTGGGTACACCCCCTATCCTGCCACTCTCCAGTGGGAGGGGGGCAGGAGCCTAGTCCTGATTGGGCAGGGCTCCCCATCTTCAAGATGGCGAGAGCCCAGAGATGTGCGTCACCTCGCCTCCCCCACCTGAGAGGTGGGGTTGTCAGAGGCTGGCACACCCCCGTTCCTCACTTGGGGTTTCCCGCCAGTCTTCCCGCCAGAGTGGGGGCTAGAACCGATGGGGACCAGTTGCTGAGTACAGCAAGTGGTCTGGGGAGGTTCACAAAGGGGGCATGCCTTTGAAGCTTCCCCCTGCTCATCCTGGGGGAGGAGACCTAGCGTCTCACCCAGGACGTGCATTGTTGCAGACCCAGGAGAGCGGATGGCTCTCTACCCAGGGGTCCAGCAACATGTCTGCTGGGTGGCAGCCTAAGCAGCCTCTCAGGCAGGACGTGGCTTGTGGGTTAGGTTCAGGGGGCAACTCTAAGTTGCCCTCTGTCGTGCATTGTACATTAAATCCCACACTGGCATCAGTGTGGGTTTAATGTGCTGAGAAGTTTGATGCCAAACTTCTCAGTCTTCAGTGCAGCCATCATGGTGCTGTGGAGTTCGTGATGACGACCTCCCAGCACCATATACTCTTAATGGCAGCACTGCACTTACAGTGCCCAGGAATAGACCTGGGTACTGTAGGGGCACAGGGCTCATGCACCTGTGCCCACACCACTGGCATAGGGAACCCAGCTAGAGGGGTGACTGAGGTATGCCCGGGCAGTGTGTTTGTGGGCATGGCACCCAGGGATGTGTACCATGTCGACTTTCTGTTTTGTTCTGCACCAAGACACTCCGCCTGCAAGGGCAGTGTGTGGGTGTCAGGGTACAGGGCCACTAAGGGTGGCACAATAAGTCACAGTGCCCTGGGTACCTATGGTACCATTTACCAGGGGCTGACCTGTGGCCAGAGATGCCAATTGGGTGTTGGTTTCAATACAGTTTTAGGGAAGGAACATAGGCCCTGGGCACCTGATAGGCAGGAGCCCTGGGGACACTCAGTCAAAGTACATCAGCAATTCAGCAAAAAATGCGGACATACCATGCAAGAAAGATGCCACTTTCTCACAGTGAGCTCTTCAGATGCCATATACATGATTCTTTGACATCTCAAAGCCACAGAGGCTAACCCCAATGGCAGCCTCCATGTTGGAAAGAGCACAGAGGAGGCAGAAAGGCAGCACAATGACATGACTTGTTCTTGTTCACTGTCACTTTAAGATTTTTCCTTAGCACAGGTTTTAGTCAATCCTGTTGCAGGCTTCAGTCCTCCATTGCTGTGTAAGTCTGTGGCCTGGCTAGAATCATTTGCACCCCATCGAGGCAAGAATAAAATTTACTACCGTGCCTACTCAACAAGCCTGGTCATCACAACTTGCCCCTACCCTGACCAACTCCTCAAACGGTCAGGTGGCTGACAGGCCTCAGAAGTGAAGACAACTGTAGCTGCATCAGTCCCATGGAACACGCTCCAGCGGATCTCAGACCCACCTCACAGTCACTCCTTCGCCACCCAGACTCATCTCTTCAAACTCCACTTAACTCAAAAACCAGAGTTCACTGTCCTGTCTCTCTCATCTCTCCTGATCCGTTACTGCGCCATGGGTGTACCTCAGTCTTCCTTCTGCCCACCTTATCTTCTGAGGCTACAATCAAGGGAAGTATCCCCTGGGCCTGCGTGGTGTCTCCCACTCTCCCTATCCTTACACTGTCCCTCTCTGCCCTCTATACTGCCTCACGCTATCCTCTTCCCTGTTCCTTATCAGCCCCTCACTTCCGCCTTTCCACTAACATGTCCATCATGGTTTCAGTTTGTTGACTTGTATCCCACAGCTACAGGAACCTCTTTTCCTTAAATTTGTTCTTTCAATGTATATTCAGTTTTTGCTGTTCAATTTATAGCACACACATACTTCACAGCGCATGGACGCTAAAGAAAACTGACAAATGAATACAACTTTACCCAGGTTGTCAGTTGCCCATATTCATTTAAAATCACTAAGGAGCTGTGGTGATGTGGTGCTTGGGAATGGTGTTCAGGAACGTTCTTTGTAGGTTCCATATTCCTGTATGGAGCGTATGGGTTTGAGGTGTTGGTAGTTTATTCCTGGTGCTGTAATGATCTAACACGAATAACCCACAGCTGCTGCATATACCCAAGAACTGCGTGTGATTTCCTGACATTTACAGGGGCCTCCCTGCTACATGGTCTGAGATCCCAGAGTAATGACCTGCAATTGAGTGGCTACTGCCCTCTACCTGGGCTCTGTGGGATTGGTGTTGGCGAAGCGCGATATCTAGTCAAGGGACAGGCTATTTTCCCAGTCTCCTTCAAGGGTCCTGCTCCTTGCAAGGTATTGCATGTTTACCTCAACTGAGGTCTTTCACTTTCATACATGTGAACATGTATGGAGTAACTGTACCTGTTTAATTATGTCAGGACTTAGTCTGAGGTTTATGTGTGCATTGGCTAGAGTGCATAATGGAGTCCTGTGAGAAAGTGCCATCTTTCTTGCATGGTATGCCCCCACTTTTTGCTAAATTGCGGAATGTACTTCGATTGAGTGTACCCTGGGTTCCTGCCAATCAGGTGCCCAGGGCCTATGTTCCTTCCTTAAACCACACAAACCCCAAATTGGCAAACCCTAGCCACATGTCAGCCCCTAGTAAATGGTACCCTAGGTACCCAGGGCCTTGTGACCAGGGAAGGCCTCTAAGGGCTGCAGCACTCATTGTGCCACCCTCAGAGGCCCTGTACCCTTACACACACACACTGCCCTTGCAGTCTGAGTGTCTGGGTGCAGGACAAAACAAAGAGTCGACATGGCACACATCACTGTGTACCATGCCCATCACCTACACTGCCAAGGCATATGTCAGCCACCCCTCTAGCTGGGTGCATTACGCCTATGGTGTGGGCACAGGAGCAGGAGCCCTGTGCCCCTACAGTACCCAGGTCCATTCCTGGGCACTGTAAGTGCAGTGCTGTCATTTAAGAATACATGGTGCTGAGAGCTTGTCAAACACGAGCTCCACAGCACCATATTGGCAACACTGAAGCCTGGGAAGTTTGGTATCAAACTTCTCAGCACATTGAACCCACACTGATGCCAGTGTAGGATTTAATGTACTAAGCACCCCAGAGGGCATCTTAGAAGATGCCCCCTTACAGCTAACTTGCAATCCACGTCTGCTCTGAGGCTGCCCAGGCTGCCACACAGCAGACACGTTGCTGGACCCCTGGGTGGGAGAGCCCCTGCTCTCCCGGGCCTGGGGTACACCTCTGAAGCAAGTTTAGTCTCCTTGGGAGAAGTGGAGTTTGCCACTGTGGCTGTGTGGCCCCCCAACTTAAAGAAATACTTACAGTACCCCTGGGTAAATGGAACTAGGGTAGAAGCTCTGAGGGATACAGGTGCCAGTGTCACTATGGTGAAAGACACACTGGTTTCCCCTGAGCAATACTTGATTGGGAAGTCTTACCCAGTCACCAACGCTGACAGTGTCACCACTAGTCATCCCATGGCCATGGTAACATTAGGCTGGGGGGGGGTTACTGGCCTGAAACAGGTAGTGGTCTCTCCAAAGTTGCCAGCTGCATGCCTGCTTGGAAATGATCTGGAAACCTCAGCCTGGGCTGAAGTTGAGTTAAAGGCCCATGCAGCCATGCTGGGCATCCCTGAATTGGTGTGTGTGCAAACCAGAGCACAGAGCAAGAGGAAGGGTGAAAAAGTAGGTTTGGAGCCTGGAATAATGGCCCAACCAACCAAGAGGAAGGGCAAGGAGACTGGGGGACCAGCTTCTGTCCAGCCAAACACTCAGAACCCCTCTCCCCCTGGAGAGGATGTAGATACCCCTGAGGGAACTGAGTCCATGGAGCTTGACCCTTACCAGGTTGAACTCTTGGGCCCAGGGGGCCCCTCTAGGGAAGAGCTGTGCCAGGGCCAGCGAGACTGTCCCACTCTTGAAAGCCTGAGACAACAAGCTGCTTCAGAAGCCAGGGGAGATGTCAGTGGTACCCACAGAGCTTATTGGGAAGAGGGATTACTGTATGCTGAGGCAAGAGACCCCACTCCTGGAGCCACCAGGAGGGTGGTAGTGCCACAGAAGTACAGGGAGTTCCTCCTAACTTTGGCTCATGACATCCCCCTAGCTGGACATCTGGGGCAATCCAAAACTTGGGAAAGGTTAGTGAGTCACTTTTACTGGCCCCAGATGCACCAAAAGGTGAAGGAGTTTGTCAGCTCCTGTGTTACCTGTCAGGCCAGTGGCAAGACAGGTGGCCACCCAAAGGCCCCCCTCATTCCACTACCAGTGGTGGGGGTCCCCTTTGAAAGGGTAGGTGTGGACATTGTGGGTCCACTTGAACCTCCCACAGCCTCAGGGAACAAATTCATTCTAGTAGTAGTGGATCATGCTACTAGGTACCCTGAAGCAATTCCACTTAGGACTACTACAGCTCCTGCAGTAGCCAAGGCCCTCCTGGGTGTCTTCACCAGGGTGGGTTTTCCTAAGGAGGTGGTTTCAGACAGAGGTTCCAACTTCATGTCTGCTTACCTAACACACATGTGGAAAGAGTGTGGAGTGCAGTACAAGTTTACTACACCCTACCACCCACAAACCAATGGCCTTGTTGAGAGGTTCAACAAGACATTGAAGGGTATGATCATGGGACTCCCTGAGAAACTCAAAAGGAGGTGGGATGTCCTGTTACCATGCTTGCTTTTCGCTTACAGGGAAGTGCCACAGAAGGGAGTAGGTTTCTCACCCTTTGAACTTCTGTTTGGTCATCCTGTAAGGGGACCACTATGTCTTGTAAAAGAGGGCTGGGAGAGGCCTCTTCAGGAACCCAAACAAGACATAGTGGACTATGTGCTTGGCCTAAGGTCCAGAATGGCTGAGTATATGGAAAAGGCATCCAAGAACCTTGAGGCCAGCCAGGAGCTCCAGAAGCACTGGTATGACCAAAAAGCTGCACTGGTTGAATTTCAACCAGGGCAACAGGTGTGGGTTTTGGAGCCAGTGGCACCAAGGGCTCTCCAAGACAAATGGAGTGGCCCTTACCCTATCCTAGAGAGAAAGAGTGAGGTCACCTATCAAGTTGACCTGGGCACTAGCAGGACACCCAAAAGGGTCATCCATGTGAACCGCCTTAAACTCTACAATGATAGGGCTGACATCACCATGCTGATGGTGACTGATGAAGAACAGGAAGCAGAGAGTGAGCCACTCCCTGACCTCCTATCCTACAGCCCAAAAGATGGGTCAGTAGATGGTGTGATTTTCTCAGACACCCTCTCTGCCCAACAGCAGACTGACTGCAAGCAAGTCTTGCAACAATATGCTAGCCTCTTTTCCCTGACCCCTGGTCTGACAAGCTGGTGTACCCATGATGTGGACACTGGTGACAGTGCACCTGTCAAGAACAAAATCTATCGACAGTCAGATCAAGTCAAGGAAAGCATCAAAGCTGAGGTCAGCAAGATGCTGGAGTTAGGGGTCATTGAGCCTTCAGAGAGCCCCTGGGCTAGCCCAGTGGTTCTGGTCCCCAAACCTCATCAACAGGGTGAAAAGAGAGAGATGAGGTTCTGTGTGGACTATAGAGGGCTCAACTCTGTCACCAAGACAGATGCTCACCCTATCCCAAGAGCAGATGAACTGATAGACAAATTGGGGGCTGCCAAATTTCTCAGTACCTTTGACTTAACTGCAGGGTACTGGCAGATTGGCATGGCCCCAGGAGCAAAAGAAAAGACAGCATTCTCCACCCCTGATGGGCATTATCAGTTTACTGTGATGCCCTTTGGGTTAAAGAATGCCCCTGCCACCTTCCAGAGGTTGGTGAACCATGTCCTGGCTGGGTTGGAGTCCTTTAGTGCAGCTTATCTTGATGATATTGCTGTCTTTAGCTCCACCTGGCAGGATCACCTGATCCACCTTGGGAAGGTTTTAGAGGCTCTGCAGAGTGCAGGTCTCACTATCAAGGCATCCAAATGCCAGATAGGGCAGGGCACTGTGGTGTACTTGGGCCACCTTGTAGGTGGAGGCCAGGTACAGCCCTTACAACCCAAAATCCAGGCCATCATGGACTGGATAGCTCCAACAACCCAGACCCAAGTCAGGGCATTCCTTGGCTTGACTGGGTACTACAGGAGGTTTGTGAAGGGGTATGGGTCCATTGTGACCCCCCTCACAGAACTCACCTCCAAGAAAATGCCCAAGAAAGTTAACTGGACAGTTAGTTGTCAAAAGGCTTTTGACACCCTAAAAGAAGCAATGTGCTCAGCACCAATTCTAAAAGCTCCAGATTATGCCAAGCAGTTCATAGTGCAGACTGATGCCTCTGAGCTAGGGATAGGAGCGGTCCTATCCCAGACCAATGATGAAGGCCAAGACCAACCTGTTGCTTTTATAAGCAGAAGACTACTCCCTAGAGAGCAGCGTTGGAGTGCCATTGAGAGGGAGGCCTTTGCTGTGGTTTGGTCCCTGAAGAAGCTGAGGCCATACTTGTTTGGCACTCACTTCCTAGTTCAAACTGACCACAGACCTCTCAGATGGCTAATGCAAATGAAAGGGGAAAATCCAAAACTACTGAGGTGGTCCATCTCCCTACAGGGAATGGACTTTGAAGTGGAACACAGACCAGGGACTGCCCATGCCAATGCAGATGGACTTTCCAGGTTCTTCCACTTAGACAATGAAGACTCCATAGGACAAGGTTAGTCTCATCACCTTTCGTTTGGGGGGGGGTTGTGTGAGAAAGTGCCATCTTTCTTGCATGGTATGCCCCCACTTTTTGCTAAATTGCTGAATGTACTTCGATTGAGTGTACCCTGGGTTCCTGCCAATCAGGTGCCCAGGGCCTATGTTCCTTCCTTAAACCACACAAACCCCAAATTGGCAAACCCTAGCCACATGTCAGCCCCTAGTAAATGGTACCCTAGGTACCCAGGGCCTTGTGACCAGGGAAGGCCTCTAAGGGCTGCAGCCCTCATTGTGCCACCCTCAGAGGACCTGTACCCTTACACACACACACTGCCCTTGCAGGCTGAGTGTCTGGGTGCAGGACAAAACAAAGAGTCGACATGGCACACATCACTGTGTACCATGCCCATCACCTACACTGCCAAGGCATATGTCAGCCACCCCTCTAGCTGGGTGCATTACGCCTATGGTGTGGGCACAGGAGCAGGAGCCCTGTGCCCCTACAGTACCCAGGTCCATTCCTGGGCACTGTAAGTGCAGTGCTGTCATTTAAGAATACATGGTGCTGAGAGCTTGTCAAACACGAGCTCCACAGCACCATATTGGCAACACTGAAGCCTGGGAAGTTTGGTATCAAACTTCTCAGCACATTGAACCCACACTGATGCCAGTGTAGGATTTAATGTACTAAGCACCCCAGAGGGCATCTTAGAAGATGCCCCCTTACAGCTAACTTGCAATCCACGTCTGCTCTGAGGCTGCCCAGGCTGCCACACAGCAGACACGTTGCTGGACCCCTGGGTGGGAGAGCCCCTGCTCTCCCGGGCCTGCAACAATGCACATCCTGGGTGAGGTGAGAAATCTCCTCCCCCAGGATGAGCAAAGGGAAGCTTCAAAGGCATGCCGCCAGTTGGAGTTTCCCCAGGCCACTGCAACCCCCCACTCTGGCGGGAAGCTTGGCCGGAAACCCCATACAAGGACAGGGGATGTGCCAGCCTGCCCACCCCACCCCTCAGGTGGGGGAGGCGAGGTGAAGCACATCTCCGGGCTCTCGCCATCTTGAAGATGGGAGGCCCTACCCTATCAGGATTAGGCTACTGCCCCCCTCCCACAGGAGAGAGGCAGGATAGGGGGTGTACCCACCCCAGGACAAGGACCCATTGGTCCCTGGCCTTCACCTACCTGTAACGCCCCTAAATCTAGTATTTAGGGGCCCCCTGAACCTTCCTTCCTCAGATTCCAGATAGAAAAACGACAAGAAGAGCAAGAAGAACAAAGACCTGCCCTGCAGCTGCTAAAAGGAGAAGAAGACACCAACTGCTTTGGCCCCAGCCCTACCGGCCTGTCGACTCTCGAACCTGCACCAGCGCGGCATCCCACGTGGCCAGCAACCTCACGAACCCCGGAGGACCTGGCTACCTTTTAGCTCTAAGCCCCTGGGACTCCCACGAGTAGAGGCTCTACTCAAGAAACCTACTTGCTATCCCTGGCACCAGCCCGGGACCGCGGACCCAACACACTCTGCACCAGCCAAGCCTGGCCAGTGCCGGAGTGGACAAAGACCCAGAGGACGACCCCACGGCGACTGTGACCCAGAGTCCGGCACCCAAGGACCCCCCTCGACATCCCGGAAGAAGCCTGCAGCCTCAGAACCAAGTGCCACCCCAGCCGCGATCAACCAGAGGGTAAGATTCCCGACGTCAAAAGGCACCCCTGCACCCGGCGCCCTGCGACCCCCTGTGCCCAATCCCGGGGTACCCACCTAACCTACAACTACCCAACTTACCTCTCGAAGTGGTGGTGGCACCTGAAACATCCTCGTCCCCGAGCCTGCAGCCTCTTTTCAAACCGGAACATTCCCATTGATTTCCATTGAGCGCCCTAAGGCTCAAAAGCACCCTGCACCCAGCCGCCCGAGTGGCCCTGGCAGTGCCCTATCTACACTAACCTACTTCCCCACTTGCCCTGAGTAAGTGACCAGGAGCCCAGCTCCCACAGCCGCGTGGCTTGCCAGACAGCAGCCACCAACCAAGGCCCCCCTATCCCTCATAGGATAACATTGGGCCCAACTCTCTCTGCACCCGGCCGTCCTGAAACCGCTGAGGGTGAACCAACTGTACCTACCTGACACTGGGGGACCCCTGAGTCCATGCCCGGAATTTCAACACTACCAGTCGAGTACTTACCCTTAAACCGCTAACTTCATTTTCCTCATAGGGTAACATTGACTGGCTTTTTCTTCAAAAATCTTCTAAGTGTGAACTTTTCAAAACTGCAAAAATTCACCAAAAATCAGCCAAGTGACAAAAACGAATTTACTCACCTGCTCCTAGGTGAGCTCCCAGTGCTGGATCTTGGTGCCCAGCCCTGACTCTGAAAAGTGTTCACAACTATACTTACTTCTAACTCATTTTTCTCCCATAGGAAACCATTGTCTGCTTTTCTGTGAAATTTCTTCTAAGTGTCTACTTTTGCAAATTTGAAATATTCTTTTAAAATCGTACCATTTCTGCAAATGAAATTACTTACCTGCTTTTGATAAGGACCCCAGTCCTGGGTCTAGGCACCCAGTCCTGGATTACTAAAGTAACGATAAAGTACTCTACCTGCAATTTGAATTTCTTGCCATAGAGATCCATTGAATGTCTTCTGTGAAATATTTTCTAAGTGCTAACTTTTGAAATAGCTAAATATTATTTAAAAATCATTACAGTTATTAAGTCGACTTTCATCACTTGATTCTGAATACTGACCCCAGGCTGGTTCTAGGATCCAGACCTGGAATTCCAAAAGTAATCTGAAAAGTAATTTATTACAAATAACCTGAATTTACCATTGAGCTCAATGCATTGTTATGTTTAGGAAATAGGATTGTTTATTGCAACCAACTGTGACTGTTTACACAAAGTTATTGCTTGAAACAAAAGTATTTATATTCAACCTCTCATTCTGAGAAAGTATATTTTTACCCCCTTGTGGTTCTAAAAATAAAACAAGCATATATTTTATATATACAAATCATTGGCCTAGAGTTCAGTTATTGAGTGTGTGAAACCATTTGCTGACTGGGTGTGTACAATAAATGCTTTACACTGTCCTCTGGTACTGCCTTACTGCTCGACCAAGCTACCACTTTTGAGAGTAAGGTCATACCTAACTTTGACCTCTATCAGCCTCTGGGGGACTGTGGACTCTGTACACCCTGTACCTATTAGGGAACAGTATATACAGAGCCACTTTCTCACAAGTCCATTTTGTTCTCTACGTGTGTGTCTCAACTAAATAGGGTGGAGGGCTTTGTATGAGCCTGCCCAGGCCTGAACTGACCTGTTTTCAGTTTAGTTTGTGGCTCTGCTGACCTGGAAGCCTGCCTTTTACATTCCTTTTCAGTCTTTCAGCCATATAAAGTGATAGTGCCCTGGTATGGCCTAGCTGCCTCCAGGACGTTTCTGATTGGAGAAGCCCGCAGAATTTGAAAGCTGTTGGCTGGCTGACACTTGTGCTCCAGGGACAGAACTCTGCAAAGAGCTGTCTCATATCCATGCAGGAACTAAATGTGGACCCAAGAACCTGGGAAGACGCTGGCTTGTCCCTTTGTAGATGTCCTGCCAGGCAGGACATCCAGAGAATGACTGGAGTGAGAAGAAAGACTATGGGAGCCATTGTGGAGCTGCACGAGTCCAAGAGCACGAGGTCCCCTCTTGTAGCTGATTAAGGGCATACGTTTACACCATCTGGGTTCCAGGGAAGGAGCCATCGCCATCTGCTGCTTCTGAGGATGAGGCGCCATTATCCTTCAACTTCCATGGAGGAGCATTGGCCATAGACTCCCAACGTTAATTGAAAACATAGCACCTAGTGCGTGAGCACTGAATTAATATTTGGCCCAGATCTTGGCCAGGAAGGAGTTATAGAGTTCTGGTTTGTCTTGTGTTGCAGATGACCCAGCTTAGGGAATTTCCCTAAAACCTTTTGCTTTTTCTCCTCCTGTTTTTTGCTGATTCTCTTTTCATGGCCTTAGGACTCTGAGAGCTTTTCCATGGTAATACAATGTGAATGCACACGTGCCCTTCCTACACATGCTAGGAAGTGATGCTTGATTGGTTTAGGTGTTTTACTTGTGAAGGTATACCACATACCCAGGGCAGGTACTGCACTGGCTCATGGTGGGACGCAGCACTGATTGTGCCACCCACCAGACTAGCCTTTCAAATATCTATCAAGCCTGCCATTGCCGGCCTCTGGTTCGCAGTTGTGCCTATGCACAGGTTGAGATTTCTAACTCATTAGCCAACTCTGAGTGGGCCTTCCACTACCACTAGAGCACCCCTAGGGTAAGCCCTGAGGGGCCGAGCAAGTGGTAGGATTAAGGCAGGGCAGGTACACAGGGGTGTTTCCTGCCCAGGAAGTGAAGAACCCCCATGTGGGTTTTCCCTACCTAGGAGGTCAGCTCTTTTCATGGGATGACACCGGGGTTTTGCTGATTGTCTTTCTGTGGCCTAAGGGCTCTCGGCACTATCCCACTGTGTGCACACCCTTCCAACACATGTTAGGAAGTGGTGCTTACCTGATGTTTTTAAACAGATCTCAAATCTGCCAGCAGGCCTGTGGGTGCGCACTTGCACCTATGAGGTTTTTAAACATATGTCAAGCCTGCCATTTCAGGCCTTAGTGTGCGTACTTACACTTACGCTCAGATTGGCCTTTCTAAACCACTGGCCAATCCTGAGGGAACCTTTCACTACCACTAGAGCACCCCTAGGGTACGTCTTAAGGGGTGAAGCAAGAGGTAGGTAAAAGGCAGGGCAGTACACGTGTGTTCCCTGCCCAGGTTGTGAAGAATACCCATGTGTGTTTTCACTGCCTATGAGGTTTGCTCTTCCCATATGCTAACATGGGGCATTGGTTGAAATGACTTCAAGCTGCAATCATGGCTTACAGTGGAGCAGCCTCATACTGTTTCCTATCATTGAATTCACAATGACAAACTCTCTCCTATGGTAAAGAGGATTTATCAATAATAGCTTAGAAATGCCACTCCTAGAAAGTGGGCACTTCTCTGCTCTAAAACTCTTTGTGTACCTTTTAGTTTCACTCCAGTCCACACTGGAGGCTGGGGGATCACATCTGTGCATTCTCCAGCGACAGCTATAAACATTGGGCATGCATCTTGAACAGACCTCTGCATTTGAGGGCCTGGTTGGATAGATTGGAGGCAGAGGCTTTGCTACTTGGCCTCTGGGAAATCAGATCATTACCCCACTAAAGATGAGAATCTGAATTCCACAGCCTAATGGCAGACAGGACTGAAATGTAGGGGAGACATCTGTGGTTCAAAGGGAAACCCTCTGAAGCACCCTCAACTTCAAAGGTACACTACAGTATAACTACTGGTGCCCTACTTCAGCATGGTAGAGATACACTTGTGGGGACGTTCTGCTGTTGATCCTGGAACTGCGTGGTGCATAATGCCAGAGGAATCTGTTGTGCACAAGGAGTATTACCATTGGAAGGGATCATGCACCCTTCCTGAATAGCGTCTGAGCGTCTGGCCTTCGCTGACTAATTGCTGCTGTGTGGCACCTTCAAGTGTGCTCTCAAAGGGCTTGTTGGCTTGCTCCTTGTTCTCTTGTGGAGGTCTTAGGGACATCAAAGACCTCCCACAAGCGACCCACACCGTCTACTTATGACAGATGGAGAGCGGTGCCCTCTCAAGTGCCCACATCGTCTGCTGGATTCCAACTGGTAGAGCAGTGTGGAACTAAGACTTGTGCCTGGAGACCAGATTGCCTTGTGTGCATTCCCAAAAGTACCGCCCACATCTACGGATTGTGGTACCTGCAACGCAGGGCCTCAACTCGCATAAGCATCTTGGTGGTGAGCGGATTCCCTGGTTGCGGAACCCTGCATGGCCCGCTTCGTCGATCGTGCTGCATCTCTCTCGTGCGGCACACAGACTGCATGCTCATTGTGTGCAGTGCCCGATTCACAGGTTGCGACCCTCGGAGGTGAGGGCATACCTATAGTAGTGCCTCATTCTACCTTGTGCTGCACTGCTTAACTTGCACCTGTGTGTGTCACTGTGATTGTCTGATTCGACCCATATAACATGTACCAGACATTGTGCCTCATTTCCAGGGAGGTACGGAATTTGCAACTCTTCATTGTGTGTGACACGAACTGTCTGGTGCGACTCTTATAAATGCTCACCAGATGTTGTGGCAAATTTCTAGGGAGATGCGGAGGAGCGGATTTATGTTTCATGGAGTCCAGATTTCCTGGGTGCTACTTTGGTTGATGTGTGTTTGACAAGGAGCCTCTTTTTTTACGAGAGGCTCCCCTGCTTCATCCCCCATTCATTGATTGTTCCATTTGTGTCCTCAGTGTGGCAGACCAACTGCCCTCTCCTCACCCATCCCGATGACCCTGTGTTGCCAGGTGATATTGCCCGGATCGGGCCTGACTGGTGAGAGTAATTGACTGGGCTCAGGAACACTAAAGAGAGCAATCAGTAGCTGGTCAAGAAACTGCGTGACCCCCGTGTTTCTATCATCCTGAACCCGCTTTTGCTCCGCATCCCTTAAGTGAACTTCCCACGTAGTGGCCAAACCCCCATTTGTCAACTGCTGTCTAATCAGCCCTGCTACCTACCCCATCTTCTTCCCTGGGGCCCTGACTAAGTGTGACTTCAGCCATCATCGGGCTTGTATCAGGGGGAAGGTTTTCTTTATCTCTAGCCTGTGGTTGTAAGGTAGTCAGGGTTAGCTGAATAGTGGATGAGGGCTTGGGCCATGGGGTTTGCATGTGCATTAACAACTGACCAGCCGGATATCAGTTGCACTGCATTACGGTGCTGTGCACGTGTGGGTGTGAATGCGCTCCATACGTACCAGCCTGATATCCGTAGCACCGCTTATCAGTGCTGAGAGAGTGTGTAGGAGTGACTGCTTGTTGTTAATTACACCGGATGGCGCTGTTGCTTTTCACGTTGTTTCCCTGCCAAAAGAATACTACATTTGACATTGTTTTTTACCCATGCAACCTTGGCCCATGGTGCTGTTTAAGAGTGCTGTCATTATCTGTGTGTAGACATTTCTGATATCGTTGTGAAATGAGCTGCACCCTATAACTGTGGTATTGAACTGTTATAATTGCCAAGGTGGGCCTAGTTCTGACAAGGTTTCGCACTGCATAACGGTGCTAGAGGTAAAATAGGATCTTCCCCAGTATGCATATTACTGATGTATTTTTAACACGGATGGGCCTAGTACTGCTAGTGATATTTCCAAGTGTGATTTAAGCCCAGAAATACATGATAGTCATGTTGTGTAAATTATTGTGTGTTGAATAGAAACTTTTTTCACGTACACCATGGGGCATATTTACAAGAACTGATGCATCAGCACTGATGCGTTAGATCTCATGCGCCTGTCTCAAATGCCCCAATGAAGCCTTATATGTGCTGTATTTATAAAACAGTGCTCCATGGTGGAAGGATTCATGGATGCATCAGAAATTGGCGCTACAGGCGAGTCCCATGTTAAAAGCCCTGCGTCTATCCTTACTCCTGGTCAGAGAAGGCGTCGGGATTTTGGCGCAGTCAAGTCATAGAGTGACGCAGTAAAAAGTTGTAACTTTCACTGCATCAGTTCTATGTGGCTTTTAATGTGGGAACGCCTACCCTGTATACGTTATACCTGGTGCAGGCATAATGTGACGCAGGCCTCCACAAACGGACGCATTGGGCCTAATGCGGCAGTTTGTAAATATGGAGCGGTGTGGAGAACTAATTGTGCCGCCGCTGCATCAAACAAAATGGCGCTCCGGCAGCGCGAGCTGCTTGTAAATATGCCCCTAAGTATGAAGTCTCTTTTGTGACTCTCAGTGCATTTATTGTGAATGAATGCTGTGCCAATGCTTTACACATTCCCTCTGTGATATGCCTGACTGCTCAGTGCCAAGCTACCGGAGGGTGTGCGCAGGTTATACAATGAGTGTACTCGCCGGCTCCCGACGGAAGTGGTAGGTTCTGCCTGGCTAGGGCCTCGCCTCAGCCAACCAGAACATGCCTGCTCCAACATCTTGTGTATCATTATTATAAGTGTATTAAAGTACTTTTCTTTGTCTGAAATAAAGCACTAATTGGATCTTCAGTTGTGAGTATTTAGCCCTCATCGGCTCCGTGAATAAGCCATGGGCCACTTTGGTAATTCAGTTTGGATCTATCAGTAGTGTGGGCCAGGATATCAGTGGTACACAAGTCAATGTGTCAAAATAAGAGCCCTGTAACCCCTGATTGCACAGAGGACACAGGTATCTAGCCTCACATCATCCCAATAGCTAAATCCCCTTTCTGGTTATATAAGCTTTTACTTCAATAATTTGTACCTTGACTTCTAATTTGTTTTTACAATCCTAATGAATGCACCTTCTGCCCTTAGATGCCGCTGATGGCACCTAGAGACCCACGTGGGGGTGGTCGGCGCTTTAAAAATGCTGTTAGTCACTGATGTCCAGACCGAGGGTTGGAAAACCTTCTTCCAGATCACGTGAGAGCATGACATCTAATCCACAGCTAGCCCTAGCTCCATTAACATTGCTTGAGAATAGAGTCCATCAGCAAGCTAGTGCCCAAGATGTACCTAGACAACCGCCATCAAATCCAGCTGTTCCAAATGCTTTATTAACTAACCCGGCTTTTGGCCAGTTAACAACTAGCGGGATGGTGAGAATAGTGTCATGGAAGGTGGCAGGCATAAGGGGGAAGTTGGATCACCCCCACTGGCTAGAATTCATCAATCATCCCGATATTTGCCTGCTGCAGGAAACATGGAGTTCATCTCCTATATTTATTCCTGGGTTTAAAGCATTCCATAAACCAGCTATTCCTTCTAAACATGGCCGGCCGTCAGGTGGGCTTCTCATATTAACAAATATCTCAATAAATTGTAATATCAAGTAACTGGCCAGATATCCTTGGGGTCAGGTTAGGCAATGGAAAGGGCACGTTGATTGATATGTATAATGTCTATGCCAGATGCAATAGAGGAGGAAGCTCTCCCACTCTTCATGCCCTGGACAATCTGCTGGAGGCCAGGTATGATAGTCACCCCCTAATAGTTGGAGGTGACTTTAATATCACCTTTGAGCCACTTGACTGGCTTGATTCTATTGAGGTGAGCGAGGAGGATAAAGTATGGATGGTACCACCCTTAGAGCTCCCTCCAATCAAAAATGGTCACAAGCAGCACTACAGCTAAATGCTATAATAATAATAATATAACCTTTGAGTATAGGTTAAGGGCCACCAACGGGAGAACCAGCTCTGACAAGGGGGGGGGGGGGAGAGGGTTATAACCTTTAGAGGGCCAAATGGGGCAAGCATGATTGATTATCTACTAGTGGACCTTATACTATGGTCCATAGTCACAGACATGGCCATCGTCCTGTCCTGCGATAGTGACCATGATCCCCTTAGTATGATTATTGAGCATCCATGGGACGAAAAGGTGAGGATCTCCTCAACTCCTCTAAAAACCAAAGAGGTAATCCCAAGTAATGACAAACGCCGACTCAAATGGCCTGTTATTATGGTAGATGAATCCAAGACCAATTTAATTAAAAACGATATAGTGAGGCATTTGGAGTCCTTGTCTGTAGTCAACGAGGATCTGACTACTCGACCCAGAAGTATTTCCCTGCATACAGATTTTTTTGAGCACCTGGCTAGCGCCTATTTTGTTTCCAGCAACAAGAGTAGACCAAAGCAGGGAGAACAACTGGAACAACCTGTGGTTCGACAAAGAGTGCAGGGCACTGAGAGGGAGACTATCTGTAGTTATCAAAAATAGGGACATTCCTATGATACGTGAATTAAGAAAGGAATATAAGCAGGCACAACATAAAGCCAAGAGGGAATGGGACGAGAGGAGATGGGAAGATTTTGGGGAGGCTAGTCGACATCCAGATAGTAGGATGTTTTGGTCACTTGTGGCCAAGAGCAACTCTGAAAGATCACTTCCCCTGGCCAATAACATCCCAGCTGTGGAATGGCATAAGCATTTCAGTGATCTGTATTCCATCATAGATACCCGAGTCCGACCCCAGATTCCCAATGACTTAGGCCACCCAGCAGTTAGCCTTTCGTTCACAAGGGAGGAGATCCTGTCCTCTCTAGATGCAATCTCACTTGCCAAAGCCCCGGGCCCGGATGGTATCCCTGGTGACCTCTTTTGCTCGGATAGGGAAAACTGGGCTTTATACTTGATGTCATTAGCTAATGACATAGCTGAAGGGGGAGGATTCCAGACTCATGGAAGGGGGCCAAAGTGATAGCGATCTTTAAAAAAGGGGACAGGTCGAAGCCCTCCAACTCCCGCCCGATCAGCCTGATAGACTGTGCACAAGAGGTCTTCTGCTGTTCCCTCCTAGCTAAGATCCAGGATTAGATTGATGAGAACCACATCCTCTCTCCACTCCAAGCGGGGTTCCGGCGGAAGACGGGTACTACCGACCAGGTGTTCCGTCTTGTTTTAGTGTTTTGGAAGGTAGTTGTGCTGGGCAAGGGCAGCCTATATCTTGCCTTTATTGATTTAAAAACAGCCTTCGACCTTGTACCCAGGGACTCACTTTGGCAGGTGCTCAGGGATTTGGGGATGCCCATGTCAATGCTGGACCTCCTGATCAGGCTAAATGAAAATAACTTTGCCCGCGTGAGATGAGAGGATCAGGGACAAAATACAGAGCCCTTCCGAATCCAGTGGGGGGTCTGCCAGGGCTGCGTCCTAGCCCCTACACTCTTCTCCCTATATGTTACCCAAGTAGCCGAGCTATTGTGTTCCATCCCAGTCGATGCCCCGTCATTAACAAACATTGAAATCCCTACACTCCTATTTGCTGATGACACACTCCTGGTCTCAAAAACACCTATGGGCCTCCAGAAACTATTAAATCATTTTAAAGTTTTCTGTGATGAAAGGGGTCTGGTCATCAAGACCAATAAAACCAAGTTAATGATGAGGAACCCACACAAGTCTTTCAAAGGGAAATTGTTCCTGGATAATATTCCACTCGAGAGGGTTAGCTCCTTTGACTACGTGGGCATCAGGTTATCTGAGGCAATGGCTTGGAAGAACCACTTGAAGAAGGCATCCTTGAAATTCTCTCAGATTACTGGAGCTCTAAGGCAGGAGCATCGTCTGTCATACACCAAACCGGTAGCACCTGCCCTTAAACTGTAAGGCAGTGAGTAGTGCTCTCTATGGGGCGGAGCTATGGGGCGCAACAAATGTAAGTGACCTCATAGTAGTGGAAAACAAGTTCCTCAGGAACCTGGTATTGCTCCCCCAAAGTAACCCCCTGCTCCCTCTCAAACTCGATCTGGGTATAAAGCCGATCAATGACCTGGTGAGACTTCGCCCATTGCTTCTTTTGCATAGATTGGCCACCACCCTAGAATTAGCATCGTATGCCCCAGCCTTCAGTGAGGTTTTAGCCCTAGACACTATCAATAAGATTAGCTGGATCAAGCATGTAGACAACCTTCGGACAAGTATTGGCTTGCCGCAACAGGTTATAGGCCATCCACCCACCTATACTAGGGACCATGTGAAGCAACTTTATTGGGCATGGGTTGACCAGAATAAATTTGCACAATCCAAACTGGGCTCCTTAGCTAATACCTTTATGGATTTGAAACCCAATTGTTACCTGGAAAGCTTTTTTGAAGTCATCAAGGTCCCAGCCGATAGGAAATTGTACATCCAGTTTAGGCATCAAATCAAATCAGGGGCATTTCTTAAGCGCGCAAATCACTCGAAAGTCTCATGGCGCTTGTGGACAACTCACAGGTCAACTCAGAAAAGAAAAGAAAGGGAAAGGGAGGGTCTATTAGTTGTCGAACAGCCATGTCTTCAGCTTCCTGCGAAAACAGTTGTGATGATGATGGTGCGCAAATGTAGTAGCAGTTTGTTCCAGAGGGCCAGTGCAAGAAAAAAAAAGAATCTTTCTCCTTTTCTAGTAGTACGGATTCTGAGAGGTGTGAGAAGTGATTCATTGCTGGATCTCAAAGTCCTGCATCGCTGGTACCAGCTCAACTTTTTGGCACAACAGCCGGGACCTCTTCCATACATATTTTTGTGGGTTAGACATAAAGTCTTAAAACGGATTCGCTTTCTAACAGGAAGCCAGTGCAGAAGCCTAAGGCTAGGAGCCAAAGGGGATCTTGGCGGGAGGTTAAGTACAAGCCTGGCCGCAGTGTTCTGCAGAACCTGAAGCCTAGAGAGAAGCTGTTCATTTATTGAAGACAACAGGGCATTTCCATAGTCCATGCGGTTTATGATCAATCCCTGGACTAGTGGTTTCCTGGCCTCCATCGGAATACATTTAAAAACTTTGCGTAAATTACACAAAATACCGAAACAGGATCCGATTATATGGTTGGTCTGGTTTTTCATTGATAGTTTGTTATCCATTTGGAATCCTAAATTCCGTACCACCTGTTTTGGGGTTGGGCAGGGGACTAGATTTGGAGGCCACCAATCGTGAGACCAGTGCTCATGAGCCTTGCCAAAAATTACAATCTAGGTCTTGCCTCCATTTAGTAGTAGGTGATTTGTGCTCCTCCACCTGTCAACCTGGGACATACAGTCCTTAAAACGTGACTTTGTTTCTGTTGGGTCTGGACCAAGGATGATCAGGATCTGAATATCATCGGCATATGACACTACTTCAAAGCTGTAAGATTTGATCACCTTGGCCAGCGGGGTCACGTTAAGATTAAAAAGTGTCGGGCTCAGGATAGAGCCCTGCGGCACTCCAGTCCTAACTGGTCTGTTGCATGAGACGGTGTTTCCCACCTGTACTGTCGTGACTTGGTCAGTTAAATAGCTTTTGAGCCACTTTAGGGCCTTCCCCCTGACACCAATCTCCCAGAGCCGGAGTTCGAGAATGCTGTGGGAGATGGTGTCAAAAGCTGCTGATAGATCTAGCAGGACGAAAATTAATGACTGCCCTCGGTCCATTGCTAACCTGATGTTAGCTGTTACTTCTACCAGGGCTGTTTCTGTACTATGGGTGGCCCTGAAACAAGATTGTGAGGGGTCGAGTAACCCGTGACTCTCGAGGTGGGTAACAAGCTGTTTGTTAACCAGTGACTCGAGTATCATCCCCAAAATGAGGGAGCAACAAAATAGGACGATAATTAGAGGGAAGTTTAGGGTCTGCGGTGGACGTTTTGAGTATTGGCTTGACTCTAGCGACTTTCCATATCCCTGTGCAACTGTGCAGAGTCTTCTGGATCTCAGTTTAATTGAAATCAACAAAGGTTCTCCTTGGATGGTCTTGTCGACAATTGGATGTGAGGAGCATGTTTGTTCCTTTGACCTGCTCAACTGGATGGTTGACATTTCCAATTTGGAAGGTTTGAATTTCTTACTAGAATCAATGTCTTTTCACTTGGCATCCTACATCCTGGGTCCTGGCGACACGCTGTAATTGGATACATTTTTTTATAAAATTTATTTTTCTTATTTTTGACCATAGCCCCTGTCGACGACACTGACTATAACAGTTTATATACGTTTTGGTTCTGCTTATCACCTGATTTCAGTCACCACTTTGGTGCTACCATCCTGACCAAGGGGATGGTGTCATATGTCCCATGCAGGCCATTGTTGTTTTAGCTATGTTAGCATGAGCACGATGCAGACAGCCCTCTGCTTTCCGCATGTTACTATACAAACTTATTTAGCTTTGTGCCACACTGTACTTTCACACATAACTTGCTGTTGATTTCACGTTATGTTCTTTCGTGGGATTTAGTCTGAGCACTGTAGACAAGTTCAAACAACATTGCCACTTGTTATTCTGTTCTGGTCAGGCCCTAGCACCTAAACAAAACACGTACTTTTGTCATACAAGTATGCACAGATAAGTAGTAACACGCTTGGAGAGGGATCTTGCCAGTAAAGAGATTTTGACATCACCTGAGATGTAGAACTTTCATCTGTGTATGCTAATGTACGGGGTCTGCTAACAACACCCAGAGATCTTCTGATACATAATCACTTTGCTTCTGTGGAAGGGGAGGGGAAGTTAGGCTACCCTGTCTTATAAAATGACAGCTCCTTTTATGTTTTATGTATTACTTACTATACTGACTGTATTTGTGTTAGGCATTTTCTTGCTTATTGTGGCACGTATACTGCATACTAGAGCACAATCGTTTAAATAAACATTTTAAACGTTCCTCATGTCTCTGTCAGAACTTATTGTGGACTAGTACGAGTGTGAGAGCAAAAGGGTGTGTCTTGCAACTGCGATTCCTGAGAGGGTCAGGAGTTTTGTGTTCTGGGGTATCTAAGCACTTGTTCCTTTGTGAGTGAATAGGAGGTCAAATGAGACACTATAGCTAGTTAGTCCCGGGTTCATGGATACTCAGGTGGTAGGATGATTCAGTCCCTGCATCCTAAAGTTCTATGATCTCAAGCATAGTTCTGTGACTTCACAGATTCCCTGCAACAATAGCATGCAGTTTTGGTCTTATCAACTGGAGACATTTGTGTGCAGAAAGTACCTAGTCAATGGACAATTGGTGCTAAGCTAGAACTCCGATATCTGGTTTCATATTTACCACTGCACTCAGAAAGGGGCTGTTTGAATTTTCATGGTCAGATCCTATGCTCACTTACACGTTGCATGAATTGTCATCACAAAGTGTTCCAACATGCCAAGAATCCTCATTTAGAAAGAAGGCTCCCGATTTATTTTGGCCATAAATGATATTTTAGCCTCAACGCTCCTAACGCTTGATCTTCTCCTGTCCTATGCAACTTAAAGGGAAGAAATATTCTCCTGATTTCTGTCACTAAATATCCCTCTAAAGTGATCCTTATTGTTGACATGTTTATGGTAAGTTTTTCCCTAATGTGGAGAAACATCAGTGTCCAATGTGAGTAGGAGCAGTTCCAATGCCGTGAGAAATGAGTGTGCCACTACCACGTTCTCCCCAAATCAGGAACTCCTGAAAATTGATAAGGATTGAAATAGTATACAAATCCTCAGTGTACACCAAACCTAGGTTAAAATGCTCACCGTAAATTATTACTTAAAGGATTTTTATAATAAAAATAACTTAAATTGATTATCACAATTGTCCCTCTGTAGGACTAGTCATATAGCCTTACAAATACTGAAATACACTTCTTGTTACAACTACATCAATGTATAATAGTGAACATCATATTCACTCAGTTGAAACTTTGCAAATAGTGATTGGGAGAACATTTGTCGATGCAGTGTTTCAGTGAAATTGAGCTAAACCCATCACCTTTCTTAAGACTAGCAATTTCATGGATTAATGAAGGCAAAATTCAAGGGATATTTCTCAAGCAAGATTAATAACCAGCTGAAAAGGATACGTTTTCTGATCTCAGTAGAATGTACATTAAAGTAGGTGCTCTTTTGCCCTCACCTCTCCCAAAAATGTTTCACAGAACCATGTATCAACACTAGACATCACCAAAGCCACCCCCCCTCCCTAGCTACAAAAACTACACAAGCCCGGGGATGGAATTGTCATCATCCACAAGAACACCATTAGTTGCACCACTTCCACAGACATATCATCCTCCAAAATAAAACACCTGTCATTCAAGCTCCATGTCACAGCCAACTTTACCCTAAGCGGCACTCTCATCTATAGAGCACCGGGACTGTGCACCAACTTCACTGACACCATCATGGACTCTGCCACACCACTGGCCTTTAATGCTAGCAATTACATCCTACTCGGAAACCTGAACTTCCATCTGGAATACCACGCCGGCCCCAAACTCAAAAGCACTGCTTAAACACCTTGAAAGTCCCGACCTCATCCAATGAGTAAAGGCACCTACCCAAGTCGCTCTACACCTCCTGGACACCTTCAACATCAGAGTTGACTAGCCCACACCAGTCTCCAGGACAACCACACCCTCATCAAGTTCTTCATTCTCATCCTGGTCCAACGCAGGTGCACCACCGTCAGACCAGCCCAAAACAAGAACAGCATCACTGACAAGGACTAGAACACCACTCTCAACACCCACCAACCCGAACACAGCAAGAATTTCAACAATTAGATCACCTCCCGTCCTGAATCCCTGCCCCCCCCTCAAACACAGAAATACAAGATCTAGACCCCAGGGCAGTTTGTACACGGAGGAACTTAGCCTGATAACACGCCACTGCAAACAATGGAGCGTAAATGGAGAATGAGCCAGGACAATGCAGACAGGAGCACGTTCAAATCTGCCCTGTGACATTACCACCCAATGATGAAGCCTCCAAACGTGCTGCTCTGGAGGACTGCATTGATTCCAGCACCAACAGGAGCAAAGAAATCTTTGCCATTGTGAAGGATTTCACCTCAGCAGCTGCCACCTCCATCTCAATCACACCTTTATAGAACCTCTGCAACAATCACTCTCAACTCTTCAGCAACAAAATCACCGCCATTTACAGCAACTTCAACCCACGACCAGACCTGACAGACATCGCCAAATGCCACCTGATCTTATCCAAAGAATCAATGCTAACCATATGGCCGCTCATGACCCCAGAGGAAACCGCCACCACCATCAAGTCCATCCAGTCAGGGGCCCCATCGGACCCCTGCCACCACCACGCCTACTCCATAGTACTGCAACCCATCAGTTCCATGCTCACACCCATTCTGAACACCTCCACCTCATCCGTGACCTTCCAAGATGCTTCAATGCTCGTCAACTACAGGCCAATCTCTATGCTACTATTCCCAGCTCAGGTCTTAGAGCCAATCATCAACAGACAACTCACCAACTACCACAACTACCATATCCCCTCGACACCACTCAGTCTGGTTTCAGACCCAACGAAAGCATGGAAACTGCCCTTATCACTGCCATCACTGCCATGACAGCCGCATGACTCTGGACAGAAGAGACATGGGGGCCCACATCCTCCTAGACCTCTCTGCAGACTGGCACTGTACACCTCAGACGCCCACGACCTCTTCTGCGGTGTTCCACAAGGATCCTCCCTGAGCCCGACCCTCTCCAACGCATTCATGATCCTTCTAGCCAGAATCCTCCTCCTCACAACATCAATGTATTCTCCTATGCCGACGATACTCAACTCATTCTCTCCCTCACGGACAAGACATCCATTACCCATATCAAGTTGAATGCCTGCATAAATAACACTGCCCACTGGACGAAGACCAACTGTCTGGAGCTGAACACCGACAAGACCGAAATCATGATCTTCGGAAAGAATACTTCAACATTGGGCTCCACCTGGTGGCCAACGCAATTAGGACAAACAGCCACCGCTACCACCCACGTCAGGAATTGTAGTGATGATCGTTATCTACCTATGTACAACGCTAAGTTAGCATAACCGCGTTTAAATGTTAGAAAGCCATCTTGCCGCTTTTGCTGCTTTTGCACACGACACTGTAGTCACATGTTATTAGAATTGAGAAATGCTCACTCGACTTTGCTTCACATGAGAACTGTCTGTTGTTAACATCTTGAACAGTGAATAGCGACCTTGGTCTGTACACAGTGTAGCAGAAACAGTCTGGATCGCTAGACGGTGCATGTTGTTGAGTTCAGGTTGATTGGCCCACTAGTTTAGCCATAACACGCACACAGCTGCAAATACCTGAAAGTAGAATGCTTTTAATATTGCAGTGCTACATGTTTTCAACACATTCTGAAGAAGAGCGTTCCTAGGAGCAGAGCATAGCTGATCCTGTGATGTGAACTCTCTGAGCTGATCAATACGGTATGGGGTTCCCCATTCAAGCCTAGAGACCTTTTCTTAGTCTAATAATACTATTAGTGTGTTAGAGAAAGGAAGGTGGCCTAGAGCCACTGTCATTTTAGTATGGTTGCTCCTTTCATTTTCTATGGTATTGTAACTATGCTGATGGTTTTGATTTTAATCGTTTGTCTGCTAATGTTAGCCAAACTGCTGCATCTTAGGACACGAGGTTTATAAAATAAACTCTTTAAACTTTTCCCGTGTCTCTGTTTATTCTGTTGTGGACTGGTACGAGAATAATTACGAAAAGGTGTTTCTGATTCCCACCATTCCTGAGAAATATACTAAGTCGCTTGTTCTGGGTTGTCTATACATTGGGACCGCCGAGCTAAATCTCGGATAACGAATGGGACACTGATGCTGGCTGGATAGGGGTTCTGGGTTCTGAGGTGAGTTTTTGGTACACCGCAATTCACTGAGGGCCTGGGTTCCTGCGCATAGTTCTGCGCATAAGCAGAATCCCTGCAACATGGCGCACCTAACGTTTGGTCTATTGATTTGAGACGCCTTATTAGTGCTTGTATTAGTCCACAACACCCTCACTCTGGTTTCCGGATAACGGGAGTGACGGTTTAACCTACCTGTGTTTCGACTAAATAGGATCATTCAAGCTTGCTCATTAAAAAGGTTATTTAATCTGAACTCTGGTGCTACTGATATATTATAGATTTACTGTTTGTGTCCTAATGGCGGTCGATATTCCGGCTCATAGCCGAGCACCCCTGAAACGTCATTTGACGAATTATGGGGTGCCAGACGATGGTATGGCTGTGATTTTTGTAGTGAGTGCCGATGCGTTGTTTCCATTTGAGTTGTTCTACTCTTGGGTTACTTTACCGGCGATAAGTGATGACGATGATACGTTCCACAATTATACTCACACGGCGTTACCAGCCAACTATACGCCATATAGGACTCAGGAAATTCCTATTTCCGCTTGGCAGCATAACATTTGGTTTAATGGCGCCCTTCCCCATGCGGTAACACCGGCGAGAATGGGCCCTTTGTCCATCCCAGGGGCCACATGGCCGGTGTTAGCCGGATTTACGCCTCATCCCCGTTACCTGCAGGTAGCAGTGGCTGAGTTGCGCGTTCTGCACACTGCCCTGATTACAGTACATAGGGCTCTAGTGCAGTACGTGTCACGCAACGTGCAGGTGGTCGCTACTGCTGTTGCGGGACAACCGACGGACCACCACGCGGTGGTTATTAGTCCTGTTATGGTCAATTCGGTGGTAGGCAAGCGACCCCAGAATATGGATGATTTCCCTTATTGGCTTGCTGAGAAATTTGATCAAATAGAAGCGGTTTATCCGCGTACATCTCCTGTGGAGACGCACAGGATCCTTACCATTGCTTTGCCTAAAGACTTGGTCCCTGATATGGCAGATTGTGAAAACTGGGGTAAGGTCTTTACAGCGACATACTCGAAGTGCTTTGGCACTCCGTCGCTGTCGGTACTGCCCTCCGTTATAAAACGTGTTCAGGAGAATGATGGTGCGGAGGCTGCTATTGAATTAGGTATGCGGCTTGTTGGTGTCTTTGATGTGGTTGCTACCATGACATTGGGCAACCTCTAAGGAGATGCTATGCAGTTCCAGGTGCTTAATAAATTAGACGCAGTGGACGAAGACGACAAGCCGAGGGAATTCGCAAAGATTATTGCGATGGCCTATAAACAGGTTTGTCGTAGCGCTTTAGGGGTTAAGCCAACTGTGAAAAATCCTGATTCTCAGCAGACAATGGCAAACTCGTCTGGTAAGGACGAGCGCCCTAACTTTCCTAAACAAAGTTGGAGGGCGAAAAAACAGGAGAAACAGCAACAGAAACAGGGGTCTCGTCCTGCCTCTCCCGTTCAGTCAAGTAGTGAACGCACTTATGATTTGCGCGATCGTGCTACTATTAAGTCACCTGATAGATTTCAGGTTTCTGAACAACGCTCTCCTCATTCTTCACAGGAAACATCGGCTTCACAATCCGGTGGCAGAGGCGCTGGGAAAAGTCGGGGTGCACCGCAAGCACGTGAGCAATCCCGACAGACTGACGGCAAAGGCAAGCAAGAAGACTCTGCACGTCAACGACCCCCGTTTCAGAAGAAGAAAGTTGCTGCTCTGACAGCGAGGTATGCCTCAGATGGTACGGACGCAACTTCAGAACCTAACATGGGCGCTAACGCTGCTGGACAGCGCGGCGGAAGTTACAGTAGTGCGACAAGCACTGCGTCCATATCTGGTGGCGACAGCAACTGATATATTCGTAAATATTGAAACTGCTGACACTCATGTTTCTCCCCCTGATGGACTATATAATATAGTTCTTCACATTGAAGGTGACATACAACGTACAATTCAAGGGTTTTTTTGGGATAATCTGACCACTACCTATGATATTTAGTTGGCGGAGGCAGATTGGCCCCCGGCTTTCGTTTTGGCTGCTCCTAGAGGGGATGAGGTGATCCTCCCGTCCTTTGCGCACACTGTGCCTAAGGTCCTAGCTGATAAGTATGCCGGGGAATGGGCTCAGGTGCAAGCGCCTGCGTTATATCGGACTCAGGTGGGCTGGGATCAATTTTCCCCTGGCCATGAGATTCCGTTACGGACTACGCCCCAGCCACAAGCCCAATACCCCATGCGTCGTGAAGCTAGATCTCACGTAGCATCTATCCTTGAACAATTGGAATATCAGGGCGTAATCGAAACATGTGTGTCACCTATGAATAATCCCTTGTTTACTGTGACGAAGCCTGATGGGTCGTAACGCCTAGTTTTGGATTACCGGCACCTTAACTCTCATTGCCGGACCTGTGCAGTACAGAACACCCATAGTTCGGCTCTCGTCGATAGTCTCGTGAGAAAAAGGTTTAAAACCACACTTGACATTTCCAATGGCTTCTACAGCCATAACCTGTCCTCTCTTAGTAGTGAGTGGACGGCGTTCACCTCTGGTGGCAAACAAAAACAATTCAAAAGATTGCCAATGGACTTTAAAAACAGCCCGGGAGTCTTTGCCGCTCGCGTGGTCTCCCTCTTAGAGGGTGTAGACCCAGATGCGTACTCGTACGTGGATGACATTTATCTCACGGATGACGAGTTAGACCCGCATCTTCGACGCGTTGATCGCATTATTGTTTTGTTTGCAGACTTCGGTTACAAATTCAATTTTGCGAAGTCACACATTGCAGAGTATACAGTGTTGTTCTTGGGGTACGAACTCAACAATGAAGGTCGAGGATTGGCTCCGCACTTTTTAGAAAAGTGCGCATGCCTCCGTGCTCCTACTTCACTGAAGAAATTACAATCCCTCCTGGATTTTCTGAATTTCGCTCGAACTTATATCCTGGATTATGCCCAGCGTATCAAGCCGCTTTACGCCTTGGTACAACCTACTTTTTCCAAATCCTGTTGGCTGCCTGAGCATTTAGCTATATTGCAGTTATTGCAAGCTGATCTTCTTGCTTCTAAGTACTTACTGACACGTGATAATCACACTAACCTGGTCATAAGAATAGTGCCCGGCGCAGTTGGTTTCACATACTTAACGTTCAATGAGGGCGACACCATCCCCATTGCTTACAAATCTCACTTGTACACTTCAGCCGAACTGCGTTTTTCCGCTGTCGAGAAAGTTCTGACAGCGGTACAGATGGCGATTCTGAAAGAATGAGCGCTGTCACAAGGAAAACGCATGTTGGTGGTTACACCTTATCCCGCCCTGGAGGCGGTGACGAAAGCAAGTGTACCGAATTCTAAAGCTTTGCATCCAAGGTGGATACAATGGGCCACTTCCTTAACCTCGCCGGACGTCACCTTTATATTTGACGCGGCACTTCAGACTCAGGAGTTTTTGCAGTATGAATTAGTTCATCCAGCTCCTCTGTCCTTGCGCCCGCTCGAGGATTACCATTGTGTCATATACACTGACGGGTCTGCGCAACCCGCAACTGGATCTAAGCACGCCTATTCAGCGGCTTGCGCAATTGTGGTTGGTAATTTCGTGAATGGTGAATTCATGTCCGATGTAGTGCACACGCAGTCATTGGGTGATTGTGCTGCTCAGTTGGCGGAGCTACGTGCCCTGGTGCTCGCACTGGAGTTTGCTGATCCCCGAGTCACTACACTTATAGTGAGTGACTCCTTTTACTGTGTTCAATCTTACAACGACAATCTACATTTTTGGTCTCAAAATGACTAACATGATTCCAAAGGTAGCACTATAAAGCATAAGCTGCTTTGGGTTCGAGTGGCAGATCTTAAAGACCGTCTGCCTCTCGTGAATTTAATTCACACTCTTGGTCACCAGCGCGTTGGTGTCCATGCTGTCGGCAACAGCTTAGCTGACGAGGCAGCGAAAACAGCAGTGGCGACATACTTAGTAGCAGCAGTTACAAGATCCAAAAGTGAGATCGATGATGACATCTTGGCAGCTATTGCTGCTACAGAGCAGGGCACGAAGCCACCGAAGGGTTTCCCTGCTCGTTACCATTATCGCTTAAGTCCTGATAAAGTCCCATTAGTGAGGATTAATGACGTTGGTGACAGATTGATTCCCAACGCGGACTGCAGACCTTCTTTGATATTAGCGGCCCACGAGGGCATCGCGTCCGCGCATGCCGGCGTTGCGGCTACTATATCTTTGTTATAACAACGTTACTGGTGGTGCGGTTTGTACAAACAAGCCAGGGCTTATGTTCTTAATTGTGATATTTGCCAGCAGATTAAACCTTCTTCTGCGGCACGCCCGCCACAAACTCAGTTGTACATATCTAGTAAACCATTGGGTTGTGTTTATTTAGATCACGGCGGTCCTTTTACCTCTGATACTGCTTTCAAATACATCTTGGTTGCAGTGGATTCGTGCACACGTTTTCTGTGGGTGTGGCCACAAAGGAGTGCTGATTCCCGCACTGTCATTAAGGATTTGCGTGTCTTTGTTGGGAGTTTGCGTGTGGTACCTTTCATTCTGATCAGGGCCCGGCGTTCGCCTCTAAGGCGTACAAAGAGGCCATGAGAAATTTGGGGGTCCAAGTAAAATTTTCGTCTCCCTACTGGCCTGAGGGCAATAGTGTAGTGGAGCGAATGAACCGTGACTTAAAGCAATCTTTGACAGCCCGAGTTTTGGGTACTGGCCGGAACTGGCTTGCCCACTTGTATGACGTGCAACGTGCACTTAATAATCTCCCTAGAAGGTCTCTGGGTGGGCGGACCCCATACATGATGCTCTTTGGTGTTCGAATGTTTGTTCCAGACCTTGATGGTCTAGACATGGCGGCGTCAGCCGCACCCTTTGACGTAGATGAACACTGTGCTGTATTGCAGTCTCTACAAGACGCCAGAAACAGTCTAGCGAAGGAACACGTACCCTCCTCATCTGAAGCTGAGGTTCAGATTCCGGTAGTCGGCTGGCTACCCCGAGTTGGTGATCTGGTCCGTGAGAAGGTGGAGAACAAGAAGGAGTTCGGCACCTCTTATCATGCACCGGTTCCAGTGCTTGGAGTGCAGGGTACAAGAACTGTCATTTTACCCCCTCTCCCTGGTCGAAAGGATAACAGGTACATTTCGATTGACAATGTCAAACTACAACGAGTGGCCGATTCTTCTTAGTATGACTCCGGCAGTATCATGCCCTTCAATGTTGAGAAATTCTGTTGTGGCCCGAGCTTCTGACATAGTGCCTGATGTTGCCATCGAGATGCATGCCGTTACTGGTCCCTTGTTGCCACAAACACCTGGTGGCGTGCTTGAAGAAATTGAGTATGCTTATCCTGCGGACGTTACCTTGCCTGTTTTACAATCCACTACAGTTGCCCTCTCACAAGACTCTTTTGATTCTCGTTCAGTGACTTCCATTGCCCCGTCCAAGGTTTCGATTTTTGTGGCTTGGTTCAAGAGACATTTTTTGATACCCCCTTGGACTCACATTTGGCTGGTGCTCATATGTGTTTTTTTGTTTACGTCCATTGTCTTTGTGGTAGTGTTTTTTAGACTTATCAATGGACACTACCTGAATGAACGTTCTACGATTCGACTAATCAATGGAACTTTGGCCCCCCACTCCTCATCTCACATAATGAAGAGGGACCAGACTTTTGTGAACATTACTGCCTGGCCTGTACGTGATGGGATCGCTTGGGATGCTGTTAAATTTCAAATCCATGGCCCCACTGAAGTGATTAATGTGCCAAATGTATTTCGTGTTTCTATGGGTGATGTCGTTAAACAGAACATTCACTCAGATGATTGGGATGTTCAAGCCATAGAAGCACTGTTTTCTGATTTGAAATATTATGCTGCTTTTGATGCTGAGGATTTGTATTTAGATACTGCTAATTATGATGAACAATTTTGTTATCAACATTATGACACACATTTCCTGCACAAGGCAAATACGTTTAGAAATTTGGTAAATTTTACACAATGGGAGCACTGCCCCGCCCCTAGGATGGACAGTTCTACCACGCTAGTGGAGAAGTTCACTTATTTTTCTGATTTTAGTGTAGCCCATCCAGCGTCCTTTTATTTTAAGGTTGCGCCTGAGGCTGCTTCTAAAATTAGACTGACACACACCAAATTATTGTATTCCAAGTCCTTTATGGACGAGTTGACAATTGGCGGGTATGATCTGTGGAAAGCTACAGTCGATCTTAAATCGGTTTGGGGTTCCAAACGATGGCAGGTACAGGGAACAGAGGCTTTGCATCGTGCCTGTCTTATCCCGAATCATATGTTATTTTTAAATTCCTCCATTTTTCAGACGACCTGTTTTGGATTGGCGACCACTAAAAAATGTAATTCTCCCTCCATGCCGGATCTGGGTGCTTATCCAAATTGGGGTAATCATACGGGTCTGTCCCTTGATATGTTGCGGACACAGGTTTCCAACACTTCATTCAATATTTCTACATTGAACCCGAAGGGGTGGTTGGTGTGGCAAACGAGTGCGGACTCTTATCAACATAGGTTTCTGGATTTGAAGCAGGGGTATACACAGGTTCGTGTGGACCCCCGTTTTGAATCCTCTCACACTGTAACTACATACTCTGTAGGGAAGTTATGCCAGTCTTGGCTGCAACATTCCACTTTATCGTCTGTTAAGCTCCATTTAGCGCGATTAAATGACAAAATAGATTTGAATGATTTTGTTAATGGTCCTGCTGTTGGCAGACCCAAGCGATGGGTGTATGCTGTTTATAACGAGGTTTGGAAGTTGTCACAAATTGAGGCTGCTTCCAGATTGCGTGCTATTGATCAGGCCAATATGGAAAAAGTGCTGGCTGTTATAGATAATAGCATTAACACCCTGTCTTCCAGAATCTATACTTTAGATAACATTGTTTCATCTGTGGTAGACATTGTGCAGGATGATTTATCTGTATTGTATCATGGTCAGAACCAATTGCGCTCCATTATGCAGTTTGCATGGACATTGCAAACATTGAAGGCAGGGAAAGTCCCTTGGGATTACATGACTACTTCATCTTTATTCCTTCCCTTTAATTTGACTGCGAAACAGCAATTCATGTCCATGAAGGATGCTACATATTCATTGCTGCACATTGAAAAGTTAGAACCTTTGCCTTTCTCTGTTGCCGAACTGAATTCAGTCGTGTGGCTTGTACATGGGTTGATCACTCTACCGTTTCCCTTGTTCAAGTTTAGTTCGTGCATGAAACATTATGCCTTGGGCAGGTACGAACAGTTGGGTACTGCCTTCTTACATGAAGTCTGGTCGCTCCCTTTCACATACAGATGTGTGAGGGATGGCAAGGAGGTTTACTTGAAAGGTGAAGAGTGCACTTCTGCACCGGATCATTCTGTTGTGTGTAGGCACATTCTGCATGGTGCATGTAATGTACAGGCCCCTAATTTAGCTTGCGTCCTGAAAGGGATCCCTGTCCCTGTTATAACCCCGTCTTTTACGCTGCTTGCTAACGGTAGTTATTTGCTGTGGGATGCTAGTGGGAATTCCCTACATCGTGACTGTATCACAGAGGGTGGTTTGCTGTAATAACGTCCTTTCCCCACCCCCGCATGGCTGGCTGGATGTCTCCATATGGCCTTCAATTCCAACCTTGAAAGCAGAGTTCAATAAGATGAGCAGAATAAGGGCTTTTTTGTCTCAGAAAGAGGTCGCTTTGACTTCATCCCGGGAAACATTTGTCCTTCACGTAGCAAACACGCGCACTGAGGTGCAAGCGCTTTTAAATACTGATCTTCCCCTTCATTTTGGGACCTTGATACAGACTATCTTTAATGCCTCTTCCACAAGTGGCATAGCTCATTTTTTTTAAATCGTGGGCTCCGGCCTCGTGACCTCTTTTCAAACTATTTTTGGAGTGATCCCGGCCTTTTTTCATTCTATTTTTTCCAGTGTCTTCGGAGGTCTCCCTTTACTTCTTGCCCTCGTAGCTGGAATACTATTGTTGATCTGTGCCTTGCGCTATGGATGCACAACTTGCGTGGCACAACAACATGTCCCGGCTGCACCATCTTCGTAACCAGATGATTGAATTCTATGGCACCTTACCATAGGCGACTCTGAGCGTAGCCTATGGATTGTCCTTCCGGTTTGCCTACTTTACTTGTGTGCAGCCTGTCTTTCATTGCTTAGATTGTCCGTTCCAATGGGCTCTGGATTTGTGTCTGTCAAACCCGGTGTCTCCTGATCCGGATTATGATCGGCTTATGAGCCCCCTAGTGGCCCACGAGTCGGACTGTTCTGGCGTCGGGATTATGGCCTGTGCTGCAGCGCATGGAGTTCTTGGTAATTGGGACATCGGAAATGCAGCGATTGACTTCTTGACGAACAGTTATCTTGAGATACCCACCGGTTGTCCTCGCCAGGTGCTGGAGGCTCCGGTGGTTGAAGAACACGTCTGTTCTTTCCCCGTCCTGAACTGGATGGCCGATACTTTTGCGGAACGTTCCAATGATTTCCTCTTGGAAGCAGTAGCAACGTATTGTTGTGCATACACTTTGATGAATTGACTTTTGTACTTTCGTTCGGTCCTCGGTCCTTGATTGGTTTTTTGTTTTTTTGTTTTGTGTGTGTGTGATTTTTTCACCTCCCTTCTACGTTTTAACTCTTTCCATTGAAATTGTTTTTCTCGTACTTTTTCACTTCCCTTATGTGGACTTCTAGTTCATGCGCTTGGTTCCGTTCTATCGAACTTGAACTCTGCGTTCTTGCTAGTGCGCCCCTAGTGGCTACTGGTCCGATCGTGGGGGGATGTAGTGATGATCGTTATCTACCTATGTACAACGCTAAGTTAGCATAACCGCGTTTAAATGTTAGAAAGCCATCTTGCCGCTTTTGCTGCTTTTGCACACGACACTAGTCACATGTTATTAGAATTGAGAAATGCTTACTCGACTTTGCTTCACATGAGAACTGTCTGTTGTTAACATCTTGAACAGTGAATAGCGACCTTGGTCTGTACACAGTGTAACAGAAACAGTCTGGATCGCTAGACGGTGCATGTTGTTGAGTTCAGGTTGATCGGCCCACTAGTTTAGCCATAACACGCACGCAGCTGCAAATACCTGAAAGTCGAATGCTTTTAATATTGCAGTGCTACATGTTTTCAACACATTCTGAAGAAGAGCGTTCCTAGGAGTAGAGCATAGCTGATCCTGTGATGTGAACTCTCTGAGCTGATCTATACGGTATGGGGTTCCCCATTCAAGCCTAGAGACCTTTTCTTAGTCTAATAATACTGTTAGTGTGTTAGAGAAAGGAAGGTGGCCTAGAGCCACTGTCATTTTAGTATGATTGCTCCTTTCATTTTCTATGGTATTGTAACTATGCTGATGGTTTTGATTGTAATCGTTTGTCTGCTAATGTTAGCCAAACTGCTGCATCTTAGGACACGAGGTTTATAAAATAAACTCTTTAAACTTTTCCCGTGTCTCTGTTTATTCTGTTGTGGACTGGTACGAGCATAATTACGAAAAGGTGTTTCTGATTCCCACCATTCCTGAGAAATATACTAAGTCGCTTGTTCTGGGTTGTCTATACATTGGGACCGCCGAGCTAAATCTCGGATAACGAATGGGACACTGATGCTGGCCGGATAGGGGTTCTGAGGTGAGTTTTTGGTACACCGCAATTCACTGAGGGCCTGGGTTCTTGCGCATAGTTCTGCGCATAAGCAGAATCCCTGCAACAGAATCTTGGGATCGGCATTACCACCCAAGTCAACGCTGTCAACGCCCAATGCTTCCATACCATGAAGATGCTGGGGAAGATTTTCAAATGGCTCCCAATCAGCAACCGGAAAACTGTCATGCACGCCCTTATCACAAGCAAGCCTGACTAAGAGAACACCCTCTATGCCGGGGTCAACAAAAACACTCACCAGAAGGCTGCAGACCATTCAGAAATCAGTGGCCAGAATCACTCTCAACCTCCCACGCCGCACTCACATCACAGCTCACCTGAGGGAGCTCCACTGGCTCCCTATACACAGACGAGCACAGCTGAAACTCCTCACCCACACCTTCAAGGAACTACATAAACCTGTCTCAGAATACCTGAACAACCGCATCTGCTTCCACAAACCTTCCTGACACCCCTGCTCGTTCGGACTCCTACTTGCACATGTCCCACGCATATGAGCCTCCTTTTCACGTCTTCTACAAAAAGCTAAAGACCTGGATTTTCGAGTAGTCCCACTAGGCCCTAGGTGTGGCTTAACTCACACCTGCTCAGCGTCAGGATACCTTCCCTAGTGATACTGCACTCTACATGTCTGCATAGTGTGACATAACATAACACAGATGTCAAGCTAAACCAAAGAGTATTCAAAAACCACTACAACACATAACAAGTCCAGGCGTAGTGGAGCAGCAAAGTTATAATCAATTCTAGGGATGCTTTTAAGTTTTGAACATTAAATCAAGATATCATTTTTATTTTTGTCCAAACGGATACCTCACATACAGCCTTCCAGTACTTTGGAATGGACAGCAGCAGCTCCAATGTTGTCCTTGTGAGACAGTGCGGCACACAGAGAGTCATGTGAGATCTGTGTGCTACACAAAGACTCAGACAGGTGAACATGAGCAATCCTGATGCTGCAAGACACCAGTGTGGTGCACAGTGGGTCTTGTGAGACACCAGTGTACTGCACAGCGGATCTTGTGAGACACCAGTGTGGTGCACAGTGGGTCTTGTGAGACACCAGTGTGCTACACAGCGGGACTTGTGAGATACCAGTGTGCTACACAGCGGGTCTTGTGGGACACCAGTGTGCTAGAAAGCGGGTCTTATGAGACACCAGTGTGCTACACAGCAGGTCAGGTGAGATATCTGTGTGCTACACAAAGACAGGTGAACATGAGCAGTCCAGAAGCTGCAAAGCGGGTCCTGTGAGACACCAGTGCGGTGCACAGCGGGTCTTGTGAAACTCCAGTGCTGTGCGCAGTGGGTCTTGTGATACACCAGTGTGGTGCACAGCAGGTCTTGTGAAACACCGGTGCTGTGTGCAGCGGGTCTTGTGAAACACCACTTTGCTGCACAGCGGGTCTTGTGAAACACCAGTGTGCTTCACAGCGGGTCTTGTGAGACACCAGTGTGGTGCGCGGCAGGTCTTGTGAAACACCAGTGCTGTGTGCAGTGGGTCTTGAGAAACACCAGTGTGGTGCACAGCGGGTCTTGCGAAACACCAGTGCTGTGCGCAGTGGATCTTGCGAAACACCAGTGTGCTGCACAGCGGGTCTTGCGATACACCAGTGTGCTGCACAGTGGGTCTTGTGAAACACCAGTGTGGTGCACAGCGGGTCTTGTGAAACACCAGTGCTGTGTGCAGTGGGTCTTGTGAAACACCAGTGTGGTGCAAAGCGGGTCTTGTGAAACACCAGTGCTGTGCGCAGTGGGTCTTGTGAAACACCATTGTGGTGCACAGTGGGTCTTGGGAGACACCAGTGTGCTGCGCAGCGGGTCTTGTGAAACACCAGTGTGGTGCACAGCGGGTCTTGTGAAACACCAGTGTGCTTCACAGCGGGTCTTGTGAGACACCAGTGTGGTGTACAGTGGGAGTTGTGAAACACCAGGCTGGTGCACAGTGGATCTTGTGAGACACCAGTGCTGTGCTCAGTGGGTCTTGTGAAACACCAGTGTGGTGCACAGCGGGTCTTGTGAAACACCAGTGTGCTGCACAGCGGGTCTTGTGAGACACTAGTGTGGTGTACAGCGGGTGTTGTGAAACACCAGTGTGGTGCAAAGCGGGTCTTGTGAGACACCAATGTGGTGCACAGCGGGTCTTGTGAGATATCAGTCCGCCACTCAAAGTGTCAGAGAGGGGCGCTGGGACTAGGGGTGCTATAGGTGCTACGAACAAGTGCAGTGCTGATGCTGTGAGACACCAGTGTACATCACTCAAGCTGTCAGACACACAAACAGGTGCAATACTGATCCTGTGAGACATGAGTGTGCTACACAAGGTGTTAGACATGCAAGCAGCTGCAGTACTGATGCTGTGAGACACCAGTGTACACTACTCGATGTGTCAGACATTCGAACAGGTGCAGTATTGATGCTGTGAGACACCAGTGTGCACTCCTCAAGGTGTCAGACATGCAAACAGGTGCAGTACTGGTGCCGTGAGACATAAGTGCACTATTCAAAGTGTCAGATACGCAAACAGGTGCAGTACAGATACTGTGAGACAGGAGTGTGTCACTCAAGGTGTCAGATACGAGCAGGTGCAGTACCGATGCTGTGAGACATCAGTGCGCTACACAAGGTGCCATAAATGCAAGCAGGTGCAGTACTGGTGCTCTGTGACATGAGTGCGCTACACAAGGTGTCATAAATGTGAGCAGGTGCAGTACTGATGCTCTGAGACATGAGTGCACTCCACAAGGTGTCATAAATGGGAGCAGGCGCAGTACCGGTGCTCTGAGACATGAGTGCGCTACACAAGGTGTCATGAATGCGAACAGGCGCAGTACTGATGCTGTGAGACATGAGTGTGCTACTCAATGTGTCGGACACATAAATAGATGCAGTACTGATGTGAGACATGAGTGCACCACACAAAGTGTCATAAATGTTAGCAGGTGCAGTACTGATGCTGTGAGACATGAGTGCGCTACACAAGGTGTCATAATTGCGAACAGGCGCAGTACTGATGATGTGAGACATGAGTGTGCTACTCAAGGTGTCAGACGTGCAAACAGATGCAGTACTGATGCTGTGAGACATGAGTGTGCTACTCAAGGTGTCAGACGTGCAAACAGATGCAGTACTGATGCTGTGAGACATGAGTGTGCTACTCAATGTGTCGGACACGCAAACGGGATGCAGTACTGATGCTATGAGACATGAGTGTGCTACTCAAGGTGTCAGACACATAAATAGATGCAGTACTGATGTGAGACATGAGTGCACCACACAAAGTGTCATAAATGTTAGCAGGTGCAGTACTGATGCTGTGAGACATGAGTGCGCTACACAATGCACTACACAATGCACTACACTATGTGTCATAAATGCAAGCAGGTGCAGTACTGATGCTGTGAGACGTCAGTGCGCTACACAAGAATGTCATAAATGCGACCAGGTGCAGTACTGATGCTCTGAGACATGAGTGCCCACACAAGGTGTCATAAATTCGAGCAGGTGCAGTACTGATGCTGTGAGACATCAGTGCGCTACACTAGGTGTCATAAATGCGAGCAGGTGCGGTACTGATGCTGTGAGACAGGAGTGCGCTACTCAAGGACTCAGGCACGCAAGCAGGTGCAGTACTGATGCTGTAAGACATGAGTGAGCTGCACAAGATATCAGACACACAAACAAGTGCAATACTGATGCTGTGAAACACCAATGTGCCCCACTCAAAGAGCCAGACACGCAAACAGCGTCAGTACTGATGCTGTGAAACATCAGTGTGCTAGTCAAGGAGTCAGACTCACAAACAGATGCAGTACTGATGCTCTGAGACATGAGTGCGCTACACAAGGTGTCATGAATGTGAACAGGTGCAGTACTGATGATGTGAGACATGAGTGTGCTACTCAAGGTGCAGACATGCAAACAGATGCAGTACTGATGCTGTAAGACATGAGTGCACTACACAAGGTGTCATAAATGCGAGCAGTTGCAGTACTGATGCTCTGAGACACGAGTGCGCTACACAAGGAGTCATAAATGCGAGCAGGTGCAGTACTGATGCTGTGAGACATCAGTGCGCTACACAAGGTGTCATAAATGCGAGCAGTTGCAGTACTGATGCTGTGAGATATGAATGCGCTGCACTAGGTGTCTTAAATGTGAACAGGTGCAGTACTGATGCTGTGAGACATGAGTGCGCTACACTAGGTGTCATGAATGCGAGCAGTTGCAGTACTGATGCTGTGAGACAGGAGTGTGTCACTCAAGGAGTCAGGCATGCAAGCAGGTGCAGTACTGATGCTGTAAGACATGAGTGTGCTATACAAGATATCAGACACACAAACAAGTGCAGTACTGATGCTGTGAGACACCAATGTGCCCCACTCAAGGAACCAGACACGCAAACAGCGTCAGTACTGATGCTGTGAAAAATCAGTGCGCTATGCAAGGAGTCAGACACGCAAACAGATGTAGTACTGATGCTGTGAAACATGAGTGTGCTACAAAAGGTGTCATAAATGCGAACAGGTGCAGTACTGATAAGGTGAGACATGAGCAGGCTACTCAAGGTGTCAGACACGCAAACAGATGCAGTACTGATGCTGTGAAACATCAGTGCGCTAGTCAAGGTGTCAGACACGCGAGCAGGTGCAGCACTAATGCTGTGAGACATGAGTGCGCTACTCAAGGAGTCAGGCACACAAGCAGGTGCAGTACTGATGCTGTAAGACATGAGTGCGCTGCACAAGATATCACACACACAGACAAGTGCAGTACTGATGCTGTGAGACACCAATTGTGAGAAGTTGGCCTGATATATGCTGTCCACTAGTTCTAGTGGGCACCTTGTATCAGTGCAAACAACCCCTTATGGTGATAGGTTAAAGACAACCTTTATTGAAAGCTATCCTAGTGGTAGCTAAGGAGAGCAAGCAGCCTTCAGGCTAAGTCTTGAAGGAATGTAAAGCAGCTTGTTGTACCAGTCTATAATCTCTTGAATAATCAAATGAAAGGACAATCACACCAGGTATATATTTAAAATATATGTATTTAAGATAAAACACACCCCTCTAGTCTCTTTTGCTTAAGTTACAAGTCAGTATTCAACAGTAAAAGCACAAATACACTTTTGGGCCCTAGGGGCGTACCAAACCATATACCAATAAAGTGGTATAAGAACCACGACTGAGCTAGACACAAGGCCTAGAGCCTGTAGAAGTGCTTGGACCACAAGGAACCACCCAAGACAGTGACACAGTGGACCCACGGGGGACGTGTGCAGTGTGAGAACACAGCCGCGAATCGCCGTTTACTTCTATGGGGAAAGTCGCGGTTGGAAATTTAGAGTTTAAGGACACTTAGGGGATATCTACGAGTGAACCCTTTTGGACTTAGAGGTGTCTAGGGCCAACACCCACGGGAGCACTGGAGAACTCAAGTTACCTCACCCAGGGAAGCCGGGTGCATAGGTGTCAAATGGTGTTGGGTCGCGTCGCTGTTTTCAATGGAAGCTGCTCAGGAAGTGCTGCTGCCGTGAAGAGGAGAAGTGTCCGGAGAGATCCAAGCCTGTTTCTAGGATGGAAGGAACCTGAAAGCAGAGGGGACAGAGTCTGGGTCACTTACCAGTGACCAAGGGCACGATAGTCCAATGCCCACAGATGTGGGGTGCTTCAGGTGAGTTGACAGGTGTCTTGACTCTTCAGCCACGAGCTCCATGAGGCGCCGATGATGACCAGGAGCTGGATTCAAGCTGTCCCACTAAGTCTGTCGAGTGCTGCGGTGTCGGCGACCAGATTGGACCCAACAAGCCTTGGCAACGGCAAGTCACTTGGAATCAGAGAAAGGACGTCGGTGCAGATCAGCAATGTCTGGGGGACTCACCCAGCGAGGGTAAGTCGGGGCACGTCTGGAGCAACCAGGAAAGCCCATTCAGAAGAGGAGTTACGTTCATGGGGATCAACTAGCCAACGGGCTAGCGATCGCGAAGGAGCCTCGCACGGTCGCACTGGAAACTGGCCCATGGGTCACTCGTGCAGTGGAGGCTAGAAATCTTCGGTGCAGGAGGTGCTCAAGGCTGGGGCTACTCGGAGCCCAAAGCACAACTTTGAGGAAGACCAAGAAGATGATGGATGATGAGGATGACAACAATGCTCCCCTCTTTGTCCCTCCAGGAAGAGTTGAAAACAGGGTTAGAAGGAATGGATCTCTCTCAGGGGAGTCTGTTCAGTTTACCTCATCTATAGGGACCTCTGTCTCTTCTCACAGAGGGAGGGAAACCTCCCAGGAGAGGAGAGAGACTGCTGAAGTATGAGCAAGATAAGTTCAACTTCAGAAAGCAGCGGATGGCCCTAGATAGGGAAGCCCTAGAGCTCAACAGAGCTAGCAAAAAGGAGGGAGTAGAGTCCCTTGGTGGCAGCAATTTCCCTAGAGACAGGGAGAGGTCTTTTGACCATAGAAACCTAAGTAAGATTGTACCTCCCTACTCGAGTGGAGATGACATCCACAAATGGATAACTGCATTGGAGAGGGCCTGTAAAGTACAGAAGGTCCCCCAAGGGCAGTGGGCAGCAATCTTATGGCTCTCCTTTGCAGACAAATGTAGAGATAAGCTCCTCACTGTAAGAGAAGAGGATGCTGATGATTATCAGGTCTTGAAAAGTGCACTGATAGATGGGTTTGGCCTAACCACTGAACAATACAAGTTAAAGTTCAGGGATACCCAAAAAGCACAAAATCAAAACTGGGTGGACTTTGTTGACTGTGCTGCTAAGGCTCTGGAAGGTTGGTTATTGGGCAGTAAAGTGTGTGACTTCATAGGATTGTACAATCTGATAATGAGGGAGCAGATTCTTAATAACTGTCAAAATCAGCTGTTGCACCAGTACCTGGTAGACTCTGATCTGACCTCTCCCCAAGAATTGGGAAAGAAGGCAGACAAATGGGTCAGAACCAGGGTGAAGCAGAAGGTACAGAACCAAGGTGGTGACCCAAAGAAGCAAGATTCTAAGAACTCTAACAAGGGTGGGGACAAGGGTAAAGACCAGAAGTCTTCTCAAGGGCCCCAAAAATCTTCTTCTAATGGGGAGTCACAGTTAAACAAGGCCTTAAGAAGGTTGTGATAAGTGCAGACCTATCAGTTGAATGCTTGCTTGGCAATGATCTGGAAATTTCAGCTTGGGCTGAAGTGAAGCTCAGGACAGATGCGGAAATGTTAGGGATCCCTGCTCATGTCTTTGCTGTGACTAGGTCACAGGCCAAAATGTCTAACATTGGACAGCCCTGGATTCTGGAAGAATGGACCAGGTGCCTCCCAAGAGGAGGAGCAGTAGGGTTAAGGCAGTGCCGTCCCCTCTGACTCAGAATATAGATCAACCTCCTGAGGGAGATGATCTTGAGCCTGAAGAAGGAACTGTCCCAGAGGAGCTTGAACCTGACCAGATTGAGTTCTTGGGGACAGAGGGTCCTTCCAGGTCAGATCTGAGCCAGGAGCAGAAAAACTGCACCTCTCTTGAACCCCTCAGAAAGCAAGCTGCTGAAGAGGCTGCTGGGAATGCTAGTGGCACCCATAAAATATATTGGGATGATGGACTCCTTTATTCAGAGTGTAGAGACCCCAAGCCGGGTGCTTCCAGGAGGTTGGTTATACCTCTGAAGTTTAGGGGCTTCCTATTGACACTAGCCATGGCCATGATATTCCTTTAGCAGGACACCTGGGCCACAACAAGACTTGGGACAGAATTGCCCCTCACTTTCACTGGCCCCACATGTCTGAAGACACTAAGGAGATCCTGTGTAACCTGCCAAGTCAGTGGCAAAGCAGGTGGCACTAAAAAGGCCCCCCCTGATACCACTACCTGTGGTGGGGGTGCTCTTTGAAAGGGTAGGGATTGACATTGTTGGTCCCATGGATCCCCAAACAGCATCTGGGCACAGGTTTATCCTGGTAGTAGTGGATCATGCTATCAGGTACCTAGAAGCGATACCCCTTAGGACCACTACAGCACCTGTGGTGGCAAGAGCCCTGTTGGGAGTTTTCTCAAGAGTGGGTTTCCCTACGGAGGTGGTATCAGACAGAGGTACCAACTTCATGTCTGGATACTTAAGGGCAATGTGGAAGGAGTGTAGAGTGACTTACACATTTACCACACCCTATCACCCACAATGCAATGGTTTAGTTGAAAGGTTCAACAAAACCTTAAAGGGAGGGGGGAATATGCCTCACTCTGGTTGCCTGGGTTCCCCCATCTGCAATATGTCAGGGACTGAGAGTTGTGCTTCACCTCGCCTCCTCCACCTGAGGGGTGGGGTTGGCAAAGGTGGGCACACCTCCCTTCCTCACTTGGTTTTCTCATCGATTCTCCCGCCCAAAGTAGGGGTCAGAACCAGAAGGGGCCAGTTGTTGGAAGCAGCAAAAGACCTTGGGAAGCTCACAAATGTGGCAAGCCTTTGAAGCTTCCCCTTCGTGGACCCTGCCCATCCTGAAGGAGGAGGCTTGGCACCTCGTCCCAGGATGTGCATTGTTTCAGTTTCCCGAGAGCAGCAGACTCTCGACCCAGGGATCAAGAAACATGTCTGTGGTGGCAGCCGGGGAGCAGCCACTGAGCTAGTGTTAGTTCATTTTTCAGGGGGCATCTCTAAGATGCCCTCTGTGTCCATTTTTCATTAAATCCCACAATGGCATCAGTGTGGGTTTAATGTATGAATTGGCTTTGACACTGTAGGGGTACAGGGCTCAGGCACATGTACCCTCACCACTGGTATAGTGCACCCAGCTAGAGGGGTGGCTGACCTATGCCAGGGCAGTCGGTTGTAGGCATGGCACACAGGGATGTGAGCCATGTCGACTCATCAATTTTTCTTCACCAAAACACGCAGCCTGCAATGGCAGTGTGTGTGTGTAAAGGTACAGGGCCTCTAAGGGTGGCACAATAAGTGCTGTAGCCCTTAGAGACCTTCCCTGGCCACAGTGCCCTTGGTACCTACGTGATCTGCTAGGCATAGACAGCTGAGTTTGTCCACCCAGACGTTCAGAGAACCTGCCACCAGGGTTGAACCACTAGGGTTATGCCCTGATGTTCTAGCCATGTCCAGGGACACAGGACCTCTTGACAAATGGTCCACGACCCCACCCCGTACTGTCTGTTGCAGTACCACATGGCGGTGGTGTTATCAGTTAACACCTGTTCCCTTGATAGAGGGTACAAATGCTTTCAATGCCAATTGGATCGCACAGAGCACCAGCATGCTGATGTGGAGTCCCAATTCCACTAGAGACCAGATTCCTTTGGTCTCCACCTCTCCCAGATGTCCCTCCTGTGAGATCTGGTTAGGGAAGGGAGAGGGGTCTGCCTCTGACCAAATTGCGGTTTGTCAGCCACCACTGCAAGTCCTTTAAAGTTCCCTCTGAGATCTGGACCATGTTGGAGAAATTACCCATCTGCTGCTCCCACTGGAACTGAGATAAGCCATCGGGCACGTTTCACCAGCAGGATGCTGGAGACTACGAGGCCCAGCAGCCTCAGAGTCAGTCTCATTGAAACCCAGAATAGAGTCTGAATATCCTGGACTCGCCGCTAGGGAGTATAAACCCATACTGTACTGTGTCCAGAATAGCTCCGATGAAAGGGAGCATCTGAGAGGGAATCAGATGTGACTTCAGCATGTTGCTAGGATAGGGAACCCCAGTGAATGCAGCAGGTTCCCCATAGTTTGGAGGTGGGAAAAGACAGCCTGGCGCGAACTCGAATGCAGCAGCCAGTTGTCGAGGTAGGGGAAGACTGGTACCCCTAACCTGCGTAGATGAGCTGCGACCACCGCCATCACCTTGGTGAACATCGGAGGGGCGCTGGTAAGGCCAAAAGGAAGCACCGTGAACTGAAAATGCTTGTAGCCTACCGTAAACCGCAAGTAGTGCTGATGGGCAGGCAGGATGAGGATGTGAAGATAAGCATCCTGCAAGTCTAATGCTACCATCCAGTCTCCTGGGTCCAGAGCAGACGAGACCTGGGCCAATGTAAACATCTTGAATTTCTCATAGTTGAGGAAGTGGTTGAGGGTTCAGAGATTTAGGATAGGTAGAAGACCCTTGTCCTTTTTGGGACCAGAAAGTAGAGGGGATTGCAACCACAGCCTACTTTTTGCACCAGAACCCTCTCTAAGGCTACCTTGGCCAAGAGAGCCAAGACGTCTTGGCGGAGCAGTGACATGTGATTCCCTGTCAATCGGTCAGAAAATGGTGGCCTGGAGGAAAACGTTGTCTCGAAGGGGAGGGAGTAGCCCCTTCGGACAATCTGCTAAATGCACCTGTCCGATGGACACTGAGCACTAAAAGGGCAAGATTAGGAAGGTTTGGAGGCCGCAGCTCACAGGAAGGTTGTGGCTGGACCAGACAGCTGGCTACCCAACCCACAAGGCCGGTACAAACCGCACCTTTGTCCCTGCAGAGGCTGGGCAGCTTGCATGGCTCGGTGGCTGGGATAAGGTTGTTGTTATTGAAAGCACTTTCTGTGACCACAAAAGGAACGAAAGGCAGACTGGGATCGTGTGGGGCAGCAGAGAGGCCCAAGCACATGACCGAAACCTGTCTTGTCTTCAAAGAGACGGGAGCTATCAAAAGGCATATCCATGACAGAAGCTTAAATACCTCCCGAAAGTGAGGGTAAACCTGCAAAAGGCCTGTTTTCTCACATAATACCACTAGCTCTCGCCTATGCAAGAGCTATTGACTTTGCCAATGCTTTTTAGCCATGTTGTACAGAAGCGGCTGCAATACAGCATAGCTATTAGAGTGGTGTGGGGTGCCGCAGTGTGTCCTATTGTGGCGTGGAATAGAGTAGGGTGGTACAGAATGGCATGGAGAAGAGCGGCTTGGCGTAGAGTAGTGTGTGTTGGAGTGGCGTAGAATGGCGTGGCATAGGAGAGTGGTGTACAGTGCCATGGAGTGATGTAAAGTGGCAAAGTAAAAGCATAGTGGCATGGCGTAAAGCAGAGTGGCATAGAGCTGGGTTGCGTAGAATGCCAGAGTGGCATAGAGGAAAGTGGAGTAGCTTGGCATTGATAGGAGTGGAGCAGAGTGGAGTAAAGTGCCATGGAGTGGGATAAGCAGATTGGAGTGGCAGAGAGTGGCGAAGCGGAGAGTGGCGTGGAGTGGCAGAGGGGAGTGGCGTACAGTAGTGGGTGTAACTTAAAATCAATGCAAATGTATGAGGCATAAAGGGATGAATGGCTGAAAAGCAACAAAACTAGGCATACAGCGGCAAGCATCACAAAGGTGTAAATGTGTTTTAGTATGGCACTTGTACATTATGACGACAATGAACTTTTATTTTAGTTGTACAAGTAAGATCAAAAGATGCAGGCATAGATAAACAATGTCCAGAATGCATTTGAAAACAGAACAAATGCAGAAAGCATCACAAGAACTGGACACAAGTGTCCTAAAATGAGCACATGTATGGGGATAAGCAATATACAAAAAATATATTTAAAAAAATGTATATAAAGTGTGCAGCAGTGTAAAAATAGTATCTGAATCACAGCCCAAGCAGCAGATGGACACTAATTAAGATTAATCTATCTGTGCTTGCTCCGTGCTCCACAGAAAGAAAAGGAAGCGACACCTTGCACGCGCTGACTAATGAGGAGGCAGCAAAGAAGAGTGGCAATGATGCCAACGAATGGTAAGCAATGGACAGTCTCCAAGCTCTTTCCAATAAACAATATCCCCTGCCAGCAGACGAGATCTAAAAACGAGGTCAGCTCTGCTTGGATCTCAACTATTGTTTCCAATACTTATCTCTAGAACTGAAGAACCTATCTTATACAGGGAGGCTTGAATTCCCTCTTCTGATGAGTGCTGGACTGTTGAGGGTACTTGTTGAAAGAACAGGTGTTATAGTGCTGTGGAAAGACTCAATGCTGATAGGGGGTAGAGGGGATCTTGCCCAGAGAAGCATATGTGCTAGGCTGGCCGAACAGTGCTAGAGATGAAGCTGCCGCTTAGGAAGAGTGTACAAAAGGCACAAGGTTTGGAGTAGGGCAAAAGGCAAGCTTACCTCTTTCTATGGTTCTCCTGCATTGCCTCCTTTCATCGATTCTCATGCTTGAATTTTTCCCCATCAGCAGCCTCGGACTCGCCGCCCTCAGTTTATTAATGCCCTATTACAGTCCCATAACATGGAACGTGTCACATGCTATTTACATTAAAACCACAATATTTTTTATTCAAATTCGAACCAATCAGAGACAGCACCCTCAGTGTTCCTCGACAGAGGTTTCCAACTCAGACTTTCTAGCTCATTATGCTTAATACTCAACAAATGTAGTCTCATTAATTGAGGCGAAGGGTTGCTCACATGCAAATCTATAAAGGATTCCAATGCTGGAGCAGCAGGCAACTTTTTTCCTTTTCAAACAATGGATCTTTCACCTATTCCCAAACTTGAATTAACATTATCAAAGCCCTGCATAAAAACCTGCCAAGGTGGGCACAAAGTTTACCTTACGAAGAAAGGCTTCTCAGCACCGTTCATTCCACTGTTGACTCCTTACTCTATCTGCACAGTGATGTAGTAACATCTTCTGAAACCATCTGGAAAGATCAGTGCTGATTGACATAAGGCAGACCGCTATGTAGAATGGACAGTGGGTGAAGAATAAGTTGGGATGCTATCCACGGTACTGGCAAGCATTCCTCGCATTACCCCTCGTGTACTTGATAGAACACCTTGTGGCCAAGGGTATGCCCAGATGTTGATTCCTTATTTGCTGTATACCAGGATTCAGGCTATACGTCACTGCTAGGTCAAGAAAGACTGAAATCGGCCTGGGGGTTGCTGGTGCTCCCTTCTCCTGGATGCCTTGTCTGGTAGCTCACGATGGACTCATGAGGAGCAGGGTCAGTACATGTTTACAAAAGACAGGTTTCAGTAAAGAATGGCACAGTGGATAAGAAATGGAGGGTTGGAATGATAGTTACAACTATTGCCAATGGTTTATACTATTTGAAAGCATTCCTCCCATCACCTTTTTAGTTATCAGCCTTACCCTTTTTCAGTGGGCAAAATCAGATCCATCTTTTAATGTATAGTGAGTGCAACGCTCTTACTGCTGCAGTGCTGCGATTTGGAAGTAACACTGGAAGCGAAATATCTTGATTCAAAAGAAATGCCACAGGAACTTTAGGAATGATTTTTACAACTGTCACCTTAACTTTGGAAAAACAAAATGATTTCTTTACAATACAAGACCTGAAGTTCTCTCACTCTCCGAGCCGGGTTGTTTGTCTTTACCTCTTCCCTCCCCTCAACCTTAAAATGACCCTTACCTCCATTTACCTCTACCCAATCCTAAAATTCACCCATACCTCCAGTTACCCCTACCCACAAATTCCAAAGTTTACCCTTTCCTCCTTTTAGCCTCTACCCTCTCCTTAACACCAAAATTACCCTAGCTGCCCTTTACCTCTACCCACCCCTAAAAATGACCTTACCTCTACAAAACCCCTAAACCACCCCTGCCTCCCTTTATCTCTATCCCCTTTTTTCTAAATGATAATTGCCATTAAAAAAAAAAAAACATTTACCAGTGTGGTAAGGGTAAAACCCTATACTATGTATTTACCTGTGTGGTAAAGATAATGCATGGTAAAGGCTGCATTATAAAGACGTTTTCTCTCCTAGCGGATGTAATAGCTCGCAGGACAGAGATATTCCATCTGCACTTTGGGAACTGGCTCAAATGTTGATGACATTAATGCTGCCAAAACAGTTTTCAGTTCCGAATCCGGTGACAATTTAGTCTTAGGAGGAAATGCTCTAAATCATCCTTTCTAAGTTATTTGCCTTTCAGGATATAAGGATACTTTGTATAGAGTCCTTAGAAATCTGGACACAGCCACCAGGTGAATAATAATTGATGGGGCAGATTGCCCAAACATGGCCAATTTCAAGAGGTGGTACGGGAGTGTGGCTGTGTCCAGCAGAGTCCTTTTTTCTCTTCTCGTCCATTTTCGATGATAGGTTTTAAAAGCTCTAGCTGCTTTCAAACCCTGCTTACAATCCTCAGGCATCAGCAAATGACTGTACTCTAAATCCTAATGAGCCAGGCTGTTAAATGAAGAAACTGTGGGTTGCGCTTAAATATTTGTCCCTTGGTCCTTGGAAGCAGCAGGCCATCTGCTTTAAACTGAATTGGTGTTTGCGCAGATGTGCTCCGTAACCCTGCATACCAATGCTGAAGGTAAAGTTTCCATAATTACTTTGCGATGTCTCCGCTTCATCTTGCATAGCACCCTGGAGATCAGAGGGATTGCCTATAAAAATGTCCCTGTCCAGCTTATTTTGAAGGGTCTTCTTATCAATGTAGGAGAAATCTGCTTGTGAATTTAGGTCATTTGAAATGTTGGCCTGTAGCTAATGTCCCACTGTAGAGGCTCCATCTTTCAAGCTCTAAAGGCCATGGTCTGAGGACTAGCTTCCATTTGTACATGTCAGAGTATTGTCGGCTCAGACATTGTTGTGAACTGCAGCGACATGTTCTGCTGATATGTCCTCAATGTGACAGATCGCCAAGTCCATAGCATTTGCGCGTCCTCCAATACCCCGATACCAGAAGCACCTTGTTTTTACCGTGCCTGCAGATTTAATACTTGGTGGTAGTATTGACAGTTCGAATCATGACATGGATGTCTTGTACTGCAGTAACGAAGGCTTGAAAAGCCGACCCGACAGCTCTGCGCTTCAGACGATGTGTAGCTGTGACTTTGATCGTTGTTAGGTATATCCAGCATGACAGAGAAGTATCTGCAATTAGAAAGAAACACCTTAGGCTTGGGTTTTGAAGAGGTTTTCTTTCTTTATACAGCATTATAGTGTTTGTTTAATCTGAGGGGGTTGTTCTTTTAACATTGTCTTAGATGCAGTCTCCACTGATTGGTTGCCACTGAATATTCTACTGTTCTTGTATTATTCATATGTAGATGACAACGAGGCAGTAGGCTTCAAGATGACAGTCCCCAGCTTTGCTTTGGCCATTCTTAGAATAGTGTTGCACTTTAGCATTAGATTCTTGAGATGGGTACACTAGCCTCTCGTGCAAACGTTGGCCCCCACAAATACTAAATCTGTACTTGGAAAGCTTCGATTTCTACATATCGATAGCCAAACCCCGGCTTGAAGCATGCACATATACAGAGCAGTCTACTACATCTTTGCCCTGATTAGTTAGTTGTCTAAATAAGGGTGTTCGGTACAGATTTCTATCCTTCGAAAGGTCGCTATCGGAGGCGTATATTTTGTAAACAGGCACTGGGCTGATTTCAGGCCAAATGGCAACACCGGAACTGATAATGGTGACCTCCAATTTTGAACTAATGGCACCTCATGAGTTTTTTATGAATTGGATTGCTGAAATGGGTATACAGCATATCTATACATCTTAAGAATTCTCCTTCCTTGAGGAAAATCAGATTCATTGGCGTGTACCTATAAGAAAGCTCTGCTTCTTGATGTGCTTGTTGAGATTTCAAAGGACAGCTATTTGCCATTCCCCGGAATTTGTTTCCAATATAAGAATCTTGAGTAAAAGCCTATATTCTTCTCCAATACTGGCAACGTCCCCTCACAGTTTGGCCACCTCCAGACACGTCTTCTAGGCATCTGTTATCCTCTTATCTTGGCCGGAGAGATGGACTCAGATTCCAGGGTATGACCATATTTCACAATATACACACACTTGTTCAGTGATTTCTGAGTCTTTTAGAAAGTAACTCATTCCATCTCCCACTGGCCGATTCAAGACAGAGAAGGCGAAAGCAGAGAAGTCGGGCTCTACCTGCATATTATAACATGACAACTGGCTACCTCTCTGAAGGTTGCCCTTATTTGCCTGGTTGCACATACAGTTGTCTTGGCTACTATCCATAGCTCCCACATGGTTTGTTTGGATGAGAAAAAGAACCTTGCTGAGAAGATCTTTTACTTTGTCTGTAACCTCTATTAGGTGGCCTGGCCTTTCAGTGTCAGTTTAGATGAACTGAAGAGCTTGATCTACATCTGTTCCAAAAACATTCTGTCCATCAAAAGGCATGACCGTAATATTCAAGACCAAGGTCTGAATGGAGTACTCGTCAAACCCCCCATAGTGTTGCATCACTGTGTCCGTTCCTATCTGATGGAAGGCACATATGGATGTATCCAAAGCTGCATCTATCAGTGTTGATGAAGCTTGTGCTCCATCTTCCAGCAGGGCTTGGTGTCCATCTTCCTCCAGAAACAATTCAAGAAATGAAGAAATGTCTGTACATAGCTGCCATTCGAACGTTGTTGCTACTGCAGAGGCTTTGGCCATTACATAATTACTCGGGACCCGGCAAGGCGTTGAAGGATTCCTTTACCTACGTTGAGCTACAGCAGAGACAGATTCAGTTTTTATCAAAATTGACTGAGATACTGCAGTTGTCGCTTTATTCTTATTGTAAAACAGTAAGAGGTGGACTGTGGCTGTAGCAGGATTCTGCATCATCAATAGGTCTTCCTCCCATGAAGAATAGGAATGGGTCTTGCACTCCGATCTGATTTTTCAACTGTAATAATCAAGAGGCTGAAAGACTAAGACCTTCTTTGTTTGGGCATGAAATCTAGCCATGCTCTCCAGTGGAGAGTCCCTAGAACCAACTTACCCCACAACAGGCAAGTCCAGAAACAACTGAGTCCTTGCTTGGTGTCTGTTGATGATCACCCGTTGACTCATCCATATAAGTGTCATCACTTGAGCGCTGGTGATATATCAGCACCGTCATCCCATTTGTAACATGGCGATTTCCCTTCAAATGAGATGCAGACCGCTATTTGTGCCATTCTTCAAGAGTTGCACACTGAAAAGCAGTTGTGAAGCTGATGAACAAGTTAGTTACCTTCGGTGTCACATTATCTGGTAGAGGCTATCTAGCAGCAGATTTTTTACCTTAGATTTATCCCCAGCCGTCAGACCGGATCTGGAAGCTTTTTCGTGAGCAGTACTCCTGCGCACCAGTAGTTGGTATAGTTCAGCTCCACATAGCGTTGTCAGCCGCTCTAGAAGTGACACGTGCTGTGCCTATTAGGCATCATGCCAGCAGGCTGACGTCCGTTTTGTTTTGAGACTTTCTACACCAGGAGTGCAAAGCGACGAAGATCACTGACCACTGGTGTGCGAAACTAGGGTCCTGAAGAGGAAGCATCCCTGTACCTATAAAATAGCTCGCAGAGAGTATGGGTCAGTAAGGAATCTACAGCTAGAGTTTTTACAGAAGGTAAGTAACTTGTTCATCTGATAGAGACTTCTATCCGCGGATTCCTTACCTTGGAATAGATACCCAAGAAATACCTCTCCAGAGGTAGGTCTGCAAACTTGACTAGGAAGTCCTGCAGGACCAAACAGGCAAAATGCTCATACTGGTCGACCAGACTGTCCAGGCAGTAGTGATTGGTGAATGCGTGCAGCGAGCACCACGTTGCTCCATGGCAGATGTCCAGGACCAGAACTCTGCATGCTAACGCAGTGGTAGCAGCCTTTACTCTGGTGAAATGAGCGTGCAAAACCTCTGGGGGTTGCTACTTGGCCAATATGTAGCAGAACTTAATGCAGAGCAGAATCTATCTGTAGTTGGGTACCTTCTGCACGGCCTTCCCTTTTCTGACTCGGAAATACTCCACAAAGAGATGATCAGCCCCCTGGAATGGTTTTGTGCGGTCATGGTATAATGACAATGCTCTTTTTGGGTAAAGCTGGTGGAGTCTTTCCTCCTCAGAGAAATGAGGGGGAGAACCCTCCCCTGCTTCTGCAACAGAAGATTCTCCTCAAGGGGCAGCCTGATTGGAGGACCGATGGCTATGCTAAACAGCTTAGGATACCAGACTCTGAGCCCAGTCCAAAGCCACAAGGATGACGTGGTGCCGATAGTGCTGGATTTTCTTGAGAATTCTTGGCAGGAGTGGTATGGGCAGAAAGGCATACAGAAGGTCGAAGCTCCACTCAAAACTAAAAGTGTCTCAGAGAGAGAGCCGCCTTGAAAACTCCAGTGTGCAGCAGTTTTGACATTGCGCGTTCTCGGCAGTGGCAAACTGATCCAACCAAGGCTTTCTCCACTGCTGAAAGAGACCTTGCACCACCTCCAGATAGACACACCATTCGTGATCCGCTAAGCATCTTCTGCTGAGTTTGCCCGTTCTAGCGTGTAGCAATCCTGCCTGGTGTTTAACCACCACGGAAATGCCCTGACATTCCAGCCATATCCAGAGACATAGGGCCTCTGGACAAAGGGTCAAGGGCCCACACTACCGTTTGTGGCAATACCACATGGCGGTGGTGCTGTCCATGAACACCTGCACTAGCCTTCCCTTGATGGAGGATAGAAAGGTTTTCAATGCCAGTCAGATCAGAGCTCCAGCAGGTTGAATAGAAGTCTGGATTTTGTAGGAGACAAGATGCCTCTGATCTCCACTCTCCCAGTGTCGCATTTGTCACTCCTGCCAGATATGGTTAGGGAAGGGAGAGGGTCTGCCGCTAGCCCAATCGAGGTTCGTTTACCAGCACTGCAAATCTTTTGCAGTGCCGTCCGAGAGCTGAACCATCTCAGACAGATTCCACTGATGTTGCGCCCACTTGGAACTTCAGGGCCCACTGCAGAGTAGGGATATGTCAGCATGCATGCAGGGGGCCATGAGGCCGAGCTCCCCCAGAGTGAGTCTCACTGAAATCCAGAATAGAGGCTGAAACAAACTGGTTACTTACCAGTAGGTGTAGTTTTGCAGCTGGACGAGTTTTCTGGATTCACATGCTGTGTCCTTTGTCCTTGTGGATTTGCATGTATGGTTAACGCTTGTAACTCACTTACTCTCGAAGTATGTAATGGCAATGGTAAATGCTGTTTTAAAAGTGATGTGTTTGAGTTTTGCCCTATGCATGGGCTCTAAGGGTCTTGCCATAAGTTGTGTGAGCACTGTATTTAGACTCCACATGGAAACTGAAACTGGAGCTGTTCTAGGGAGGAGCAATTCTTTTAGATCCCTCTAGGAATCGTTTTATAACCGATCTTGTGGAGAAGCTCTTGCATGTTTTTCCCCTGGTGTAAGCCACGAAGGCAGCGAGGTGCACTTTTATGCTTGAGTAGTTGATGTGACTGTCTAGGGGATGAGTTAGATATATGATCACTGTTTCCTGTGTTTTGATTTTTGTTGTTAGCTATGCACCATGTGGTGTATCACTTCCATTTTGCAGCATAGCATTTCCTTGTAGTGAGTTTTCTTGCTTCTTTTTAAATTCCAATTGTTCGTTGAGGCAGGATGAGGTGACCAAACTCTACGTACTCGGATGCCTTGCCACTAGGTGTAGCGTTGTTGGTTCCAGGTGAAAGATTTATCCCTGTTGCATTGTCAACAGGTCTTTGTACGCTATGATTTTATTTGTCCCTTGGACAGTTCTAGCAGACTTGAATACCATGTTTGTCACGGCCATTGTGGGGCAATGAGAATTAGGTTTGTCCCCGGTTATCTTGTCTTTTCCAGAACTCTTTGAATTAAGGGTATTGGTGGAAAAGCGTTTGCAAATGTCCCTGACCAATTTAGCGACAGGGCATTCCATTTTGACAGGTGGTGATGAAACCTTGAGGCAAAGAACTGGCATTTTTGTTCTGTGCTGTCGCAAACAGGTCTATCACAGGTGTTCCCCAGAGCTTGAAGATGTATTTTACTGTCTTCTGCTTCAATTCCCACTTGTGGTAGCAGTTGTTTTGCCTGCTGAGAAGATCTGCTGTTGTGTTGTATACTCCCGGTAGATGTATTGTTAGCAGATGGATTTTTATAGAGACTGTCCATTGCCAGATTTGCTGTGCTAGCTTGCTTAGCAGGAATGATTTCCTAAAACACTGTTTGTTAGGGTAGAACATTGTGGTAATGCGGTCCGTTTGAATCAAGACAGTCCTTTATTTAATGTGTTTCTGGAACGCTTTCAATGCTAGGAATACTGTTTCCATTTCCAAGTAATTGATGTGTTTTATGGAATCTAGCTGGTTCCATTGACCTCATTCTTTGTCGTTTGAAGTGCGCTCCCCAACCGTTGAGGGATACTTCTGTAGTGATTGTCACAGAAGGAGTTGGGTTCTTGGAAGGTCTGCCCTGTGTTATGTTGTTGGAAGCCCACCCTTGTATCTCTTCTTGCAGCTTGTGCGTAACAACCACTATATCTTCCCAACTCCCTGTGGCTTGAGACCAGTTGTTGGTAAGCCATTCCTGGAATGGGCGCATATGTAGGCCAGCATGAAGGATGAGTGGGATGCATGACGCCATCATGCCCATAAGTTTCATGACTCTCCTCACTGTCAGAGATAGACCCTTCTAGCAGAGTGAAGTTTCTTGTTTGATAGCTTGTATCCTTTTTAGCGTTGGGTAACTCCACACCTTCTTTGAGTCTAGTCTTGCCTCTAGGTAAGTTTTTTTCTCTTTCTGGCTTTGTGGAGGATTCTTGTGATTTATTGAGAAGCTTAGTCTGTGTAGCATGTGGATTGCTGTTTGAATGTGGCAGAGACATTTTTATATCGTGCTTGCCTTTATGAGCCGGTCGACGAGCATTCCATCCTTTCGCAAGTGTGCTGCGACTGCAGCTAGGCACTTGGTGAAGACACGTGGTGTTGATTTTATTCCGAAAGAAAGTACTTTGAACTGGTAGTGTGTTCCCTTGTGTATGTGAGATATGTTCAGGGGTTGTTGTTAATCGGGATGGGTAAATAGGCGTCCTTGAGGTCTATTGTTGCCATGTAATCCCCCTTTTGGATTTATGGGATTATCTCTTGAAGAGTACTCATCCTGAAATTCTGTGTTAAAATGAACTTGTTTATGAACCTTAGATCCAGGATTGGTCTTAGTGACAGGTCCTGTTTGGGGACTAAGAAATACGGTGAGTAGTTTCCTTTGAAGAACTCTTCGTTTGGTACCAATTCTATTGCTGATTTCTGAAGGTCTTTGATTTCTGAATTTAACTAGGAGTTCTGATTTGAAGAACCTCCATATTTTTGGTAGGTTTGTAGGTGGTGTTTCTGTTAGCTCTAAGCAATACCGGTTTGTTAATTACGTTTAATATCCAATTGTCTGATTTTTCGACATAGTTGTAGGTATTGTGATATTCTGCCTCCCACTTGTGTTGGGTGTGGGTCTTTCTCTGTTAGGAGTCAATTATAACAATTTCCTCTTCCTCTAAAGGTCTGGCCTCTGCTTCTTCCTCGAAAGGACTGCTTCAGCTGTTGCTGCCAACCTTGGTATCCTGTTTGTTGGCTTGTCTGTTGCCCATTCCCTTGGCCTTGTTGTTGGTGTGTCATTTGTTGTCCTTGAACAAATGTTCCTCTTCCCGTGAGCTTTCTGTTGTTAAACCCATCTATTTTGAAGGTACCTCTTTGCGGAAGGGCTCCCATAGCTCCTGCAGTTTCGTTATCTTTTTTGATCTGTTGGAAAGATTCACCCACCTCCTTTCCAAATAGTGCCTCCCCTGTCAAAGGCCTGTTAATGATGGAGGTTTGAACCTCCTGCTTAAATCCTGAAATGCTAAGCCAGGCATGTCTTCTAAGGGTGGTGCCCGTGCACGTGTCTGCTGGCAGTGTCTGCTGCATCTAGTGCAGATTTAAGGCATGTGTTTGCGATGTTTTTGCCTTTCTGGACAATAGACGTGGCTCTTTTCTTGTCCTCCTCGGGGACTTTGTTGATGAGCTTCACTATGTCATCCAATTACTGGTGTCCGTACCTGTTTAGCAGGGCATTAGAGTTTGCGATACACCACTGCGTTGCTGCCTCCTTTTCCATCTTCCTGCCCATCATATCCATTTGTTTGCTTTCTTTCTCTGGGGGTGGTCAGTGTTCACCTGAATATATTTAGGGTCCTTTGAGGAGGGTTTGTACTTCTTCTCGACCCTTGGTGTTACCGCTTTGCTTGAGGCTGGTTCCTTGAAGGCTTCCTAACCTTGATCTAGGGTGCTTGGTAGCATTGGCAGGTATGGTGTAACCTTGTTCGCTGGGGCTAGTGTTTCTAAAAGGAAACATGTGTCTCCCTTCTCGTCTTCGAGGAGGACTCCAAAAATGTCTGCTGCCCTTTTAACAAGGCCATTGTAGAAGGCTATATCATTTGGGGAGATGCGTTTGAGGGATAGCAATATATCTCCTTTTCTGGACTGTTGGTGTCAAGGTCATTCCATGTGTCCTCGAAATGTTCTGAGGCTTCCTCCTCTTCAGGAGCATCTATGTACTCCTTGAGATCTTCATCGCAAAGTTCGGGGGTTGGAGGTGAGTTGAGAATCTCCTCCTCTTCCCCTTTGGCGTCTTCTGCCCAGTCGACGTTGTCCGCTTCGGTCACTGGGACCTTCAGAATCCGGAAGTCCTTCAGTGAGGTGTCAAACTCCTTCTGGAGGAGTGTCGCCATTTTGGCTTAGAGTAATTTTTTCTTCTTCTCGACCTCGAGGGCTTGCTCAGCATCGGAGACCAGAGATTTTCTTTTCTTGCTCGTGCTCGCCTCTGGCTTAGACGGCATTGCGCTTCCCTTCGGGGGTTTGTGTTTGACCCTAGTTCTCGGCGTTTTGTGCGATTTTCCATAGTCGGTGTCCCTTGGTGGGGTTGCGTGGGGTACTTTGGATCGCGGCTGGCCCTGTTCACCTTTCTCTTCGGCGTCAGGTCTGCCTTTGGATTCACCTTGCTTTAGTGGCCCTTCGGTTCCGACGAACAAGTTACTTATCTCCGGTAATGATATATCTGTAAGAAACATTAGTTACATATTCCTTACCTTAGAATTACCCCCAGGCGTCAGACTGGATCCGGCACGTTTTTTTCGTCAGCAGTACCTCTGCGCGTCAGAAGGTGGCGTCGGTCAGGTCCGTGTCCGTCGTGGTCACCGGGATGATGTCGCTGCAGCTACTTAGATGCCACCCTCGCGCGCTGACGTCCATTGTGTACACCACTTTCCACGCCAGAAACACAGAGCCATGCAAGACACTGACCACTGGTGCACAAAACTAGGGCCCTGAAGGGAAGTCCTTAACCCTAGAAATCAGTTTGCAGAACGGGGAGGATGGGTGGGGCGGTAAGGGATCTATAACTAACTAATGTTTCTTACAGATATATCATTACAGAGGTAAGTAACTTGTTCATCTGAAAGAAACACGTTAGTTATAGATTCCTTACCTTAGAATAGATATCCCAGCAATACCAATCCCGGTAGTGGGTCTGCGAAACAAGATCACACCAGAAAGTCCGGGAGAACAGAACGGCCAAAGAAGCCGTCTCTCCGGACTTGGCTGTCCAGACAGTAGTGTTTCATAAATTTGTGCAACAAAGCCCACGTAGCTGCCTGACAGATGTCATTCAGAGGAACTCCACATCCCAAAGCAGTAGTTGCTGCCGTTGCCCTGGTGGAATGGCACGCAGCCCCACTGGAGGCTCCTTCTTTGCCAGAGAATAACAGGCTTTGATACACATGATGACCCATAGGGAGATAGTCCACTTGTGCACGGCACGTTTTGGGTCCAGACGGTGGAGCCTCTCTTCCTCTTTCAAAGGATGTGGAGGCAGAAAGAAGGTGGGCAAAGTAATGGTCTGCCCGATGTGGAAGGCAGCGACAACCTTGGGCATGAAAGATGGACGAGTCCTGAGGACAACTTTGTCCAGATGTACAGAGAGAAAAGGAGGCTTAGAAGAAAGTGCCTGGCGTTCACTCACTTGTCTGGCAGAGGTGATGGCCACCAGGAACGCAATTTTGAGAGTCAAGAGCCTCAAAGGACAGTTATGAAGCGGCTCAAAGGGAGCGCACATCAAATAAGTTAAAACTAAGTTCAAGTCCCACTGAGGCATAATGAAAGGAACAGGAGGAAAGAGAGGAGGTATGCCTTTAAAGAAACGATTTACAACCGGGGACTTGAAAAGGGAAGGCTGATCTGGAAGCCGAAGGAAGGCAGAGATGGCCAAAAGATAGCCCTCAATAGTGTTCCAGGCAGGTCGCTCCCCACGCCACGCAGCTCCACCTGACTGTGCCCATGCTCCTGTGCCCAGCTGCAGCAGAGAGTGAGGCCTGCCTCAACCCGCAGGCTACCACCTGCGCCTCATCCCTGGTGGCCAGTGGTAGGCCGTAGGTCTGCCTTTCAGTAATTTCATTGCATTTTGCTTACTTGCTCTGTGACCGTTCTTATCCCTGCTATTTCTTTGCACTTTTGCCCTCTGTTTCCCTTTCGCCCGTTCTCCCCACCGCTGCATACCCAGCAGCCCCTCCACCCCGCAGGTTTGCCCTTCTGTAACTGTAATGTATTGGTATTTTGTTTACTTGTTTCTGTGACCGTTTTTCCCTCCTGTTATTTCTTTGCCCTTTTGCCTTCTGTTTTCCCTTCGCCGTCCCTTCTTCCCGCCGCTTCGTCCACGCCCCCCCCGCTCATTCGTCATTACCCCCTCCCAGCTCCTCCTCCCTCCCACCTCCCCTTCTTATGGCGGCCGCTAGCGCAACGAAGGCGCGCCTAAGGCCAGCCCGTCTGTGCCTGGACTGCACCCAGCGCCAGAACCCCTGGGCCCCGCGAACGCCACAACTCCCGACTCAGCTACGATGCTAGCACCCTCCACGCACTCAACTCCAGACGAGAACACACCTGCTACCGGGCCACCCCGAAGCGCATCCGAGGACCCTTCACCTGCCGGAACTGCAGCTTCACCAGCATCCGCCCCGCCAAAACTCCGCCCAGGAAGGAACCCAACTACCTCAGATGCAGCCTCCTCAACACCCGCTCCGCCCGCAAACACACCGTTGAACTCTGGGACCTTCTCGACTCAACCTCCCCTGGTAACACCCTACGGAAACACCCTCTACGCAGAAACCTCGGCCAAACTCCTGAGACTGCTGCAACGCATCCAGAACGCCTCTGCACGTCTGATCCTCGACATCCCCCGCCGCAGCCACATCACACACCACCTGAGAGACCTGCACTGGCTCCCCGTCAACAAGAGGATAACCTTCAAGCTCCTCACACACGCACACAAAGCACTCCACAACAACGGACCAGCATAACTCAGACGACTCAGCTTCTACACCCCACCCACCAGCTCCGCTCCACCGGCCTCGCCCTCGCCGCAGTCCCCCGCATCAAAAGAACGACTGCTGGCGGCAGGTCTTTCTCCCACCTCGCTGCCAAGACCTGGAACACCCTCCTCCTCCTCAACACCCGCTCCGCCCGCAAACACACCGTTGAACTCTGGGACCTTCTCGACTCAACCTCCCCAGACGTCGCCTTCCTGACGGAGACCTGGCTGAACCCCGCCTCAGCACCCAACATCGCCATAGCCATCCCGGAAGGCTACAAGATCACCTGCAGGGATCGCACCAACGGAGTAGGAATCGCCATCGTCCACAAGAACACCCTCAGAGTCACAACCAACACCAACGACACCCTCAGCACCGCCGAACACCTGCACCTCCAGATCCACACCGACCCCAACACCACCCTCAGAGGAACCCTCGTCTATAGACCCCCCGGACCCTGAACACAGTTCAGCGACTCCATCACCGACTTCATCAGCACACACGCCCTCGCCTCCACAGACTACATCCTCCTCGGGGACCTGAACTTCCACATCTAGAACAATGACGACACAAACTCCACCACCCTGATCGACAACCTCGGACTCAGACAGCTCGTGACAACACCCACCCAGGCCGCCAGCCACACGCTTGACCCCATCTTCTCCGCAAGCTCCCACGTCTCCTTCAACCACACCACCGATCTCCACTGGACCAACCATTACTGCATCCACTTCGCCTTCAGGAAGCCCACCACGCACCACCGCACCCAACAGATGCCTCGCCGCTGCTGGAGCAAAGTCACCAAAAACCAGCTAACCACCACCCTCGCCCTGAGCCCACCCCACCAACCCAGACACCGCTGCTCGCAACTTCAGACAGTGGATCGACGACTGCACCAACACCATCGACCCACTCAAGAAACCCTCCAACAGCCACACCAACAAGAAAGCCACCTGGTTCACCGAAAACCTCCAAGCCTCCAAACAAACATGCCAAAAACTGGATCGGTGAACGAACACCAGACAGCTACGCAGCCCACAAGAACGCCACCCGCAGACACCAAGACATCAAGAAAATCACGGTGCGGAGGTTGCTGTTGAATTAGGAATGCGGCTTGTCGGGGTGTTCGATGTGGTTGCTTCCATGGTAATGGGCAACCTCAAAGGCGATGCCATGCAGTTCCAAGTGGCGAATAAGCTTGACCGCGTGGACGAACTCGACAGGCCTAAGGAGTTCGCTAAAATAATTGCGGAAGCCTATAGGACCATAGGCCGCAGTGCCTTAGGTGTTAAACCAACTAATAATTCCTGATATAGTACAGCAAACTAAGGTGAGCTCGTCTGGTAAAGACGAAAGCCCAAATTTTCCTAAACAAAATTGGCGGGCAAAGAAACAGGGGAAGCAGCAACAGAAACAGGGGGTCTCGTCCTGCCTCACCCGTCCAGTCGTCTCGTGAACGCACATATGATCTGCGCGATCGATCTAGTATTAAGTCACCTGATAGATTTCAGGTTTCTGAACAACGTTCTCCTCGTTCTTCACAGGAAACCTCGGCTTCACAGTCCGGTGGCGGAGACCGTGGGAAAGGATGGGGTGCCCAAGGTCGTGAGCAACCCCGTCAGACTGACGGCAAAGGTAAACAGGACGAGTCTGCACGTCAACGACCCCCGTTTCAGAAGAAAGTTGCGCTAACAGCGAGGTATGCCACAGATAGTGTGGACGCAGCTTCAGAACCTAACATGGGCAATAACGCTGCTCGACAGCGCGGCGGAAGTTACAGTAGTGCGACAAGTACTGCGTCCATATTTGGTGGCGACAGCAACTGACACGTTCATTACTGTAGAAACTGCTGACACTAGAGTGGCTCCCCCTGACAGACTGTATAATATAGTCCTTTTAATTGAAGGTGATATACAACGTACGATTCAAGGGATTTTTTGGGACAATCTGACCTCTTCCTACGATATTTTATTGGCGGAGGCAGACTGGCCCCGCTTTCATTTTAGATGCTCCTAGAGGGGAGGAAGTGATCCTCCCGTCCTTTGCGCACATAGTGCCGAAGGACCAAGCTAAGAAGTTTGCCGAGGAGTGGGCTCTGGTGCTTGCACCTGCTTTGTATCGTAATCAGGTAGGCTGGGATAAACTGTCCCCCAGCCATGAAATTCTGTTGCGGTCCTCGCCCCAGCCACAACCACAATATCCCATGCGTCGCGAAGCAAGACCTCACGTCGCGGCTATCCTTGAACAATTGGAATATCAAGGTGTTATTGAAACATGTGTGTCACCGATGAATAATCCTTTATTCACTGTGTCAAAGCCTGATGGGTCGTACCGCCTGGTTTTGGATTACCGGCATTTAAACTCTCATTACCGGACATGCGCAGTACAGAATACCCACAGTTCGGCTCTCGTCGATAGTCTCGTGAGAAAACGGTTTAAAACCACACTTGACATTTCTAACGGGTTTTACAGCCATAACCTGTCCTCTCTTGGTAGTGAATGGACAGCATTTACCTCGGGCGGCAAACAAAATCATTTCAAAAGATTACCGATGGGCTATAAGAACAGCCCTGGTGTCCTTGCCGCTCGTGTGGTCTCTCTGTTAGAGAGCATTGACCCTGATGCGTACTCGTAAGTAGATGATATTTATCTCACAAATGACGAGTTATGGCCGCATCTGTGTCGCGTTGATCGCATTATTGTTTTGTTTGCAGACTTCGGTTACAAATTCAACTTTGCGAAGTCTCACATTGCGGAATATACAGTGTTGTTTTTGGGATATGTACTCAATAATGAAGGTCGAGGATTGGCTCCGCACTTCCTAGAGAAATGCGCATGCCTACGTGCTCCTACGACACTGAAGAAATTACAATCTTTGCTGGGCTTTCTGAATTTAGGTCGCACGTATATTCCTGATTATGCCCAGCGTATCAAGCCGCTTTATGCCTTGGTACAACCTACTTTTTCCAAATCATGCTGGCTGCCAGAGCATTCAGCTACATTGCAATCTTTGCAAGCTGACCTTCTTGCTACGAAATACTTACTGACACGTGATAACCACACTTACCTGGTCATTAGAATTGTGCCAGGCGCAGTGAGTTTCACGTACTTAACGTTCAATGAGGGCGACACCGTCCCCATTGCCTACAAATCGCACCTGTACACTTTGGCCGAACTGCGATTTTCCGCTGTCGAGAAAGTTTTGACGGCAGTGCAGATGGCGATTCTGAAAGAACGAGCGCTATCGCAAGGGAAACGCATGTTGGTGGTCACACCATATCCTGCCCTTGAGGCGGTGACAAAAGCAAGTGTACCAAATTCTAAAGCTTTGCATCCACGGTGGATACAATGGGCCACTTCCTTGACATCGCCCGACGTCACATATATCTTTGACGCAGCTCTACAGACTCAGGAGTTCTTACAGTATGAATTCGTTCATCCAGCTCCTCTGTCCTTGCGCCCGCTCGAGGATTACCATTGTGTTATTTACACCGACGGTTCTGCGCAACCGGCGACTGGATCGAAGCATGCCTATTCAGCGGCCTGCGCAATTGTGGTCAGTACTTTCGTGAATGGTGAATTCCAATCTGATGTCGTGCATACACAGTCATTGGGTGATTGTACCGCACAGTTGGCAGAGCTTCGTGCTCTGGTGCTTGCACTGGAGTTTGCTGATCCTCGAGTCACTACTCTTATAGTAAGTGACTCGTTTTATTGTGTTCAATCTTCCAACGACAATCTACATTTTTGGTCTCAAAATGAATACCGTGATTCCAAAGGTAGCACAATTAAGCATAAAACGCTTTGGGTTCGAGTGGCAGAACTTAAAAGAACATCTGCCTCTCGTGAATGTTATTCACACTCTTGGTCACCAACAAATTGGTGTCCATGCTGTCGGCAACAGCCTAGCTGACGAGGCAGCAAAAACAGCAGTGGCGACATACTTAATAGCAGCAGTTACAAGATCGCAAAGTAAGATCGATGATGACATCTTGGCAGCTATTGTTGCTACAGAGAAGGGAACAAATTACCCGAGAGGTTTACCTTCTCGTTACCATTATCGCTTAAGTCCTGATAACGTCCCGTTAGTGAAGATTAACGACGTTGGTGACAGATTGATTCCCAATGCAGACTGCAGACCATCTTTGATATTAGCGGCTCACGAGGGCATGGAGTCTGCCCATGCCGGCGTTGCAGCTACTGTATCTCTGTTACTACAACGTTACTGGTGGTGCAGTTTATATAAACAAGCTCGTGCTTATGTTCTTAATTGTGACATTTGCCAGCAGATAAAACCTTCAACTGCGGAGCGCCCACCACAGACTCAGTTGGACATATCTAATAAACCACTAGGGTGTGTTTATATAGATCATTGCGGTCCATTCACCTCTGATACTGCGTACAAGTACATCTTGGTTGCTGTGGATTCGTGCACACGTCTTCTGTGGGTATGGCCACAAAGGAGTGCTGATGCCCGTACTCTCATCAGGGATTTGCGTGTCTTTGTTGGAAGTTTTGCATGTGGTACCTTTCATTCTGATCAGAGCCCTGCGTTCGCCTCTGAGGCGTACAAAGAAGCCATGAGAAATTTGGGGGTCCAAGTCAAATTTTCGTCTCCCTACCGGCCTGAGGGTGATAGTGTGGTGGAGCGAATGAACCGTGACTTAAAGCAATCTTTGACAGCTAGGGTTTTAGGTACTGGCCGGAACTGGCTAGCCCACTTGTATAACGTACAACGTGCACTTAATAATCTCCCTAGGTCTCTGGGTGGGCGGACCCCATACATGATGCTCTTTGGCATACAAATGTTTGTCCCAGACCTTGATGGTCTAGACATGGCGGAGTCAGCCGCACCCTTGGACGTAGATGATCACTGTGCTGTATTGCAGATTCTACAAGAAGCCAGAGACAGTCTAGCAAAGGAACACGTGGCCTCCACATCTGATGCTGCGCTTCAGATTCCGGTAGTCGTCTGGCTACCTCGAGTTGGTGATCTGGTCCGTGAGAAGGTGGAGAACAAGAAGGAGTTCGGCCCCTCTTACCGTGCACCAGTTCCGGTGCTTGGCGTGCAGGGTACACGAACAGTCATTTTACCTCCACTTCCTGGTCGCAAGGATAACAGGTACATCTCTATTGACAATGTCAAGCTACAGCGAGTGGCCGATTCTTCTTATTATGACTCCAGCGGTTTCTTGCCCTGCGATGCTGAGAAATTCTGTTTTGGCCCCAGCTTCTACCACCTTGCCTGATGTTGCCATCGAGATGCATACAGTTACTGGTCCTTTGTTGCCACCGAAAGCTGGTGGTCTACCTGAAGATATTGAGTATGTCTATCCTGCGGATGTCCTGTTGCCTGTTTTACAATCCACCACAGTTAACCAGTCACGCAACTCCTTTGACACTAATTCAATGACTTCCATTGCCCCATCAAAAGTTTCAATTTTTGCTGTCTGGTTTAAAATACATTTTTTAATTCCCCCTTGGACTTACATTTGGCTGGTGCTCATATGTGGAGAAGTGTGGCTCAATGGTTAGAGCGGCAGACCCTGATGCAGAGATCTGGCCCGGGACCAGGGTTCAATTCCCGCCTCGGCGGGTCTTGGGCTCAAAAATTCCATGGACCTGATAATTCTCGCCTCGGTGCCTATTCCAATCATGGAGTCCCACTCTGCAACTCTGGGCAATAGCTTGCTTAATCTCCACAACGGCCCCCACAACGCGAAGGATGCCTGGCCTCCACCTTGGGGGTGCCCAGGAGTGGACGCCTCACAGGGAAAGCCAGGATGGGTTCCACAGCGGTATTCGTACAAGCGCCTTGAGACCCTTGCAGGTGAGTAGTGCGCTATACAAGTATAAATTTACATATGTATTTTTCTGTTTATGTCCATTGGATTTGTGGTAGTGTTATTTAGACTTATAAATGGACACTACCTGAAAGAAAGATCTACAATTAGACTAATTGATGGAACTTTGGGGCTCCCCACTCCTCATCACATATCATGAAAAAGGGACCAGACTTTTGTGAACATTACTGCCTGGCCTGTACTGGATCGCGTGGGATGCTGTTAAATTTCAAATTCATGGTCCCACTGAAGTAATCAATGTGCCAAATGTATTGTGTGTTTCTATGGGTGATGTAGTTAAGCAAAACATCCGCTCGGATGATTGGGATGTTCAAGCCATAGAAGCACTGTTTTCTGATTTGAAATATTATGCTGCATTTGATGCTGAGGATTTGTATGTAGATACTGCTAATTATGATGAGCAGTTCTGCTATCAACATTATGTCAATCATTTCCTACACAAAGCAAATACATTTAGAAATTTTGTGAATTATACGCAATGGGAACACTGTCCAGCACCTAGGCTGGGCAGCTCCACCACGTTAGTGGACAAATTCACATATTTTTCAGATTTCAGTGTGTCGAATCCGGCCTCCTTTTATTTTAAAGTGGCGGCTGAGTCTGCCTCGAAAGTTAGACTGACACATGCTAAATTGTTGTATTCCAAGTCCTTTATGGACGAGTTGGCAACCGGAGGTTATGATCTGTGGAAAGCTACTATCGATCTTAAATCGGTTTGGGGTTCTAAACCGTGTCAGGTACAGGGAACAGAAGCTTTGCATCGTGCCTGCCTGATCCCGAACCACATGTTATTTTTTAATTCGTCAATTTTTCAGACCACCTGTTTTGGATTGGCTACTTCTAAAAAATTTAATTCTCCCTCTACTCAGGATCTGGGTGCTTATCCTAGTTGGGATAATCATACAGATCTGTCCCTTGATTCGTTGCAGTCATACGTTTCAGAAACAACCTTCAATATTTCCAAATTAAATCCGGAAGGGTGGTTAATATGGCAAACGAGTTCAGATTCCTGTCAACATCGGTTTCTAGATTTGAATCCGGGGTATACGCAAGTTCGTGTGGACCCCCGTTTTGAATCCTCTCACACTAACTACCTACTCAGTAGGAAAGTTATGCCAATCTTGGCTGCAACATTCCACCTTAGCATCTGTTAAACTTCATTCATCACAATTGAACGACAAAATAGATTTGAATGATTTTGTTAAGGGTCCTGCGGTTGGCAGGTCCAAAAGATGGGTATATGCTGTTTATAACGAAGTTTGGAAGCTACCACAGATTGAGGCTGCACCCAAATTACGAGCTATTGATCAAGCCAATATGGAGAAAGTATTGGCTGTTATAGATAATAGCATTAACAACTTGTCTTCCAGAATTTATATGTTAGATAATATTGTTTCATCTGTTGTTGACATTGTGCAGGATGATTTGTCTGTTTTGTATCACAGTCAAAATCAATTGCGTTCTATTATGCAGTGTGCATGGACATTGCAAACGTTAAAGGCTGGGAAAGTCCCTTGGGATTACATGAATACTTCATCTTTGTTCCTCCCTTTCAATTTAACTGCAAAACAACAGTTTATGTCCATGAAAGATGCAACATACTCATTGCTGCACATTGAGAAGTTAAACCTTTACCTTTTTCTGTTGCCGAATTAAACTCCGCTGTGTGGCTTAATCACATTACCATTCCCCCTGTTTAAGTTCAGTTTGTGCATGAAACATTATGCCCTAGGCAGATATGAAAAACTAGGTACTGCCTTCCTGCACGAAGTTTGGTCACTCCTATTCACGTACAGATGTGTGAGGGATGGAAAAGAGGTTTACTTAAAAGGAGAAGAGTGCACTTCCACTCCGGATCACTCCGTGGAGTGTCGGCACATTCAATTGCATGGTGCATGTAATGTGCACGCTCCTAATTTAGCTTGCGTCCTGAAGGGGATCCCGGTGCCAGTTATAACAGTCTTTTAAGCTGCTGGCTAACGGTAGTTATTTGCTATTAAATAATGTATCTTGCTGTGGGATGTTGGTGGGAATTCCCTACATAGTGACTATCACAGAGAGTAGTCTGCTGTAATAACGTCCTTTTCCCACCCCCGCATGTGCGGCTCGATGTATCCATCTGGCCTTCCATTCCAACCTTGAAAGCAGAGTTCAACAAGATGAGCAGAATAAGGGCTCTATTGTCTCAAAAAGAAGTCGCGTGGACTTCGTCCCGGGAAACATTTGTCCTTCACGTAGCAAACACGCGCACAGAGGTGCAAGCGCTTTTAAATACTGATCTCCCACTTCATTTTGGGGCCCTGATTCAGACTATCTTTAATGCCTCGTCAACAAGTGGCCTGGCACATTTTTTCAAAATTGTGGGCTCCGGCCTCGTGACCTCCTTTCAAACTATTTTTGGTGTGATTCCGGCATTTTTTCATTCTATTTTTTCCAGCGTCTTCGGAGGTCTCCCTTTGATTCTCGCCCTCGTAGCTGGGGTATTTTTGTTGATCTGCGTACTATGCTATGGATGCACAACTTGCGTCACACGACAGCATGTCCCGGCTGCTCCATCTTCGTAACCGGATACTTGAATACTATGGAACATTACCACTGGCAACCTTGAGCATAGCCTATGGGTTGTCCTTCCGGTTTCCCTACTTTACTTGCGTACAGCCTGTCTTTCATTGCCTAGAGTGTCCGTTCCAATGGGCTCTGGATTTGTGTTTGTCGAACTCGGTGTCTCCCGCCCCGGATTATGATCGGCTAATGAGCCCCTTAGTGGCTCATGAGTTGGACTGTTCTGGTGTCAGGATTATGGCCTGTGGAGCAGCACATGGAGTCCTAGGGAATTGGGACATCGGAACGGCTGCAGCTGAACTCTTGGCGAGAAGTTATCTTGAAGAACACGCCAGTTGTCCTCTGACGGTACTAGCGGCTCCGGTTGTCGAGGAACATGAGTGTTCATTCCCCTTGCTGAATTGGATGGCAGATAATTTTGCAGAACGTTCCAATGATTTCCTCTTGGAAGCCGTTGCAACTTATTGTGCTTATACCTTGATGTATTAACTTGGAAGTCATCCGAAATTCCTATGGGATGCCTTTTTTTTGTTTCTTCTCGTTGAAAATCCATCGATGATTTTTTCCCCCTTTAAATGGTTTTTTTTTCTCCTTTTTTCTTCGAACTTTTCACTTACCTTATATGGATTCACAATTTGTGCCCTTAGTTCCGTTCTATCGAACTTGAATTCTGCGTTCTTGAAATTGCGCCCCTACTGGTTAGTGGTCCGATCAAGGGGGGCGGGCGGGGGGGGGGTGTAGTGAGGACTGCTATTTATATACGTACAATGCTAAGTTAGCACAACCTCGTTAGATGTTAGAAAGCCATCTTGCCACTTTTGCTGCTTTTGCACACGACACTGTAGTTAAATGTTATTAATTGAGAAATGCTTGCTCGCCTCTGCTTCACATGAGAACTGTCTGTTGTTCACATCCCTAACAGTGAGCTGCAACCTTGGTCTGAACATTGTGTAAAGAAACCGTCTGGGTCGCTAGACTGTGCATGTTGTTGGGTTCAGGTTGATCGGCCCACTATTTAGCCACAACACGCACGCAGCTGCAAATACCTGAAAGTTGAGTGCTTTTAATATTGCATGCTGAATGCTTTATACACATTCGGAAGAAGAGCTTTCCCAGGAGCAGAGTATACCTGATCCTGTGATGTGATTCCACTAAGCTGATCTTTACGGTATGGGGTTCCCCATTTCAAGCCTAGATACCCTCTATTAGTCTAATAATAATAATATTAGTTTACTTGCGAAAGGAAGGTGGCTGTAAACCACTGTCATTTTGATATGATTTCTCCTTTCATTCTCTATGGTATTGTAACTATGCTGATGGTTTTGATCTTAATCATTTGTCTGCTTATGTTAGCCAAAGTACTGCATCTTAGGACACGACCCCAACCACATCCCACCTTCGCAAGACCTGTGAGACTCGCTGGCCACCTTCTTCTACCGCAAGATCGCCGACATCCACGACAGCTTCAATGCCACGACCGCCCGACAACCACTGAGACCTCTGCCCCCACGACCACCACCCGCCTGCTCCCCTGGAGCAACATCAACGACGAGGATACCAGCAAGATTATGAACACCATCCACTCTGCATCACCATTAGAACCATGCCCACACCACATCTTCAACAAAGCCAGCACAGCCATCGCACCCCATTTCCGGAAAGTAATCAACATCTCCTTCGAGGCAGCAACCTTCCCGGAAAGATGGAAGCATGCCGAGATCAACGCCCTACACAAGAAACCCAAGGCGGACCCCAAGGACTTCCGGACCATCTCCCTGCTCCCGGCAAAAGTCATCAAACAGACCGTCAACAAACAACTGACCCGCTACCTCGAGGAGAACAGCATCCTGAACCAGTCACAGTCCGGGTTCCGCAGCAACCACAGCACCAAAACCGCCCTCATCGCCGCCACCGATGACATCAGGACCCTGCTAGACAATGGAGAAACAGCGGTCCTCATCCTCCTGGACCTGTCAGTCGCCTTCGACACGGTCTGCCACCGCACAACACGAACACGCCTACACAACGCCAGGATCCAAGAGAACGCCCTGGACTGGACCACATCCTTCCGCTCCGGCAGAACAGTGTCCACCTCCCCCACTTCCGCTCCAATGCCACCAAGATCATCTGCGGCGTACCCCAGGGTTCATCCCTCAGCCCAACGCTGTTTAACATCTACATGGCACCTCTCGCCCACATCGCCCGACCTCAACATCATCTCCTACGCCGATGACACCCAGCTGATCCTCTCCCTCACCAAGGACCCTCACACCGCCGAAACTAACCTCCACGAAGGCCGTCGCCAAATGGATGAGGAACAGCCGACTGAAGATGAACTCGGACAAGATGGAGGTTCTCATCCTCGGTTCCACCCCTTCGGCCTGGGATGACTCCTGGTGGCCGACCACACTGGGAACAGCTCCAATACCCACCGAACACACGCACAACCCTAGCGGTCATCCTCGACTCCACCCTCTGCATGACTAAGCAGGTCAACGCCGTCTACTCCTCCTGCTTCAACACCCTCCGCATGCTCCGCAGGATCTACAAGTGGATCCCCACCGAAACGAGAAGAACGGTCACCCAGGCCCTCGTCAGCAGCAGGTTGGACTACGGAAACACCCTCTACGCAGGAACTTCGGCCAAACTCCTGAGACTGCTGCAACGCATCCAGAACGCCCTGCACGTCTGATCCTCGACATCCCCCGCCGCAGCCACATCACACACCACCTGAGACCTGCACTGGCTCCCCGTCAACAAGAGGATAACCTTCAAGCTCCTCACCCAAGCACACAAAGCACTCCACAACACCGGACCAGCATACCTCAGACGACTCAGCTTCTACACCCCACCCACCAGCTCCGCTCCACCGGCCTCGCCCTAGTCCCCCGCATCAAAAGAACGACTGCTGGCAGCAGGTCTTTCTCCCACCTCGCTGCCAAGACCTGGAACACCCTCTACACCCACCTACAGCAGACCCTAGACCTACTGACATTCAGAAGACTCCTCAAGACCTGGCTCTTTGAGCAGTAGCCCCCCCCCCCCCCCCCCACCCCCAGCGCCTTGAGACCCTCACGGGTAAGTAGTGCGCTTTACAAGTGATTGAGCAGAGCCCTGCTGCGCCAAGGAAAGAAGGAACAGAAGAACCTCAGAGGAGCGGAGAGGGGGATCCACATCCTTTGCTGTGAACCATGCCACAAATCTGTTCCACCAGCAGGCATATACCGACTTAGTGGAGGGACGCCTGGCTGCCAGAATTACATCGCAGTCTTCGGGAGGCAGGTTAATCTCCACGCAAGGAGGCTGGACAGGTTCGGTTGGAGGACCTTCCCCTGTTGCTGCGACAGAAGATCCTCCCAAAGAGGCAGAGGGGTCAGAGGATCGATGGCCATGTTGAGCAGCTCGGGATACCAGACTCTTCGTGCCCAATCGTGAGTCACATGAATGACTTGGGCCCGGTTGCGACTGATCTTCAGCACTCTGGGCAGAAGTGGTATAGGCGGAAAGGAGTACAACAGACCACAACTCCACTTGCGACGAAAAGCATTGCCTAGCGAGTGCCACCTTGGAAATTCCAACATGCAGAATTGCCGATACTGCGCGTTCTCTTCGGTGACGAATAGATCTAACCAAGGCTCTCCCCACTGTTGAAAGAGACCTTGCACCACCTCCAAGTGAAGACGCCATTTGTGATCCATCATGAACCTGCAGCTGAGTTTGTCCCCCCTGGCATCCAGGAAACCTGCTAGGTGTTGAACCACCAGGGTTATGCCCTGATGTTCCAGCCATGTTCATAGGCGGAGGGCCTCTTTGTATAGGGTCCATGATCCCACCCCGCCTTGTTTGTTGCAGTATCACATGGCAATGGTGTTGTCCGTGAACACCTGCACTACTCTTCCCCAGACATAGGAAAGGAATGCTTTCCGTGCCAGATGAATCGCCTGGAGCTCCAGAAGGTTGATGTGGAGCCCGTACTCCAGACCAGACCAGACGCCCCTGATCTCCACCTCTCCCATGTGGCCGCCCCATCCCAGAAGAGAAGCATCTGTCACCACTGTGGGATCTGGTTGGGAGAGGGATCTGCCGTTGACCCAATCCTGGTTCGTGAGCCACCACAATTGACGTGCAGTGCCCTACGATCGGACAGATTCCTCTGATGCTGCGCCCATTGGAACTTCAGGTCCCACTGCAGAGCCCGCATATGCCACCTGGCATGCTTGACCAGCAGGATGCAGGAGGCCATGAGGCCCAGCAGCCTCAGGGTCATTCTGACCGAAACCCGGGATAGAGGCTGAAAATTCGGAATCATAGCCCGAATATCCTGGACTCGCTGTTCGGGAGGACAGACCCGAAACCGCGTTGTATCCAGAACCGCTCCGATGAAAAGGAGCTTCTGGAGAGGAATCAGGTGCAACTTCGGCCCATTGATGGAGAACCCCATCAAATGCAGGAGGACTGCTGTAGTCTGGAGGTGGGAGACGACTGTCTGAGGCGAGCCCGTCTTTAACAGCTATTGATCGATCGGGGAAAACAAACCACTGATCTGCGCAGATGAGCTGCGACCACCGCCATCAATTTCGTGATCACCTGAGGGGTGCTGGTAAGACCAAAGGGGAGCACGGTAAACTGAAAATGCTCGTGGCCTACCATGAACCGTAGGCAATGCCGGTGGGCCGGGGATGTGAAAATAAGAGCCCTGCAAGTCCAACGCTACCATCCAGTCTTGCGGGTCAAGGGCAGATGAGACCTGAGCAAGCGTCAACAACTTGAAGTTCTCCTTTAGGAGGAAGTGGTTGACGTCCCTGAGATCCAAGATAGGACGCAGGCCCTTGTCCTTCTTGGGGACCAGAAAGTAGGGGGAATAACAACCACGTCCTCCTTCTCGGACAGAAACATGCTCGATGGCTCCCTTGGCCAAGAGAGCCATAACTTCCTGCTGGAGAAGGGCCAGATGATCCTCTGACATGCGGTGGTATCTCGGTGGCATGGCTGGAGGGGTAGTCTCGAAGGGGAGAGAGTAGCTCCTTCGGACTATTTGCAAAACCCACCTGTCCGACGTGATGGTGCGCCAGTGAGGGAGCCGATTGCAAATCCTGCCGCCCACTGGTGTTTGATGGGCCTGAAAAGTCGGACTACGAAGGTTTGGAGGGTGCTGCAGAGGGGAGGTTGGTGGACTGGCCCGCCAGCTGTCACCCGGAACCACAACGGTTGTTCCCATGTCCCCGGCCACACGAAGGTTGGTTAACTTGCTACAACCTGTGGCTCTGGGCGGGACGTAGCGGGGCACTCCTTCTGTAGCCCCGAAAGGGACAAAAAGCAGACTGCGCAGGGCGCATAGAGAGGCCCAAGGACTTGGCTGTAGCCCGTAAGTCCTTGAAACGCTCTAGATCGTGGTCTGCTTTGTCGCCAAAAAGGCGACTGCCATCAAAGGGCATGTCCATCAAGGTGTTCTGGACATCCCTAGAAAAGCGAGTCGATCTAATCCAGGTGTAGCGACGAAGTGCTACTGACGTTGAAATGGTCCTGCCCAGAGTCGGCCGTGTCCAGCCCACAACGGAAGGTAAACTTCGCTGCATCCCTCCCCGTGGCAACAGCTTGGGAGAGCACTGCCCGGGCATCCTCTGGACACTGAGGCAGCACCTGTGCAACCGTATCCCACATGGAGTGGGAATAACGGCCCAAAAGACATATGGTGTTTACCAACCGCAGTCCCAAGCTGGCAGAAGAGGAAGTTTTCTTCCCAAGATGGTCCAGCTTCTTGGATTCCCTTTCCGGTGGACCGGTAGGGAATGCGCTCTTGTAAGTGGAGGCTTGGACTACCAAGCTCTATGGGGTGGGGTGTTGGGAGAGGAAAGTGGGGTCGCCGGGAGGCGGGCAGTGGCGTCTGGTTATCATCCTGTCCACAGGAGCCCCCGTGTTAGGCCTGGACCACGTGCCCAAAAGGACGTCTATGAGGGCCTCAATAAACTCAGCAAGGGCTCTGAAGAGCTCGCAGCCGGTTGAAGCACCTCTGTTAGGCTAGTCCTGACCGCCACCGTAGGAAGTTGAGGTTGAGAGCCTCGGCCGCCCTACTCAACTGCACTGCGTATGACGCTCCCTCCTCCGTAGCCACGGTAACAAGAGACAACATGCCATGGTCAGGAGAGGTATCGAGACCACTGGCATCCCCCAATTCCTCTCTCCAGTCCTGTTCATCCAACTGGTCGGTCAAGCCGTTACCTGACCCCTCCCAGTCCTGCTCCTCATCCTCTGGGTGCCTATCTGGTCAAAAAGGGACCCCAGGAGGGAACAGAGGCACAAAAACCCCACTCTGCGCGGATCTGGCATCGGGCGACGCCGGTCCTGCTCCGGGTCCACGTCACGATGGAGGCTGGGGTCCACGCCGGCCAGGGGGCAGACCGGATCAAGCGCGGTAGTAATGCCGAAGGAAGCGGCGCCAGTGAAGGCGTAATCAGGTCAACAGGTGCCGATCCGGATCCAGGCCTGGATCCAAGGGGGACCAACCAAGTCTGCAGGGCCCAAAAGCACACCAGTGGGTTCGGGCCGCCCAAAGATGGCATGCATCGCCTCATAGAACGTACGAAGCTGGGCGGGAGTCACGCCTGGTCCCGGGAAGGGAGGGAAATGCGGAGTGAACTCTTCGGGCTCAGCACGCAGAGCCGCAGGAGGGGCACTACCCGCAGGAGAAGCCGAAGAGCGACAATGCTTTTTCGACTTCTTCCTAGGCTTCGACTTCTGATGCCAGCGCGCGAGGGCAGCATCAAAGTAGCTGCCGCAACATCATCCCGGCGACCACGACGCCAACGAGGGACCCGGAGACGACCAACGCCATCTTCCGACGCGCAGAGGTACTGCTGACGAACAAACTTTCCGGATCCAATTTGACGCCTGTGGGTAATTCTAAGGTAAGGAATCTATAACTAACATGTTTCTTTCAGATGGATGTGTATGGTGCCTTACCTATTCTGTCTTCTTCCCTGTATCGCTCACCTTCTTGCGGGCATGTGGTTTTTCGGAGTCCATCCTAGAATTTCGACGTCCGTTCCTTTGTGAGTCGATTTTGCTGGAACTCCCTGGTCCTTTTCATCACTGGAAAAGCTTTGGTCTTTCAGGGATGTTTTCTTTGAAGCCTGGGACAACGTTGCATAGTGGGCCTCTCTCTGCTTTCGGCATGGCCTAAGGGTTTTTGGCAGGAACACACTGTAGGCCTCACAGTCCTTGTCGTTATGGTCTTTGGGTAGGCAGAGGTTGCACATGACGTGTGGATGGCATTGTGTGAACTTGTGGTGGCACGCAGGGCAGAATTTGAAGGGGGTATTTTCCATGGCTCCTACCTTGTCATTTGTCGGCCTTTGAAGTCTTCTATTTTGATGTCGATCTCAGAGTTCTGTTCTTATCTCCAGTTGCAATGTCGATGGAGTCCACTTGAATTCTCAACTTTCCCTTCTTTTTCGGGGTTCTTCTTGAAAAATTTTAGAGCGTCCCGTCTTGCTTCCAGACCCATCGGCAGAAAAAAAAAAAAGAATCTGAAGATGGCTACCACGCAAAACCACCTCCAGGGCGCTGTCTGACGTCACACAAGGGACGTACCTGGCACCCAATGGTGGTCGACAATGCCCAAAGCAAGAAAGAAAAAGGAAGAAGAAAAAAAAAAAAAGACTATTCCAGACCCAACCACTAGATGGCAGAATAATGCACAGCATGTGAATCCAGAAAAGGATTCATGCAGCAAAACATCAGAATCATAGCCTGAATATCCTAGACTCACCATTCGGGAGGATAAGCTCAAAATACCTCGTGACCAGAAGAGTTCCGATGAAAGGGAGTCTCAGAAGGGGTCAGGTGTGACTTTGGCACGTTGATAGTGAACCTCAGCGAGTGCAGTAGGTCTGCTATAGTCTGGAAGTGGGAAAAGACTGCCTGGGACAAGCCCGCTTTCAACAACCATTCATCAAGACGGGGGAAGACTGGCACCTCCGATCTCCACAGATGAGCTGCAATCACACCATCAAGTTTTACCAGCATACCCAAGGGGTGCTGGTTAGGCCAAAAGGGAGCACGGTGAACTGAAAGTACTTGTGACCTACCGTGAACCGCCGATAACGTCTGTGGGCAGGCAGGATGAAGATAATGGAAGTATACATCCTGCAAGTCCAACACTACCATCCAGTCTCTTCGGTCCAGGGCTGGCATAACTTAAGCAAGCGTGAGCATTTTGAATTTCTTCTTACTAAGAAAGAGAGAAAAAAAAAAAGAGGGCGCAGGTCTAGGATAGGATGCAGGCCTCTGTTCTTGGGCACCAGAAAGTATAGGGAATAGCAACCACGACCTACTCATGATGCCGGAATCCTCTCCATGGCTCCCTTAGGCAAGATATTCTCCACTTCCTGGCAAAGTAAGAAAATCTGTTCCTCTGTCCTTCTGTTACAAACAGGTGGCATGGGTGGAAGTTTAGTCTCTAAGGGAGGGAGTTGTCACTTCAGAAAATCTGCAGGGGCTGGGAAGCTTGAGTGCTGTGGTGGCTGGACAGGTAGAGACGAACCTAGAAGCACCTTCCATGGACAGAAAAGGTGGACTAGGGCTGGCAAGGGGCCATGGAAAGGCCCAATGACCTTGCCATACCTCTGCTGTCCTTGAAGCGCTCTAACGCAGAGTCCGAAGTGACTGGAGCCATCAAAGGACATGATAATGAGCGAGGCCCAACCTCCCCTGAAAAGACTATGAAACTGCCCTGCCTGGTGAGATCCAGCCCACTACATATGGCAAGCTTAGGTGTGCCCCTTCATTCCGCAATAGCTTGGAAGAGTATAGCTCAGGCCTCCTCTAAGACCATAGGCAGCACCTGTGCAACTGAGTCCCAGAGCAGGTTGCAGCATCGGCTCAAAAGGGACATGGTGTTCACCAACCGTTGTGCCAGGCTGGCGGAAGAAAGAATTATGTTACTTAACCTGCAAGCATCTGTTCTTGGCAGGTAGAGCTGTAGATTCAAATGCTTTGCATACTCCTGCCATCTAGTGTTGGGTCTGAATAATTGGAAGCTGTTTATTTCCAAAGAAGTCTTTTCCATTCACATGGTAATGTGACTCCTTTCGTCGATACTACGCATGGGCATCGACTCCACTGTTAGATTGTTTTGCTGCAAGCAGATGAGAATGGAGTAAGTGGAGTACACACGTCCACACCAGTACAATGTGAATAATAAATGCAACAACCATAGGTGTCCGGGAAGGAGGGAGGGTGCATGTGAATCTACAGATCTACATGCCAATAACAGATGCTTACAGGGTAAGTAAAATAATACGTTCTTTCAGCCGGCGAACACCATACGCATTTTGGGCAGATACTGCCACTCGCTCTGGGACTTGGTTGCACAGGTCCGGACTATGGTCTCGAAGGACACTGCAAGATGTAGGCGTATGGATGTATAGAAAGCCTACACATTGTAGATGCAATAAATAACAAATAATGTGTTGGTCAATTGTCTGTTTATTTTAATATAAAACAAACCTTTTCCACTTTGCTGCATAGCATGCTCTAGAGGTAGGTTTTCTTGTATCCTTAAGAATTGTCATTCAATCTGATGGTAGAATTAGATATTCAAACTCTACGACTTCAGGAGCCAAATAGCTAGGTTATGCTCTTTGGTGTTTGGATGTCTGATTTTTCCTTGGCTCTGGGTGAGGTGAAGCTTCTGGTGTGGCACTACAGAGTTTAGTGTGGCGAGCCATGGTTGAAGAGCCCATGTGGGAGCCACTAGAATAAGGCTGCTAGATGTTTGCCTGAGCTTCCATACCAGAAATGAAATAAGGGAGAGAAAGGAGGAAAAGCGTAAGCAAATATCTAGCCCAGGGTGGAATTCACGGAGTTCCGCTACGTGGAACTCCACGAAGTGACAAAAAAACTGTCAAGCTACACGGAGTTCTATGAGCGGCAGAGTGCGTTAACTTGCACCGTTCACACAGATTGTTTAGCACCAGGTGTTTGTCCAGCACTGTAAATTCAGCACAAACGGCATCACTTGCAGCGCAAGAGGGCGCAGCTTCTTTCTGCTGCTCGAGTAGAAGTTCTACTTGATCGGCAGCTTACTCAACGCAAACAGAAGGTTTATCATCGCGAGCGGTAGAGACTATCCGCAGCTGCCTGCATCGAGAAATTTTGCTGGGAACTGGTCTAGCATTGGATTTTCCTCGCTCGCCAACTTACCATTGGTGAGTGAGTAAAAAAAACCTCAGCTCCACAGAGTGCAAAGATCTCCGTGAATGGAGCGAAGTTCACAGCCCAGGCATACAAATCTCTCTGACCAATTCACCCATAGGGCCCTGCCTTTGGATAGAGGGTGTGGGAACCTAGAGGCGAAGTTTGGGCATTTTGAGTTCTCTGCTATTGCAAAGAGATCTATTTTTGGAAACCTCCATTTATGGAAGTACGGCAGGAAGACTTGGGGGTGGAGTTTCCACTTGTGAACTGATTGCCACAACCTGCTGAGGAGGTTGGAAGATGTGTTGTCTGTCCCCAGAAGGTCTTCTGCCAGCAGTTGGATTTTGTGATGCATTTCCCAACGCCAAATGGTGTAAGAGAGTCGTGATAACGAAATGGTTACGTACCAGTAGGAGTAGTCTTGCAGCTTGAAGAGTTTTCTGGATTCACATGCTGTGCATTATTCCGCCATCTAGTGGTTGGGTCCGGAATTGTCCTGGTTTCCTTTTTTTTTTTTTTCGCTGTTGACCCCCATTTGGTGCCAGGTATGTCAGACGGTAACCTGGAGGTCGACGTGCGTAGAAAGGCTGGGTGGGTCGCATGTGAATCCAGAAAACTCTTCAAGCTGCAAAACTACTCCTACTGGTAAGTAACCATTTCGTTTTGCACGGAATCCTTTTCTAGATTCACATGCTGTGCATTAGATTATGTAGTGCTTTCCCCAGTCTTGCGGAGGCTGTGGTTGAAGGAAGACTTAGCAAACAGGTGTTGGAGCACCTTCTGTACAATTTGAGCTTCCTTGTTCATCTGTATGTCCACACAATGTTTCATGAAGGTGTGTGGTGATGCTCATGTTGCTGCTGCGCAGATGGCATCAATGGGTATATTGGCCATAAATGCTAGCGTTGCTCCCTTTTTTCTTGTGAAGTGCGCTGCTGGTTGCATTGTTAGTTCCTTTTTGGTCTTGTTATAACAGACCTGAATAGTTTGTACTATCCATCTTGCAATGGTTTCTTTTGTGCTTGCAGATCCTTGTTGGTATGAGAGTATGCAACCAACAATCGTTTAGTTTTCTTTTTTTCAGTAAATAATACAGCAAAGCCCTCCTTACATCCAAGGTGTGGCGGCTTCTTTCTGGATTTTGGAAGAACACTGGTAGCACAAGGTTTTGATTTAAGTAATATGGAGATACCACCTTTGGCAGAAAATGCGGGTTGGTTTTCAAGATTACTTTATCCTTGGGGATTTGTAAGCAGGGCTCTTGTATTGTCAAGGCCTGTAATTCACTTACACTGCATAGTGATGTTATTGTAATGAGAAAGGCTGTCTTTAGCGTGATATGTTTGAGGTCTGCTGCAAGCATGGGCTCAAAGGGTTTCTTCATCATTTGAGAAAGTACTCTATGTAAGCTCCATGTTGGTACAGGTGCAGCTCTTGGTGGAGCTATTCTTTTGGCTCCCTCTAGGAATCTTTTTATGACTGGTCTTGTAAAAATGCTTTTGCATGATTCTCCTCTTTTGTATGCCACTACGGCCGCCAGGTGCACCTTAAGGCTTGAAAAATGTATGTTACTGTCCAAGAGGTAAGTAAGATAAGTGATAACGATTTCTTGTGTATTTATGGCACTTGTCTTGTTGTTTGCGATGCACCATTTGGTATATTGTTTCCATTTTGCTGTATAGCATTTCCTTGTGGTTTGCTGATGTGCCTCCTTAAAGCACTTCCATGGTTCTTAGCGGTAGATTGCGATGACCAAATTCTATGTATTCAGGCGCCAGGCTGCTAGTTGTAGCGTCGCTAATTCTGGGTGAAAGATTTAGCCCTGTTGCATTGTCAGCAGGTCTTTTTCTGCCTTGATCCTGATCATTTCTCCCTTGGATAGTTCTAGGAGAGTTGAATACCATGTTTAACTTGGCCAATGAGAATCATTTGTTCCTGGTTCTTTTGCAGTAGCCTTTTTATCGGGGGTATCGGTGAAAAGGCATAAACTAATGTCTGAGACCAGTTTAGTGAAAGCACATTTCCTTTTGACAGGTGGTGTGGAAACCTCAAGGCAAATTATTGGCATTTCTTGTTCTGTATTGTTGCAAACAGGTCCAACACTGGTGTTCCCCAGATGTTGAATAGGTACTGGACTGTTGTCTGCTTTAGCTCCCATTTGTGAGAGCAATTGTTCTGTCTGTTTTGTTGGTCTGCAGGGATGTGGTCTACTCCTGGTAGAGGTACAGTTTGCAGATGGATGTTGGGGTATTACCCAATGCCAGCTTTCCTGTGCTAGTTTGCTCCGAGGAAAGGACTTTGTCCCACCTTGTTTGTTGAGGTAGAACATTGTGGTTGTATTGTCTGTCTGTATTATGATTGTGTTCCTCTGAATATGTTTCTGAAATGTCTTGAGTGCTGGAAAAACAGTCTTCATCTCCAGGAAATTCATGTGTTTTGTAGAGTCCTGCTCGCTCCATTGGCCATGTACTTTCAGCTGGTTGAGATGTGCTCCCCATCTGTTGAGGGATGCATCTGTAGTGACTCTCACAGATGGAGTTGGGTCACTGAAAGGTCTCCCCTGTGCTATGTTGTTGGATGCCCACCATTGTGACTCTGCTTTGCACCCTTTGTGTAACAACCACTAGATCCTTCCAACTTCCTGTGGCTTGCGACCAGCTGTTGAGCCACTTCCTGAAACAGGCGATTGTGTAGGCGAGGGATGAGTGGGATACATGAGGCCATTATGCCCATTAGTTTCATTACCTTCCTTACTGCCAAAGACTGTCCCCTCTGGTAGAGGGCTGTTTCGTTGCGGATGGCTTGTATCCTGCTCTGTGCGGGCTAAGCCTTTGCATCTTTTGTATTTAGCCTTGCTCCCAGAAAGGTCTTTTCTTTCTCTGTTCGTTGATTATTTTTTTGTGGTTTATTGAGAAGCCCAGGCTTTGTAGCGTTTGAATTGTCTTTCGAACGGGATAGTGGCATATCTGCTTCGTGCGACCCTTTATTAGCCAATCGTACAGGTATGGGTATACGTGGATTCTTTCTTTGGGTGTGCTGTCACCCAGCTAGGCACTTTGTGAACACCTGTGGCGCTGATTTTATTCTGAAGGGGAGTACCTTGAATTGGTAGTGTGTTCCGTTGTGTAGGAATCTTAGGTACTTTGTGTATTTTGTTCATTGGGATATGTAGATATGAGTCTGAGGTCTATTGTTGCCAGAAAATCCCCTTTTTGGATTTGTGGAATTATTTCCTGAAGGGTACACATTTTGAAGTGTTGAGTACATATGAACTTGTTTATGAACCTTAAGTCCATGATTGGCCTTCGGGTTAGATCTTGTTTGGGTACAAGGAAGTATGGTGAGTAGTTTTCTGTGTGCCGTTCTTGTTTTGGTACTATTTCTATTGCCTGCTTTTGGTACAGTTCCTTGATCTCTACGTTTAGCAGTATCTGATTTTGATAACTTCCTTGTTCTTGGTGGATTTGCAGGTGGCCTTTTAGCTAACTCTTTGCAATATCCGTGTTGTACCAAATGTAATGCCCATTTGTCGCTTGTGATCCTTCCCCACTGACTGTGGTGAAAGGATATTCTTCCACACCACTGGTGTTTTGTATTGGCCCTCTTCCGTGTTGCAGTCAGTTTGAGCCATTTCCTCTCCCTCTGGAGGTTTTGCCTCTTCCTCTGCCGTAACCTCGCCCTCGAAAGGGCTGCTTCTGCCAGCCCTAGTAGCTAGATTGTTCACCCATCTGTTGGTTTGGGTTCTGTCCCTGTGCCAGTTGCGGCAACTGTTGGCTTTGGCTGAAGCTACCTCTTCCAGTGGTCTCTGTTTGAGAAACCTCCTCTTTTGAAAGAGCCTCTATGTTGCAGGGCCCCTATTGCCCTTGCTGTCTCGTTGTCCTTAATTTGCTGAAGCGATTCGTCCACCTCTTTGCCAAATAGATCTTGCCTGTTAAAGGGCCTGTTGATAATTGAAGTCGGGACTTCTGGTTTGAATCCAGAGATCCTGAGCCAGGCATGCCTTCGGAGTATGGTTACCGTGCACATTTGCCTGCTTGCAGTATCTGCTGTGTCTAGTGCAGATTTTAGACATGCGTTAACAACATTCTTCCCCTCTTGGATGACTGCTTTCACCCTTTTCTTGTCTTCCTCTGGAAGCTTGTTTATGAACTCCTCAATTTCATCCCATTGTTGGTGGCCATACCTATTAAGCAGGGCATTTGAGTTGGAAATGCGCCACTGCGTTGCTACTTCTTTGTCCATCCTTTTGCTCTCCTTCTCTGTTGGAGGCCCTGTGTGGAAAACTGCATTTGCTCACCTTCTGGCTGTGGTCACGATAATGGAGTCAGATAGAACGCTTCCCTGTATGTATTTTGGCTCCTTTGAAGAGGGCTTATATTTCTTTTCCACTCTAGGAGTTTCCCCTCTGCTTGACGCTGGCTCTTTGAAAGCTTATTTTCCTTGGTCCAAAATACTTGGCAACATGGGTAGATATTGAGTCCCCTTTGTTGCAGGTGCCAGTGTTTCCAGCAGGAAACATGTATCCCCTTTTTCTTCCTCCAGGGGCACCCCAAACTGGTTTGCTGCCCTTCTAACAATGTCTTTCTAGAAAGGAATGTCCACTGGGGGTGATGCTTTCGAGGGATAGTTGCAGATTTCTTCCTCTGGACTCTGAGTCGAGATAGTTTCATTTGTCTTTGTAGTTTCCTTCGTCTTCCTCCTCCTCCGGTATGTTTCCGTATTCCTCGAGGATCTTCGCCTCGAGGTTCCGGCGTCGGTGGGGATTCGAAGATCGCGATATCTACTACTTCGGCATCATCAGTCTTCGGTGTTGACGTTTCCCGGTTCCGGTGTTTTTGGGGATTCCTCGAGTCTTCTCTCTTTCTTTTCGACTTAGAGGGCCCTTTTGGCGTCGGAGGCCGGTGACTTTATTTTCTTTTCAGCGTCAAGCTCTTTTTCGTGGGTTCAATGTCAACCCTTGGCTTTGGGGCATGGTGCGATCGTCCCTCTTCGGTAACCTTTGGATGGGTCCCGTGGGTCCCTTTTGATCGCGGCTGACCTTCAATCACCTTTTTGTTCGGCGTCAGGGCTGCCTTGGCCGGCTTCGGTTCCGACTGATCTTTCTGTCTTACCTTCTCTGTCTTCTTTTTTTGACTCCTTTGCCTACTTTTCGGTGTCCTTTTCTAGAATTTCAATGTCCGAACCTTCGTGCGTAGATTCAGCTGGAGCTGCATGCTCCTCATCATCGCTAGAGAAGCCCATGTCCCTCATGGAACGTTTCTTCGTGGGCTGCGACATTGTGGCATAGTGGGCCTGTCTCTGCGCGTCCTGAGAGTCTTCGGTAGGAACGCTGCACCGGCCTCACAGTCTTCGTCCTGGTGATCCTCGGGCAGGCAGAGGTTGCACACGCTGTGTGGATCTCGCTGTGCATATTTGTGGTGGCACTTTAGGCAAAATTTGAAAGGGATGTTCTCCATGGCCACTACCTCGCCATTTGTGTCCCGGAGTGGTCCTCTGGTACTGAAAAACGCTCTGCTTCTGTAAACGACCCACGTCTTTACTAGATGTTCTTCGGTTGATCTTTCGATGACTATCTTTTCTTGAAGTTTTTTCGGGAAAACGCAAACTTTCTTCGGAGCTTCCAGTCTTGCTTCCAGACCCAATGGCTGAAAAAAGAATCGGATGATGGCCACCACGCACGTCGTCCTCCAGGATACCGTCTGACATCACACAGGGGATGTACCTGGCACCAAATGGTGGTCGATAACGACCAAAAAAGAGAAAACAAGGACAATTCCGAACCCAATCACTAGATGGCGGAATAATGCACAGCATGTGAATCCAGAAAAGGAACATGCTGCAAAACTGTAGTGTTCTTGCCCCCCCCCCCGTTTTTGTACATAGTAGTCATATTAAAGTCCGGAATAAGACATCGTTCCATATCAGGTGAGGTAGAAATGCTTTTAGCAGTAGGTGAACAGTCTGATGCTCTAGGTAGTTGATATGGAGATTTTAGTGCTTGGTGTCCCAGAGATACTGAACTATGAAATGATGTAGATGGGCACCCCACTCTGTGAGGGATGCATCTGCTGTGAGCACGATTTGTGGAACAGGGTCGATAGAACCACTCTTGTGTTCCACCACTACAGAGAGCAATGGGTGGAGCCGTCTATCACCACTAGATCTTTTAGCGTTTGATTCCATTGACGTGCTAAGCATTCCGGTACAGGACGCATGTTCAATCTTGCATGAGACACTACGGCAATGCATGATGCCATCATCCCTAGGAGCAGCGAATAGTTAGAATGTGACTGAGTGCTCCGATGGAGGATTTTGCCACTTCATTGTCTTTTTTCATTTTTTAAAGAGCTTCATCCACTTGAGGGCCGAAAAATGGTCTTTGTTAAAAGGAGCATTTAGTATGGTTTGTTGTACCTCCGGTTTGAACCCAGAGATTCGCAGCAATTCTTGTTTACTGAGGAGAATTCTGGTGTTAATTCCTTTGGCTGCAGCATCAGCAGCATCTAGTACAAACATGATGGTGGAGTTGGACATTCATTTTTCTTTCTGCACTAGTTACAGACCTTTTTTCCTGTGCTCCCCTGGGAGGCATTGGAGGACCATTTTACCCCAGTAGGCCCCATCATACTTAGCCAAAAGACCTTGTGTATTGGCTATGCACCAATGACTGGCTGATTGTGGAGCCACTCTTTTGCCTGATGAGTCTGTCAGGAGGTGGTGCTTCAGCTGATGTTTGTAAATTTGCTCTTACGAGCATTGGACACAACTAAAGAGTCTAATAGAAGCTACCCCTAATAAAAATGGGTGGGGGATTTACATTTTTTTTTTTAATCAACCCGGAGTCTTACTATACATGTACCTAAAGGGTCTTTAAAAATGTAATTACAATGGTGCATCATGCCTATTAATATTGGTAGAGACTGTTCTATGTGTGGTCCCCAATGTGTCAAATAAAAATTCTTCTTCTAAAGATTCTATATGTAGAGCAACTTCATGGTATGCAGCGTCCCTGGCAATTAACTCCTGGTATGAGGTGTTGCCATCAAAAGATGAACATTTTGCTGGATATAGATCAGGGTCAGTGAAGATGGTGGAGGGGAGGGAATGAGGTGGAAGGAGCTAGTAGCCATGTGCTTTTTAAAGGAATTTTATATCCTATGTCTTGTGAGATGGGAATCTTCCTTTTGGAGGATGGCGATATTACAGGTTTTGTTAAAATATGGGCAGAGTCTGGATTAATAATAATTTCCTTTTGTTTTGGATCCAGTTTTTCGTGCAGTTTCCAGAATTGGCTCTGGTGGTTTCTGAGGAGCATCTCTGTTACAGTGCCAAAATATTCAGTACCTAGCCAGATTTGTCCTTTGGAACCAAAGGTTTAGGGGCAGAGGGCGTGGTCTCGACCCGAGCCAAAAGGCCTGACTTGCACTTCCGGTGGCGAGCCAGAAAGCGGGGCGAGGGAAGCAGTCTCTCATTGACCACGATGGCCAGACGGCAGTGGTGGCCCAGAAGCCTTTTGCTTGTTGAAAGCAGGTTTTGTGGGCAAAGGAGTTTCGGTACTCACGGCACCTTGGCCGGCTGGGACATCATGGGACTACAGCTCGACCTCCAGTTCAGAAACTGACTCCTGGATTGAGAAGGCCTCTTCCTTTTTCACTGCAGATGCTTCTATTACCCTCTGTTCGATATCTTCTCTGAAGATATCAGGGGTGTCCGATATTCTGCCGATGCATTTCTCTTCATCGAGCCAGACGGTCCGGCAGGGTCTTTTTAGATCAAAATGACAGACTGGCATCTCGGTCTTCTTCCCTGTGCTCCAGAGAGGGGCACAGCTTACAGACCTTGTGCAGGTAGGTGAGTAGGTATTTGGAGTGGCACAGAGGGCAGAAGTGGAATGGAGTCCGTTCCATCAACAGATTACTCTGTTTTGCTCGAGTGGAAGTTAATCAAAATAAGCTAGACCAAAAGGCTGTGGTTGGAGTTTTCCTGAACCAACTAGGAAAGTTCTGTTTTTCGACACAAGGAAGATGGGTAACACGTTCAAAATACAGACGAGGGTAGAGTGTATTGCGCACCAGAAGGATCCCGAAGAACCCGGAGTGCCGCAATACACATCTGAACCCAATGGCGGAAAGAAAACAATGGAGTCGATGCCTATGCGCAGTTATCATCGAAAGGAGGAGTCACATTGCCTCGTGAATGGAAATTACATCTTCGAAGAAAAAAAAATTGCAAACATCCGGACCCAACACTAGATGGCAGGAGTATGCAAAGGATGTGTATCTACAGCATACATACACCTAACCTATCTTTCCCAAGGTATCCAGGCTCTTAGATTCCCTGTCTGGTGAAGTCCTAGGGAATGCACCAGAATTTATTTTTGAAGTGGAGGCTAGGACCACTAAGCTCTCTGGGGTGGGATGCTGGCGCCCTGTGGGGTGGGACAATGGTGGCAGGTAATTGTACTATTTACAGGAGTCCCTGTGCAGAGGTTTGACCTGGGCCCAAATAGGACATCAGTGAGGGCTTCATTAAAAGGGAGGAGTGATTCAGAAGGAGTGATTCCTGGCTGAAGCACCTCCGTCAAGACTTTAGGTAAAACATACTAGATGCCGAAACCGCATGCTTCCAATCCCCTTGAAAAATCTAGTCACTTCCTTACACACCATAGAGGATCGACAAATGAGAATTAAGCTAGTATGAAGGACGACTCCTTTGGGAGTATGTGTGTCAAAGTTAGAAGATAGTCGCACATTGTTTAGATGCCCTGAAGAAGCTCATAACTGGGCGAAACACATTGGCTACACAAAGTTTTCTTTTTTTTTACTGCAAAATGAAATTTGAATAAAGAACAGCATAAAGAAATAACACCTTTCAATTAATCTCTTTTCTGATACAAATAGCATTTGGCTGTTATACATGGTTTGCTTTTAAGTTGCCTCTCAGCTTGCGTGTTCTCAAAAAAACTCCGTCAAGACATTTGTCCGACACCCAGAGAAGGAAGGTGAAGGTCCCAAGCCTTGGCAGCCCTCCTTACTACCATTACAAATGAGGCTCACTCCTATATTGCCACGGTAGGAGGAGAAACCAAGCAGTATCTGGGGAAGTGGCCAAGCCATTGGTATCCGCCAAATCTTCACACCAGTCCTTGGTGACATCTAGGGGCTGGTATTCTTCAGGGCCCAGTGGCCCCTCTCATTCATCTTTAAGTCCTAGCGATAGTGCAGAGGCTCCGGCATGGATGGAATGCATCCAGTCAGTGTCGGACGATGCTCATACGGCTGCGTGTTTGGAGTTGGAGATGAGAATGGGGACAGCACTGCAAGGAGGTTGGCAGTGGGGCCGGCACCAGGAAAGGACAAGATGGCTCAACCACCACCGGTCCGGATACATCCATGATGCAAAGGGTCCAACTGGCATCGGAGTAAAACCCGCTGGAAGACCAGAAGGGGCCCCTCCCGATCCCACTGGAACCAAGGGTGCTCCAGCAGGGACCGGCCACCAAAATAGGAGGTACATGGTCTTAAAAAACTCTGAGTTGGAAGGGGTCGCTCCGGCTCCTGGAAACTCTAGGAGGCGTGGAGACTCTAGGCTCAACCATAGAGCCAGGCCTTTAACACAGAGGATCACTCATCTCGTCAAATGATTTAGGGGAAGGGGGCAAATTCAAAGACTTAGACATCTTTTTATACTTGTGGGACTGCCCGAACACCCATACGACGGAGTGCAATGATGAGCGTTTGGAGTGGCTCCACAACAGATCCCTGGACCTTCCTCTCGACCAAGATCCAGACACTTGCAGCATTACATATCAAGCAGCAAAGAGCTTGAGAGAGCACTCCCTAAAGGCACTGGGGTGCGTAGCGCAATAATCTACACAGGTCTTGGCGTGGTAGTTGCACTTAAGGCACCAGAAAAAGGGGCATGGGTCCGTCACTGCCATTTGCCAGTGAGAGGCGCTTAAAATCTGGGGGCCGTCGGGGAGATTAGGTGAGCTATTGCCCAGAGTCACAGGGTGCTGAGCTGCCACCGGGGATCGAACCGCGAGCCCCGTGTTCGAGTCAGTTCTGGCTGCTGTACCACACCTCTCCCTGTGACGAAACCGCTGAATCACATTAAATCAAGAACACCATATCAGTGGTCCTAAGGGTACTGTAAGAGGATGTACTTTTGGAAATGTAATCACTGGTGTCAGTTGTAGAAACGTGTCAACAGATGGGTCGTCAGCAGACAAAACAGATTTTATCGATGAGATTGAAGGATGGCAACGATGTAAATATTGTCTTGTCAACGAGTCTCTACAATGGTGTGGCTGAGAACAGGAAGGAAGCATTCAAGGCAGCGTTGACAAGGCCAGTATTTATCAGTATGTGTCAAACAAAAAGGCATGCAGACTTGGCTGTTTCTTCAACACCATCTCACGTGTCAGGTCTGTTGTCAACAGATTTGTGCACGACTGGGTGGCTTCTGAAGAGATTTTATTTCCTTGAAGGCACCAGTGTTTGAGATGCATCCTTTTAATTTTTTAAGAGATACTTTGGTGTATTGCTCGTTTTGCTTGACAGCATGCGGCGACTAGTTGTCTGACCCAGTAAGGTAGGCTCAGAGCATCACCAGAGCCTGTTTCAAGTCCTGATCTTAGACTTCTGAGGAGGTGTTTGATGGCTTATGCTCTCATGAGTAGGAAAGCTCCATTTTGTCCCTCTAAAATTGCCAGTCTTAATCTTTTCAGGCCTTTGTGGAAAGTCTTCCAAATATCACTTTTTTTGGGATTGTGAATTTGAAGACGACAGTAGAAATATCTGGTGTGTGGATCATCAATATAGATTTTCTTTTCACCAGTCTTTATGAGCCCTGAAAAGTGATCACTCGTAGAAATATCTGGTGTGTGGATCATAAATATAGATTTTCTTTTTTCACCAGTCTCTACGAGCCCTGAAAAGTGATCACTCCTACACCATCTCTGCCAAAATTTGTCTTGAAGCCAGAAGTCTTCTGAAAGATCTCTTCCAGTGGAAAATTAATCAAATAAAGAGCTCTCCAGAGGTTTCCAAACAATAAAAATGCAGAAAAAAATGAAGCAGTTGGAACCTTCTGTCAGGAAAAGGGCGGATGGCGTTGGCATCAGATTGGCTGGAGTTTGGGTCAAACAAAATAGAATGTGAATGCTCTATGACAAGTTCAAAGTCACTGAGTGCAATGGTACACAGCCTAACAGAAAATGTATGTTAATCAATGAAAACTCCAGTGCTGGAGACGTAGCATAAAAACTAAATTATGCACTGAGATTTAGTACATCCTAGTAGAGAACTCTGAAGTCACCACAGTCCTCAGCATTAACTTAGTGAGCAATCCAAGCAGTGACAGAGCCTGCATCAAGCCTCTGATGCAAGCATGTCCCACAACATACTACTCCTCGACCAGCAGGAAGTACGCTGTGCAATTTGATTTGCTGCTTACCTGAAGAGAAGCACACTGGAATACAACAGCACTTCTACAGGTGTGGCTGCATGATTCAACCTGCTTATTTGATTAAAATTTAACTTTAACCACTGAACGACTATGAATTACTCTTGGACCCATGTAATTCTCTAATGACTTCACAGGAACGTTTGAGGATTTTTACCCTTTTGTTCCTACAATGCAACTCGTACTTTCTCATAGGATGCCTTGCAAATGAGGCGATTAAGGAGCCATGCATTCCTTAAAAGAAACAAGTCTGCCTCAGTGGGTTGAGGTATTGGCACCTGGTTGAAGCTCTGATACAGCCACAATGATCTTTCCCAGCCCGAAGCTCCGGTTCCCTAAAACATCGTTACGATCCACACAGTAAAATCATAGCTCCCAATAGCTGAAAGTGGAACCAAAGTACAAATGTGCAAGAATACTGATTTTTGTTATGAAAGTTTCTGCAGCTATCCAAGTCTTGTGCATCCAACCAGACTACAAAGCATCAGAATGTCCTTCCACTAATCAGCTCCATACCAGATACAAGAGCTTTAGTTCCAATATTAAAGTCTGAAGGGCCAGCTCATCAAATGGCAAAAGCTGGTTTCTAATCTAAAGGGAGCCGTCTAATACTAGTGGAGGCTTCAAAAGAATACCCAAGTACTGCTGGCCTTAAATCACATTTCCAGAGGCTGCAGAAGGCAGTGCAACCACTAGTACAAACTACAGTGGCTAATCGCTCTTCAGCCCGGATACAGTGAAGGGCAGCACGGAGGCAACTCTTTGGAGTAGTCTTTTCCACCACCAAAGTGGCTCCTCCAGCCATAAAGTCCCATTAAGGGCACCAAAATTTGGGACTATCATGGCTAGGCAGTCACATTTATTCCACTCCCCAGCTATATACACTAAATAGCATGTTCCAACTGCACAGCCTCACCCACTATCCCAGAGCTGATCGTCCTTCCAACCAGACAGCTTAGGTAACATTGTGGAGTCGCACATATTTCTCCCCCATTTAGGTCAACCCCCCATCTGCTAATGTCACAACAACATCGAAACTGCAAAGGCCCCCTGCCACATGCCAATAATTTATTGATGTTCTGTACACAGCCAAAACCTAAGAAAAACTAGCACAATATGGGTCTGTTTCTGCACGCTAGGCTCTAGCTTCCTGCATCTAACATCAAGATACGGCTTTACCATCAACTCTAAAAAGGTGGTGAACAGCGGGACAGAGCAAATAAAGAACAGGTGGTTTGTGGGCGAGGGGCAGGTATCAGGGGCTCATTGGAACATTTTAATTAAGAAAAATGATAACAATATATTTACACAATTTATAACTAAATCATTTAGTTAAATGTAAGTAGTATCCCTTACTAATGAGGAAACAATATTTACAAGTAAGCATGTCTTTCCCTGGATGAGAAAAAATAAATCCATTTAAAAGTAACTTCAGCAGAGAGGACGGTCCGCTGGAAATCCATGTGGGAGTAAAGCCCCAGAAAGGTGGGAGATAGAGGCCAGGAGAAGATGTGGCACTGAGGGTACAAGGGTAGTCCAAAGTGCCTCACATAGGGAACCAAGAGTCATGAACAATGAATGGAAAAAACAAACCCTTTACAAGTGTTCTCCTTTTGTTTACATTCCCAAACTGCGGATGGAGGTATGCTACCATCACCAGGACACAGCCAAGTGACTGGGCATGATGGAAATGTAAACAGTGGTGTGATGGTCCCTTCCAGGCACTGTCAGTCAGTAAGGGCACAGCCCACTACAAACATGCAAAAGGGCTCACAGTCCTACTGGTGTTTTGACAGAGCATGATCCGCCACATATGGCTGTATTGGACATTTACATTAACTTATTTGAGGGGTGTTTTCTCACCAATTTATCCATGATGACCAACATGTGAGAGTCACATGGGATACATTCTGATTGAAGTGAATGACCTCACTCATTCCTTTGACCACACAAAACGTACAAATTAGGTTAAGGACTGCAAGTAATATACAGCCTTCCAAAACACTTCCTTAAGAAGTGATTAAGAGAGGCACCTCTGCCTCTTCCCACACTTGTGATCTTTTCGGATGGGATGGTCCTCCAACTAAAATAGGAGCGAGTCTGTAGAATTTCTCCAGTTAAGGAAAAGATTCAAATAAAAAAAAGATAATCCACTCTACCAACCTAGTCTTAAAAGCCATCCCCTCCCACACATGAAAACGGGGAAAAGAGGCAGGAACAACCGAGTTTTCCATATCAGTTAAATTAATAGAACAGCCCATCTCCCTACCCTTATGGGCAATCAGCAGATAAAAAAAAAATACATTTAAATCAAAGAATGTTTAAAAGAAAGAGGCAAAAACCCCAAAGCGCTTAAAAAGATTCTACGTGTGTCTGTGTGTTTAATCTAGCAGCAAAGAGATGCCCCCCGCCCTGAATAAATACACACTGTCCAAGGTGAGGAGGTCGGTCCGAGGCACGCAGCACGTGCAATGTCCTCCAAATAATATTAAAAAATACATAGGAAAGGGAGTTAAAACAAAAAAGGTAAAATAAAGATTAAAATCTGGCCCGATTGCTGAAATCACTTTTAAACATGTGGAGGAAAGGAGTTTTTGGTTCAACGTTAAAATGAGCCATTAACCCACATGCTGGTGGGGGATAGGAGGGCCACCATGGAAGAAAACCTAAGCAATAAATGCAAGGCAAGCCTCTTGGTGACACCAAAGACCTATCCCTCTATCCCTCCCCCACGTTCCTGGGAGAGTCCTGGGCCTGTGCAGAAGGCGCCAGGATTTGGGCTTGCAGAGAACCACAAAATAATGAAAAGACATTTCAAGTTATCTCACATGAAAAAATAAAGTCTCCAGATATTCATTTTCATTGGCGTCGTCAAGTAGCGCCAGGAAGGTGTTTCCAAGGAGGTACTGGTCCAGGAACCCCAGAAACAGATGTTGACTTTGCTCATCTGTTCAGTCCAATGGGGATACTCTGCCATCCTACGATGTTCTCCAAGGGTTGGCGCCTTAGTCATGGGACAACACAGAAGACTTACTCACTATGCCAGCTGTCCTTGCCACCTCCAGTCTGAAGCCACTTGCTGAATAAATGACAGAGGAGGGATGAAGGAAGGCTGATGAGCTAGCGGGTTCCAGTTAATGCAGTATGGACATCCTGCACTATCATTTGTTGCGCTTCTCTTGCTCTGCAGATGACAGTGCTCCGAAGACTGTTTGGGCCTCTCCTGGCCAAACAGGCTAAGCTTGCTCTTGAATTTTGCACAAAAGCACCATACTTAAGCCATTTATTTTTGGGTTTGCTTCAGGTCCAGCTGGTGAGAGGCCAGAGGAAGCAATGCTATTGAAACTCGTCAAGCTACATATTCTGCTGAAAATTGACCACTCTTTTTAACATTAACTCCACACACCTGGTCTGACCCGGTAAGTCAGGGGAAACGTGCTCCCACAGAGGTACAGCAGCTCTTTAAATTCTCCTCACTGTTTCAGTCTGTCCAGACCTGAGGTTGCAAAGGGAAGATTAAGATGGTGACAGCCTTAGGTGGAGCAGCAGCAGCAATGTGATGCCTGAAGAGCTTCCTGGGAGAGCACGGTAGTTGTTGACCAGGGCAATATAGAAGGGAGGTGGTCCTGCACAACAGCATGAGGAGTGCTGCCAAGGAGGTCACAACCCTGATGGATGAAAGTGAGCAGCTGGGACTGGAGCAGAGATACGTGGATAAAGTTCCTTGTCCACAGCAAAGTCCGGGATTGAGGGGTGTGCCAAGGGTTGTTGGTTGGAGAGAACAGATGGAACAAAATGCAAGCCGGGACAAGACTGGAGGTTTGGAGTAATCCTGGAGTTCAGCCTGGCTTTGTGAGTGCACGAATAGAGTGGGTGTAGTAATCCCAGGTGAAGCACTTCTCAGGAGGTGTTGGAGATTGACCCAGAAGCTTCTGCCGACGAGAGTTGGTTTCTGTCTGCTCCTAGTCTGCTCTCACCTACAACAAAGCAACATATAAAAATGTATTAAACCACAGTCTAGGTTCACAATTCACTGATCTAAGCCAATTGCTCCAACTCTTACAACACAGACCTTCAAACTCCTTTGGGGGAAAATTCTAGATTCCAGACCATTAACCCCAATCCCCTAAAAGCATATCTAGCATATCCCAGCTTATTACAAGAACCAATATACTGGAACATAGCACTAATTCTGCTGCTGGTGTAGCTCTTCGTTAATGCAGGATTTCTTATCCCTTCTTGAACCTCCTGCAGCACGATGTTGGTTTACAGTCGTGTTCTGGTCAGGACAACATCATCCTAATCCACCATGAGGTTCAAATTCACACGGGAGTTGCCAGATCTGATCGTGGAGCTCAAAAGCTAATTCCCACTATCAGCACTCCAGTTTCACACATACATGTTACCTTCCCCCAGCCACAACAGTTTAGGCTTTCAATGTCCATGTTACACGGGCAATTCACACACCATGAAACTGCAGTACAGTGCAAGGACAACAGTTGACTTTGCACAATGACTACATTTCTCTGCAGAAGATTAAAACTGGCCGATGGCTAAGGTGGAGGCTTCTTTAGGATATGTGGACATTGGCTTCCTGCTGCAGACAGATCCTAGGGGAGACTCTTCCCTATCTGGACATTTTAACAGCGTATGAAGGTTGCTTTCATTCTTGGATAACTTCTATGGCGATGTTTCACCAAATAGTAAATGTCATTCAGGAGAACACAGGCTGAAATTAGTCAAAATAAGCCAAAAACGTGCTACAGCCAGGGAAGAACAATGTGTTCAGGCTGCAAACTAAAGAATGAAGAACTTTCCTATTACCCCTATCTGAACGGAACCATGTGGAATAGTATGGCACAGCATTATTCCTTAAGCAAAGCTGAATTGGACATTTTAGTACATTATTTTTCTTTTACCAAAAGATTTAGTTTGAACATTTTAAACCTACTGACTTTGCATTGCAAATTAATAGTTTCACAGGCCATCTTGAAAAATAAATGTTTGCTCTGACTGGTGTTGAGGACAGGGCAAGCAATAAGAGCAGCACATTGGGGCACCCACAATCACTTAAGGCCAAAGGTGGAAGGGCTGACACGCCTGGACTGTGCCCAGCAACTGATCCTACTGCTCAACGAGCAAAGCTGCAACAAGCACACATGGAGGCCCACATCTCAATGCAGGCGGTATGGCGTACCGAAGGCCCATGAAAGAATTTTCACTGTTAATAAGCAAACTGTCTGCTGATAGAAGCTATCCTTCACAAGTTCAGGGTTATAAAATCATCCTAAATAAAAATGAATCCGCTTAAAATGCACCAAGGAGGTAGGCGTTTAAGCAAGATTTAACAGAATCCCAAGGCTAGACTCTGCCTCAAAGGAATGGCACCAAAGTTGGCAGAAGTCACACAGGTGTTAGCATTAGACTATCTGCAGTCATACAATACACATACACACACACACACACACACACACCATCTCGATCTTTAAGACTGGAGCAGTGAGTGCACTGGTAGCGTTTGCACTTCTTGCGCTCCCTCAAAATAGGCATACAGAGGTTTAGAAGTTAGTATCCTGCAGGCACCACAAGCACTGAGAAGCAGCTGTGACATGAGCCAGTCAGCATCCTGACCCTCTGCAGGGGGATGAACTTGTTGAATGAACTTGTAGAGACTCTACAAAACACAGAATGAGATCGATGATTACCCCCCCAGCTTTGATTTAAGAAAATTGTGGAGTGAGGTCTCTGAATGGAGTGAGCCTGCAGTAGGAAGACCGGGTCACTGCACCCGTGACTATTCCCAACAACAGAGCCCAGGCAGCAGGTGAACCTCTTTCAGTGAGTGCAGGTAATACACCTTTTAAGTGTTTTCTTAATCAAAGGTTCCCCCTCCTCCCCAGTGCCCCAATATGTATCTTTATTTGTCCACTTATCTTGGGTTATATGAAAAAGGTCTGCCCTGCTCTTACCCAATCCTGCCCTTAACCTGGAATCCCAGGACTCCCAGACCAGGGTTCCAGGTAGAGGGAAACTGTTGTGGCCAGTCAGTGAGAAACAAGACCCATGGTCAGAAACTCTAAACAAATACAAATGGGTATTATTGAACAGATAAGATAATGTGTTACTACTAGAGTGTTTGAGGACTACTACACTAACCCTTCCAGCACAAACCCTGCTTAATAACTATTGGCAGACATCCTTTTAACGTACCCTTTCTCTAATCTATAACACCCAACATTAATTCACCCAAAATCAAATGGATTCTTAAATCCCACACCGAAAATGCTGTTTCCTCAACTACAAGAATATTTGCCCTTCCTACCTGACACTTAGTTTAGAATTTAGCTATCAAACTACACTGACTATTGCTATCCCAGACTTACTCCAAAACCATGCCTAGGTACAAGTGACCACTGTGTGAAACTAACCAGGGACCAGCAATTCTGGACCTACCCCACTCCTAGGTAAACCTAGAAAGAACATTGTTGTATCACCAGATCATTATTTACTACTACAAAGTTGCTCCTGGATGGAACTTAAAACACCACTAATGTGATATACAACTATTCTATAAACACCCAAGTCACTCATGAATCAAAAACAGAAGGGCGGCTACTGTGGAGGCATCCTTCATCAAACTACCTCGATCTAACTTCTGGGCATATCTGATTAGACACCCAAGGTGTCAAACTCCTTACTCATTCATGCACAACCAGCCCCTCTGTGGAAACTTCACAGTCTTCCACGGTGTTGGCGGTGTTGGGTGAGGTAGGAGTGGGGATGTGGGAGGATGAGGGGGTGTTCAACTCGCTTTCTACACTTAGAGTTCCAAGCCTGAGCATCCTCAAACAAAACATAAGTACCAGTGCTTAACAAATGAATCTATGCAATTGCAAAATAGAATAGCAAGTGTGCACCACTGAAGAAGCTCCATCTCTGCACTCTCCCACGCCGATGTTGAAACCCACCCCTTCCCACAGGGCTCACTTGCATCCACTTACTCTGATAGTCTGAGGGGCAGAGAGGCCAGTATGAGTAAGGGCAATCACAGCCTTGCAGCTCTTTCCTCATGTACCCTTCCATCCCACCTAGGCTTCCACATATTAACCGACCCAAATCTGGTCTCTACCGCATTTAGTTTCTAATCCCCTTTACTTCTAGCCAGCCATTGTGGATGAAAGATCAGGCACAAAGTCCAGGTGTAAAACGCCGGCACCCAAAGGCACACTCATCCCCCTCTATTTCCCACCAGGCACCATTTGCTAACCCGTTGCTCTTTACCCTCAATCCCCTTCATTACCTTTAAAGATGCAACAGCAGCAAGTCTCATTCTGAGACATCATCTCAACAGTCATTACACCTCAGCAGCACCCCACTTCATCACTACATCCAAATACAACTCAGACCCCCACTCCTCCCTCCATGTCTACACAAACTTATCAAACTTACACCTAGCTGAATAAGTGTGATCGAGCATCCCAATCTCATTTCAGACACCACCAAGTAAGACCTCCTGCATCATTCACAACCCTACCATCTTAAGCAACCACAATACAACTAAATATCTGCTTAATTTCCTGTTAACCTTCAATTCCTCATTCCTTCATAGCAAACATATGCACAGCTTTCCTTCCATCCCTCAACACAAGACCAAACTATTACCTTCCATTACCGCCTTCAGAGCTCTTAAGCTGGACCCCTTTCCATCCCCATTAACAAACAACATTCACTTGCAAGGTATATCACACCTTTACTTTGATTTGTCCTCTTTACTTTCGCTACACTGCAACTATTCTCACCTACACCCGATCCACACACTATACAAACCATTACACATTTAATAAAGCCCACACTCCTGAAAAAACTGCCTCCCATTCACCGGACGATCCCGATTAAACCCCTACTAATCCTCAGAGCAGGGAACTGATAATTTTATCACTTAAGGCACCACAGCCCCAACTGCGAGCCCAGCATGTCTACAATTCTCATTTACTTTAAATTAAAAAAATATTAAAATCACATTCCGGCCACACTACGCCATAATCTCATTGCACTGTACAAGTACAGCAACTCACACATGGGCATAAAGCTACTCTCGCAAACCAGGTTCCTGCCACACCACATAACCAACTCAAATGAATGCTGATCAAAACACAAATTATGAACTGAAATAGAAAAACAATCTACGACCTAATAAAGGGCTCTACATCAGACTTACTCTTCATTACGTCACTAGGCATATAAATCACGGCACCAGTTCTTCATGAGAATCCCTCTAGAATACCGAATACATGAACAGAATCACAGGTGCTTTCCATGCTTTAAGAAAAAGAAAATACACCTTGGCAACTGGATCCAGCTGGAACAGGCTGTCTAGTACCAGTGACCAATGGTTCCTATGAGAGAACTTACATCATCTTTGGGGCTTCTCGCTATTTGAGTGGGGCCACAGAGTGCCTCTGGTAATCTGCCTCTAATATTTTACAGTAAAGACGGTGTTGGAAAGTGGATTATTGGTAGGGGCAAATGTAGGTCTACCACTGGCAACAAGGCCACTATCACAGTCTAGGGCTCAGAATAGGTCTTAGAAAACATATTCCTATGCTCAACCCTTGGTAACGTGGCTGCGAGCAGGCAGGCTTAACTTAAAAGAAAAGGTTTGTAAAGCATTTAAAAACACCAATTCAGTAACTAATTACGTCACAACACAAAATAAAAATCTAACACCAATTTATAAAAATAGGAAATATTTTTATCTTTTAAATGACACCAAACCGAAAGGAATCCACTGTAGTGAACCAGAGATATGAAAACACTATTCTTCCCAATTTTAATATGGCAGAATTTTCGGCAGGTAGAGATGGCTATTCTCCATAGTCATTCCCCCTTGCATCTGCTCATTCCTTCCTTAATCCTGGCATTCCTATGCCCAGCAACCACTCCTCCCGGAGAGGCTTCCTAACGCCAGGGGTCATTTATCACCTCTTCAAAGCAGCCAGGCTCACCCACTTATTTCTGACCTATCAGGGCAGAGCAGTACAGGGTTGAACTTTAGCTTACAGACAAAAAAACATCTTATAACTTCTTGTCTATATATTTTACAATAAATTCAACAATACCATATTTTTGGATTTATCATTAGCATTCTACCGGGTCCTTTAATCCTAGTTTTAGGTCTGTCCTTTCTCCAGTCATTAGCTAGTAACCTTTTCCAATGTTAACCTGTGGCATAGGATTTGCAATGGGAAAAGTGACTTGGGCCATTTTTCCAGCACCAAGCCGTATAAAAACTTAAGTACACTATATACACGCTATCTTACTGGATCGTCAGAGACAGATTGGATTGGGCGGCTCCGCCTTATCTTGGATTGCCTCCTTTTACTGGTCGAACCCAGAAGGTTCTTCTTAAACCCTTCGAATCTGAGGGTAAACCCCTCCAATGCGGTGTGCCTCAGGGCTCCGCTCTTAGCCCTTTATTTTTTAATGTCTATCTTGCCCCCCTGGCTGAAGTGGTAGAGTCTTGGGGGATCCGTGTGGTCTCGTACGCTGATGGTACACAGCTTATGTTCTCTTTTAGAGATCACTCGGATTCCAGCTTTGTCAGTTTCCGCCATTGTCTTAGCAATATTTGTTCTTGGATGACTTCCAATCATCTTCGACTTAACACTAACAAGACGGAGGTCCTATTTTTTAATCAGAATACTATCCCTCCTGCTATTTTTTGGTGGCCAACTGAGCTTAACCCCCCTCCCATCCCTGTCCAATCTGCTCGTAATCTGGGCTTTCAATTTGATAACGCTCTTTCTTGTAGAGCTCAGATTAATAAGGTCACCGCAGCCTGTTTCGGAAAACTGCGAATGATCAGAAAGATCTTTCCTTATCTGCCTTTGGAGGCTCGTAGAACAGTCATTCACGCGTTGATTACATCTCATTTGGACTATGCTAATAGTCTTTATGCCGGTGCCCCCTTGTATCTAATTGAACGCCTTCAGATCGTTCAGAACGCTGCGGCTAGGCTGATTGGCAACATTTCATACCGGCAGTCGATTGCGGCCTACCGTAAGAAGCTTCACTGGCTTCCCATCTCTCTTCGCATTCAGTTCAAGATGCTGATTATTGCTTTCCGGGCCCTTAATGGATCTGGCCCGGATTACTTGAGAAAGAGACTTGTTCTCTCTCAATCTGTCAGATCTTTGAGATCCAATTCTCTACGCCTTCTTACTGTTCCCCGCTTCCGCCGATCTAGAATGGGTGGTAGAGCATTCACAGTCATGACTGCTAAGCTCTGGAACACCTTACCCCTTGATCTGAGGTTCATTTCCTCTGAGACTCTTTTTCGTAAAAAATTTAAAACCTGGCTGTTCTCTAAACTTTAAACTCCTCCTTTTTCTATGTATGTAGTCTACAGCGCCGGGACACCCCCGTTGGAGGTAGCCGTGCGCTTTATAAGCTCCTTAAATAATAAATAAATAATAATAATATACATCTACAGGACCCCCACCCCAGTGACACCTAGGGGAGACATTAGGGGTTCTGAATATGTAAAAATATTGCAGATACTCCCTCCACAGTGCTCCTACCACAAAACTCGATTTTGGGCAGCACTTTATCAACAATGTGGGGAGTGAAATTTGCAATGTCACTTTACCTAGGGCATATAAAACTCATTTTATAAGGGCACACCTTATAGATACCTGACTCCACCCCCCCCCCCCCCCCCTCCCCTCCCCGGACACCTAGAGGAGGGCACTGGCCCTGGGCCTGGTTAGGCAGAGCCCAGGGTCAGTTAGAGTCAGTTACCACCAGTACCAGTCAAAGAGTTGCGGGGTGCCCAGGATGACTTTGCAACAGATGGTTATTCAAGGATTGTTTATTCAAAAATTAAGATGAACCCCTTCTATCCAAAGGAATAGGGTAATATACCAAAGTATCACAAAAGCTTTATCCTTTGGAGAAAATGTATTCTAATCTCGTATTTAATCAATCTGTTCCACTCATTCTCGATCACTCGCACCACCTGTATATATTGGAAGTGAGACCATATATTCCTAATAGATAATCTTGACATCAGTTGTAAAAAAGTACAAAAGTCAATTTATTGATGACAGTTAAAATACACAAATAATCCTAAAGACAATACATATATCAGCTCTGTTTTTTAATCATTCAGCAGGAGTACTTCAGATTCAGTTAAACATCCTCCTGTCGCTTGTAGAATCATAGAATTGAATTCCAGTTAAGGAATAGTAGGTTTTGACCCCTACCGCCCGAGAAGCATATGCTCAGGGCTGCATGAGTATTCATTGTTACCTTAGAAAGGTTTTTAATTGATCAGATGTGTATCATTTTTATATATATTTGGTTGAAAGTCTACAAAAGTTTTTGTCTTGAAAAAGATGGTGTGAAAAGAGTCCATCGAAACGTGTCGACTCCTCGCTGAAAAGTACACAATCTGTCAAGTGGCTAGACCAAAGAGTATTTTATGAATTGGATAAAACCCAGCACTAGCCTTGAAAGTTTTTCCTTACGGATGTGTACGCTACTTATGACATAGGGTTGTGTGTCTTGTGAAATGTACTCTGTTTACTATATTGGTTTTTATAATATGCAATTAGGTTTGTTTAAATGTTTTGTCATAATTGTGTGCTAGATAGTGACTATATTATGTATTATTGTCTTTAGGATTATTTGTGTATTTTAACTGTTTCTTAATCAATAAATTGACTTTGTACTTTTTTACAACTGATGTGGTCAGGATTATCTATTAGGAATATATGGTCTCACTTCCAATGTATGCAGGTGGTGTGCGTGATCGAGAATGAATGGAACAGATTGATTAAATAGGAGATATTAGATTATATTTTCTGCACAGGATAAAGCTTTTGTGATAATTCAAGGATTGTGTCGGTGGCAGTGACTATTTACTGCACTCTTGCGCCAATGCTTCAACATGCAGGATCCCCACATGGATAATGCACAACAAAGCATTATCTTTCTCAGACAAGGGAGCAGATGTTATGCAAATCAGTTGCTACAAAAGCTTGGTGATACAATACATGGCATGGTGCAAACTGGTGCAACATTAGATGCTGAGCGGAGTATGAGGGACAAGGATGGGGTGCAAACAAATAAAACATCAAAATATCGAAAGAAGTTGGTGAAAACCCATGTGTTAATTGGGCGCAAAGTTCTCAAATAACAGCTTTTGAAGCACTTTCTGCTCCACTACTAGTCAGCAGGATATCCACATGTAGACTGTGGGAAAGCGTCATAATGTACATGGGGGAAAAATCTCCATAATCTACACAAGAACAAGTTTTTGGTTTATCTGAAGGAAAGGAGGAAAGGAATGCTTCAGCTGCAGTGTTGCATATAGCGTCTCCATCTTGGCACCCCTCCACTCCTAGAAACAACTGTCATAAGTAGGCTGACAGAAGTCCCAAGTAGGGTACAGAAATGCCCTGGGTTGTTTTCTTGATCAGTTTTATGACTTTCAACAGTAAACCTAATCTGTGAGGCATTTTTGGTGGTCCCACGCTATGGCTACTATCGGGCTCAGATATGCTCAGTGATGTTGTAAGAAAGTGGCTCTGTATATACTGTTCCCAAATAGGTACAGGGTGTACAGAGTCCACAGTCCCCAGAGGTTTGGCAGAGGCTAAAGTTAGATATGACCTTACTCTCTAAAGTGGTAGCTTGGTCGAGCAGTAAGGCAGTATCAGAGGACAGTGTAAAGCATTTGTTGTACACACTCAGTCAGCAAATGGTTTCACACACTCAATAACTGAACTCTAAGCCAACGGTTTGTATATAAAAATATATGGTTGTTTTTATTTTAGAACCAACAATAGGTATCAAGATATACTTTCTCAGAATGAGATGCTTTAGTTAAATACTTTGCAATAGGCAATCGACTTTTGAATGCAATAGTTACAGTTGTTGAAATAGGCAATACAATTTCAAACACAATATAACATTGAGCTCAATGGGAATTTCTAGTTAAATGCAATGGATTACTTTTTGGATTACTTTTCTTACCACAGGACTGGATCCTAGATTCAGTCCTGGGACATCTCCTGTAAACAGTTGAGTAAAAACGTTTTGGTTACAGTTGTGATTTTTAAGCAATATTTTGCCATTTTAAAAGTTGACACTTAGAAACATTTTCACATAGAATCACCAATGTTATCCTATGGGAGGAAATTCTCTTAGAAGGTAAGTAGGGTTATTGTTACTTTTTCTTACTCAGTGTTGGATCCTGGATCCAGCACTGGTGCATCTCCTGTAAACAGTTGGAAGAATGAGTTTGTTATACAGGCAATTTTTTGCAAATATTTGTAAGTTTCAAAAAGCAACACTTCGAAGAATTTCTGGTGAAAACCTGGCAATGTTATCCCATGGAGGAAAATCAAGTTATAGTTAAGTACGGTTGTAATTCCTTTTCAGGGTCAGTGCTGGGCACCAAGATCCAGCACTGGGATCTCTCAGGACAACAGGTGAGTAAATTCGTTTTCGTAATTCGGCTGATTTTGGTTGAATATTTTAAAGTTTCAAAACTCGACACTTAGAAGAATTTCCAAGTGAAACCAGTCAATGTTACCCTATGGAAGAAAAGTGAGTTATCGGCATTTGGGTAAGTACTCGACAGGCAGAGTCGAGGTTCTAGGCATAGACTCAGGGGTCTCCAAGGGTCAGGTTGGTACAGTTGTTACACCCTCAGCGGCACAGGGGCAGCTGGGTGCAGAGAGAGTTAGGCCCAATGTTAGCCTATGGCGGGCAGGGGGCCTTCGGTTGGTGACTGCTGGCAAGCAGGCCACGCGGCTGTGGGAGCTGGGCTCCTGGTCACTTGCTCAAGGCAAGTGAGGAAGTAGATTAGAGGTTGCACTCCTGGGGGCACTCGGGCTGTTGGGTGCAGGGTGCTTTTGAGCAGTCCGGCGCTCAATGGATTTCAATGAAGAAGCTCAAGGACGAACAAAGGCTGCAAGCTCGGGGACGAAGATTCTTCAGGTGCGACCACCACTTCGAGAGGTAAGTTGGGTAGTTGGAGGATAGGTAGGTACCCAGGAGTTGGGCACAACGGGCCGCAGGGGTGCCTTTTGGTGTCGGGAAATCTAACCCTCTGCTGGTCGCGGTTGGAGGGGTCCCTGGTTCTGAGGCTGCATGCGTCGTCAATAGCGTCGAGGTGGGTCCTTGGGTGCTGGATTCGGGGTCAGTCGCCGGGGGGACGTCCTTGTGGTCTTTGCCCACTCTGGCACAGGCCAGGCTTGGCGGGAGCAGAGTGTTCAGGAGTCGCGGTTCCTGGCTCATGCCAGGGGTCAGTTACTTGCTTTGAGCAGTACCACTGCTCGTGGGAGTCCCAGTTGGTTAGAGTCACAAGGCAGTCAGGTCCTCCAGGGTTTTTGAGGTTGCTGACCACTGGAGACGCCGGAGTTTAGCAGGTTCGACAGGCCTGTAGGGCTGGGGCCAAATCAGTTGGTGTCTTCCTCTTGTTAGCAGCTGCACGGCTGGTCTTCTTATTTCTTGTTCTTGTTTCGGAATCTGGATCTGAGGAAGGAAGGTTCAGGGTGCCCCTAAATACTAAATTTAGGGGCGTTACAGGTAGGTGAAGGGCAGGGACCAATGGGTCCCTGTCCTGGGGTGGGTACACCCCCATCCTGCCTCTCTCCTGTGGGAGGGGGGCAGTAGCCTAGTCCTGTTTGGGCAGGGCTCCCCATCTTCAAGATGGTGAGAGCCTGGGGATGTGCTTCACCTCGCCTCCCCCACCTGAGGGGTGGGGTTGGCAGAGGCTGGCACACCCCCTTTCCTCCCTTGGGGTTTCCGGCCAAGCTTCCCGCCAGAGTGGGGGGTTGCAGTGGCCTGGGGAAGCTCACAGAGGCGGCATGCCTTTGAAGCTTCCCCCTGCCCATCCTGGGGGAGGAGATTTAGCACCTCGCCCAGGATGTGCATTGTTGCAGACCCAGGAGAGCAGGGGCTTTCCTACCCAGGAGTCCAGCAACATGTCTGCTGTGTGGCAGCCTAGGCAGCCTCAGAACAGACGTTGATTGTAGGTTAGGTTTCAGGGGACCTCTCTAAGTTACCCTCTGTGGTGCTTGGTACATTAAATCCCACACTGGCATCAGTGTGGATTTAATGTGCTGAGAAGTTTGATACCAAACTTCTCAGTCTTCAGTGCTGCCATTATGGTGCTGTGGAGTTCGTGTTTGACAAGCTCCGAGCACCATGTACTCTTAAATGGCAGCACTGCACTTACAGTGCCCAGGAATGGACCTGGGTACTGTAGGAGCACAGGGCTCCTGCCTCTGGGCCCACATCACTGGCATAGGGCACCCAGCTAGAGGGGTGGCTGATGTATGCCAGGGCAGTGTAGGTTGTGGGCATGGCACACAGGGATGTGTGTCATGTCGTCTCGCTGTTTTGTCTTGTACCCAGACGCTCAGCCTGCCAGGGCAGTGTGCGTGTGTTAGGGTACAGGGCCTCTAAGGGTCGAACCTCCTCGTGGTGTTCACTCAAACACAGGCTGGGCTCGGCGGGTGCAGAGTGTTCTGACTTTGCGGTTTCTGGCTGGCACCAGAAGCTGCAGTTCAAACACGTCCAGTGTCCACAGGAGAAACAGCTTGGAGAGTGAATGCAGGCAGGTCCTCCGGGCTTTTTGAGGTTGCTGGCTGCTGGACATGCCAGGATTTTGCAGGAGCAGGTTCGAGGGTAGATAGGCATGTAGGGCTGGGGTCAAGTCATTGGGTGTCGGGACCAATGGGTCCCTTCCCTGGGGTAGGTACAACCCCGATTCTGCCACTCTCCAGTGGGAGGGGGGTAGGAGCCTGTCCCTGGTTGGCTGGGTCCCCCCCATCCTCAAGATGGCGGGGACTCGAGGTTGTGCTTCACCTCGCCTCCCCCACCTTAGGGGTGGAGTTGGCAGAGGTGGGCACACCTCTTCCTCACTGTTTTTCCCGCCCAAGGGGGGGTGGGGGTAGAACCAGTGGGGACCAGTTGCTGAGTACAGCAAGTGGTCTGCAGAAGCTCACAAAGGCGGCATGCCTTTGAAGCTTCTCCTTCATGAACCCTGCTCATCCCGGGGGAGGAGGCTTGGCACTTCGTCCCAGGATGTGCATTGTTTCAGGCCCCCGTGAACAGCAAGCTCTCTACCCAGGGGTCCAGAAACAGGTCTGGAGGTGGCAGTCAGGCCACTGGGAGTTGGTCGAGTTTCAGGGGGCATCTCGAAGATGCCCTCTGTCGTGCATTTTACATTAAATCCCACACAGGCATCAGTGTGGGTTTAATGTGCTGAGAAGCTTGATACCAAACTTCTCAGTTTTCAGTGTATCCATTATGGTGCTGTGGAGTTCGTAATGACAACCTCCCAACACCATATACTCTTAATAGTAGCACTGCACTTAGAAGGCCCAGGAATGGACCTGGGCACTGTAGGGGTACAGGGATCATGCACCTGTACCCTCACCACTGGCATAGGACACCCAGCTATTGGGGTGACTGATGTAGGCCAGGGGAGTGGTTTGTGGACATGGCACACAGGGATGTGTGCCATGTCGTCTTTGTTTAGTTCTGCACCCAGACACTCAGCCTGCAAAGGCAGTGTGCGCGCGCCAGGGTACAGGGCCTCTAAGGGTGGCACAATTGGTGCTGCAGCCCTTTGGAGCCTACTCTAATCACAGTGCCCTGGGTACATGGGGTACCATTTACCAGGGACCTACCTGTGGCCAGAGCTGTCAATGGGTTTTGTTTTGGGGAAAAGAACACAGGCCCTGGCGTCCTGATTGGCAGGGCCCCAGAGCTCATCAAGTCAAAGAGCATCAGTAATCTGGCAACAAAAAAACTGGGGGTGGGTGGGGTTACTGCAACAGAAACCCACTTTCTCACAGGGGCATTAGGCGAGTGTAGGGTAATAGCCAATGAGCTACCTACCCCTGTGGTCATTACACCTCCTATAGGACCACTTCCTGTGGGAAGTGTGCATAACCCTGTCCCAAAGTTTCTAATGCTGCCAGCACCTAGATGGCATACTTTAAATTATGCATCCACATCAGGTAGCCCATTTTAGGGGCGGAACTAGTCCCAGGGTGGAGGGGGAGGGGTTGGCATCCCCTCACCTGAGGGAAGCCAGATTTGCATACTAGGCTGTGAGCCCTTTGAAACTCCCCACCTTCGAATGCTAATTTACAGGTCATCCTGCTAGAGGGGGTGTAAAAACCCCCCACAGAACAGGCTTGGTTTCTGACCGCCTGACCCCTGGGGGTCAGAAACTAGTCTGGTGGCAGGATGGTCAAAACCAGTTAGCCAGCACACTAGTAGTTGGTAGGTTTTCAAGGGTCACCTCTAAGGTGCCCTTTGGGTGCATGTATTTATATATCCATCATAGGAATCCGTGTGGGTTTATTGCAGTAAAGTGCCCCTTTTTGCATGGCTCCCCCACTTTTTGCCTGACGTTGAAGCTCTTTGACTAAGTGTGCCTTTGGGTTCATGCTAACCAGTTGCCCAGGGCCTGTGTTCTTGCCCTAAAACTGTACCTTTGCAACCCCAATGGTACCAAGGGTACTGTAACACGGTAAGTCCTCTAAGGACTGCAGCATCTACTGTGCCACCCTTAGAGGCCCTGTATCTTAAAAACACACACACACACACCCGGACCCCTCGCAGGCTGCATTTTCTGGTGCACAGAAAAGTGAAGAGTCAACATGGCACACATACCTGTGTACCATGACTACTACCCACTGCCTATGGTATAGGTAAGACACCTATAACTGGGGGCATTATACCCATGGTGAGGGTAAAGGTGCATGAGCCCTGTACCCCTACATGGTCTATGTCCATTCTTAGATATTGTAAGTCCAGTAAAGCCATAAAGAGTATATGACCTGAGAGTTTGTCATTATGAACGCCACAGCACCATAATGGCTTCAATGAAATCTGAGAAGTTGGATATCAAACATCTCAGCCCATTTCACCCACACTGATGCCAGTGTGGAATTTAATTCCTAATGACTTCAGAGGGCATCTTAAACAAGCATTGGCATAGCCAATAGGTCTCACCTTTGGGACCTTATAAGTGTTTAGCCATGCAACAGTTGCATAACTAAATACTTATAAGGTCCCAAAAGCGAGACCTATTGGCTATGCAAAGCGGCCGCGAAAGTGATCACGATCAAACATCAAAGCGGCCGCGAAAGCGATCACGGTCAAACATCAAAGCGGCCGCGAAAGTGAAAGTAATCGCGGTAAAGCGTGGCGCGCGCACCCGTGCACATACATTGTAGCTCTAGGCTGGCCTGGTAGCACTTTTTGGAGCCCTCTCAATAAGTCTCGCCAGACCAGCGCATGCGCTGGGTCAGGCGAGACCTAAAAAACAACCTAACTTGTGTGTCCTGGCTGACTGCCTGCTCGCCAGCTGCCACCCCTAGCCATGTTTCTGAACCCCTAGGTCAAGAGCCTCCCCCTCTCAAGGTCCCGAAACAAGGCCCATCCTGGGCCAAGCCTTCTCCCCCAGGATGGGCAGGGTCCACAAAGGGGAAGCTTCAAAAGCTTGCCGCCTTTATGAGCTGACCAATCCATTTGCTGCTCCCAGCCAACTGGCCCCCTCCGGTTCTAATCCAAACTTTGGGAGGGAGAATGGGTGAGAAAACCAAGATAGGAGGAAAGGTGTGCCCACCTTTGTCAACTTAACCCCTCAGGTGGGGGAGGCGAGGCACAACTCTGTCCCCACCATCTTGAAGATGGGGAAACCAGTCAACCAGAGAGGCTTATGCACCCTCCCACTGGAGGGTGGCATAATACGGGGTGTTCCCACCCCAAGGAAGGGACCTGTTGGTCCCAACCTGTACCTACCTGAAATGTCCCTAAATTTAGTATATGGGAAACTCCAAAGCTTGCCTTCTCAGACAAGCAAGTAGTACCGAAGAGCTGTGCTGGAGGAAGGAGGAGGACACCAAACGCCCTAGTCCCAGCCCTACCTGCCTGTCCTGACCTTGACCTGCTGCAGCAGCAGAATCCCGGCATGTCCTGCAGCCAACATCCAACCAAAACCCAGAGGACAAGCCCTGCCTTCCCTAAAAAGACTCTTGTGATCACCGGACTTGCTTGAAAACAAGATTTTGGCTCCGGCCAAAACCACGAGTCTGCACCAGATGCCCACAGCTCGAGTTAGAGTGGCCCAACACCATGAGGAGGTCCCCCCAGTGATCCTGACCTGGGCCCTGGTGATCCATGACCTAACTCAAGCCCCCCGATGACGCCTGCAGGCTCTATCTGGAGGGTACTCCCGATCACAACCGGCGCTGGTAAGGAAACCTGACAACCGAGACACCCCTGCACCCGATGCCCCATAGCCCTTGGGAGACCCAACTGACGGTGTCCAGGCACCCCCTGTATTCTAACTCACCTCTCCAACCAGTAGTCACCTCCAGGAAGCCTCCTTGCCCGAATCTGCAGTGGTTGTTCTGACCGCAGATCTCCCATTGAAACCATCAAGGCTCCCGATGCCAAATCAGCACCCTGCTGCCCCTGTGGGTGCACCTTGTGTGATAACTTGGATACCCCTTTGCCCTGAGCTTAACCCTAGGAGCTTTGCTCCCTCAACCTCATGGCTTGCCCGAGAGCAGCCACCAACCGACGGCCCCCTTACCCCATAAGCTAACATTGGGCCTCAGCACTCCGCACCAGGACGCACTAGTGCCGTGGAGGGTGCTTTTTAAGTGCCTCCTTTACCCTGGGTGAACCCTTGTTCTAACCCCAGAAACTCAACCCTCAGGACCGTTTACTTACCTGCAAACCGAAAACCTCATTTTTCTCAATGAAATTGCATTTACTGTTTTCCTCTGAAAAACTTCTAAGTGTTGAGGGTGTTTTGATTAAAAAACAAACTTTTACTTACCTTTATCTAGGAAATGTCAGTGTGTGCGAAATGTAGGCATATTGCACTGAGTAGAGCAAGTATTCCAAAAATTAATCTGAAAAGTAATCTCAAAGGAATTACAAATACTTAATGTTTTGAAATATTTTAGAAACATGTAACTAAAGTCATTTTCATCCAGCTTGCTTGTTCTTATCAATCTGTCTTGAAAAGTACAATTCTATTTACTTGTACCAAGTACTGCTTGGTTGTAAAATAAAATACAACTAAAGAAATATTTTTGATACAAACAATTGGTCTGAGTTCAGTCTGAGTGTGTGATATTTCTTGCCTGAGTGTGTACAATAAATGCTTAACAGTACCCTCTGATAAAGCCTTACAGCTCGCCCACACTACCACAAAAAGAGTGTAAGTGATAATCTACTTTTACCTCTGTAAGCCTTTGGGGATGCACTGGACTCTGCGCACACTATAACTTACTTTGGTATAGTATATACAGAGTAGATTCCAACATTTATTAATACAAGAGGTTTTGATACCAAACATCTTTGGTTTCAGTGAAGCCATCATGTAGCTGGGAAACTAGTTTTGACCAGTGTCCAGCACATGTACTTAAAATGGATTCACTGGTCACTTGCACTGGCAGTAATTGGACTGATGAGCACAGGGGCATAACTGCTCATGCAGATCTGCCCGCATGTAGTAGAGTGCACTAGGGCTGTATGGCCTGCTTTAGGGGTGACTTACCTATATCGCAGGGTTCCCGATCTTTAGTGTTTTAGCTGACTAGCGTAGACCAGCCTGCCATAACAAAGACAGTTTTCTGACCCCTTGCAGGTGAGAGCCCACACTTGAAGGGCTGAAACAAAGTCTGCTCTTGCAGGAGGGGTGATTACCACCTCCAAGCAGGATAACTAGTAATCAGCATATCAAGGCAGAAGGCTTGTAGGAAAGTTCACTTTTTTGTATGGTTAACCTCCCTAACCTTTTGCCAGATACCGGATGCCAACTTGACTAAGTGTGTGCTGAGAACCTACTAACCTGGCCACAGCACCTGTGTTCTTTCCCCAAACTGTACCTTTGTTACCAACAACCGGCATACCTCAGGGCCACATATAAATGCCCTGTAAAGGTACCCCGGGTGTAGGAAGCTGGCACTGTATATACTATACCAAAATGAGGTATGGTGTGCACAGAGTCCACTGGAACCACAAAGGTAGGCAGAGGTAAAAGTAGATAATTCCTCACTCTCTATTTGTGGTAGTGTTGTCGAGCAGTAACACCATCAGAGGACAGCATTAAGCATTTATTCTTCACACTCAGACTGAACTCAGAGATTTGATTTGTATAAAAATATTATTTAGAAGTATTTATTTCCCAGAACCAAGCAAGCCGAGAACAGGTACATGTATTTGATAATTTTCAAGGCAGGGTGAACAATACAAGCAAGCTGAATGAAAATGATTGTTACAGGTTTGTAAATGCTTACAATACAGTGGGAATTATTGTTAGATTACTTTGAATTACTTTCGGAATTATTTTTTACTCAGTGTGATACACCTAGATATCACACTGGGACATTTCCTAGAGAAAAGGTAAGTAAGCAATTTTTAGTACAAAACCAACCCCACACTTAAAACAATTTAAGGAAAAACAGTCAAAGTATTCCTATGGAGAAAAGAAAAATGCTACTTACCCAGTATGCATCTGTTCCTGGCATATAAAGCTGTAGAGTCATATGCTTTTGCATAGATCGCCATCTAGTGTTGGGTCCGGATGTTTGCACTTTGTTTTTCTTCGAAGAAGTCTTTCCAGTCACAAGGTAGGTGACTTATTTTGCTGATAGTGCGCATGGGCATCGACTCCATTGTTAGAGTATTTTCCCTCAGAGGGTGATAATGGAGTTAGTAAGAGGATTAAGAAGGAGATGTCCATGAATGCATATATCTAAATAAGATGTTACTGCAACAGGTATAGGTACCAGAGGAGGCGGGCGCATATGACTCTACAGCTCTATATACCAAGAACAGATGCATACTGGATAAGTAGCATTTTCCGTTCGAGGCATATGAGCTGTCTATGCTTTTGCATAAACTACATAGCAGTTATCTCCCAAAGGGGTGGCTAACTTGTAGCTGTTGCAGTGGTCTGAAATAGTGTACGTAAAACTGCTTGGCCTACTCTAGCTTGCTGTGCTGCCAACACATCCACAGAATAGTGTTTTGTGAATGTGTGAGGTGTAGACCATGTTGCAGCTTTGCATATATCATCTATGGGTATATTTCCTAAGCAGGCCATAGAAGCCCCCAGTTTACGTGTAATGTGCTCTAGGGGGGGGGGGTTTACTGTTTATGTCAGATTAGCCTTTGCATAGCACCTTGCAATACCTGATTTTGATATAGGATTGCCTTTGTGCGGCGGAGTGAAAGTGACTAAAAGCTGATTTGTGTTACGGAAAGGTTTTGTCCTTTCAATGTAATAAAGCAATGCTCTTTTTACATCTGTGTGTAGTGCACGTTCTGCCACTGAATCTGGTTGAGGGAAGAACACCGGTAACTCAACAGATTGATGGATGTGAAAAGCAGAAATTACTTCAGGAAGGAATTTAGGATTAGTCCGCAAATCCACTTTATTTTGGTGCATTTGTAAAAAATGTTTTTCTAGTCAATGCCTGAAGTTCACCCACTCTTCTGAGTGATGTAATAGCAACTGGGAAAGCAACTTTCCATGTGAGAAATTGCAGTTCACATCTGTGCAATGGTTCAAAGGGTGGATCCATTAGTCTAGTGACAACAATGTTGAGATTCCACACTGGAGCAGATGGATGCCTCGGGGGAATAACTCTTGAATCCCTCCATAAACGTTCTAATGACAGGTACTCTAAAGAGATATATGTTGTCTATTTTGGAGGTATGCAGCTATAGCAGCTAGATGTAAACGTATGGACGTGTATGCTAAATTGAAACGTTGAAGATGTAACATAGCATATAATGTTTTGGACAGAAGCATCAAGCGGTTGATGTGGTTATTACAGTAAATCACAAACCGCTTCCACTTTGCTGCATAGCAGAGTCTTGTGGGAGGACGTCTAGCTTCCTTGGTAATATTCATACAGTCTGGTGGTAGATTAAGATAGCCAAACTAAGACTTCAGGTGCCAGATCGAGTTGACTGGGGTCTGGGTGTCTTATGTCTCCATGGCTCTGTGTGAGAAGATTGGGTGTAAGACGTAGTTTTTGATGAGGAACTACTGAGAGTTCCAATTGGGTTGTGAACCATGGTTGACGTGCCCATGCGGGAGCAACCAGGATTAGTGTCAGGGACGCTGGTTTGAGTTTCTGAACCACTGATGGAATTAGTGGGAGAGGCGGAAAAGCGCAAGCAAATATCCCTGACCAGGGAATCCATAGTGCATTGCCTTTGGACAATGGGTGTGGGTGCCTGGACGCGAAGTTTGGGCATTTTGCATTTAGGTGAGTGGCGAACAGGTCTATGTCTGGGAAGCTCCACATTTGAAAGAATGGGAGGAGAACTTGAGGGTGTAGTTCCCATTCATGGATTTGCTGTGTCTGACTTAGCAGATCTGCCATCTGATTGTCTACTCCTGGGAGGTGTTCTGCTAGGAGATAGATTTTGTGATGAATGGCCCACCTCCAAATGTCCTAGGCTAGGTGGGACAGTTGGAGGGAGTGTGCCCTCCACCCCCCATTTTTTAATGTAGTACATGGCTGTCATGTCTGTACGAATTAGCACAGTCTTGCGTACTAGCTGAGCTTGAAAACATTTCAAAGCCAGAAAAATTGCTAACAGTTCTAGATGATTTATATGAAGCTGTTTTTGTTGCAAGCTCCACATGCCTTGAATTGTGTGGGTTTGGAGATGCGCTCCCCAACTTGTCAGTGATGCATATGCTGTCAGTACTATCTGTGGAACCGGGTCGCTGAAGAGCCGCCCTTTCAAAAGGTTTTGTGTGTTCCACCACTGCAGAGAGCGATGGGTGCGGCAGTCTACCAACACTAGATATGATAACTGACCTTGAGCCTGGTTCCACTGACGTCCTAAGCATTCCTGTAGGGGGTGCATCTGAAGTCTTGCGTAGGGAACTACGAGGATGCCAGAGACCATCATTCCCAGAATTGCACGAAAAGGGGAGCTGGTAAGGATTGTTGAGGCTGGACCGGACATCAGGTTTTGAATATTCCTGATTCTGGCTGGAGTTGGGTATGCTAGAGTTTTGTGTCTCTATAGTAGCTCCTAGATAGTCTTGAGACAAAGATGGTTGGAGATGGGATTTGGTCTGATTTACTGTGAATACTAGTTGGTGAAGCAGTTTGTGTGTGGCGTAGACAGCTGTTGGGCAAGCTGGCCTTTATGAGCCAGTCATCTAAGTATGGGAAGACGTGGAAATGTTGTATTCTCAGATGGGCTGCGACTATTGCCAAACATTTTGTGAAAACCCTGGAAGCGGTTGTTACTCCGAAGGGAAGGACTTTGAATTGAAAATGTTGGCCTGCTACCACAAACCTGAGATATTTGCGGTGCGCAGTTTGTATTGGAATATGAAAGTGTCCTTTAAATCCAGAGCGGATAGAAAGTCGCCTTGCTGAAGGAGAGGAAGCACTTGTTGGAGTGTTACCATATGAAAATGGTCCGACTGGATGTATAGATTTAGTTCCCGGATGTCCAATATAGGCCTCAGAGAGCCGTCCTTTTGGGGAATTAGGAAGTAGAGTGAGTACACTCCTGTTCCTTGTTATTGTAAAGGGACTGGTTCTAATGCACCTTTTTGTAACAAAGAAAGAACCTCTTGCTTTAAAATGGTGAGATGTTCTTGTGACATGAGGTGTGACCTCTGAGGAATATTCGGTGGAGTGCTTTTAAGTTCCAGGCAATAACCAGATTGGATAATTTGTAGAACCCATTTGTTTGATGTAATCTTATTCCAAATGGGTAGAAATTGTGATAGACGTCCCCCGACAGGAGTGAAATGATCGGGGTGGTATGGGAAATAAGTCACTGCTTGTTGTTTGCAGGGGAGGTGCATGTTGAATTACCACTGCCTCTTCCCTTGCCGTTGTTTCCTCTATATCCTCCTCTAAAGTAACCTCTTGAAGAGGGTGGCTGATTGTTGCCCTTGTAAGAGGAGGAGGGATTCTCTGTAGATACATTTTTGGAGCCGCCCCTATAGAATGAGCGACAAAAGGAACCCTTATTAGAAGGTGATTGTAAAGCCCCCATGGACTTCGCAACTTCGGTATCTTTTTTTTTCTAGTGATACATCGACAGCTGGGCCAAAGAGATGTCTTCATCAAAAGGTTAAGAAGAGAGGCTTGTACTTCAGGCTTGAACCCTGAAATCCTTAGCCAAACATGTCTATGGAGTAGTACACTAGTGTTCACTGCCTGAGCTGCTGTATTTGTCTGATCTAACGCACACCTGATCGTGGAATTAGTTATTAATTTACCTTCTTGAATAAGATCACTGGCTTTAGGAATTCAATGAGCTTTTCGAGTTCGTCATAATGAGCTCTATCATAAAACTTGCCAACAATGCTTGGGCATTGGCAATGCGCCAGTTATTAGCTGCTTGTGAGGCTATCCTTTTCCCCCGAAGCATCTAATAATTTGGACTCCTTATCAGGAGTAGGCGCGCCCCCTATTTGAGAGTTTACTCTTTTACGAGCATTGAAAACGAACAGAGTCGAAGGGTAACTGGCCTTTGATATACACAGGGTAATTAGGTGCAGCTTTGTATTTTTTTCTCCACCCTGGGAGTGATGATCCTAACTCTTACAGAGTCTTCATAGATATCCTCAGTGTGTTTGAGCATCGCCTTTAACATTAACTAACTAAACGGCTTTAACTAAGCGTTCTTTATGAAACTCTACTCCATGATATTGTGCAGCCCTATTAAGGAGCTCAATAAACTTAATGTCAGCTGGGGGGCGAAGGCCTGGATGGAAATAGGTCATGGTCATTATCTGGTTGAGGGACATCATAATGATCCCAAGGATCAAGATCCTGTGGTGCATCTTGTGGTGCATAGTCATCCATATCCCCATCCCCTGTATACTGTGGGTCAGGTGATGGTGGTGTAGGGGAATGTGTAGGTGTAATCAGTACATTTGGATCAGTGGGTGAATGTGGGATATATGGTGGAGAAGGGTTAGTTCCCACATTTTTCTTCTTCATAGTAATGTGGTAGTCCTCTGGTAGGCCCATTTTACTTTTCTCAGAAAGTTTGGCATGAATATGTCTAGTTTCTGGGTTAACAACAATCTCCTTCTGTTTCGGATCCGAAGGTGGATTTATCGGTCAGAGGCTTTTTAGTTGCAGTACATTCTTTTGATGCCGGTTTTGGCGTACAACGTTTCGGCTCCGAAGATTTAGGTTTATGCAACAGTTGCACAGAAACCAGAAGGTGTTTTGTTTCAACTTCGAAGGTTTCGGGTCGGCACCGGTATGGGGACGTGTAGAGCCCGAGCCGGAAGGCTGTTCATGTCTCCGCACCGAGCCCAAAGGCAGGGCACTCGAAACCTTTTCTCGGTGCCAACATTGGCCCGAAGGCAGAGGAGGGACCGGAGTGTTTTTATGAAGGAGATGGTATGGGAATTAAGTGTCTTTACTCACGATTAGTTGTTCCGGTGTAAGATCTTCGGCATCGGTGTCTGCTTCGGACATGGAGATGTGGTGTTCTTCTATTTCGGCTTCCTGCGCTTGCATTTCTTCGTGTTCAGACTCGTCTTCGGGGAGGTCTGACGCAGAGCTGCTTTGTTAGTACATTTTGTGACGTCGAGCCAGCCGATCACGGAGGGTTTTCTTCGTCTGGAACGACCGACACGCTTCGCAGTCTTTCTCTTCGTGTTCTGGAGATAGGCAAAGGTTGCACACCTTGTGCAAGTCGGTGCGCGGAAAACCCTGGACATAACTTAAAAGGAGTCCGTTCGATCAGCTGCTACCGATCCTGGCGCAGGTAGGCCCAATAGCCTTCCACTAATGTTCCGAAAGAAGGTTTTCGTGAGTAAGCGATACGCGGAGACTAGGAACGCGATCGATAAACAATACCGTCAAGGGTAGTGGATTGCGCTTCGAAGGGGGCAGAAACGGTGCTGAACCGGAGCACAGCAATTCACATCCGAACCCGATGGCGGATAAAAACTCTAACAATGGAGTCGATGCCCATGCAGACTATCACCAAAAGGAGAAGTCACCTACCTCGTGACTGGAAAGACTTCTTCAAAGAAAAACAAAGTGCAAACATCTGGACCCAACACTGGATGGCGATCTATGCAAAAGCATATGATCTACAGCTCATTTGCCTCGAACATGAAGTTACCGGTTAACAGGTAAGTACTTTTTGTGGGAGTTTGTATTCTGGGGTTAGAACCAGGGTTCCCCCAGGGTCAAGGATGCACTCTTGAAACCCGCTCAGCGGCACTAGGGCGGCCGGGTACAGAGTGCTGAGGCCCAATGTTATCCAAAGGGGGAAGGGGCCTCCGGTTGGTGGCTGCTCATGAGCAGGCTACAAGGTTGCGGGAGCAAAGCTCCTGGTGTTCGGCTCAGTGCAAAGAGGGATCTGAGTTAGCACCCAAGGTACACCTGCAGCGGCGCAGGGGCGGCTGGGTGCAGAGTGCTGTTTTGGCATCGGGTGCCCTGTTGATTTTAATGGGGATTCTCCAGTTTCAACATAGACTGCAGGCTCGGGACGAAAATCTTCTGCAGGTCACAACGGTTGGAGAGGTTATTTGGGATGCTTGGGGATGCTGGGACACCGTAGGTTGGGCCACCCAAAGACGTGGGACTTCGGGTACAGGGATGTCTTTAGGCGCCGGGTTTCCTTACCAGCTGGCACAGTGCACCCAGCTGGAGGGGTGGCTGATCTAGGCCAGGGCAGTGGGCTGTGGGCACGGCACACAGGGATGTGTGCCGTGTAGGCTCTTCACTTTGCTCTGCACCAAGACACGCAGCCTGCAAAGCAAGTGTGTGTGAGAAAAGGTGCAGGGCCTCTAAGGATAGCACAAGGGCTGCAGCCCTTCGGAACCTTCCCTGGTCACAGTGCCACGCAGCCTGCAAAGGCAGTGTGTGTGAGAAAAGGTGCAGGGCCTCTAAGGGTAGCACAAGTGCTACAGCCCTTAGGAACCTTCCCTGGTCACAGTGCCTTGGGTACCTGTGGTACCATCTACCAGGGGCCCACCTGTGGCCAGGGATGCCAATTGGGTTTAGGCTTCAATGCAGTTTTAGGGAAGGAACATAGGCCCTGGGTACCTGATTAGCAGGAGCCCAGGGCACACTCAGTCAAAGAACATCAGAGATTCAGCAAAAGGTGGGTGCATACCATGCAGAAAGAGTGCACTTTCTCACACAAACCCCCCAATAGAAAGATGATGAGACTAACCTTTCCCTAGAGAGTCTTCATTGTCTAAATGGAAGAACCTGAACGGACCATCTGCATTGGCATGGACAGTCCCAGGTCTGTGTTCCACTTCAAGGTCCATTCCCTGTAGGAAGATGGACCACTTCAACAGTTTAGGATTTTCCCCTTTCATTTGAATTAGCCATCTGAGGGGTCTGTGGTCGGTTTGAACTGGGAAATGAGTCCCAAACAGGTATGGTCTCAGCTTCTTCAGGGACCAAACCACAGCAAAGGGCTCCCTCTCAATGGCACTCCAACGCTGCTCCCTGGGGAGAAGCCTTCTGCTTATGAAAGCAACAGGTTGGTCTTGGCCTTCATCATTGGTTTGTGATAGGACCGCTTCTATCCCTAGCCCAGAGGCATCGGTCTGCACTATGAACTGCTTGGCATAATCTGGAGCCTTCAGAATTGGTGCTGAGCACATTGCTTCTTTCAGGGTGTCAAAAGCCTTTTGGCTACTAACTGACCAGTTTAACTTTTTGGGGATTTTTTTTGAAGGCGAGTTCTGTGAGGGGAGTCACAATGGATATCCCTTCACAAACCTCCTGTAGTACCCAGTCAAGCCAAGGAACGCTCTGACTTGGGTATGGGTGGTTGGAGCTGCACTGTCCAGGAAGGCCTGGATCTTGGGCTGTACTTGGCCTCCACCAACAAGGTGGCACAAGTACACCACAGTTCCCTGCCCTATCTGGCATTTGGATGCCTTGATAGTTAGGCCTGCAGTTTGCAGGGCCTTTAAAACCTTTCCAAGGTGGATCAGGTGATCCTGCCAGGTGAAACTAAAGTCAGCAATATCATTAAGATAAGCTGCATTAAAGGACTCCAACCCAGCAAGGACTTGATTCACCAACCTCTGGAAGGTGGCAGGGGCATTCTTTAAACCAAAGGGCATAACAGTGAACTGATGGTGGCCATCAGGTGCGGAGAATGCTGTTTTCTCTTTTGCTCCTGGGGCCATGTCAATTTGCTAGTACCCTACAGTTAAGTCAAAGGTACTCAGGAATTTGGCTGCACCCAATTTATCTATCAACTCATCTGCTCTTGGGATAGGGTGAGCATTTGTATTGGTGACAAAGTTGAGCCCTCTATATTCCATTTCCCTCTTTCCACCCTGTGGATGAGGTTTGAAGACCAGAACCACTGGGCTGGCCCATGGGCTCTCAGAGGGTTCAATAACCCCTAACTCCAGCATCTTGCTGACCTCAGCTTTGATGCTTTCCTTGACTTGGTCTGACTGTCGATAGATTTTGTTTTTGACAGGTGCACTGTCACCAGTGTCCACATCATGGGCACACCAGTTTGTCAGACCAGGGGTCAAGGAAACTAGTTTAGCATACTGCTGCAAGTCTTGCTTGCAGTCAGTCTGCTGTTGGGCAGAGAGGGTGTCTGAAAAGACAACTCCATCTACTGACACATCTTTTGGGCTGTAGGACAGGAGGTCAGGGAGAGGTTCACTCTAATTCCTGCCCCTCATCAGTCACCATCAGCATGGTGATGTCAGCCCTGTCATTGTAGAGCTTTAGGCGGTTCACATGGAAAACCCTTTCGGGTGTCCTGCTTGTGCCCAGGTCAACCAAGTAGGTGACATCACTTTTTTCTAGGATAGGGCCTCTCCATCTGTCCTGAACTACCCTTGGTGCCACTTGTGAGAAAGTGGCTCTGTATATACTGTTCCCAAATAGGTACAGGGTGTACAGAGTCTACAGTCCCCAGAGGTTTGGCAGAGGCTAAAGTTAGATATAACCTTACTCTCTAAAGTGGTAAATTGGTCGAGCAGTAAGGCAGTATCAGAGGACAGTGTAAAGCATTTGTTGTAGACACTGTCAGCAAATGTTCACACACTCAATAACTGAACTCTAGGCCATTGGTTTAATATATAAAAAATATATGCTTGTTTTATTTTAGAACCAACAATAGGTATTAAAATATACTTTCTCAGAATGAGATGCTTTATATAAATACTTTTGCAATATGCAATTGACTTTGTAAACAGTTACAAGTGGTTGCAATAGGCAACACAATTTTAAACACAATAATGCATTGAGTTCAATGGAAGTTTCAAGTTATTTGCAACAGATTACTTTTAGGATTACTTTTGGAATTCCAGGACTGGATCCTAGATTCAGTCCTGGGTCAGTACTTGGAATCAAGTGATAAAAGTCGACTTAATTACTGTGATGATTTTAAGACAATATTTTGCCATTTTAAAAGTTGACACTTAGAAAATATTTCATAGAAAACAGTCAATGATTCCCTATGGCAGAAAATTCAAGTTGCAGGTATAATATGTTCTCGTTACTTTTGAAATCCAGTACTGGGTGCTAGACTCAGTACTGGGACCTTTATCCAAAACAGGTAAGTAATTACGTTTTCAGATATTATACGATTTTTAAAGAATATTTAAAGATTGCAGAAATTGAAACTTGGAAGCAATTTCACAGAAAAACAGTCAATGATTTCCTATGGGTGAAAATTGGGTTACTGGTAAGTACAGTTGTAAGTACCAAGTACAGTGCTGGGCACCAAGATCCAGCACTGGGAGCTCACCTAAGAGCAGGGGAGTATTTTTGTTTTCGTTACTCGGCTGATTTTTGGTGAATATTTTAAGATTTGAAAAGTCCACATTTGAAAGAAATTTCAGGAAAAAGCCAGTCAATGTTACCCTATGAAGAAAATAGAGTTATCGGTTTAAAGGTAAGTACTCGACTGGCAGAGTTGAGGTTCTGGGCATAGACTCAGGGGTCCCCAGGGTCAGGTAGGTACAGTTGGTTCACCCTCAGCGACACTAGGGCGGCCGGGTGCAGAGAGAGTTATGCCCAATGTTATTCTATGAGGGATAGGGGGGCCTAGGTTGGTGGCTGCTGACCAGCAGGCCACGCGGCTGTGGGAGCTGGGCTCCTGGTCACTTACTCAGGGCAAGTGGGGAAGTAGATAGGTGTAGAGATTGCACTGCCAGGGCCACTCGGACAGCTGGGTGCAAGGTGCTTTAGAGCCTTCGGGCGCTCAATTGATTTCAATGGGAAATCTCCCGTTTAGAAAAAGACTGCAAGCTCGGGGACAAGGATTCTTCAGGTGCCACCACCACTTCGAGAGGTAAGTTGGTTAGTTGGAGGATAGGTGGGTACCCCGGGATTGGGAAAAGGGGGCCGCGGGGTGCCTTTTGGTGTCAGGAAATCTTACCCTCTGTTGATCGCGGTTGGGGGGGCACCTTGTTCTGAGGCTGCAGGCTTCTTCAGGAGTGCCGAGGGAGGTCCTAGGGTGCCGGACTCGGGGTCACAGTCGCCGTGGGGTCGTCCTCGTGTTCTTTGTTCACTCCGGCACAGGCCAGGCTTGGCTGGTACAGAGTGTGCTGGGTTCGCGGTTCCGGGCTCAGGGATTAGAAGTAGATTTTGAGTAGAGCCTCTACTCATGGGAGTCCCAGGGGTTTAGAGTCAAAAGGTAGCCAGGTCCTCCGTGGTTTGTGAGGTTGCTGGCTACAAGAGATGCCAGGTTGGAGCAGAAGCAGGTTCGAGGGTCGACAGGCGGCTGGGGCCAAAGCAGTTGGTGTCTTCCTCTTCTTAGCAGCTGCAGGGCAGGTCTTCTTTCTTCTAGCTCTTCTTCGGATTTTGGAAACTCGAATCTGGGGAAGGAAGGTTCAGGGTACCCCTAAATTCTAGATTTAGGGGCGTTACAGGTAGGTGAAGGGCAGGGACCAATGGATCCCTGTCCTGGGGTGGGTACACCCCCTATCCTACCTCTCTCCTGTGGGAGGGGGGCAGTATCCTAGTCCTGATTGGGCAGGGCTTCCCATCTTCAAGATGGTGAGTGCCCGGAGATGTGCTTCACCTCGCCTCCCCCACCTGAGGGGTGGGGTTGGCAGGCTGGCACATCCCCTGTCCTTATTTGGGGTTTCCGGCCAAGCTTCCTGCCAGAGTGGGGGGTTGCAGTGGCCTGGGGAAGCTCAGAGGAAGCTTCCCCCTGCCCATCCTGGGGGGAGGAGATTTAGCACCTCGCCCAGGATGTGCATTGTTGCAGACCCAGGAGAGCAGGGGCTCTCCTACTCAGGGGTCCAGCAACATGTCTGCTGTGTGGCAGACTAGGCAGCCTCAGAACAGACGTGGATTGTAGGTTAGGTTTTAGGGGGCATCTCTAAGATGCCCTCTGGGGTGCTTGGTACATTAAATCCCACACTGGCATCAGTGTGGGTTTAATGTGCTGAGAAGTTTGATACCAAACTTCCCAGTCTTCAGTGTTGCCATTATGGTGCTGTGGAGTTCGTGTTTGACGAGCTCTCAGCACCATGTACTCCTAAATGGCAGCACTGCACTTACAGTGCCCAGGAATGGACCTGGGTACTGTAGGGGCACAGGGCTCCTGCTCCTGTGCCCACACCATTGGCATAGGGCACCCAGCTAGAGGGGTGGCTGATATATGCCATGGCAGTGTAGGTGATGGGCATGGCACACAGGGATGTGTGCCATGTCGACTTTGTTTTGGCTTGCACCCAGACACCCAGCCTGCAAGGGCAGTGTGTGTGTGTATGTAAGGGTACAGGGCCTCTAAGGGTGGCACAATGAGTGCTGCAGCCCTTCGAGGCCTTCCCTGGTCACAAGTCCCTGGGTACCATTTACCAGGGGCTGACATGTGGCCAGGGTTTACCAATTTGGGTTTTGTGTTTTTAGGGAAGGCACATAGGCCCTGGGCACCTGATTGGCAGGAGTCCAGGGCACACTCAGTCAAAGTACATTTAGGAATTCAGCAAAAAGTGGGGGCATACCATGCACGAAAGATGGCACTCTCTCACACCACTGGCTCCAAAACCCATACCTTCTGCCCAGGTTGAAATTCAACTAGTGCAGCTTTTTGGTCATACCAGTGCTTCTGAAGCTCCTGGCTGGTCTCAAGATGTTTTGATGCCTTTTCCATGTACTCAGCCATTCTGGACCTTAGGCCAAGCATATAGTCCACAATATCTTGTTTGGGTTCTAGGGGAGGCTTCTCCCAACCCTCTTTTACAAGACAGAGTGGTCCCCTCACAGGCTGGCCGAACAGAAGTTCAAAGGGGGTAAACCCTACTCCCTTCTGTTGCACTTCTCTGTAAATGAAAAGCAGGCATGGTAAGAGGACATCCCATCTCCTTTTGAGTTTTTCAGGGAGTCCCAAAATCATGCCTTTCAACGTCTTGTTGAATCTCTCAACAAGGCCATTGGTTTGCGGGTGATAGGGTGCAGTAAACTTGTACTGCACTCCACACTCTATCCACATGTGTTTTAGGTAAGCAGACATGAAGTTGGAACCTCTGTCTGAAATCACCTCCTAAGGAAACCCTCTCTGGTTAAGACACCAATGAGGGCCTTGGCTACTGCAGGAGCTGTAGTAGTCATAATGTGAATTGCTTCAGGGTACCTTGTGGCATGATACACTTCCACTAGAATGAATTTGTTGCCTGATGCTGTGGGAGGTTCAAGTGGACCCGCTATGTCCAAACCTACTGTTTCAAAGGGAACCCCCACCACAGGCAGTGGTATCAGGGGGGCCTTTGGGTGGCACCTGTCTTGCCACGTGACACAGGAGCTAACAAACTCCTTCACCTTTTGGTGCATCTGGGACCAGTAAAAGTGGGTAACTAGCCTTCCACAAGTCTTGGTTTGGCCCAGATGTCCAGATAGGGGGATGTCATGAGCTAAAGTTAGGAGGAACTCCCTGTACTTCTGTAGCACTACCACTCTCCTGGTGGCTCCAGGTTTGTGGTCTCTTGCCTCAGTGTACAGTAATCCCTCTTCCCAAAAAGCTCTGTGGATACCACTGACATCTCCCTTTGCGTCTGAAACAGCTTGCTGCCTCAGGCTTTCAAGAGTGGGACAGTCTTGCTGACCCTGGCACAGCTCTTCCCTAGACGGCCCCCCTGGACCCAAGATTTGAACCTGGTAAGGGTCAAGCTCCATAAGCTCAGTTCCCTCTGGGGTGTCCAAGTCCTCTCCCTGAGGAGAGGGGTCCTGATCCTTTTGCTGAACAGAAGCTGGATCCCAAGTCTTCTTACCTTTACTCTTGGAAGGCTGGGCCATACTTTCAGGCTCCAACATTTCTTTTTCACCCTGACTTTTGCTCTGTGCTCTTGTTTTTACACACAGATTCAGGAACATCCAGTATTGCTGCATGGATTTTTAGTTCAACCTCAGCCCAGGCTGAGGTTTCCAGGTCATTGCCAAGCAGACATGCAGCTGGTAGCTTTGGAGAGACCACTACCTGTTACAGGTCAGTAACCCCCCCCCCCCCAGTCTAATGTCACCATAGCCATTGCATGGTTAGTGGTAACACTGTCAGCATTGGTGACTGGGTAAGTACGCCCAATCAAGTATTGCTCAGGGGAAACCAGTGTGTCTCACACCATAGTGGCACTGGCACCTGTATCCCTCAGAGACTCTATCCTAGTTCCATTAATCCAAAGGTATTGTAAGTACTTCTGTAAGTTGGATTGCCACACAGCTATAGTGGCAAACTCAGCTTCCCCCTCTAAAACTAGAACTGCTTCAGTGTGCAACCTGTTTGCTCTGGGCACACTGTTGATCCCTTCTGGAGACTTGCTACACCTGAAGTAGCTGTAGGACTAGGGGCCTTTTTGCTAGGGCAAGCATCGTCTCCAGTTACGTGTCCCAACTTTCTACAGTTGTTACAACAGGCCTTTGAAGGCTCAAAGTTCTTCCCCGTGTATCTAGGACCAGATTGGGAAGAGTTTTGGGACCCACCCGCCTGTGCAGGTTTTTGGGGCCCTTTAGAAGACTCAGACTTTATCTTGGGGATTCTCACTACCTTTCCCCTGGGGCGGTTTTGTAACCCCTTTCTTTTGGTCATTCCTAGTGGTTGTCTTAATCACTCTAGTCTTGGCCCAGTGGTCTGCTTTCTTTCCCAATTCTTGGGCAGAATTTAGACCTAGGTCTACCAAATGCTGATTTAACTTTTCATTTGTGCAATTACTTAAAATGTTCCTTCATAAACAAGTTGTAAATTCCAGTAAAGTCACACACATTGTGTCCAGTTAACCAACCATCTAAAGTCTTTACCGAGTGGTCTACAAAATCAATCCAGGACTGGTTTTGGGTTTTGTGAGCCTCCCTGAATCCAATTCTGTACTCCTCAGTTGTGTGCCTAAATACCTCAGAGTGTTCTTCATGAGGTCATAAGACCCAGCATCTCTCCCAGAAAGGGCCAGGAGTCTGTATTTGCAGTTACCAGAGAACAGTTCCCACAGGAGTGCCCCCCAGAGAGGTTTCTTTACCTTTTTCATGTCACAAGCCCTCTCAAAGGCTGTGAACCATTTAGAGAGATCACTCTCCTCAGATTTATGGACAATCCCTTTGGGGATTTTAGGTTCATAAGATTGCTATTTATCCTCATTATTTTGATTGCTGCCGCCATTGATGGGTACGAAATCCACCTCCTTTCTTTCGCTCTCTAGATCCAGTCTTGTGGCCAGCCTTGCTAAAAGGCTGTCCTCAATGTCCTCACCAGAACCAGAGTCACCTGTGTGGCCACTAGGTCCCCATGGGTTGATTCTTGGAAGTAAGTGAACAGGGTTCCTTTCTTCCCTAGGGAGTGGTGGAGGTGAGCACCTTTCTCCATCCTCCTCACCTTCTTCCTCTGACTGGTCATCACGATTTTCAGAGGGGTGTGCCTTTGAATACTTAGCCAACAGCTCCTGGAGCTTTTGTTTGTTTGGATAAGGGCCATTGTTTTTATTTTTTATTTTACATAAGGCCCTTACTTCCTTGAAAAACAAGTCAAGGTAAGGGATGAGGTCAAGCCCCTCAACCATGTCCTGTATGTTATTACGGTTACCTTCACTAATAGCTGGGTTCTTATTTTGAGACATTCTAACAAAAAAGTTCTAACCCCTCTACCCTTGGCTACAGTGACTATTTTCAAAAAAATTCTAAAGGGACTTAAGCAAGGCCCTAACAAGACTTAGTAGTTTTGTAAAAATGCCAATTTGAAAAAAATCAGAATTCTAAAGGCGATTTAAGAGTTCTGTTGTGTGATCAGGTGGTAACCAAGTACTCCAACAAATGCAAAGTTGTATATCCCACTATTGATCCACCAATGTAGGAAACTGTCTATATATACACTACACCAAAATGAGGTATAGTGTGTAGAGTCCAGGTGACCCCAGGGGTAGGCAGAGGTTAATGTTAGATAGAACCTTACTCTGTGGCAGTGTGGTCGAAAAGTAAGGCAGAATCACAGAAGGACAGTGTTAAGCATTTGATGTACACACACAGTCAGCAAATGAATTCACACACAAGAACTGAACTCTAGGCCAATTGTTTTTGTATAAAAAAAATATACTATTTTATTTTAGAACTAAGCAAGCCTGCCGCAGGTAAGCATTAAATACTTTACAGTAATAAGTTGCTGAATATAGAACAGTTTGAAAATGCAATAGAACTTGTACTTTGTTTGATTTACAGGGGATGCAGCAGGTTGAAATACTTAGCAAATACAGTACATTGAAATGAATAGGCTTTTTCAGTAAATTACAGGTAAGTTACTTTTTACGTTTCTTTTCTAACTCAATGCTGGATACCTAGATTCAGCACTGGGACACTTCCTGTAAACCGGTAAGTAAATACGTTTTGGTTAATAGTGCAATTTTCAAAGAATATTTTTAGATTTCAAAACTCCACACTTGGAAACTTTTTGGAAGAAAATTGTCAATGTTATCCTATGGAGGAAAAACAAGTTATCGGTTCACAAGTAAGTTATCGACTGTGGGAGTTAAGGTTCTGGACTAAGGGGTCCTCCAGGGTCAGTGATACACTGTTGTTGCACCCTCAGCGGCACTAGGGCAGCCGGGTGCAGAGTGTTGAGGCCCAATGTTATCCGATAGGGGGCCTACGGTTGGTGTCTGCTGGCAAGCAGGCCACTGGGTTGTGGGAGCAAAGCTCCTAGGGATTAGGTCAGGGCAAATGGGGAAACAAAGTAGCACAGAAGGTGCACTCTCAGCGGCACTGAGGCAGCCGGGTGCAGAGTGCTGTATTGACGTTGCGTGCCCTGTTTTCTATGGAAAACCTTCAGTTTGCAAAAGCACTGTAGGAAGGGAGACGAAGGACTTCTGGGTGCTTTTGAGAGGTAAATTGGGAAGTTAAGGGTTGGTTAGGTTCCGTTGGTTTGGGCACACAGGGCCAAGGGATGTCGGATCTTCTTACCAGCCCCTGGTCAAGGTTGGGGGGGGGGCTTCTGGATTTAGGCTGCAGGCTTCAGCTGGAGGCTTGAAGCAGGTCAGGTGTCGCCGGGATCTCTGGTCAGGGTGACCGCCTCGTGGTGTTTTTCCACTCTAGCTCGGGCCGTGGACGGCGGGTGCAGACTGGGACGGATTTGCGGTGTTCGGCTGGAGCCAGAAGTTGCAGGTAAACAAATCCGGTGTACACAGGAGACAAAGTCTTTGTGCTTGAAGGCAGGCAGGCAGGTCCTCCAGGGTTTAAGGTTGCTGGCTACAGGACACACCGGGATTTCGCAGGAGCAGTTTTGAGGGGGGACAGGCCGGTAGGGGTCAAATCAGTGGGCGCCTTCCTCTTGTTAGCTGCTGCACGGCTGTTCGGTCCTTGTTGCAGGTTCTTGTCTGAGGAAGCGAGCTTCAGGGGTGCCCCTAAATACTAGATTTAGGGGCATTACAGGTAGGTAAAAGGCAGGGACCAATGGGTCCCTTCCCTGGGGTGGGTGCACCCCCTATTATCTCACCCTGGGATTTGGTGCTGTGCACCTCTGGTTGGCCCTGGCATCTTCCCACTTGGTGAGGGAGACTGACCTGATCTTCTGGAGCATGGTGACCAGTTCCTGGGCAGGTACTGTGTCGGTAAGACTGGGGAGAGGCAGCACGGTAAACTGGATGGCTGTTTCGGTGCCAGAGGACTGCAGGGGGAGTAGCTCCTCTACTACAAGGATTGCTGGCAATTTGCAAAGGACTGGTAGTCTACTGGGGATTTTGATAGAGGTTCAGCTGCAGGACAAGTTGGACTGGTGCAGGCAAGGTGGCACCAAAAAGTCTGCAGCAAGTCTTCAGTTATCGTTTTTGCAGCTTTGTCCTCTTATTATGGTTCAATCGAATCTGAGTTTCTAGCGTTACATGCGGTAGTCAATGGGCTACTTAAATGTAGGGTTACTACACCTGCTTTCTGACTACTTCCTATGGGAGGTGGGCATAACCCTGGCCCAGTTAGCCTGATTTGAGCAAAAACCAAGACTGTGAAATTCTAGTTTGTGTTCGAATCAGGTAGCCCACCTTAAGGGTGGAACTGGCCAGACAGTGAACACGCCTCCTGACAAGCTCATTTTTCTGCCTGTCCTGGTGCCAAATGTGCCTGGGGCAAGGTATGGCAATACCCCTGTCTGGGGGAGGCCGAGATCAGATATAGGCGGCAGAGGCATTTGCAGACTCCTGCCTTGATATTCAGAATATTAGGCATCCTACATGGAGGAGGTGACAACAGGGAGCATGCACTGCAGAGGGTCAGAAACAGGTCTGTGGTTGCAGGCCGGTCTACACCAGTCAGCCAGGGCACTAGAGGTTGGTAGGTTTTCAGAGGGTACCTCAAAAATGCCCTCTGCGTGCATGTACTAATAAATTCATCACTGGGATCAGTGTGGGTTTATTAATACAAGATGTTGGATACCAAATTACTTTGGCTTTAGTGAAGCCATCCTGTAGCAGGTGAACTTGTAATCACCAGTGCCCAGTAAATATACCTCAGATGGCTTTCTTGGTCATTGGCAATGCCCATGAATCGACTTGGGACACCACAGGGGCATATCTGCTCATGCATATATGTCCTCACATGTAATATAATGCACCCTGCTTTAGGGCTGAAACGCATGCTGTAGGGGTGACTTGCATATATTGCATGCAGTGTCTGCAGGCATGGCACACAAAAGTGAAGACATGGAACACCTTGTCTGCACCATGTCACGCAGCCTGCAATGGCGTGTGGTGAGGGGTCCCTTACATGCTTCAGCCCTTTGGGACTCTTTAGTATCCATGCCTTAGGCACCAGGAGTACAGTTTGAAAGAGATCTGGCATTGGGGGCATCCTGGATAGCAGGAACCTAGTGCCCTTCTGTCAAACCTGCATCATTTACCAGGCAAAAAGGGGGGGGGGGGGGGGAGGTTGACCAGGCCAAAAGTACAAGTTACTTACCTTCGGTAACGATGGAACTGGTAGAGACTATGCTAGCCGCAGATTCCTTAACCTTGAATATCCCCAGGCGTGAGACTGGACCCGGAAAACTTTCTTGCCCAGCATCTCTGCGCTCTGAAGGGCTGCACCACGCGACTCTGCCCCGACGTCCTCCGCAGAGAACTTTTCAGCGCCACAACGCGGAGCCATCACAACAAAACTAAGGAGAGCATGGGAACAGTGTAAGAAAAAAAATCAGAGAAACAAATTAGAGGGAAACAAAAGGTGAGAAAACATCACCAGGTGGCACCAAGGCACCTGAAGGCGACAACAGCAGGCCAGAGCAGGAAGAGAGTTGAGCACCACTCTGAGGAACAATTGCACAAGGCGAGAGCACCAGGTGGCAGTAAAGCACCAGAAGGTCAGAGCAGCAAAGCCAGAGCAAGAAAAGCGCAAGCAGCACGCCGTTGAACCACCTCACAAGCCTAGGCGAGAGCCACCTTAAAGGCACAAGCATGTGAAAGCGCCGCAACCGAAAGAGTGGGACTGCAACCACCACCACAAGGGAAAGGGCCACAAGCCCGGAACAGAGGAGCAACAGCAATCCACCCCCAAACTACACTGCCAAGGATGGCAACACCTCCTGAAAGGAGTAGGAGGACAGAGGATAGGCAAACCATCAGCAGACCGTGCCAAGGAGGGCCATAACCCCTGAAAAGAGTAGGGCAAAGGACATGTAAAAGAACCCCCAACGAAGAAGACCAGGTGGGGATCAGAAACTAACAGCAGAGGGAAAGAGCAAAAGAAGGCTCACACACCAGAGAAAACCCATCCGAGGTATGACTGACCGAAAGAAAACGAAGAGGACACCCACAGAAGACAAGCCACCCAGAGGGAGGCGACTGCAGAAACCCAAGCAGAGGGTCCTCGCAGAACGGGGAGGAAGGGTGGGTTGAGAAGGAATCTGCGGCTAGAATCGGCTCTACCAGATACATCGTTACCTGAGGTAAGTAACTTGTACATCTGATCGAGACTACGAGCCGCAGATTCCTTAACGTAGAATAAATACCCTAGCCATACCCAGAAGGGAGGAGGGCCTGCGAGAGAGGCTCCCCACCAGGAGAGACACAGGGCCCCAGCAGGGGACAGGTCACAGGGACAAGAAGGTAAAGGCCAGGATAACCGAAGACCAACCAAGGGAGACTGCCCAACACCCCACAGGGGCAGACAGCGCCCGAAAAGCCTCAAGGAACACAAGGACCATATCAGACCCCAGGAAGTAGAGGTAGAACCGGAGGCAGGGCCCACTGTAAGGACACACAGAGTGACCGAAAATAGCTGAGCACTCCTCAGCCGCAAGCAGCGGACAAGGCAGGGACGGCTCCACCGCCAAAAGCACAGACGGAAGAGAAAGGCACAAGGGAATACATCAAAGGCCACAATGGTGTATTAGAACTAACAGGCCTTCACCGGCATTCACAACTAGTAGCAGACAACACCGCCGAACGGTGCACCCAGGACAAGCTAGGCGCCAGCCGAAGGTAGAGGCCAGGACACGCCAAGGGAGGGGCCGGCACACGCTGACCCATGAATGAATTGAAACCAGGCAGAAAAAGACTGAGGATGGGCCAGGCCGTCCACCAGAGCACAAAACACAGGGAAGCTAGTCCCCCCCCCCCTCCCCCCGGAACACCAGACAGAGGACCAAGTCAGACAGAAGGGCAAAACCGCTACAATGCGATGCCGCAGACAGCAGGCCAGACTAGGCTAGCGATACAGGAGAAGGATGGACCGGGGCGCAACGCAAGCCACTCCAAAACAATCAGCAAGAAGATCGCACCTGCGATATACCGTGACGCCACTGAGAGCAGAAGCCCGAAGGGCGACCAAACCTCCCCAGTACATGATGGAGCTATGTAATAGCCATCATTAACCCACATAGGGCATGCTACGTCCCAAGAACATGGGAACCCTCTTAGGAAAAAGTTTCCACAGCAGAGGACAAACAGAAAGACCTGCAGAGAAAACCGCAGACGGCTTGCCAATCAGCCAATAAAGAAAACACAGAAGGCCTAATCTCAGGGCCTACATGGCTTACAACAGCAAGGCAGCGAGCAAGTAACTACAGGTGCTCGATTCTTGCACTATATAACAAGCATTTGCAATGCAATAGGTCTCGCATTTGCGAGAGTTTGAACTATTGGCATTGCAAATGGCAATGCCTTTTATTTATCTGTTATAACCTGCAAGTAGTGTGTAAACATGCACCTTGCACTTATAGTTCTTGCTTACGAAAAGCAGGGCTGGCAGTAACTGTGCTTCTTTTAAACAGATAAATAAAAGGCAATGTCATTTGCAATGCCAATAGCTCAAACTTTCGCAAATGTGAGACCTATTGCATTGGAAATGCCCGATACCTGTCAAATCTCTGTGTTAGTGCCCACTAACAGGTCAATCCTTGTCAGGTGATGGGTGGGAAGGGCTTTTGGTGGAAGCAAACTTGATCGGGGTGGTAATGTGGTGAAGTTGCTTGGTGAATGCATGCACAAACCATTGTGAGTGAATTGTGCACTCAGTACTGGGATCCGTGTGTATTATACACTCTACACTGTGCTGTATGTGCGTTATGCACTTTGTAGCAGGCTTTGTGTGTATTATACATGAGGTACTGGGCAGTGTGTGTATTCTGCTGTATGTGCAGTAGCCTGCATTGTGTACTGGGCCGTTGGCTCAGCCTGCACTTTGTAGCTGGCTAGACGAGAGCGGCTCAGGAGTCACTCTCGCACCCCAGAAGGATTCTTCAAAAGAACAGCTGGTTTGTGACCGATGGAGTGAAGTGTAAACGGAAGGGGTCCTGGGTGCCTTCGTCTGTGCTGCTGGGGGGGGAGGGGTGGTTGACCTCTTAACGGGCTGGAGACAGGGAAGTTTATAGTCCCTGGAAACAAGTAGCGCATTTGAGGGAAGGGACGCTTAAAGCAGCCTAAAATGCCTAATGTTTGTCATTTTCAGGGCATAACATTTTCGTACATGTGCTGGATCCCCTTGCGCCGAGTGGTTTAAATTTCATGTTAGACATCGTTCGAAGCATCTTTTTTGTTTTTTTAAAGTCACGACCCTTCCTGCAATCAGTGCCCCAGGGCCGGTGCTCCGTTTGCCGCATAGCTGTGACTGCTGTCCCCAGATCTTAAGAGATTGGCACTGAGATGTGAGGTGAGGTGATAATTTAGCAACCAACGCTTGCAGCCGCGGATGACTCCGAAGCCCGGACTCAGTGCAGATGGTCCAGGCCCTGGGGCTCAGCGGCAGGGGGCCGTGGGAGTATGGGGCTGTTGTACACTGAAGGAAAACAATCTCTGGGACTTTATTGAGAAGACTATGCGTTTGTGACGTAGGAAGACACCCGATGGCTCTAATCAGAGGATGGCTGAAGTGCGGTGTGGCGCATAAAAAAACATTGTTTATAGTTAAAGCGCAATGTCGCGGCATGCAGTGAGCGCTTTTTCTGTAAATATAAAGCGGGCGCACAATTTAAAAAAACAACAATATTTAAAGTTAAGGCGCGATGGCACGGCATGCAGCGAGGGCTTTGTGTGTAAATATAAAGCAACTGCAAAAGAGGTGCTGCCACCATATTTAAAATTAAAGCGCGACCCTGCATGAGCACTTTTTGTAAATATAAAGTGGACGCACAAGCACCCACATAAGTGCCCATCCGTGGTAAAAAAAAGCTCAAGCAATCACAGAAAAACATAGGAAAGGGACAGAAGGCATTAACAAGCAGGAAGTGGGATAAGGGAGGGGGTGGCAAATGGAGTGCACTTTCGAGGCCGCTTTGATGTCCTCAGTGGCCGCGCAGCTCACTGAGGACATCAAAGCGGCCGCGAAAGTGATCAGGCAGGCTGCCAAATGGTGCGCACGCCCGGCGCACATGCACTGTATTTGGAGGCCCGAAAAGCACTAGTTTGCACTTCCAGATCCCCCTTTTACAAAAGCTCTCGCGAGAGCAGCGCTAAAGCGCTGGCTCAGGCGAGACCTAAAAAGGACTGATTTTCTATCAGCGAGACCCGCATTATTTTCCCAGCCACGGGAACGGAGGTCGTGAGGCTGCTACCCGCATATAAATAAGATCCATATCATTACAGGACTATTGTAAGAAACCCTCTGACCCCCATTTTATTCGTCATATACGGAAAATAAAACTATATGAACCACCATTAATTTAGGTTCAAGGATATTCTATGCAGAGCTTTCGTGCAATAGACGAGAGTATTTAAGTCACTGATTTTGACAGGACTCTCTGAACTGTCTAGTTTTAGACACTATAGTTTCTGCTTTGGGTACACCCCTCAGGCAGTGCAGAAAATAGGAGGTGGTTGCCTCTGAAGCTCAGATACATTATTAATCTGTTGCTTAAGATAGATCTGTATGAAACCTCTATGATTAAAGAGGTGAATTTTATTGTTACCGTTTTTATCAATTGTCGAGAGTTATAATATGTTGGTCTTGAAAAAGGTGGCGTAATTTCTCCACCGAAACGCGTCAACGCTCGATTCATGGACCACAATCTGTATCATTACTGAAACTTGTGTCACCAGAATACAGCACCCAGTCTCAGTGTTTGAGAAATTAGTATGACAGATGTGATCAATTTAAGACAAAGTGTTTGGTCTGTCTATTGTACTCTCGCTTCTATTTATACTGTGATATGCTTGTAAAAAAGATTTTTAAATGAATTCTAGTGAACTTGTACTATTGTGTTTTTTATCTTATGACAGTTTCATTTATTGTTCAGCAATGCATGGTTTGGATTGAATAAAATCTTTAACTTTTAGCCATTAGTCTTGTATGCATTAGTAGTTTTGGGTGCACAGAACTATTCTCCTATCCTGACTGTGATGAATTGGATTTGATGATATGGTGGATGACTCCCTCTGGGCGTAATATATTAGGTTGGCTGCTTAGTGTAGTCCAAAGGAAACCTTTGTGATTATATCTTTACAACAGCCAAACCACAAGTCAAAAGAGGGCAGGGCCGGATCAGCAGCCAACAGCACCAAAGCCCTAACAAAAGGACCTGAAGGCACATGAACCACACAGAACACACAACCGGGGCTTAAGATATATCTGTATGGTGGAGAACATGGCGCCTGCTGGTTGAGCAGACGCGTGCGCGTCTGTGCCTCTCTTCCTCTGCAGCACTAGGTTCGGCAAAAACCCCATCTACCTGATGGTTCTTTTTTCCCTTTTTTCGCCCGGACCCCCGATCTTCTGCCCTGCTCGCGGCTGTGTGAGGTGTCAGGGCTGATTCGGGTCCTTGCGGCGGATGCAGATGTTCTGCTGCCTCGGCGTCCCGTGCTCGCTCAGCTCCCTGCGTTGGAACACTGCCGCCCTAGAGTTGAGGCGTGGCCGCAGAGCGGCGGCTCGCGGTCTCCTCCGGGTGAGCAGCGGCAGCGCCAGCATCAGGCGCCTTTTTGGAGCAACAGGAGAGGAGTCGGGGAAAGTGAAGAGCGTCGGGGAGGGTCTGACGGTTCTGTCCAACCCCTTGGTCTCTGGTACAGGTGGGGAGAGTGACTCCCACCCTGCCGAGGAGGCCGTTGCTCCATCTGGAAACACCTTTACCAAACCGGCCCAACATCCTCGTCCTCCTCCACATCATCACGGAGCCCAAGACGGTAGGAGGTCTTCAATCCAATTAGCTGACGGCATAGGGCCACCAACAGTGAAGGCAGGTAGGAAACCCGGTAACACCGTGTGGGGGGGGGGGGGGGGGGGGGGGGGGGAGAGGTGAAAAACGGCAGCCTAAGGACAAGGTAATAGCGAGTGTTGACCGATTAGAGGGGAAGGAAGCTAAAAGCATTCTGCTCACTTCAAATATATCTAAGTCCTCTAATTTGACTAGCGACACAACAGCTTTTCTGAGCTATCAGGTCAAAGGCAGGAGTATTAAAAAGGGAAAAGCTAAGGTTGTGCCTAACATAGTGAAGGTCACCCCTTCCCTGAGATCTTTTTTCAGGGTACAACCGGAGGTCCTACTTATTACAAATCAAGACAAGATGCAAGCTACAGGATCATCAGGGGTGGACCCTGAACCCTTCATGGCGGCCCCCACCCCCCCGCTGACTTAGACATAACCTTTGCAACTGCTCCCTCCCCCCCTGTTGAGACTGAAGATGTTAACACAGCTATTGCTACCGTCAAGGCTATTGACCATGGGGTTGGCGGTAAAACCCTAGGCGGAGGGGGGGGGGGGGGGATGCGGAATCAGGATCAGTCTCGGGAATCTTGGAGCCCGGGCCCCTCTCTGCTTTGCCTTCTCTGCCTTCAACTACGATGGAAACCCTACTTGCATCTTTAAAGGAGGACATAAAGCAGGGCTTTGCGATATCAGCGGCCAACCAAGGGGAGATCAGGAGCTCATGCGAGATATTAGAAAAGAAAGTAGATCTCCTAAATACCAGAACAGAATCACTGGAGCATTCTGTGGTTGAATTAAAATCCAGTTTAGGGTCGGCAGAAGGTAAAATCCAAGAGCTTCAAAAAGGAGAGGGTATCCTGCGCGAAAGAATGGAAGTGTTGGAAAATAACTCCCACAGGAATAACCTTCGAGTTTTGAATATTCCAGAAGGTAAAGAGGGGTCTGATCTGAAAATGTTTCGGGTAAATCTGCTAAAAGATACCCTGTCACTCGATGAACCAGTAGACTTTCTGATAAAAGACATACAGAGAATCCATAGGGACCCTTTCCGATTAAACTCAACCAGGACTAAGAAAAGAAAAATTCTTATTAACTTCTTAACCTACGCAGTGAAAGAAAAAATTCTGAATCTGGCTTTAAAATTGAAAAAAGTAAGAAGTAAGGATTTTTCCTTTGAAGTTCGTTTCTCTCAAGAGAAACACTGGAAAGACAGTGGGAGCTCAGGAGAAGAATGGACAACTTTAAGATCGGCGCCACAGTACAACTTAAATTTCCTGCCTTCCTGAAAGTGATGCACAACAACAAAATGTACAACGTTGGGTCTATTCAGGAGGCGGATGAATTATTAGAAAGCATCAGTAAAGGGTCCTCATAAGCAAATCCACGCTGCGATGAGGGTTCCTTATTTTTTAGTAGTCTAAATCTGTGACATGAGACATGTACAGTATTGTGGTTGGGGAGAGGCAAGGGAATAGTGGAGAAGGGGAGGGAAGAGGGAAAGAAGGGGAAAAAAAAGAGAAAAAAGGGAGGAAAGGGGAAAAAAAGGGAGGAAAGGGGAAAAAAAGGAAAATAGGGGGAAAAAAGGCGGAAAAGGGAAGGAAAGGAAAAGGGGAGGAGTAAAAATAAGAAAATAAAACTTACAGTGTGCCCTGTTATATACTCTCTTTTTTCCTTTCTGGTGGGTGACATTAGTTGGGTAAATAGGTAGAGGAGTAGGGGGGCTACAGACGCCACGGCTGGACAAACAACTAGTCCAGGTAAATAGGGGTTAGGTTCTCCAAGGGGGGTGTAGGGTGGGGGGTTGTGGGGTGGGGGGTAGGGGAGCACATGGGATTAACCAACAATAAAAATACCTCATTCGTCATACTTGTAATATCTATCATAGATTTCGTTGACCAGAAAGTTATAGTTATGTTAGGACTGTTCGATAAGAGGGTTTGGAGGGGGGAGAAAGGAGTACTTCCCTAATGAATTGTCTGCAAATATTATCCTGGAATGTAAATGGTTTGCGGGTGGGATCACGTAGAAGAAGAATCTTACAATACCTAAGGGATTCCCCTGCTCAAGTTCTGGTTATCCAGGAGACGCATCTTCTTGAGGCAGAGATAAAAGACATATTGAAATCACAGAAATGGGTGGATTCCTTTTTTTGTACAGATCAGACAGCTAATATTAGGGGGGTATGTATTCTCTTTAAAAAATCTGCCAAAGCACAGATCTTGCAATACAAAAAGGACCCAGGAGGGAGATGGATAATATTGAAAGTTACTATTAGAGAGGCCCTTCTTACATTAGTTGGCTATTATGGCCCGAATCACGATCCATCTAATCTCCAATCTATCTTTTCCCACTTATTGGACTTCCCTGAGCAGGTGGTGTGGGCAGGGGACTTCAATATTGTTTTGGATCCCAAACTGGACAAGACCCCGAATAATAGAGCAATTTCTTCTACGAAATCAAGATCATCTCTCCTTATAATAATGTCCCAATTGGGCCTTAAAGATGTTTGGAGAGAAAGGTCAGGGCAACTGACCGGGGTATCATTTAGAAACTTTAAATACGGTCACAAGTCACGAATCGACTATATACTAACTAGCCACACTCTCAGTGATAAAATAGAGGACATAATATATTTGCCATCACACTTGTCGGACCATTCCAGCATTCTATTGATTTTACAGAATTTAGGCATCCAACATGTTAGGACGTGGTCTTTTGATCGAACTCTTCTATTGGAAACAAGTGAGAGGAGTTTCCTCCTTCGGGAGACAGATCTTTTTTTTTAAGACCAATTTGGGAACTGTCGACATCACGATAGTCTGGGACACTCTTAAGGCTTTTTGGAGAGGTATAATAACTAACAGGGCAAGTTATAGAAGTAAGAAATACAAAAAAGAGATTGAGGTCCTGGAGGTAGAAATGAGGAAGGTGGAAGCAAAACTAAATGCCCAAGAGGGAATGGGACATAAAGTAGATCTTGAGATTAATAAGAAATTGAAGGAACAAATGGAGTCGGTTCTCCAGAGACGGCTTATGCGTAGGTGGGAAGTGAGTAAGATGGCCCATTTTGAGTATGGGGAAGGCGCTGGGAAACTATTGGCTTGGAAGATCAAAGCAGACCAGCTCCGGAACCATATTAAAGAGACTTCAGTGGACAAAGATCCCCCTATTAACTCAAACGCAGCAATAGGAGAAGCTTTCCTGGATTATTTCCAGGAAATATATAAAGAGACCTCCTCAGATGATAACTCTAAGGCAAAGTCTTGGTTGGAGAACATCGCTTTAACACCGATTAGCTCTAATCAACAACAGGATTTGGGGCAACCCATCACACAGGAGGAAGTAAAGAAAGCACTGGCTAGTGGAAAAAGGGGTAAGGCGGCGGGTCCGGATGGGCTGCCAATATAACTATATCGCGCAATGGGAGAAAAATTAATATCGGTAATGACTCTTATTTAATAAAATCTTTATAGACGGTATTAGCCCACTGGTAACATGGAACGATGCCACTGTAGTCCTTATTTTGAAACCTGGTAAAAATCCCTCCAGTTGTGGGTCTTATCGGCCTATATCACTCTTAAATGCTGACTATAAAATCTACACAACCATCTTGGCTAACAGACTGGGGGAGGTGGCAAAAGATATCCTTCATCCTGCCCAAAAGGGTTTTGTAAAGGGGCGACAGCTAGCGGACCTCACTTACGATCTCATTGGCGCAATAGATATTGCCTCTACATGCTCGCTACCTCTCGCAGCCCTGACCTTGGACGCCACCAAGGCTTTCGATAGGGTGAACTGGATTTACCTATCGGAAGCCATGGAGAAATTTAACCTGGGCAAAACATTCTGTCGGGCCGTACAGCTAATATATAAATCCCCAACTGCCAAGTTACTGGTGAACGGAAGCCTTACAAAATCATTCAATATAACTAGAGGAACTCGACAGGGTTGCCCTCTCTCCCCCCTGTTGTTCGATATATATATCGAACCTTTTGCACAGAAATTAAGGGATAACCCCGATATTGAATCATTTAAATACGTGGAATGGGACAGAAGGGTGGCCCTGTATGCGGATGATATCTTAATTCTTTCCGCAGATTTAGATAAGACTTTACCGGCAGTAATTAAATCTGCAGAGGACTTCGGCAGGGTTTCCGGATATGAGATGAACCCCGGTAAGACGGAAATCATGACCTGGAATATCCTGAATCCCGCGCTACAGACAAGTCGCAGTATGCGCTATCTTGGCATTATAATCACCCAAGACATTAATAAACGAGCAGATACCAATTTATCAAGAGTATTTCGGGATTGCCGTAAACAAATGAAGTCATGGGTACATCTTCCTTTATCTATTCTGGGGAGAGTCAACTTGATAAAAATGTCTATACTGCCTAAGGTTACTTTTCTTTTCAACACAATCCCTCTCCATTTTGATAAAGATATCATAGGAAAATTTCAAGGGGAAATTAATTCTTTTATTTGGGCATATAAATCCATTAGAATTGCATGGAAGAAATTAAGACGAAGGAGGGAGAAGGGGGGGGGCTGGTTTTACCAGACTTACAATACTATGCCTGGACATTTCAACTTGCACACTCGCGAATGTTGTTGAAGATGCCAAGCGACAAAGGGTGTGGAGTAATGTTTCTTGCCATGTTGAAAGGGGCAGGGTTGACACCGGAAGGGTTTATGTTTAAATTTGGTGATCAAAAATTCTTTAAGAAAATTAAATTCAAAGTTCTGCAGGGGTTCGCCAGGATGTGGGCAACATTAAGGAAGGCTACTGGTCTTCGTTATTTCTCCAAATTGGCCCCACTATGGGACTCTCCAGGCTCCCCTGACTGCCTCCAGGATAGACTGGTTACCCCACTTAGAGATGCGGGAATTAAAATATGGGGAGATTTAATTAGTAACAAAATGTTTATTACATGGGAAGATCTAGTAACGGTGGTGGGCAGCGATCTTTCAAAATTTAAATATATCCAGCTACAGAGTTTGGTACAATCCCAGTTCAAAAAGGGAAAATCTATAGGCGGTGGAACTAGCTTGGAGCAACAGCTTGTGGAAAGGCCAGTAAGCAAAAAAGAAGTTTTATTGGTATTGGGCTATAGAACAGGAGGTAGATGGGGAATTTAAGCTTGCGGATGAACTGTGGAGTGGCTCGCTGCCTAATGAACCGTGTGACCATCTATGGCAGGAATCCTTCAAAATCCTCTTCAACATAGTTAAACCAGCATGGTTGAGGAGGAATCATTTGTTTACGGCTCATCGTGCATATCTATCCCCTGTCAGACTATCAAGAATCAGTAAGAGTACACAAGTCAGTTGCCAAAAGTGCGGTCTCCTCGAGGCATCGGATCTTCATATGTTCAGTGACTGCCCTTCCATCCAGCCATTTTGGGAGGAAGTACAAAAAACATTGGAGAGCATTTTGGGGACGGCAATCAGAATCGATATCAAATTAATAATCTTTGGTTTACACACCCAGACATTAGGCCCAGCCAGACTTTTTTTTATTCAATTCTTTTGGCAAGAAGACAAATTTGTAAGTACTGGGCAGTCTCCGTCCCCCCCCATTCACTCGGAATGGCTGACCTCTTTATATGAAACATCCAAAATAGATATGGCCAGAGAAGGTAGCAGGAAAAAGCTTGCATACTGGGATTTGCCTATTGGATACTCCCAGAACTCATAAGGTCTTCCAAGAGTGGAATGATACCTAATCTCCCCAAAACAACAGTTGGGCAGTGCCTTTTGGTCTGATAATATTCCCCTCTAGGCTATGGGCTGAAAGTATCAAGAGAATCCGAGGGAGAAGCCCACGTTATCCTAGCCTATCATTATAGGGGTATATATAGACGGTCAGCACGTTTTGGGTATTGGCGAATGAGGACAAAAACGAAAAGAAAAAAAAACAGAAAAAAAAAAAAAAAAGAAAGAAAAAAAGATATCTGTATGAAACCTCTATGATTAAAGAGGTGAATTTTAAACCGTTTTTATCAATTGTCGAGAGTTATAATATGTTGGTCTTGAAAAAGGTGGAATAATTTCTCCACCGAAACGAGTCAACGCTCGATTCATAGGACCACAATCTGTATCATTACTGAAACTTGTGTCACCAGAATACAGCACCCAGTCTCAGTGTTTGAGAAGGAATATGCTACTTACCAGTATGCATCTGTTCTTGGAATGTAGAGCTGCAGAGTTGTACACTTAGCATAGGTCGCCATCTGGTGTTGGGCCCGGATGTTTGCAATTTGTTTTTCTTCTTGGACAGTCTTTGGAAGTCACGAGTTTGGTGACTCCTCCTTCGGTCCGTACTGCGCATGGGCTTCGGCTCCATCCTCAGATTGTTTTTCGCCAACAGGGAAATGATGGAGCGTAGTAATAACAGTGAGAAACCCATGTGTTGTATCTAAATAAGATGTACTGGAACGGATACAGGTAGCCGGGGAGGCGGGTGGGCGTGTACAACTCTGCAGCTCTACATGCCAAGAACAGATGCATACTGGTAAGTAGCATATTCCGTTCGAGGCATATGAGCTGCAGATTGTACACTTAGCATAGATTACATAGCAGTACCCAACCTTAGCGGCGACCACCGGTATCCGTTGCAGCTGTTTGAAATAGTGTCTTTAGTACAGCCTGGCCCACCCTAGCTTGCTGCTTGGAATGCACATCTACACAGTAGTGTTTTGTGAAGGTGTGCGGTGTAGACCATGTGGCTGCCTTGCAGATGTCATCTAAGGGTATATTCCCTAGAAAAGCCATAGAAGCCCCTAACTTTCTTGTAGAGTGGGCTTTAGGGGGAACAGATAATGTTCTCTTTGCCTTTTGATAGCAAATTTGTATGCATTTTACAATCCACCTAGCTATCCCTGATTTTGAAATGGGGTTGCCTTTATGTGGTGGAGAGAAGGAAACGAACAATTGTTTAGTCTTCCTGAAGGGTTGCGTTCTTTGTATGTAGTATAGTAACGCCCTTTTTACATCAAGCGTGTGTAAGGCCCTTTCTGCAACAGATTGGGGTTGCGAAAAGAAGACAGGTAATTCCACTGATTGATTGAGGTGGAAGGGGGAAATGACTTTGGGCAGAAACTTCGGATTTGTGCGAAGTATGACCTTGCTGTGATGCATTTGTATGTAGGGTTCCTGTATGGTGAACGCTTGTATTTCACCAACCCTTCTAAGGGAAGTGATAGCTACAAGGAAAGCTGTTTTCCAGGTGAGAAACTGTAGCTCACATTTGTGCATTGGTTCGAAGGGCGGACCCATTAGACGTGTAAGAACTAAATTTAGATTCCATACAGGGGAAGGTGGTGCCCTGGGAGGAATTACTCGTTTAAGGCCTTCCATGAAGGCTTTAATAGCGGGCACTCTGAAGAGTGATAAATGCTGCCTGTTTTGTAGATAGGCAGCGATCGCTGCTAGGTGTAGGCGTATGGATGAATATGCCAGGTTACACCTGTGAAGATGGAGCAGATAGCATATGATGTGCTGTATGGATGCATCTAGAGGGTTGATTGTATTGTTACGGCAGTAAATTACAAATCTTTTCCACTTTGCGGCATAGCATGCTCTAGTGGTAGGACGTCTGGCTTCCATGATGATGTTCATGCAATCAGAGGGAAGGTTAAGGTATCCGAATTCTAGGATTTCAGGAGCCAGATCGCCAGGTTGAGCTGAGCTGGGTCCGGGTGCCTGATTTCTCCATGGTTCTGGGTTAGGAGGCATGGGGATAGATGCAGTTTTTGATGTGGTACCACTGACAGTTGTAGTAGCGTGGTGTACCACGGCTGCCTGGCCCACGTCGGAGCTACCAGAATGAGTGTGAGGGAGTGCTGTTGTAGCTTCCTGACCACTAATGGAATTAGTGGGAGAGGTGGAAAGGCGTATGCAAATCTGCCTGACCAGTTCATCCATATCGCATTGCCCTTGGACAATGGGTGTGGGTATCTGGCGGCGAAGCTTGGGCATTTTTTGTTTTCGTGGGTGGCGAAGAGGTCTATCTGAGGATGCCCCCACTGTTGGAAGAATGGGTGAAGAACTTGTGGATGCAGTTCCCATTCGTGTAGTTGTTGTGTTTGTCTGCTGAGCAGATCTGCCATGGTGTTTTGTACGCCTGGAACGTGCTGTGCCAGGAGAAAGATGTTTTGGGGAATTGCCCATCTCCATATGCTCTGGGCTAAGCGGGAGAGCTGGGGAGAGTGTGTCCCCCCCTGTTTTTGTATATAATACATCGCAGTCATATTGTCTGTGCGAATGAGGACTGCTTTGCCCGAAATCTGTTTTTGGAAAGATTTTAGGGCTAGAAAGATCGCCAAGAGCTCCAGGTGGTTGATGTGGAGCGATTTTTGCTGTGGCGTCCATAGACCTTGCATGGTGAGGTGTAGGAGGTGCGCTCCCCAGCCGGAGAGCGATGCGTCCGCTGTTAGAATCACCTGAGGAACCGGGTCCAGGAACGGCCGCCCTTTGGAAAGGTTTGTGGTGTTCCACCACTGCAGAGAGTGATGTGTGCGGCCGTCCACCAACACCAGATCCGTCAGCTGACCCTGGGCCTGGTTCCACTGTTGTGCTAGGCACTCTTGAAGTGGACGCATGTGGAGTCTTGCATGGGGCAGTATGAAGATGCAAGACGCCATCATTCCTATGAGCTTCATAAACACTCTTGCTGGAAGAGAGTGTTGAGGAAGGAATGTTTTGCGTAAGGCTTAAATGCTTGTGATTCTGGCTGAGTTTGGATAGGCAATACCCTTGGAGGTGTCTATAGTGGCCCCGAGATATTGCTTTGTGTGAGATGGTATGAGGTGGGACTTTTGGTAGTTCACCGTGAAGCCTAGCTGGTGGAGCAGTTGGATGGTGCTGTTTGTATGTTGCACACATTGGTCGTAGGACGCGGCTTTTATCAGCCAGTCGTCCAGGTAAGGGAAGACGTGAATGTGTTAACGTCTGAGGTGTGCTGCTACTACTGCTAGGCATTTGGTAAACACCCGTGGTGCGGTGGTGACCCCGAAGGGGAGAACCGTGAATTGGTAATGTTGCCCGTCCACCACGAACCTGAGGTATTTCCTGTGAGAGGGGTGTATTGGAATGTGAAAGTATGCGTCTTTCAGATCCAAGGTTGTGAGAAAGTCTCCCTGGCAGAGGAGTGGGAGGACTTGCTGTAGGGTGACCATGTGAAAATGGTCTGAATGTATGTAGGCATTTAGAGGCCGGAGGTCGAGAATGGGTCTGAGGGTCCCGTCTTTCTTTGGTATTAAGAAATATAGGGAGTAGACCCCTAGATTTTGTTGATTGACGGGGACCTGCTCTATAGCGTGTTTTTGGAGGAGTGAGAGTACCTCTTGTTTGAGCAGTGTGGAATGTTCTTGAGACATTGGACGGTGCCTTGGTGGGATATTGGGTGGGGTAGATGTTAGCTCGAGACAGTACCCTGACCGAATAATTTGGGTCACCCATTTGTCCGATGTTATGGACTCCCATACGTGGATAAAGTTTTGTAGTCTGCCCCCGACCGGAGTGGAATGGTCTGGGGGGAGCGGAGGGGAGTCATTGTGCGGGGGGGGGGTGGCAGAACGGGTGTTGTTGGTTTTGCCCCTGCCCTTATTGTTGTTACCCCTGTAACCACCTCTCTGATTGCCCTTTGAAAAGGTATTTTGAGGAGGGGACTTGTAGGAGGTAGAGGCGTTATCGGTGGAGGAGCCTCTGCCTGTGCCACGAAAGGACGAGCGTCGAAAGGAACGTTTGGAGGCTTGTGTTTGGAGTGCCCCCATAGACTTTGCTGTGTCTGTGTCTTTCTTCATCTTTTCGAGCGCTTCGTCTACCTTTGGCCCAAAGAGTGTTTCCTGGTCAAAGGGGTGATTGAGTATGGATGCCTGGACTTCAGGCTTGAACCCTGAGATCCTGAGCCAGGCGTGGCGACGAAGCAGGACACTGGTATTTATGGCCCTAGAAGCAGTGTCGGCTGCATCGAGGGCACACTTGATGGAGGTGTTTGTAATTAGTTTACCCTCCTGTATCAGGTCATGAGCCTTGTGCTTGTATTTTTCTGGAAGGTGCTGCATAAGAGCCTCTAGTTCGTCATAGTGTGCTCTATCATATCGCGCAAGCAGTGCTGGTGTGTTTGCAATGCGCCACATGTTTGCAGCTTGGGAGGCGGTGCGTTTACCAGACGCGTCCAGAAGTTTAGATTCTTTGTCTGGCGGTGGGGCATCTCCTGAGGATTGGGAGTTAGCCCGCTTTCTAGCTGTGGAGACAACTAGGGAATCTAGGGGAGCAGGGCCCTTGATGTAAGCAGGGTCTGTGGGTGCCGCCTTATACTTCTTCTCTATTCTAGGGTTCAGTACTCTGGCTCTGACAGGGTCTTTGAACACCTCTGTAGCGTGCTTGGTGACACCCTTAAGCATGGGTAAAATGGAAGTGGATTTGTCTTGTATATCAAATGTATCCAGTAGGAAGTCTTCTTCTACTGGTTCACTGTGCATGTCCACCCCATGGTAGTGTGCTGCTCTCTGCACTAAATGGTGAAACCCTAAGGAGTCCTCTGGAGGAGACGGTCTTGATGGGTATAGGTCGTCCTGAGGTACATTGGGTATATCAGGGTTATTGTAATCCTCCCATGGATCTGGGGTCCCTGGTGGAGTGGGATCCATTGGGGCGTCCGCCGGGTAATTGTCCGGATCCCCATCATCCGGATCTGGGGATGGGGTCGGATCGTAGTGAGGTACAGGTGGCGGAGACCTGTGAGGTGGAGGCGGTGGAGGAGGTGGAGGGGGTAGGGGAGGCGGTGGTGGGGAGGGCACTCTGAGGGGAGAAGTAGCAGAGTCCTTCCTTTTGGGTGATGGAGGAGGAGCCGGAGCATCAAGGCGTCTTTTCTTGGTAGTTAAAGTCAAAAACCCAGTCTTTGGATCTTTGGACAAAGTCTTTTGTAAAGGGTCTGGTGTAAACAGAGCCAATGGTGTCGAGTCGTCTGTCGGCACCGGTGATTTCGGAACCGGGGGTTTCGATGGTCTGTGTGCGCCATGCTTTTTTGAGGTCTCCGGGTGTTTCGGCGTCGAATGATGTTTCGGCGCCGGAGCATCGGTGCCGACAGATTTGTGTTTGTGTTTGGTCGGCACCGAGTGTCCAGGCTTCGGCACCGGTGGTTTCGGAGTCGAGCTGGATTTTGCAGTCTTCGGTGCCGGATGCTGTTTTTCGGCACCGGGTGTCGGCTGGCTCGATCCCGAGCTGCCATGAGACTTTGGGAGCTTCGACACCGGGCCCGAAGGTGGGGTGATCGAAGTTTTGGTTTTGGTTTTGCCCAGGCCGGCAGGCGAGGGAGTAACCTGAGTCTCTTTGGTTTTCGGCGTGGGGGTGGGAGGGGGCATAGTACTCACGGCCCGCTGCGCTGGTGTAATGTCCTCCACGTCGGAGTCGTCGGCCTCGGAAGCGCTGACGACGTCTTCCTCCTGCTCGGTGTGTGTTTGCCCCGAAGCTTCGGCGTCGTCTCCGAAGATGTCCGGTGGAGCTGCAGAGGATGAGTGCGCCATGGTGCGTCGAGCTCTTCGATCTCGGATGGTCTTCTTCGATCTAAAAGACTTGCAGGCGGGGCAGTCTCTGGCCTCGTGTTCCGGAGAGAGGCAAAGGTTACACACCTGATGGAGGTCGGTGTGGGGAAATTTAGACCCACATTTTGGGCACTTTTTGAACGGAGTCCTTTCCATCGGCCGGGACCGGAGTCGCGGAGGGCCCGAAGGCCGGTGTCGATGTACGGGATGGAGAAAGTGCCGCTTCGAGAGATGAAGATGATGAAGGAACTCGAAGAATCGAGGATTTTCCGTCGAGGCTGGAACCGTAGAAGTTCGAAGCCGGAGCACGAAGTATCACATCCGAGACCGATGGCGGAAAAAAACAATCTGAGGATGGAGCCGAAGCCCATGCGCAGTACGGACCGAAGGAGGAGTCACCAAACTCGTGACTTCCAAAGACTGTCCAAGAAGAAAAACAAACTGCAAACATCCGGGCCCAACACCAGATGGCGACCTATGCTAAGTGTACAATCTGCAGCTCATATGCCTCGAACATAAGTATTACAGATGTGATCAATTTAAGACAAAGTGTTTGGTCTGTCTATTGTACTCTCGCTTCTATTTATACTGTGTGATATGCTTGTAAAAAAGATTTTTAAATGAATTCTAGTGAACTTGTACTATTGTGTTTTTTATCTTATGACAGTGTCATTTATTGTTCAGCAATGCATGGTTTGGATTGAATAAAATCTTTAACTTTTAGCCATTAGTCTTGTATGCATTAGTAGTTTTGGGTGCACAGAACTATTCTCCTATCCTGACTGTGATGAATTGGATTGAATGATATGGTGGATGACTCCCTCTGGGCGCAATATATTAGGTTGGCTGCTTAGTGGAGTCCAAAGGAAACCTTTGTGATTATATCTTTACAACAGCCAAACCATAAGTCAAAAGAGGGCAGGGCCGGACCAGCAGCCAACAGCACCAAAGCCCTAACAAAAGGACCTGAAGGCACATGAACCACACAGAACACACAACCGGGGTGACGCGCTACAAGACCCCAGGAAAACAACGGACCACCACCTCCCAAAACACAGACCGACTCACAGGTCACGGAGGAGGAGGAGGAGGACGACGACGAAGGCCCGCAAAAACCTCTGAATGGCAGAGTCCGCAGGGGCGTGGAACAAAAGAGCGCCATCACAAGGAAGGTCCACCAACCGTTCCCTCACGTTCTCCGGGAACACACTATCCCGTAGCCAGGCATGTCGACGAAGGGCCACCGAAGAAGCCATGGTACGACCAAGCACGTCCGAAACGTCCAGAGCCAAGCGAAGAATAAAGGCCGCCAGCTCCCGGCCATCCAACACATGGTGCCGGAGATCAACACAGGCACCCTCCTGAGAAGCGGCAGACATAAGGGACTCCGCCGAGTCCCACAAGCAAGAAGTGGCACTTGCCAAGATACAGTGTTAAGGGCCCACAAAGCCACGCTGGTGGAGGCGAAGATATTGCGCCCCCAGGAATCTAACCAGCGGGCCTCCCGTGACTGAGGAGACAACACCGATAGTAGGGAGGGAAAGGCAGTCTGTAAAAGAGGACCCCTGGTAGAGGGGTGACGGGAAAGACAGACCGAGTCATGCAGTGCATGACTGTGGTGGTGCAGAAGTGGCTGGGGCACCGCGTCCCCCGTGGCGGGCCGCCCCCAAAAGAGACGTGTGGAGCGAAGTCTCAAGGGAAAGAAGCAGCTCCCGACAACCATAACCCGACGGAGGACCTCCAGAAGATGATCCGTGGAGAAATGGGCAGCTGGATCGCTCATGCACAAGATCCCTGCCGCTTTTGAAACAGCCCGAGCGAAGGCAGCACCGGCCTTCGTAAGGCCCCGTGGCGGGGAAAGCAGTTCCTCGGTGGGCAACGGCTGCAAGCTAAGGCGACCGTCCCCCCAGGCCAACCGGAGGAAGGGAAGGCCAAGACCGGAAAGGAGGAAGGGGGACCGAGGAATGGGGAACCCGAGGCCCTTCCGGCGAAGACTGCGGGTGCGGCGACGAGCTGTCCTTGGAAGGACGCAGAGGAAAACTCCACGACGTGATGGCCTGTCTCCGGAGAAGATGAAACCAACAAGTGCCGAACCTCTGAGAAGAGGGGGCGTACGAAGACGACTCAACGACAAGACGCCGGCGCCGTAGAGTCCGCGACCGGCGTCCGGTCAACGTCGACAGGCGCTGAAGGGGATGCCGGAACGACCTCCGCCACAACGCAGGAGACGGGAGCTGGCTCAGCTAAGGAACGGTGCCGAAAAGGCGTCGACTCAACCTCCGACAAGGCAGCCGCCTGAGTGGAGGGACAAGGGGGCCCAGGGATACGCCCCAGACACTAGCCGGCTCCTGCGGCGCCGTCAGGGCCAGCAGCCGCCGGCGCCTGAGCGGCGTCACCCCGGACAAGTCCACTACCTGCCCAGAGGACCGAGGGGGACTCGAGGACATGCCCAGAGTCCCGGCAACCTCCCGCAACACCACATGGACCCCTGCCAGGGTTTGCGGCAAGGCAGTGGCGCCCGGGTCCGAAGGAGGGAGCCCCGAAGGGCCGCACCCCGACGGCCCCACATCCTCCGAACCTGGATCCGAACCGGTCGGTGCCGGGGCTGGAGCCGCAGAAGTCCCCGCAGACGGCAAGGGATCCGCAGAAGTCTCAGGAAGAGAAGGAAAAGCCAAAGAGGCCTGCAAGGCCGCCGCATAGGTCGCCATCTGGGCTCTGGTCGCCCCTGCGTCGGCGAACGGCAGATAGGATGGCGACACACGGGGCCGCACCACCCGCGGAGAACCCACGCCCCCAACAGGACGGGGACCGGGCCTCTGGGACAAACCGCGACACTTACCAACAGGTGAGCGACACTTGCTGCCTGGGAGAAGGACAATGTCGGAGACGGAGGTTCTTGAAGCCGTCCGCGGGGGACGGATATGGCGACGACTCAGACCTGGACATGCGTGCCGAAAGGAGCTTCATCCGGCGCTCTCGCCGGGACTTAATTTGCTGACACGCCTCAGAATCCGTGGAGTCGTGGTGCTCCCCCCAAACACCACATGCAGATGGGGTGAGGATCTGTTGCTGAGATCTGGCAATACAAGACGAGCACGTCTTGAAGCCCGGAATCATTCGCACACTGTTTCCAAGAAAAACGCTTAAAAGCAGAAAAAGAAGGCCTGAAACAGGCCAGAAAAACAATCCGGGTCCGCGGTGCACGCGGAAAAGAAGAAAACTGACGTCAGCGCGGGGATGTGGCTTATGTGACCTCGCTGACGTCACGCCCGCGGAGGACGTCGGGGCGGAATCGCGTGGTGCAGCCCCCCGGCGCCCAGAGATGCTGGGCAACAAAGTTTCCCGGGTCCAGTCTCACGCCTGGAGATAATTCTACGTTAAGGTATCTGCGGCTAGTAGTCCATCAGATAGGAGCACTTTCCTACAATATGTTTTGGTATCAAACATCTCACATTCGTAAACCCACACTAATTTCAGTGATGAATTTACCAATACATGCACCCAGGGGGCACCTTAGAGGCGCCCCCTGAAAACCTACCAGCCTCTGCTGTGCTTGTTGACTGTTCTCTGCCAGTCTGCCACCTGAGACATTGTTCTGACCTCCTAGGGTGAGAGCCTCTGCCCTCAGGAGGCCCAGAACAAAAGCCTGTCCGGGAAGAGGGTGTAACACCTCCTCCCACAGGATGACTTGCTGATTAGCTTTCCTTGGGCAGCAAGCCACCAGGGGCTGCCGCTTTTGAAATGCAAATCTGGCTCCCCTTTACAGGAGAGGAAGCAGACCCATTTATCCAGGACTCTTGGCTCATGGACAGAAGGGAAAATTAGCTAGTCAGGTATGTGTGCTACCTCCAGGCTAGTAACACCCCTAAGGTGGGCTACTGTCAGGTGGGCATGATTTTTCAGAAGTAGCCACCTTTGTGATGGCATGCTAAGGAATTCTGGGATAGGGATAATCAATCAAGCAAGCATTTGCAGAGTGCACTAATCACCCGTGAGGGTCTCAAGGCGCTGAGGGGAGGAGGGGGTGCAGCTATTGCTCGAACAGCCAGGCCTTGAGACGTCTCCTGAAGGGCAGCAGGTCCTGAGTCTGTTGTAGGTGGGTGGGGAGGGTGTTCAATGTCTTGGCGGCGAGGTAGGGGAATAATCTTCTGCCGGTGGTCGTCCTGTGGATGCGTGAAACGTTGGCGAGGTCAGCGGAGCGAAGATGGCGGTTCGGGGTGTAGAAGGTGATTCGTTTGTTGAGGTATGCTGGTCCGGTGTTGTGGAGTGCTTTGTGAGCATTGGTGAGGAGCTTGAAGGTGATCCTTTTGTTGACTGGGAGCCAGTGTAGGTCTCTCGTGGGTTGTGATGTGGGTGCAGTGGGGGATGTCAAGGATGAGGCGTGCGGAGGCGTTCTGTATGCGTTGTGGTCTTTTCTGGAGTTTGGCCGTGGTTCCTGCTTAGAGGGTGTTGCCGTAGTCCAGTCTGTTGCCGACGAGGGCCTGGGTGACTGTCCTTCTGGTTGCCGTGGGGATCCATCTGTAAATCTTGCGAAGCATACGGAGGGTGTTGAAGCAGGAGGAGGAGACGGTGTTGACTTGCTGGGTCATTGAGAGCGATCAGTCCAGGATGACCCCCAGGTTGCGTGTGTGGTCGTCGGTGCGGCTCCCAGTGCGGTCGGCCACCAGGAGTCGTCCCAGGTGGAGGGGGGGGGGGGGGGGCCGAGGATGAGGACCTCTGTCTTGTCCGAGTTCAGTTTCAGGTGACCTTCATCCATTCGGCAACGGCCTTCATTCCTTCGTGGAGGTTGGTTTTAACAGTGTCTGGGACCTTGGTGAGGGAGAGGGAGGGAGAGTATCAGCTGGGTGTCATTGGCGTAAGAGACTATGTTGAGGTTGTGTGATCGGATATGCCCACTCGCCACAGGAAGTAGTCATGTAGGGGGCGTAATGACCCCAAGGGTCAGTAGCCCATTGGCTACTACCGTACACTCCCCTTGGATCCAGAGAAACAGATGTTGACGACCTAAGAGAGGACATTAAAGAGCTGCAAAATCAGAGAGGAGAGAAGCAGCAGCTGACCTGGTACCAACCCTGCCAGCTTGTCTGCATCCCTTGAAAACCTGGAGAGGGCTGCCTGCCTTCGATAAATACCCAAGACCTTCTGTGAACAGCAAACCTGATATCCAGCATCCTGTGGACACTCCAAAGCCTGAGGCCTTCGGCACCACTAAAAACCCAACACCTGAAGCTATTACTGCACCAACACCTCCAGCCCGAGTTGAAGTGGGCCACTGGTGGGTTGAAGTGGGCCACTGGTGGGTTGAAGTGGGCCACTGGTGTCCACAAGGTCCCCCAGCCCTCAAGTCCATTGTGGTTTAACCCCTCATGGACTCCCTGATGTCACCTGCAGCCTCTGCAAGCATGTCCCCTCGACTGCTACTGCTCCCGGTTTAAAAAAAAAAAAAAAAAAAAGATGCCCTGAGACATCTCAGCATCCATTGTCCCTAGGCCTTGGAGAAGAGGACCTGGGGTGTCCCTATGTACCCGAGCATAGCAAGCTAGGACCCCCCCCCCCCACCCTCCCCCCCTCCTTTGGTTCACCACAACTGGTCTTCCAGCCAGAGTCTGCAGCCTCTTTCCACAGTGACCGATCTCCATAGAAACCTACTAGGCACCCAACGCTGTTTTGCACCCTGCACCTGTTCGCCCTCGTGCCGCTGGTGTTCTTTTGGTCCTACTTTGGATATTGCCCACCGCTTACCCTAACTCCTGGAGATAGTTCCTGTAAGTCAATGCACTATGCCGGTTTGTAGAACTTGTACTTCCTTCCATAGAATAACATTGGAGAACTCAGAAATTGCAGTGTCCACTTTTTCAAGGGAAAAGAGGTTACTTACCTGAACGATTTTTCTGATGCCTATGTGTGTGTGTGTGTGTGTATATATCTATATCTATATCTATCTATCTATATCTATCTATATCTATATCTATCTATATCTATCTATATATATAGATATATAGATATATATATATATATATATATGAATTAGCATATAAAAACCTTGCAAATTCATTTAAAAAACCATAGGTTTCACGCGTTATAGTTGGGTGGACATTTCACTCGTAAAAAAACAATGAATTTCCCCAGTTATAGTTAGTTCAGTTAACTATAACTCGCGCGCCCGCAATCCACTGCTCGTGACGTCACATATTACATCACTCATGACATGGTCAGTGGCATCCCTCATGACATCACTGATGACATCATCCTTGTGATAGAGTGGCGGTCGCGCGAGTTATAGTTATCTGAACTAACTATAACGGGGGAATTTCATTGGTTTTTTACGAGTGAAATGTCCACCTAACTATAACATGTGTGAAACCTATGGTATTTTAAGTGAATTTGCAAGGTTTTTTAAAGCTAATTCCTAACTATAACGTGTGTGAAACCTATGTTTCTTTTAAGTGAATTTGTACGGTTTTTAAAAATGCTAAGTTATGTATGTATTATTATATATTTTTTTTTTAAGGTTTTTCACCGTGCACGCACCCTGCGATTTAAAAAAAAAAAAAACTATATATATATGTTTTTTTCACCCTTCGGGGTCCTTCAGGGACCCCCTGACAAAGACTAGGGGGTCAGGAACTCTCTACCCTGCCTCCTTTTCACGTTCGCCACCTCTCTTTTTCAGTGTCGCACCCAAAACAAACAAAAGGGCGGCCGACACTTCCTGATTTAGACCGATTCGAACGTTGACTGACATGTAACCACCAATCAGAATTACGCTCGAGCACGTATGGGTGTGCGCACGGTGCGCGCATATAGATATTTATGTACTTTTAACTGCAATTTTGTCAGGAACTACTGTACAGATTGACTCCATATATGCAAAAGGCACATGCCTGACCTGAGAACTACCTCTCTGCCAAATTTCAAGTAATTCTGTTCAGCCGTTCGGGCTGTACCTTCGACTAAAGGTCCTATGGAAAATAACATGGGGAAAACGCGTTTTGGGACCCCCCTTTTTTCTCGGCCCCCGCTTGACGAATCACCCCGAGACTTTCAGGGTAGGAGCGGAGCGCCCTATTAGTTTTGAAAATTTCGCGAGGATTCATCAACCGGCGCCAAAGTTATTCAAAATAGAATTTTCAGATTTCCTATGGAAACACGGTCCTAACTATAACTATCTACTGGCGACCATATATATATATATATATATATATATATATATATATATATATATATATACACATACATACATACATACACACACATACACACACATACATACACACAGAGACTTGCTATTTTTATAAATTGGTGTGGATCTCAATTTTTATAAATTGGTGTGGATCTCAGAGTCGTTTATGTAATTTATTTGCAGATGGCTAGCACTCCTCTGTGTGTTAGGTCTAAGGCTGCTCGACCACACTACACTCTAACAGAGCACTTTGGAACTGCATAGGAAGCTCCTGTCAACTCATAAGGAAACTCCTGAACTCTTTACGCAGTATATCAGGATCTTCATATGTCACATAAAGAGCCAGCTTCCTACACTTCTGAAATCACAATGCGGTACACCTTTCAAGAAAACACTGGGCGGTGAGCTACTAAATTAAAGCCTGCATGTCTCATGCTAGTTGACGCTCAACTAAACTCTAGAAATGCTGGGTCATGTAGTTGTTAGAGGGTGTGGTTGCGCCATCTCCAAAATTTGCTATCACAACAAAGATGGGAATTGCGCAACACTAATTGCTGCTAGAGATAAAGGGGCATTTTTCAATAATATCGTATCTATATTAAAATGGAGAATCTCGATTAAAAGGGAGGGGGAGAATATCACAAAAGGCCAGGTCTTTATAGGTTTAAAATCATAATAAAATAATTGAAGTGGTTAATCTACATGTGAATAATGGGCATATCGGTGTGAGTACATTTAGGACAGAAATCAACATGGGACGATAGAAAAGTTAGTCTCTCAGTCACAGACATCACAAAAGGTAATACACTTGATATGATCAAGTTAAATGCTATGGATCTTGGACAACTCATCCAAACCAAAGTGAACAGTGTTTTATTGCACAATCAATAACGCTTCTCTCTGAAGTAGTCGTCTTTCAATTTCACCTCCTCTGTGATCTTGTTGGATCACACCTAAAACAGACCACTTTAATTTGTTAATTATGCTCATGTCAAATGCAGTGTTTCACTAGTGGTGCACTCAGTACCTTGCAACAAATCAGTGATATATATTGACCGATACATTTTCGCACTTCTTGAGAGGTTTGACCAATGTAGAGTTTATTACATTGGCAAATTATGACAGACTACGTTTTTGGTTTTGTAGTAGAACTCGGTTTAGTTTTGACACCACAATGTTCAAATACTGACCCCTCAATTGTTTGTGCAGAGCAATATCATCCACACCGATGGTGGCCAGTAATGGGTGGTAAATTCCAGAGGTCTCGAATTGAACTCAAAGGTTTATTAGGTGGCAGTGTAGGCTCTAATGATGCTTTCTCAAATAATGCGCCTTCTTTTTAATGCAAACATGGGAGAAGGTATTGTAGTTTTCAATGTAGACTATATGCCAGTTTTGCTGAATTATTTTTTTGAATTGGGTGGTGGTGGAGCACAAAGTTGTGACACATACCATGCTCACCACATTCCTTAGTTTAGTGGAGCATTGTAATAATGTCTCTCTTGGTGTGACCTAAGCTCTCGAGTGAGTTCTTGATTAATTTCTTGTGATAGCCTTGCGGCAGCAATGTGGTTTTGAGATCTTCCGCATGTTTGAAATATTCATCTGTGTTTGTACAATTTGTACATATTCTCAAAAACTAGTCATAACGTAAGTTATCCCACAAATTGCGTGGATGACTGCTCTCATATCGCAGGAGACTATTCTCGTCATTGGATTCGTGAACAATGTTGACACTAGTCTATTGTTGTCAACTACAACTGATGTCCAAAAAGTTGATATTAACTATCATAAGTGATGATGTACTTGGTCTCTTGTTCTTTTATGGAGCCAACTGAAAAGCTCAAAGTGATGTTCTTGATGACCTGTCCATATAAAAAAAGAAAATGTCAACTATATTGAACTTAGACCCACATGTTCATTACAATAGGGTTATTCTGATATACAAATGCTTCTTCAAATTCCACTATACAGAGAACAGCTACTACTAGAAAGAAGAGACATTTCATTGCTGTCCCTTTGGTCTGTAAGTTGAAGTCACCATTAAAAAGAAGGATTATGTTACTTACCCTGTGTAAGCATCTGTTCTTGGCACGTAGTGCTGCATATTCACATGCTTTGCCTAAGTCTGCCATCTAGTGTTGGGCTTCGATGATTGGAAGTTTTTTGTTTCAAGAAGTTTTATTCGAGTCACAAGGCTTTGCGACTGCGCCTCATGGTAATACTGCGCATGGTCGACGTCATTTTCAGATTGTTTTGCCATGGGTAGGGGAGAATGTAAGAATGCTGTACATGTAAGCATTGAGAAATCCATTTGTTACCATGAAATAAACTATGAACTGCAACCTGCACAAGATTATTGGGGAGGAGGGTTGGCGCATGTGAATCTACAGCACTACATGCCAAGAACAGATGCTTACAGGGTAAGTAGCATAATCCGTTCGAGGCATGTGTGCTGTACACACACACATGCTTTTGGTTAACTTGTGGGGGTTGCAGTTGTTCGGAAGAGTTTTAGGCAGTACCTGACCAACACTGGCTTGTTGTCGTGCAAATACATCCACATTATAACGTTTTGTGAAGGCTTGTTGAGTAGACCACATTGCTGCATTGCAAATATCAGCCATTGGAAAGTTCCCAAAGAAAGCCATAGAAGCTCCAATTTTACTAATGCAGTGTGCTTTTGGTGGAAGGGGTAAATGTTGTTTAGCTTTTGCATAGCATGTTTAGCTACATTTAACTATCCATCTTGGAATGCATGATTTTGAACTAGCCTTTCCCATATGAGGTGAAAAGGTAACAAAAAAATGAATTTAGGGTTGGTTCTAAGCACAAACCTATCCCTATGTAGTTGAAAGAAAGGATCTTCTAGAGTTAAAGCCTGAATTTTACTAAGAAGTAATAGCGATTAAAAAGGATAATGTTACTTACCCAGTAAGAATCTGGTCTTGGCATTTAGAGCTGTAGATTCACATACGCTGCATACTCCTGCCATCTAGTGTTGGGTCCAGATGTTTGCAAGTTGTTTTTCTTCAAAGAAGTATTTCCTAGTTACGAGGTGTTGTGAGAAAGTGGCTCTGTATATACTGTTCCCAAGTGGGTACAGTGGGTACAGAGTCCACAGTCCCCAGAGGTTTGGCAGAGGTTAAAGTTAGATATAACCTTACTCTCTAAGGTGGTAGCTTGGTCGAGCAATAAGGCAGTATCAGAGGACAGTGTAAAGCATTTGTTGTACACAATCAGTCAGCAAATGGTTTCACACACAAGAACTGAACTCTAGGCCAATGGTTTATATAAAAAAATATATGGTTGTTTTATTTTAGAACCAACAATAGGTATCAAAATATACTTTCTCAGAATGAGATGCTTTAGTTAAATACTTTGCAATAGGCAATTGACTTTTGCAGATAATAGTTACCGTTTTGTTGCAATAGGCAACACAATTTCAAACACAATAATACATTGAGCTCAATGTGCATTTTAATTTATTTGCAAATGATTACTTTCAGGATTACTTTTCTAACTCCAGGACTGGATCCTATATTCAGTCCTGGGACAGTTCTTGGAAACGAGAGTACATTCGTTTTAGTTACTGCTGTGATTTTTAAGCAATATTTTGCGATTTCAAAAGTTGACACTTAGAAACTTTTGCTAATCAAATTACCAATGTTATCCTATGGAGGAAAATTCACTTAGCAGGTAAGTGGGGTTATGGTTACTTTTTCTAGGTCAGTGTTGGATCCTAGATCCAGCACTAGTGTACCACCTGTAAGCAGCTGAGAAACTGCGTTTAAGTTACACAGGCGATTTTTAAGGAATATTTATAAATTTGCAAAATCAACAGAAGAAATTTCATAGAAAAATAGTCAATGGTTCCCTATGGAAGAAAATTCAAGTTACGGGTAAAGTATGTTCTCGTTACTTTTGTAATCCAGGGCTGGGCTCCTAGGCTCAGTACTGTGATCTCTATCTAAAACAGGCAAGTAGGAATATCCTACTTACCAGTATGCATCTGTTCTTGGCATGTAGAGCTGCAGATCTACACACTTGTGCATAGATCGCAATCTGGTGTTGGGCCCGGATGTTTGCAGTTTGTTTTTCCTCTTGGAAAGTCTTTGGAAGTCACGAGGTCGGTGACTCCTCCTTTGGATCGTATTGCGCATGGGCTTCGGCTCCATCCTCAGATTGTTTTTCGCCAGCAGGGAAAGATGGAGCGTAGTAGTAACAGTGAAGATGCCCATGTGTGTGCTATCTAAATAAGATAAACTGGGACAGATACAGGTAGCCGGGGAGGCGGGTGGGCGTGTGTAGATCTGCAGCTCTACATGCCAAGAACAGATGCATACTGGTAAGTAGCATATTCCGTTCGAGGCATATGAGCTGCAGATTACACACTTGTGCATAGATTATATAGCAGTACCCACCGTTAGCGGCGACCACCCGTATCTGTTGCAGTGGTTTGAAATAACGTTTTGAGTACAGCCTGGCCCACACTAGCTTGTTGCTTAGGTTGCACATCTACACAATAGTGTTTAGTGAAAGTGTGCGGTGTTGACCATGTAGCTGCTTTGCAGATATCTAATGGGATGTTCCATAAGAATGCCATGGAAGCCCCTATTTTTCGTGTAGAATGGGCTTTCGGGGGGAACGGATAGAGTTCGTTTTGCTTTATAGTAGCAGATTTGAATGCATTTTACAATCCACCTAGCTATCCCCGATTTTGAGATGGGGTTACCTTTGTGCGGTGGAGAGAAAAACAAACAGTTGTTTGGTCTTACTGAAAGGTTGTGTTCTCTGAATGTAGTAGAGTAAGGCTCGTTTGACATCCAGTGTGTGAAGAGCCCTTTCTGCAACGGTCTGTGGTTGCGAGAAAAATACTAGTAGTTCTACTGTTTGGTTTAGGTGAAAGGGAGAAATGACTTTAGGGAGGAATTTTGGGTTGGTACGGAGAACAACCTTGTTATGGTGCATTTGGAGAAAGGGTTCTTGAATGGCAAGTGCTTGTATCTCACTGACCCTTCTAAGGGAAGTGATGGCTACAAGAAAGGAATATGCTACTTACCAGTATGCATCTGTTCTTGGCATGTAGAGCTGCAGAGTTGTACACTTAGCATAGATCGCCATCTGGTGTTGGGCCCGGATGTTTGCAGTTTGTTTTTCTTCTTGGACAGTCTTTGGAAGTCACGAGTTTGGTGACTCCTCCTTCGGTCCGTACTGCGCATGGGCTTCGGCTCCATCCTCAGATTGTTTTTCGCCAACAGGGAAATGATGGAGCGTAGTAATAACAGTGAGAAACCCATGTGTTGTATCTAAATAAGATGTACTGGAACGGATACAGGTAGCCGGGGAGGCGGGTGGGCGTGTACAACTCTGCAGCTCTACATGCCAAGAACAGATGCATACTGGTAAGTAGCATATTCCGTTCGAGGCATATGAGCTGCAGATTGTACACTTAGCATAGATTATATAGCAGTACCCAACCTTAGCGGCGACCACCGGTATCCGTTGCAGCTGTTTGAAAAAGTCTCTTTAGTACAGCCTGGCCTACCCTAGCTTGCTGCTTGGAATGCACATCTACACAGTAGTGTTTTGTGAAGGTGTGCGGTGTAGACCATGTGGCTGCTTTGCAGATGTCATCTAAGGGTATATTCCCTAGAAAAGCCATAGAAGCCCCTAACTTTCTTGTAGAGTGGGCTTTAGGAGGAACAGATAATGTTCTCTTTGCCTTTTGATAGCAAATTTGTATGCATTTTACAATCCACCTAGCTATCCCTGATTTAGAAATGGGGTTGCCTTTATGTGGTGGAGAGAAGGAAACGAACAATTGTTTAGTCTTCCTGAAGGGTTGCGTTCTTTGTATGTAGTATAGCAACGCCCTTTTCACATCAAGTGTGTGTAAGGCCCCTTCTGCAACAGATTGGGGTTGCGAAAAGAAGACAGGTAATTCCACTGATTGATTGAGGTGGAAGGGGGAAATGACTTTGGGCAGAAACTTCGGATTTGTGCGAAGTATGACCTTGCTGTGATGCATTTGTATGTAGGGTTCCTGTATGGTGAACGCTTGTATTTCACCAACCCTTCTAAGGGAAGTGATAGCTACAAGGAAAGCTGTTTTCCAGGTGAGAAACTGTAGCTCACATTTGTGCATTGGTTCGAAGGGCGGACCCATTAGTCGTGTAAGAACTAAATTTAGATTCCATACAGGGGAAGGTGGTGCCCTGGGAGGAATTACGCGTTTAAGGCCTTCCATGAAGGCTTTAATAGCGGGCACTCTGAAGAGTGATAAATGCTGTCTGTTTTGTAGATAAGCAGCGATCGCTGCTAGGTGTAGGCGTATGGATGAATATGCCAGGTTACACCTGTGAAGATGGAGCAGATAGCATATGATGTGCTGTATGGATGCATCTAGAGGGTTGATTGTATTGTTACGGCAGTAAATTACAAATCTTTTCCACTTTGCGGCATAGCATGCTCTAGTGGTAGGACGTCTGGCTTCCATGATGATGTTCATGCAATCAGGGGGAAGGTTAAGGTATCCGAATTCTAGGATTTCAGGAGCCAGATCGCCAGGTTGAGCTGAGCTGGGTCCGGGTGCCTGATTTCTCCATGGTTCTGGGTTAGGAGGCATGGGGATAGATGCAGTTTTTGATGTGGTACCACTGACAGTTGTAGTAGCGTGGTGTACCACGGCTGCCTGGCCCACGTCGGAGCTACCAGAATGAGTGTGAGGGAGTGCTGTTGTAGCTTCCTGACCACTAATGGAATCAGTGGGAGAGGTGGAAAGGCGTATGCAAATCTGCCTGACCAGTTCATCCATATCGCATTGCCCTTGGACAATGGGTGTGGGTATCTGGCGGCGAAGCTTGGGCATTTTTTGTTTTCGTGGGTGGCGAAGAGGTCTATCTGAGGATGCCCCCACTGTTGGAAGAATGGGTGAAGAACTTGTGGATGCAGTTCCCATTCGTGTAGTTGTTGCGTTTGTCTGCTGAGCAGATCTGCCATGGTGTTTTGTACGCCTGGAACGTGCTGTGCCAGGAGAAAGATGTTTTGAGGAATTGCCCATCTCCATATGCTCTGGGCTAAGCGGGAGAGCTGGGGAGAGTGTGTCCCCCCCTGTTTTTGGATATAATACATTGCAGTCATATTGTCTGTGCGAATGAGGACTGCTTTGCCCGAAATCTGTTTTTGGAAAGATTTTAGGGCTAGAAAGATCGCCAAGAGCTCCAGATGGTTGATGTGGAGCCATTTTTGCTGTGGCGTCCATAGACCTTGCATGGTGAGGTGTAGAAGGTGCGCTCCCCAGCCGGAGAGCGATGCGTCCGCTGTTAGAGTCACCTGAGGAACCGGGTCCAGGAACGGCCGCCCGTTGGAAAGGTTTGTGGTGTTCCACCACTGCAGAGAGTGATGTGTGCGGCCGTCCACCAACACCAGATCCGTCAGCTGACCCTGGGCCTGGTTCCACTGTTGTGCTAGGCACTCTTGAAGTGGACGCATGTGTAGTCTTGCATGGGGCACTATAAAGATGCAAGACGCCATCATTCCTATGAGCTTCATGAACACTCTTGCTGGGAGAGAGTGTTGGGGAAGGAATGTTTTGCGTAAGGCTTGAATGCTTGTGATTCTGGCTGTGTTTGGATAGGCAATACCTTTGGAGGTGTCTATAGTGGCCCCGAGATATTGCTTTGTGTGAGATGGTATGAGGTGGGACTTTTGGTAGTTCACCGTGAAGCCTAGCTGGTAGAGCAGTTGGATGGTGCTGTTTGTATGTTGCACACATTGGTCGTAGGACGCAGCTTTTATCAGCCAGTCGTCTAGGTAAGGGAAGACGTGAATATGTTGACGTCTGAGGTGTGCTGCTACTACTGCTAGGCATTTGGTAAACACCCGTGGTGCGGTGGTGACCCCGAAGGGGAGAACCGTGAATTGGTAATGTTGCCCGTCCACCACGAACCCGAGGTATTTCCTGTGAGAGGGGTGTATTGGAATGTGAAAGTATGCGTCTTTCAGATCCAAGGTTGTGAGAAAGTCTCCCTGGCAGAGGAGTGGGAGGACTTGCTGTAGGGTGACCATGTGAAAATGGTCTGAATGTATGTAGGCATTTAGAGGCCGGAGGTCGAGAATGGGTCTGAGGGTCCCGTCTTTCTTTGGTATTAAGAAATATAGGGAGTAGACCCCTAGATTTTGTTGATTGACGGGGACCTGCTCTATAGCGTGTTTTTGGAGGAGTGAGAGTACCTCTTGTTTGAGCAGTGTGGAATGTTCTTGAGACATTGGACGGTGCCTTGGTGGGATATTGGGTGGGGTAGATGTTAGTTCGAGACAGTACCCTGACCGAATGATTTGGGTCACCCATTTGTCCGATGTTATGGACTCCCATGTGTGGATAAAGTCTTGTAGTCTGCCCCCGACCGGAGTGGGATGGTCTGGGGGGAGCGGAGGGGAGTCATTGTGTGGGTGGGGTGGCAGAACGGGTGTTGTTGGTTTTGCCCCTGCCCTTATTGTTGTTGCCTCTGTAACCGCCCCTTTGATTGCCCTTTGAAAAGGTATTTTGAGGAGGGGACTTGTAGGAGGTAGAGGCGTTATCGGTGGAGGAGCCTCTGCCTGTGCCACGAAAGGACGAGCGTCGAAAGGAACGCTTAGAGGCTTGTGTTTGGAGTGCCCCCATAGACTTTGCTGTGTCTGTGTCCTTTTTCATCTTTTCCAACGCTTCGTCTTCCTTTGGGGCAAAGAGAGTTTGCTGGTCAAAGGGGTGATTGAGTATGGACGCCTGGACTTCAGGCTTGAACCCTGAGATCCTGAGCCAGGCATGGCGACGAAGCAGGACACTTTTATGGCTCTAGAAGCAGTGTCGGCTGCATCGAGGGCACACTTAATGGAGGTGTTTGTAATTAGTTTACCCTCCTGTATCAGGTCATGAGCCTTGCGCTTGTGTTTTTCTGGAAGGTGCTGCATAAGAGCCTCTAGTTCGTCATAGTGTGCTCTGTCATATCGCGCAAGCAGTGCTTGTGTGTTTGCAATGCGCCACATGTTTGCAGCTTGGGAGGCGGTGCGTTTACCAGACGCGTCCAGAAGTTTAGATTCCTTGTCTGGCGGTGGGGCTTCTCCTGAGGATTGGGAGTTAGCCCGCTTTCTAGCTGTGGAGACAACTAGGGAATCTAGGGGAGCAGGGCCCTTAATATATGCAGGGTCTGTGGGTGCCGCTTTGTACTTCTTCTCTATTCTAGGGTTCAGTACTCTGGCCCTGACAGGGTCTTTGAACACCTCTGTAGCGTGCTTGGTGACGCCCTTAAGCATGGATAAGATAGAAGTAGATTTGTCTTGTATGTCAAATGTATCCAGTAGGAAGTCTTCTTCCACTGGTTCACTGTGCATGTCCACCCCATGATAGTGTGCTGCTCTCTGCACTAAATGATGAAACCCTAAGGAGTCCTCTGGAGGAGACGGCCTGGATGGGTATAGGTCGTCCTGAGGTATATCTGGTATATCAGGGTTATTGTAATCCTCCCATGGGTCTGGGGTCCCTGGTGGAGTGGGATCCACTGGGGCGTCCGCCGGGTAATTGTCCGGGTCCCCGTCATCCGGATCTGGGGATGGGGATGGGGCCGGATCGTAGTGAGGTGGAGGTGGCGGAGACCTGGGAGGGGGAGGGGGTGGAGGAGGTAGGGGAGGCGGTAGTGGGAAGGGCACTCTGAGGGGTGAAGTAGCAGAGTCCTTCCTTTTGGGTGGTGGAGGAGGAGCCGGAGTATCAAGGCGTCTTTTCTTGATAATTAAAGTCAATAGTCCAGTCTTTGGATCTTTGGACAGAGTCTTTTGTAGAGGGTCTGGTGTAAACAGAGCCAGTGGCGTCGAATCGTCCGTCGGCACCGGTGATCTCGGAGCCGAGGGCTTCGATGGTTTGTGTGCGCCATGCTTTTTTGGGGCCTCCTGTTTTTTCGGCGTCGAAGGAGTTTTCGGCGTCGGAGCCGACAGATTTATGTTTGTGTTTGGTCGGCACCGAGAGTCCAGGCTTCGGCACCGGTGGCTTCGGAGTCGAGCTGGATATTGCTTTCTTCGGTGCCGGATGCTGTTTTTCGGCACCGGGCGTCGGCTGGCTCGATCCCGAGCTGCCGTGAGACTTTGGATGCTTCGACACCGAGCCCGAAGGTGGGGTGATCGAAGCTTTGGTCTTGGTTTTGCCCAGGCCGGCAGGCGAGGGAGTAACCGGAGTCTTTGGTTTTGGGCGCGGGGGTGGGAGGGGGGCACAGTACTCACGGCCCGCTGCGCCGGTGTGATGTCCTCCACGTCGGAGTCGTCGGCTTCGGAAGCGCTGACGACGTCTTCTTCCTGCTCGGTGTGTGTTTGCCCCGAAGCTTCGGCGCCGTCTCCGAAGATGTCCGGTGGAGCTGCAGACGAGGAGTGCGCCATGGTGCGTCGAGCTTTTCGATCCCGGATGGTTTTCTTCGATCGAAAAGACTTACAGGCGGGGCAGTCTCTGGCCTCGTGTTCTGGAGAGAGGCAAAGATTACACACCTGATGGAGGTCGGTGTGGGGAAATTTAGACCCACATTTTGGGCACTTTTTGAACGGAGTCCTTTCCATCGGCCGGGACCGGAGTCGAGGAGGGTCCGAAGGCCGGTGCCGATGTACGGGATGGAGAAAAGTGCCGCTTCGAGAGATGAAGATGATGATGAAGAAACTCGAAGATACGAGGATTTTCCGTCGAGGCTGGAACCGTAGAAGTTCGAAGCCGGAGCACGAAGTATCACATCCGAGCCCGATGGCGGAAAAAAACAATCTGAGGATGGAGCCGAAGCCCATGCGCAGTACGGACCGAAGGAGGAGTCACCAAACTCGTGACTTCCAAAGACTGTCCAAGAAGAAAAACAAACTGCAAACATCCGGGCCCAACACCAGATGGCGATCTATGCTAAGTGTACAATCTGCAGCTCATATGCCTCGAACAGTGGTTTTCCATGTTAGGAATTGTAGTTCGCATTTATGCAGAGGTTCGAAGGGAGGCCCCATTAGCCTTGTGAGAACAATATTTAAGTTCCACACAGGTGAGGGTGGCACTCTGGGGGGGGGATTATTCTTTTAAGGCCTTCCATGAAGGCTTTAATGGCAGGTACTCTAAAGATTGAGAGATGTTGCCTGTTTTGTAGGTAAGCTGCAATAGCTGCGAGATGTAGTCGAACGGACGTATAGGCTAGATTGCACCTTTGTAGGTAGAGTAAGTAGCCTATTATGTGTTGAATGGACACGTCCAGTGGCTTGATGGTGTTATGGCAATAAACAACAAAACGTTTCCACTTGGCGGCGTAGCACGCTCTAGTGGTAGGTCTTCTAGCTTCTCTGATGACGTTCATACAGTCAGGGGGAAGATTTAGGTACCCGAATTCTAGGATTTCAGGAGCCAGATCGCAAGGTTGAGCTGCGCTGGGTCCGGGTGTTTGATCTCTCCATGGTTCTGGGTTAAGAGGTGTGGAGAGAGGTGTAGTTTTTGGTGCGGCACTACAGATAGTTCCAGCAGTGTGGTATACCACGGTTGTCTCGCCCACGTTGGAGCTACTAGGACTAGTGTGAGGGAGTGTTGTTGTAGTTTGCGCACCACTAATGGAATGAGTGGGAGAGGCGGAAAAGCGTACGCAAATCTGCCTGACCAGTTCATCTATATCGCATTTCCTTTGTACAATGGGTGTGGGTATCTGGCGGCAAAGCTTGGGCATTTGGCGTTTTCGTGGGTGGCGAAGAGGTCTATCTGTGGATGCCCCCACATTTGAAAGTACGGGTGAAGAACTTGCGGGTGAAGCTCCCACTCGTGGATCTGTTGTGTCTGCCTGCTGAGCAGATCTGCCACTGTGTTTTGGACTCCTGGGACATGCTGAGCTAGGAGAAAGATTATCTGGGGTATTGCCCATCTCCATATGCTCTGTGCTAGGTGAGAGAGCTGTGGAGAGTGTGTGCCGCCTTGTTTTTGAATATAATACATGGCTGTCATGATGTCTGTTCGGATCAGGACTGCCTTGCCTGAAATTTGAGTTTGAAACGATTTTAGGGCTAAGAAGATTGCCAGTAACTCCAGATGGTTGATATGGAGTAACTTTTGTTGAGGTGTCCACTTGCCCTGTGTGGTGAGATGTAGTAGATGAGCTCCCCAGCCGGAGAGCGATGCGTCCGTTGTCAGTACTATTCGAGGAACCGGGTCCAGGAACGGTCGACCTTTGGAAAGGTTTGTGGTGTTCCACCACTGCAGAGAGCGATGGGTGCGCCCATCTACCAACACCAGATCTGTTAATTGACCCTGGGCCCGTTTCCATTGGCGCGCTAAGCACTCCTGGAGAGGACGCATCTGGAGTCTTGCGTGAGGCACTCTGAAAATGCAAGAGGCCATCATCCCTATTAGTTGCATAAGCACTCGAGCTGGAAGGGAGTGTTGTACTATGAATTTTGCGCGTAGAGCTTGAATGCTTGCAATCCTGGCAGGATTGTGGGTAGGCTAGTGCTCTTGAGGTGTCTATGGTGGCACCGAGGTATTGTTTTATGTGGGATGGTTGGAGATGGGACTTCTGGTGGTTTACTGATTTGTACGAAGTGGACGCGGTGTCTGAGGAGTAGCCTCTGTGAGAAAGTGCCATCTTTCTTGCATGGTATGCCCCCACTTTTTGCTAAATTGCTGAATGTACTTCGATTGAGTGTACCCTGGGTTCCTGCCAATCAGGTGCCCAGGGCCTATGTTCCTTCCTTAAACCACACAAACTCCAAATTGGCAAACCCTAGCCACATGTCAGCCCCTAGTAAATGGTACCCTAGGTACCCAGGGCCTTGTGACCAGGGAAGGCCTCTAAGGGCTGCAGCACTCATTGTGCCACCCTCAGAGGCCCTGTACCCTTACACACACACACTGCCCTTGCAGGCTGAGTGTCTGGGTGCAGGACAAAACAAAGAGTCGACATGGCACACATCACTGTGTACCATGCCCATCACCTACACTGCCAAGGCATATGTCAGCCACCCCTCTAGCTGGGTGCATTACGCCTATGGTGTGGGCACAGGAGCAGGAGCCCTGTGCCCCTACAGTACCCGGGTCCATTCCTGGGCACTGTAAGTGCAGTGCTGTCATTTAAGAATACATGGTGCTGAGAGCTTGTCAAACACGAGCTCCACAGCACCATATTGGCAACACTGAAGCCTGGGAAGTTTGGTATCAAACTTCTCAGCACATTGAACCCACACTGATGCCAGTGTAGGATTTAATGTACTCAGCACCCCAGAGGGCATCTTAGAAGATGCCCCCTTACAGCCAACTTGCAATCCACGTCTGCTCTGAGGCTGCCCAGGCTGCCACACAGCAGACACGTTGCTGGACCCCTGGGTGGGAGAGCCCCTGCTCTCCCGGGCCTGCAACAATGCACATCCTGGGTGAGGTGAGAAATCTCCTCCCCCAGGATGAGCAAAGGGAAGCTTCAAAGGCATGCCGCCAGTTGGAGTTTCCCCAGGCCACTGCAACCCCCCACTCTGGCGGGAAGCTTGGCCGGAAACCCCATACAAGGACAGGGGATGTGCCAGCCTGCCCACCCCACCCCTCAGGTGGGGGAGGCGAGGTGAAGCACATCTCCGGGCTCTCGCCATCTTGAAGATGGGAGGCCCTACCCTATCAGGATTAGGCTACTGCCCCCCTCCCACAGGAGAGAGGCAGGATAGGGGGTGTACCCACCCCAGGACAAGGACCCATTGGTCCCTGGCCTTCACCTACCTGTAACGCCCCTAAATCTAGTATTTAGGGGCCCCCTGAACCTTCCTTCCTGAGATTCCAGATAGAAAAACGACAAGAAGAGCAAGAAGAACAAAGACCTGCCCTGCAGCTGCTAAAAAGAGAAGAAGACACCAACTGCTTTGGCCCCAGCCCTACCGGCCTGTCGACTCTCGAACCTGCACCAGCGCGGCATCCCACGTGGCCAGCAACCTCACCAACCGCGGAGGACCTGGCTACCTTTTAGCTCTAAGCCCCTGGGACTCCCACGAGTAGAGGCTCTACTCAAGAAACCTACTTGCTATCCCTGGCACCAGCCCGGGACCGCGGACCCAACACACTCTGCACCAGCCAAGCCTGGCCAGTGCCGGAGTGGACAAAGACCCAGAGGACGACCCCACGGCGACTGTGACCCAGAGTCCGGCACCCAAGGACCCCCCTCGACATCCCGGAAGAAGCCTGCAGCCTCAGAACCAAGTGCCACCCCAGCCGCGATCAACCAGAGGGTAAGATTCCCGACGTCAAAAGGCACCCCTGCACCCGGCGCCCTGCGACCCCCTGTGCCCAATCCTGGGGTACCCACCTAACCTACAACTACCCAACTTACCTCTCGAAGTGGTGGTGGCACCTGAAACATCCTCGTCCCCGAGCCTGCAGCCTCTTTCCAAACCGGAACATTCCCATTGATTTCCATTGAGCGCCCTAAGGCTCAAAAGCACCCTGTACCCAGCCGCCCGAGTGGCCCTGGCAGTGCCCTCTCTACTCTAACCTACTTCCCCACTTGCCCTGAGTAAGTGACCCGGAGCCCAGCTCCCACAGCCGCGTGGCTTGCCAGACAGCAGCCACCAACCAAGGCCCCCCTATCCCTCATAGGATAACATTGGGCCCAACTCTCTCTGCACCCGGCCGTCCTGAAACCGCTGAGGGTGAACCAACTGTACCTACCTGACACTGGGGGACCCCTGAGTCCATGCCCGGAATTTCAACACTACCAGTCGAGTACTTACCCTTAAACCGCTAACTTCATTTTCCTCATAGGGTAGCATTGACTGGCTTTTTCTTCAAAAATCTTCTAAGTGTGAACTTTTCAAAACTGCAAAAATTCACCAAAAATCAGCCAAGTGACAAAAACGAATTTACTCACCTGCTCCTAGGTGAGCTCCCAGTGCTGGATCTTGGTGCCCAGCCCTGACTCTGAAAAGTGTTCACAACTATACTTACTTCTAACTCATTTTTCTCCCATAGGAAACCATTGTCTGCTTTTCTGTGAAATTTCTTCTAAGTGTCTACTTTTGCAAATTTGAAATATTCTTTTAAAATCGTACCATTTCTGCAAACGAAATTACTTACCTGCTTTTGATAAGGACCCCAGTCCTGGGTCTAGGCACCCAGTCCTGGATTACTAAAGTAACGATAAAGTACTCTACCTGCAATTTGAATTTCTTGCCATAGAGATCCATTGAATGTTTTCTGTGAAATATTTTCTAAGTGCTAACTTTTGAAAAAGCTAATTATCATCTAAAAATCATTACAGTTATTAAGTCGACTTTCTTCACTTGATTCTGAATACTGACCCCAGGCTGGTTCTAGGATCCAGACCTGGAATTCCAAAAGTAATCTGAAAAGTAATTTATTACAAATAACCTGAATTTACCATTGAGCTCAATGCATTGTTATGTTTAGGAAATAGGATTGTTTATTGCAACCAACTGTGACTGTTTACACAAATTTATTGCTTGAAACAAAAGTATTTATATTCAACCTCTCATTCTGAGAAAGTATATTTTTACCCCCTTGTGGTTCTAAAAATAAAACAAGCATATATTTTATATATACAAATCATTGGCCTAGAGTTCAGTTATTGAGTGTGTGAAACCATTTGCTGACTGAGTGTGTACAATAAATGCTTTACACTGTCCTCTGGTACTGCCTTACTGCTCGACCAAGCTACCACTTTTGAGAGTAAGGTCATACCTAACTTTGACCTCTATCAGCCTCTGGGGGACTGTGGACTCTGTACACCCTGTACCTATTAGGGAACAGTATATACAGAGCCACTTTCTCACAGCCTCTAGATGTACTTCGAAAGGAATAGCGCCGAAAGGAGCATCTAGGAGGGTGAGACTGTAAGGCTCCCATGGACGTCGCCGTATCCTTAATTTTTTCTAGCGCCTCATCCACCTTTGGGCCAAATAGATGTTCCTGGTCAAAGGGATGGTTAAGGATGGAGGCTTGTACCTCCGGTTTAAACCCGGATATTCTTAGCCAAGCATGGCGACAGAGGAGGACGCTGGTATTGATGGCCCTGGAAGCTGTGCCTGCTGCATCTAGGGCACAGCATATAGAGGTGTTGGTGATAGTCTGGCCCTCTTGAATTAGTTTGTTGGCCCTAGCTTTAAATTTTTCAGGGAGGTGGTGCATTATGCTTTCTAACTCGTCATAATGTGCCCTGTCATATCTGGCCAATAGCGCCTGAGTATTGGCGATACGCCACATATTGGCTGCTTGCGACGCAGTGCGCTTTCCTGATGCGTCCAGTATCTTTGACTCTTTGTCAGGTGGTGGTGCTTCGCCTGATGCCTGGGAATTTGCCCTTTTGCGTGCAGTGGACACCACTAGGGAATCTAGTGGTGCTGGTCCTCTGATGTAGGAGGGATCTGTGGGGGCAGCTTTGTATTGCTTTTCTAGGCGCGGGTTAATGACCCTGGGCCTAACTGGGTCTTTAAAAACTTCTGGCGCATGCTTTACCACTCCTTTAAGCATAGGTAATATGGAGGTAGATCTATGTGTGGTGTCGAATGTGTCACGGAGGAAATCTTCCTCCACAGGGTCTGTATGCAAGTCTAGCCCGTGATAGTGTGCCGCCCTTTAAAGTAGATGGTGGAACCCCTATGAGTCTTCTGGTGGAGATGGCCTGGAGGGGTAAAGGTCATCTTGTGGGACGTTGGGGATATCAGGGATATTGTAGTCGTCCCATAGGTCTGGGGATCCTGTAGGAGTGGGGTCCCCTGTGGGTAGGTCCTGCGGGACATCCCCTATGTCATCATATGGGTCCCTGTGATCATCGTGTGGAGAAAGGGTGGGAGAACGATGAGGTTGGGGTGGAGAAGGTGAAGGGGGTGAAGGTGGAGGAGGTGGAAGAGGTGGGAAAGGTATTCTGAATGGAGAGGTAGCAGAGTCCTTCCTCTTTGGAGGCGGAGGTGGAGCAGGCTTCTCCAAAGGTCTTTTTTTAGAAGGAAGTGTCAAATGTCCAGTTTTTGGATCCTTGGTGAGTGTTTTTTGCAAGGGATCCGGTGTAAATAAGTCCGGTGAGGCTGGTCTGTCCGTCGGCGCCGAAGGAGTCGGGGCCATTGGCTTTGGAGGCTTTTCCGTGCAGGTTCGTTGTTTGGAACCTGGTTTGGGAACCTCCGGACGCTTGGTCGGCGCCGAGATGGATTTCGGCCTCGAAGTGTCGGTGGCCTTGTGTGCTTTGGTCGACACCGAAGGTGGTGTCGGAGCCGAAGAGCTGGGTTTCGACCCAGAGTGCTTAGGTGCGGAGCTCGGTGTCGATATGGAGGTTGGCTTCTTTTTCAGTGCCGAAGCGTGTTTATCGGCACCGAGGATAGGCTGGCTCGAGCCCGAGCCGCCAGAAGGCTTGCTTGGCTTCTTTACCGGGTCCGAAGGTGCGGTGTTGGAAGCAGTGTCCTTGGTCTTGCCGGCAGGGGTGTGGGGATCAGTACTCACGACCCTCTGCGCCGGGGTGATGTCCTCCTCATCTGAGTCATCGGCCTCGGAAGCGCTGACGAGGCCCTCTTCGGTGTAACGCTCTGGAGAATCGATGCCTTCTCCGAAGATGTCGTCCGGAATAGTCAGAGGAGTGCGCCATAGTTCTTCTGGCTCTTCGGTCCCGAATAGTCTTTTAGGACCGGAAGGACTTACACGCCGGACAGTCTCGAGCCTCGTGTTCAGGGGAGAGGCAGAGATTGCATACCTCGTGGAGATCGGTGTGGGGAAATTTGGACCCACATCGAGGGCACTTTTTAAATGGAGTCCTTTCCATTAGCCAGGACCGAAGCTTGGAGAGGCCCGAAGGCCGCCGTCGACTGGAACTCAAAGTCCGTGCCGATGAGAAGGCGCGTCGAGTGGGGGAGATCACGATCGAAACAATACCGCGGTTTGGGGTGAGGATTGCGCGTCGACTGTCGAACTGGAAGCTGTTCGGAACCGGAGCGCGAAGATTACATCCGAGCCCGATGGCGGAAAAACACAATCTGAGGATGGAGCCGAAGCCCATGCGCAATACGATCCAAAGGAGGAGTCACCGACTCGTGACTTCCAAAGACTTTCCAAGAGGAAAAACAAACTGCAAACATCCGGGCCAAACACCAGATGGCGATCTATGCACAAGTGTGTAATCTGCAGCCCATATGCCTTGAACATTACGTTTTCACAGTTGGTACGATTTTTAAAGAATATTTGTAGTTTGCAAAAATCGACACTTAAAAGAAATTTCACAGGAAAACAGTCAATGATTTCCTATGGAAGAAAATTGGGTTAGTGGTAAGTACGGTTGTGAGTACTTTTCAGGGTCAGTGCTGGGCACCAAGATCCAGCACTGGGATCTCTCCTAATAGGTGAGTATTTCCATTTGTTACTCGGTTGATTTTAGGTGAATATTTTAATATTTTATGTTTTAGAAACTCCACACTTGGAAGAAATTTCAGAAGAAACCAGTCAATGTTACCCTATGGAAGAAGAGTGAGTTATCGGCTTTTGGGTAAGTACTCGACTGGCAGTGTTAAGGTTCAGGGTACAGACTGGGGGAGGGGGGGGGGGGGGGGGGGTCTCCCAGGGTCAGGTTGGTACAGTTGTTACACCCTCAGCGGCACTGGGGCGGCCGGGTGCAGGACCCAATGTTATCCTAAGGGAGGCAGGGGGGCCTTGGTTGGTGGCTGCTGACTAGCAGGCCACGCGGCTGTGGGAGCTGGGCTCCTGGTCACTTGCTCAGGGCAAATGGGGAAGTAGGTAGGCGTAGAGGTTACACTGCCAGGGCCACTCGGGCAGCTGGGTGCAGGGTGCTTTTGAGCCTTCGGGCGCTCAATGGATTTCAATGGGAAAGCTCAAGGACGAAGAGAGGCTGCAAGCTTGGGGACTAAGATTCTTCTGGTGCCACCACCACTTCGAGAGGTAAGTTGGGTAGTTGGAGGATAGGTAGGTACTCAGGAGTCTGGCACAGGGGGCCGCAGGGCACCGGGTGCAGGGGTGCCTTTTGATGGCGGGAAATCTTACCCTCTGTTGATCGCGGTGGGGGGGGGGGGGGGGGGTGTCCGTGGTTCTGAGGCTGCAGGCGTCGTCAGGAGCGTCGAGGTGGGTCCTTGGGTGCCGGATTCGGGGTCACAGTCGCCGGGGGGACGTCCTTGGGGTCTTTGTCCACTCCAGCACAGGCCAGGCGGGTGCAGAGTGTGCAGGGTTCACGGTTCCGGGCTGATGCCAGGGGTTAGAAACTTGCTTTGAGCAGAGCCACTGCTCATGGGAGTCCCAGATGCTCAGAGTCACAAGGTAGCCAGGTCCTCCGGGGTTTGTGAGGTTGCTGGCCATAGGAGTTGCTGGGATTTTAGCAGGAGCAAGTTCGAGGGTCGACAGGCCGGTAGGGCTGGGGCCAAAGCAGTTGGTGTCTTCCACTTCTTAGCAGCTGCACGGCAGGTCTTCTTTCTTCTTTGCTTTCTCGGAATCTGGAATCTAAGGAAGGAAGGTTCAGGGTGCCCCTAAATACTAGATTTAGGGGCGTTACAGGTAGGTAAAGGGCAGGGACCAATGGGTCCCTGCCCTGGGGTGGATACACCCCCTATCGTGACCCTCTTGTGGAAGGGGGGCAGTAGCCTAGTCCTGATTGGGCAGGGCTTCCCTACTTCAAGATGGCGAGAGCCCGGAGATGTGCTTCACCTAGCCTCCCCCACCTGAGGGGTGGGGTTGGCAGAGGCTGGCACATCCCGTCCTTACTTGGGGTTTCTGGCCAGTCTTCCCGCCAGAGTGGGGGTCAGAACCAGTGGGGGCCAGTTGCTGAGTACAGCAAGTGGCCTGGAGAAGCTCACAAAGGCGGCATGCCTTTGAAGCTTCCCCCTTGCCCATCCTGGGGGAGGAGACCTAGCACCTCGCCCAGGATGTGCATTGTTGCAGGCCCAGGAGAGCGGGAGCTCTCCACCCAGGGGTCCAGCAACATGTCTGCTATGTGGCAGTCTAGGCAGCCTCAGACAAGACGTGGATTGTAGGTTAGGTTTCAGGGGGCATCTCTAAGATGCCCTCTGTAGTGCTTTGTGCATTAAATCCCACACTGGCATCAGTGCGGGTTTAATGTGCTGAGAAGTTTGATACCAGACTTCTCAGTCTCCAGTGTTGCCATCATGGTGCTGTGGAGTTTGTGTTTGATGAGCGCTCAGCCCCATATACTCTTAAATAGAAGCACGGCCATTACAGTGCCCAGGAATGGACCTGGGTACTGTAGGGGCACAGTGCTCATGCTCCTGTGCCCACAACACTGGCATAGGGCACCCAGCTAGAGGGGTGGCTGATGTATGGCAGTGTAGGTTGTGGGCAAGGCACACAGGGATGTGTGCCATGTCGACTCTTTGTTTTGTCTTGTACCCAGACACTCAGCCTGCAAGGGCAGTGTGTTTGTGTTGGGTTACAGGGCCTCTAAGGGTGGCACAATAAGTGCTGCAGCCCTTAGAGTCCTTCCCTGGTCACATGGCCCTGGGTACCTAGGGTATCATTTAGCAGGGGCGGACATGTGGCCAGGGTTTGCCAATTTGGGTTTTAGGGAAGGAACATAGGCCCTGGGCACCTGATTGGCAGGAGTCCAGGGCATACTCAAAGTACATTCAGCAATTCAACAAAAAGTGGGTGCATACCATGCAAGAAAGATGGCACCTTCTCAGATGTCCATGCGTATGTATGCATAATGAATTAACTACAGGTACCCAGGAAGGCGGGTGGGGGCATGTGAATCTACAGCTCTACATGCCAAGAACAGATGCTTACACGGTAAGTAACATTTTCCGTTCAAGGCATGTGTGCTGTAGATACACATGCATTGCATAGACTACAAAGCAGTATACTCCCAAAGCGGTGGCTAGCCTGTAGATGTTGCAATTGTTTGAAACATTGTTTTAAGTACTGCTTGGCCTACATTAGCCTGTTGACGTGCTAATACATCTGCACAAGTGTTTGGGAAATGTGTGTGGTGTAGACCATGTAGCTGCCTTGCATATGTCAGCCAAAGGAATGTTGCCTAAAAAGGCTACTGAAGGCCCTATTTTGCAAGTGGAACGCACTCTAGGGGGTATGGTTAAAAATTTTAACTTTAATATTGCATGTTTGAATGCATTTAACCATCTATCTGGCAATACCAGATTTTGAGAAAGGATTGCCTTTGTGAGATGGAGCAAATGCAACAAACAGTTGTTTTGCCAAAGTCTTTTGTCCTATCTATGTTACACAGTAAAGCTCTTTTAACATCAAGTGTGTTAAGAGCACGTTCTGCTAAAGAATCAGGTTGAAGAAAGAAAACTGGTAACTCAACTGATTGGTTTATATGAAAAGCAGAAACTACTCTGGCAAGGAATTTAGGGTTGGTGTGAAGAACTATCCTGTCTTTGTGTAGCTGAAAGAAGGGTTCTTCTAAGGTTAATGCCGGTAGCTCACCAACTCTCCTCAGTGATGTGATGTCAATGAGGAAAGCAACCTTCCAAGAGAGAAAAAACAAAGGGCACTTGTGCAATGGTTCAAAAGGTAGCCCCCTGAGCCTTGTGAGAACGATGTTAAGATTCCATACTGGGGTAGGATGAATGCTTGGTGGTATTACCCTTTTTAAACCTTCCATGAAAGCTTTGATTACTGGAATTCTGAATAGTGACAAATGTCTATTTTGCAAGTACACAGCTACTGCTGCCAGGTGCAAACGAATAGATGAGTAAGCCAGTCCAGTTTGTTGTAAATTTACGAGGTAACAGATAATGTTTTGTATAGAATCACCTAAAGGAATGATTGTTATCGCAGTATATAACAAATCTTTTCCATTTAGCTACATAGCAAGCTCTGGTGGTAGGCCTTCTTGCTTTCTTTAGAATATTCATACAGCATGGTGGTAAGTTTAAATAACCAAACTATGACTTCAAGAGCCAGATTTAGTTCTTTTGGATCTAGAGGTCTGATTTCTCCATGGTTCTGCGTGAGGAGACTGGAGGCGAGGTGCAGCTTTTTATGTGTAACTATTGATAGCTCCAACAGGGTGGTGTACCATGGTTGACGGGTGTGAGAAAGTGGGTTTCCGTTCAGTAACCCCCCCTCCCCCCACCTTTATTTTGTTGCTAGACTACTGATGCTCTTTGACTTGATGTGCTCTGGGGCCCTGCGAATCAGGACCCCAGAGCCTGTGTTCTTTCCCCAAAACAAAACCCAATTGACGGATTGCGACATGCCTTTGTAGCTTCTCCTTCGTGAACCCTGCCCATCCTGGGGGAGGAAGCTTGGCACCTCGTCCCAGGATGTGCATTGTTTCAGGCCCCCGAGAGCAGCAAGCTCTTGACCCAGGGGTCCAGAAACATGTCTGGTGGTGGCAGCCTGCGCAGCCACTCAGTCAGGTCACTGGGAGTTGGTCGAGTTTCAGGGGTCATCTCTAAGATGCCCTCTGTGGTGCATTTTACAAAAAAACCACACTGGCATCAGTGTGGGTTTAATGTGCTGGGACGTTTGATACCAAACTTCCCAGTATTCAGTGCAGCCATTATGGTGTTGTGGAGTTCGTAATGACAACCTCCCAGCACCATATACTCTTAATGGCAGCACTGCACTTACAGGGCCCAGGAATGAACCTGGGCACTGTAGGGGTACAGGGCTCATGCACCCATACCCTCACCACTGGCATAGGGCACCCAGCTAGAGGGGTGACTGATGTATGCCAGGGAAGTGGTTTGTGGGCATGGCACAGGGATGTGGGCCATGTCGTCTTTGTTTTGTTCTGCACCCAGACACTCAGCCTGCAAAGGCAGTGTGTGTGTGCCAGGGTACAGGGCCTCTAAGGGTGGCACAATTGGTGCGGCAGCCCTTAGGAGCCTTCTTTGGTCACAGTGCCCTGGGTACATGGGGTACCATTTACCAGGGACCTACCTGTGCCCAGAGCTGTCAACTGGGTTTAGTTTGGGAAAACACAGGCCATGGGGTCCTGATTGCAGGGCACCAGAGCACATCAAGTCAAAGAGCATTAGTAGTCTAGCAACAAAATAAAGGGGGGGGGGGGTTACTGCAACAGAAACCCACTTTCTCACAGGCACCCCCCAACATTTTGCTGAATGGTACTGGTGGTAAGTGACTGACCCTGGGATCTGCCTAACCAGGCCCATGGGCCAGTGCTATGCTGAAAAAGACATTTAGAATACAGTGAAACCACCTACATACACTAGGGTACACCAAGGGTCGGGGTACCCCTGTGGTTTGCATGACCTACCCTATCAGACCCTATTAAGTATTAGGGCGGGAGGATTAAAACAACCTAAAGTCACTAGCCCACAATAGGGCATGGCAGTTTAGAGGCCAGCAGCTTTTTCTGCACTTGCATGTGTGAACTACTGAACCCTGAGGTCAGTTTAAAAGTAGCCCTGGGTGGCAGGACTGCTTTTAAAAAGTAAATCGTGCTCAAACTGGACTTTGGGGTTTCGGGCACTTATAAATGGATAACCCACAATGTTATGGCATATTAGGTGTCCTAGGGGGGGGTGGGGGGGGTCAGGTATGTATAAGGTAGACCCTTATAAAATGAGTTTTATATGCCCTGGGTCAAGTGACATTTCACATTTTACTCCCAACATTGTGATAAAGTGCAGCCCAAATTCGACTGATGCTAGGAGCCCTGTGGAGGCAACTATTTCACTAAGTTTCACACAGAGAAGCTCCCCTTCACAAAAATACCTTTTTCATGATAGAGATGAAGGGTTGGACAGACAAGCTCCATAGGCTGCCATTATATGTCTGCAAATGGATACCGTGCCTTTAAGGATCCTTCCAGAGACCCTCGGTATCCCATGATGCACAGCCAAAGGCCAGTTACTTTCAGTTCTTCTTGAAGGCGTATAAAGAAAGGCCTGGTGCATCAGGATATCACAGTGTCATCCACCGGGGAGGAGGGCGGGTTGCTTATGACTATCACAGATACCATTCCTACAGAAATGGAGTTACAGGTAAGAAACTACTCCTTCTGTAGTAGGGGATCTCTGTGTATAGTCATAATCATGTGAATAGAATGGCAAGCTCATCCCAAAAGACAACCCCAGCGGTGGAAGAAACAAACACACCCACTAAGGTGCAAATAGAATCCGCAGCGAAGCCTGCCCAACCTGAGCACCTGCCCTGGCATCAGAGTCCAGGCAGTAGTGTTTAGCAAAGGTATGGACTGACTTCCAAGTGGCAGCCTTGCAGCATTCCAAAATAGGTATGCTACTTAGTACAGGCGCAGCAGCTGCTTTACCTCAGGAAAAATGAGCCCTAGGCTCACTAAGCAAAGGCTTGTCAGCTTTCTGACAACAGCTGAATACAGGAAAACAAGCAACCCAGAAACAGATAGTTCGGAGGTACCTATACCAGTGCAGACCGAGCCATAGATTACAGATAGCTGTTCTGAACTATGGATATTGCAATTCTTGTCCAAAAATAGAATTGCAAGACCCTCCTAACATCAGGGAAGCAAGCTCTCAGCAGGAGATGAGGGATTCTGACAAAAAATAAATAAAACAATTTGCAGGCAGTGTAACAGTACTTGTTACATAAAACTCCGACACAACTTTAGGAAGGAACTAAGATTGAGTCCTCATAACTACCCTAGAGGAATGAAAACCGTATCAGGTTCTGTACAACATAAGCCTGAAGCACGCTGCCGCAATGAAAGCCGTCATCCAGGACAGATGCTGAAGAAAAAAAAAACCCTACGGAAGGGTTCAAAGGGTTCCTTTATCAGTTGTGACAGGACGACATGCAATTCCCAGGAAGGCGAAGGGCGCCAAATGGGAGGAAACCCTTCCGTCAATCCTTCAAGAAAATCTCCGATTACTGGGATTTTCAAACAAAAATTTGTGAAGGACATTTCCTATAAGCAGTCAATTCAATTCAATTCAAATGATCTTTATTTGAGTATTAAAAATATCCATAAAAGATACATGTTAAAAAACAGTCCCACTTACATAAAAAATTTGAACCAATATGCACATTACACAAATACAATAATAATAAAAACCCAACAATATAAGCAGTCAAAACAGCCAGATGAACTACTATGGAATGACAATGAAAACCAGATCGAGCCAAGAGCAATAAGCAAGGAAGGACGACATCCTCCTTACAGGAGGCAGGATCCACGTCTTTAAAACACCAGATGTAAAATCTCATCTCTTATGCGCATAGGACATGCGTGTAGATGTAAGCTTGACCTTCATTTTATAAAAATAAAATCTCCATACAGGCCTGGCGGAGATTCAAATGTCCGCGCTGTACGAGCTCAGGAGCCCTGCCGCTAAATGCAACGACAAGAGGTCGGAGTGCACCCTCTTTCCGCCAAACTACTTCAGAAGGTCCAGCCTGCACCAAAGACGGAGAAAATGGCAGAAGAGACCGGTGGAGTGGGTCTGTGAACCACCACTGACAGGGCCACTCCGAAGCCACGGGGACCATCTAGGCCCGTAAGAGAGAGCTTGATCAGCACCGTCCGAATCAGGAAAATTGGCGGACAAGCGTAGAGAAAAAAACACCTGTCCAATCGAACTATAGAGCCTACCCCAGAGTCCCTGGGTGGCAGAACCTGAAGGCGAAATCGCGGCAGAGAACCGAACGACTCCCGTAGTATCCCATCCTTCGAATGTGTCCTGCACCATTTCGTCTTGCAAGACCCATATGTGGTTTATGTGAATGAGTCTGTCGAGAGCGCCTGCCTGAGCATTGTGAACACAGGGAAGGAGAATTGCCATGCTGGTCAGGCTCATGGCTAACAGCCAAAGCCATATTGTCTGGGATCCCCGAGACAACACTCGAGAACTGGATCCTTCCAGCTTGTTGGGGCAGAACAGTGTCGTCGTATTGACAATCTGGACAAGGAGTGAAAACGACAGCTGGACGGCGTTAGCGCCATCCGGACTGCTCAAAGCTCCATGAAGACTATGTGGAACCTGGTCTCATTCGAGAACCATGTTCCCTGTATCCAAAGACGGTCAGAATGTGCACCCCAGCCCGGCAGAGAAGCAACCAGCACTAAGGGTTGCATGGGCATCTCTTTGCAGAAGGGAATTCCCCAGAAGGGATTTCGTGGAGACCACCACCAGCGGATGGACTGTAGAGCTTTTCGTGACAGCTGAATCCAGTCTTCCCAAACCCCCAGTGTCTGGTCCCCTGAGCCTCTAGACATCCCTGCAGGCGTCTCATATGGAGGCGTGCATTGGAGAGCGGAAGACACAGAGCTATAAAGCCCAGGAGAGACGAGACCGGCCTCACCGTTGGGGAGGGCATAATCATGAGAGCTTGAGCCTTCCAAAGGATCGAAGAGCGTCTCTCCTCCGAAGGACACACATTTGTTATGCGTGCGTCAATAGTGGCTCCGAGATGCTGTAGACAGGGTACAGTAGCAGAGACAGGCCTCGTGAGGTTGATGCGGAGACCCAAACGAAGTAAGAGATTGGAAGTCCGATTGAAATGCAGGCGCGCTACCTGAAAGTAGCTGCCTTGATCAACCAGTCGTCCAGATACGGATAGACTAAGACACTGTTCCATCCCAGATGCGCAGCCACTACGTCCTTGCGTATGGAAAATTCAGGAGGTGTTGACTTCAGGCCGAAAGGCGGCACGAAGTAATAATGGTTGTTGCCCACTGTGAAAAGCAGGAACTTGCGATATTTTCCCGCTATGGGTAAGTGAGAATCTGCGTCCTGCAGATCTAATGCGCATAGTCAGTCTCCCTGATGAAGTTGAGGGGAAATCTAATGCAGGGACAATCGCTGGAATTTTTACTCTTTGAACCCACGTGTCGGCTTGTCGCAAGTCGAACACAGGTCCAAACTCGGTCATGTCTCTCTTGCACACTAGAAGCAACAGTGAGTACCATCCTGTTCCTTTCTGTTGCAGAGGAGCCGATTCTATCTTCCTTTACTGGAAGAGGGTGTTTGCCTCCTCCTACAACTCGCGCATGTAGCGTGATCGAGTTGGAGGGATTGATGGAGGAGAACTGGTAAAGTCTCATATCCACTGCGCACAATATTCAGCACCCACTTGTCCTGAATTATTCAATGGCGGCCCGTGACCCAGAAAAAAAATATGGGAGGAATAACACCGCTGAAAAGGGGCGGAAGGCCTTAAGCCGTTCTCAATGCTTCTCCAAACCTACAGCTTTCAAAGCCTCCGCTTCGGACTTCATGCGGGCCACCTCGCTATCAGCATGGGAGCCAAAGAGTTGCACCAGAGAACGGGAGATTAGAAACACACTGCTGTGCCGCAGGCTTCAGAGATGTCAGACGAATACAAGTATGTCGCTGTAGAACAAAACCATGGCAATTCCCGGGGGTTGCCAGGAGCGAAATATCCGCTGCAGCGCCGATTAGATCCGAAACCATCAGGCCCTATAGACTATCCTGTAAGGCTTTCCTCCTGTCTCTGGGCAGGAGATGCACAAATTGGTGAAGGAAGTCACACAGGGATCTATCACAACGGCCCAGCAAGAGCGGGCCACAGCATGCTGTTTGCATGCCGCCACCACTGTGACAAAGTCAGGATTAGGGTCAAACCGGAGGAAGGAAGGGTCCAACTGGAAAAAATTAAACAGTACTACCGCCGGTTCCTCCAAACCCGGCACCAACGGAAGCAGCGGCTGAAAAAAAAATATTCATTCTTTTGTTTTCTTTTTCTATGTTTAATCTGCAGAGTCTTAAACATCACTGATGTTGACTGTACAGGGAACTTCGAAGCCAGAACCTCCTGGCAGGTGGCAGTGGACGAAAGTTAAGTACCGCCAACCAGTGAACAACCCGCTATGGGGGAAATTCGTAAGAGTAGGAGAGCACCTTCCCTTACTTATGGAAGATGCATGCCTGAACCGAGACCTTCTAGAACGGTGACGACGGGACCTTATGGAGGACAGCGGAACCCATGTGACCAACGCCCCAAAACGAGACCTTGGTCTAGGTCATCAAGGTCCACGGGGGGCGGGGGGGGTGGGGTGGGGTGGGTCGGGTCGCAGGCTGAGGAGCCACAGGCCCCTGAGGCGGTAGGTGGGAGAGGAGCTGGAGAGAATTGAGGCATCCCGGGTGGTATAACCAGTGGGGGCGGAGCAGGAGGCTACCTAGATGGTGAGTAGGGACGCGAATACTACAAACTAATCGAAGGGACCAACGTCCCTCGCTTACGAGCGGACCACGTGTAAGCAGCCCCAGACTCCCCATCAGAAGGGTTCCTCGGCGTTGATCCACTGCTCGGCGTCGAGAGTCGACTTTGCCGGGAACACGAAGTCCCCGCCGGTGATAGGCTCACCACGGAGCGAGGCCCGGAACGGAACCTAGACACCGAGCGCCGGTAAGGACCCCTCGACGTAAATTTTTCTGATACACCCACGACGTCGAGCAGCACTTCGACGTCGAGCAGCACTTCGACGTCGAGCAGCACTTCGACGTCGAGCAGCACTTCGACGTCGAGCAGCACTTCGACGTCGAGCAGCACTTCGACGTCGAGCAGCACTTCGACGTCGAGCAGCACTTCGACGTCGAGCAGCACTTCGACGTCGAGCAGCACTTCGAGACACGTTCCTACTGGAAAGAACCCCAGAGGTCACAGCATGGGACTTGGAGGACCTACCCTCTCCTAACCCAGAGGCTGAAGATGATGCCTTCAATCTTCCCTGCTCCAACTTTGGGAGCCGAATCTTCTCCCTGTCCACAGGGCGCTTGGAAAAGATTTTACAGAGAAGACCGGTGTCAAAGACATAAGACACAGGCAAGCACAGAATACAAACTCTGTGAGCTTCAGCTTTGGCCTTTATTTCAACTGCAGTCAAAGCACTTGTCAGATAGAGATAGTATAGAGACCAGAAAACTGCAGAAATTCTGCCAAAAAACCACAGCAGAATGTAGATAAAGGCCAAAGACGTCGAGTGAAACTGCAAAAATCCAGTAATCACAAAAAGTGAATAAAAAGCTCAAAAAATGAAGAGCTAATGCTCCAGGGTCCTGCTAGCAGGAGCCGGAATAAAGAACTGAAAGTAACTGGCCTTTGGCTGTGCATCATGGGATACAGAGGGTCTCTGGAAGAATCCTTAAAGGCACGGTATCCATTTGTTGACATATAATGGCAGCCTATGGGGCTTGTCTGTCCAACCCTTCATCTCTATCATCAGGATTTTTGTGAAGGGGAGTTTCTCTGTGTGTGAAACTTAGTGAAATAGTTGAATTTGACTGTTACCTAGCTATCCTTTTCAATTCAGGATGAAGTAATGGCCAGAGTAGCCTGGTGTTTTCAGGCTGCATTATTGTCTTTCATTATCTCTTAAGTGTCTATGCAGGACTGCAGTGGAAGACACCTTAAGAGACTATATATCTATTGAAATGCTCCGGGGTCCACGCACATGGGCGGGACTATTAACATGAATATGACTATACACAGAGATCCCCTACTACAGAACTGACCGAGCGTGGTTAGGCCGCAAAGGCCGTCCACGAAGCCAATGTCGAAACAATACGCAAAGAAGTGTGAACACGCACAGAAACAATACCGTCGAGGGTAGAGAGGAATGTGCGTCGAGGGGAACCCGAAGAACGGTTTCGAACCGGAGCGCAGCAATACACATCCGAACCCGATGGCGGAACAAAACAATCTAACAATGGAGTCGATGACATGCGCACTATCACCGAAAGGAGGAGTCACCTTACCTTGTGACTAGGAAAGACTTCTTCGAAGAAAAACAACTTGCAAACATCCGGACCCAACACTATATGGCAGGACCATGCAAAGCATGTGTATCTACAGCACACATGCCTCGAACAGCAAGTTTCCATGAAAGGTACTGCAAGCGTCAAGAGTGCACTTGTTCAAAAAGCAGGGATCCTTAAATTATGTTGGGACAATGTTTAAGTTCCATGATGTAGCAGGTGGAAGTCTAGGAGGAATTATCCTTAAGTCCCTCCATAAGGGCTTTTATAAGTGGAATTTTAAACATATGTTGTGCTGCAAGGTGTAATCCTATAGACATGTATGCTAAATCTGCAGGTTGTGAAATGCAATAGGTATAAAATAAGGGTTTGTACCTGTGCATGAAGAGGGTTGATGTTTTCTTTGTATCAGAACAAATCATTACCATTTTACTGCACAACATTGCCTTGTAGTTGCTTTACGAGCCTCTTTAAGAATGTTCATACATTCTTGAGGTAAATCTAAGTATCCGAATTAAAAGACTTCAGGAGCCACAGTGCAAGATTTATTTCTTTGGGATGTCTTAGTGCTCCGTAGTTTTGTGTGAGAAGATACGGGTTCAGGTGAAGTTTCCCATGTGGGACTAAAGACTTTTCCAGGAGTGTTGAAAACCATGGTAGTCGAGCCCATGCTGGAGCGATTAGTAACATGGTGAGAGATGTTGGTCTGAGTTTCTGGACCATTAATGGAAGTAGTGGGAGAGGTGGAAAAGTATGTTAATATCCCTGACCAGTTCATCCACAGAGCATTGCCTTTGAATTGATGGTGTGGGTACCTGCTTGCGAAGTGTGGGCTTTTTGAGTTTTCTTTTGTTGCAAACAGGTCTATTTCTGGAAACCTCCTGTTCTGAAGGTATGGTTGATGAGCATTAGGGTGAATCTCCCTTTCGTGGACTTGTTGCGACGTTCTGCTCAAAGCTCCCAATTCGATTGCTGGTCCCAGGGACAAGTTCTGCTAGGAGATAAATGTTGTGGTGTATTGCTAAGCTCCATATTTTCTGTGCCAAGTGAGATAATTGGAGTGTGTGCGTGTCCGTCCCCGTTTTTGTAAATACATAGTTGTCGTTGTCTGTTCGAATTAGGACAACTTTGTGCTGTAGGTGAGGTGGGAAGGCTTTGATTGCTATATTAACAGCATACAGCTCTAGGTGACTGATGGGAGATTCTTGTGTTTGGAATCCTATATTCCTTCAATATTGAGGTTGTGTAGATGTGCTCCCCACCATGGTAGGGAAGCATCTGTTAGAATTGTGTGGGGCACTGGGTCCTGAAACGGCCAACCCTTGGATAGATTCTGTGGATTCCACCATTGCAGAGTGTGATGTGTGCTGCTGTCTATCAACACTAGATCATGAAGTTGACCCAGTGCTAGAGTCCATTGATGAGATACATTGTTGTAGAGGTCTCGTATTTAGTCAGGCATGTAGAACAAAGTGAATACAAGATGCCATCATGCCCAGTAGTATTAGAAACATTTAGGCAGGAATTTGGCTTCCAGCTTTAAACTGCTGAATAAATGTTAGTATCTTGTGTATTCGGCCTGAGTTTGGGTATGCCAATGCGAATTGTGTGTTGAGCATAGTTCCTAGGTACGACTGAGTAGTGGATGATAATAGATGAGATCTTTGTAGGGTGATGGTAAACCCTAGTTTATATAGCAAATGTAAGGCTTGTTTTTTGTATTTTTGATGCAAAGATTGCAGTTTGCTTCGGTTAGCCAGTCCTCTAGATATGGGAAGACAGGAATATTTTGTCTGTGCAGATGTGCTGCTACCACTGCTAGACATTGTGGCTACTCTTGGTGCAGTGGTAACCCCAAATGGAAGATCTTTGAACTGATGTTTACCTTGAATTAGAAATCTGAGGTCTTTCCTGTGTGCAGGATGAATTGGTAAATGGAAATAGGAGTCTTTCAGATCAAAAGCCGCCATGAAGTCCTCTTTTTGTAATAAGGGAATCATCTCTTGGAGAGTGACCATATGGAAGTGTTCTGATAGGATATAATGATTTAATGGTCTGAGATGGCGAATTGGTCGTAGGGATTAATAGTTTTGGGGACAACAAAGTATAGTGAATATACCCCGGTTCCTTGACATTGCTGTGGAACTGGTTCTATTGCTCCCTTTTGTAATAAAGTGGTTCTCTCGTTTTGCTGGAGGACTTGATGTTGTGCAGATAGTTCGTTTGCAAGGTGGAATATTTGGAGGAGTTATGAGTTTCAGTCAACCATGTTGGATAATGTCAAAGACCCACTGGTCTGTTGTGATTGATTTCCAATTGTCGACAAATTGTTGCAGATGACCACCGACCGGTGTTATGTGTTCTGGGGGAATGACAAGGAAGTCCTGGTTATTGGCATTTGAGGAACGGGTATGGTTTCTGCTGCCTCTACTTTGAAATGGTATAAGAACCTCTGTAGAAGGTTCTAGATGTAGAGGCGTGTTCCTGATTTTTATATTGTGACCCACAGGTATCTGTGGTAGCTGTTTTGGCACCTTGTTTGTAATTGGGATAGGAAAAATCCCACTATAGGTGTTAGTTTGGAGAGCTCCCATTGATGTTGCTACCTCAGTGTCCTTTTTCATTTTTGTCAAGGACTGTGTCCACTTGAGGTTTATCGTACGGGAGATTTAGAATGGCCCACTATACTTCAGGCTTAAATCCCGACACCCTTAACCATGCATGTCTGCGTAATAGGATGCTGGTATTAATACCCCTAGCCGCTGTATCTGCTGTATCTAGGGCACATCTGATAGAATTGTTAGTAATAAGTTTAGCTTCCTTTACTATTTGACACCTTTTTCTATTCTCCTCTGGGAGGCGTTGGAGGAGCCCCTCCATTTCATCCCAGTGGGCCCCATCATATCTTGCTAACAATGTTTGGCTATGATTAGCTGCTTGTGCCGCAACTATTACCAGAGACATCTATGAGTTTGGACTCCTTTTCTGGAGGTGGTGCATTTTCTGTTTGGGAGTAACAAATAGTTTACCTGTCGGTGTAGTTTTGCAGCTTGAAGATCTTTCTGGATTCCCTATGCTGTGCATTATTCCGCGGTCTGTTGGTTGGGTCCGGAATCGTAGTCTCCTTTGTCATTTTTTTTTCTTTGTAGCCTAGGTGGGCGTCGACGTCCCACCATTTGGTGTACTTCTCGTGACGTCGTCATGCTTCCTGCTGAAGTCCCACCTTTTTTCTTTCTATTTTTTTTTTTGAACCCTAGGCAATTTTCAGTATTTCTTCTTAATCATATCCTGTCTCACATTTCTTTTTAAGTCCCTTGTTCTCCATTCTCTGTCTTTCCCCCCTCTTCTCCAGCCTCATCTTTCTGGCAGAGGTGGGTGGGTTCGCTAGTGAATCCAGAAAGATCTTCAAGCTGCAAAACTACAACGGCAGGTAAGAAACTATTCGTTTTGCAGCATGAATCTTTCTGGATTCACTATGCTGTGCATTGATTTTGTAGCGGTTTGTCATCTTTGTGGCGGCTGGGTGGAAGATGAGCGTTGGTCGTTGAATATATGTTGAAGCACCTTCTGTCCTACTTGTGCTTCCTTGTTCATTTGTATATCCACGCAGTAGTGCTTAGTGAACGTGTGCACTGAAGCCCATGTTGCCGCTAGGCATATGTCTTGAATGGGTGTGTTCGCCAGAAAGGCAATTGTTGCTCCTTTCTTCCTCGTGGAGTGGGCCCGTGCCCCTTCCGATAGTTCTTGCCCTGCCTGTTTGTGGCAGAATTGTATCGTTAGTGCGATCCATCGCGCGATGGTGCTTTTTGTTACTGGTCTACCCAGGAAGCTGGTTGCGAAGGACACAAAAAACTGCTTCGTTTTCCTGTGCTCCTTGGTTCTCTCGATGTAGTGCATCACCGCCCTTCTAGCGTCTAGAGTTTGCAGTGCCCTTTCTGCGCTTGTGGCTGGGTTCTGAAAGAAGCTTGGTATTTGAATTGACTGGTTCATATGGAATGCCGACACCACCTTCGGCATGAAGTGTGGGTCCGTTCTCATTAGGACTCTGTCCTTGTGTATTTGGATGTAAGGCTCTTGCAGTGTTAGCGCTTGCAGCTCGCTTACTCTGCGCAGCGAGGTTATTGCCACCAGAAAGGCTGTCTTCATTGTTAGCATTTGAAGCGAGGCCTTGTGGATGGGCTCAAAGGGCGCCTTCATAAGTTCCGTTAGGACTATGTTGAGGTTCCATGCCGGCGGCAGCCTCCTCTTTGGTTGCGCTATCCTTTTCGCCCCTTCCAGGAATCTCTTTACTACTCGTGATGTAAAGAAACTTTCACCAGTCTCCCCTCGTGTGTAGGCTACAATCGCTGCTAGGTGTACCCTTAGCGAGGATGAGCATAGTTTAGCCTTTAGTAGGTGTGTGAGGTATCTCAGCACTGTTGATTCCTTTGTCAACCTGTTTTGCAGTTTTTTTGCTGCACCATTGTGTGAACCTCTTCCATTTTCCCCCATAGCACTTTTGGGTCGTCGGTCTCCTTGCCTCCCGGAGCACTCGCATTGTGCTTTGAGGTAGCTTAAGGTGTGCGAACTCTATGTCTTCAGGAGCCATGCCGCTAGGCCGAGGCTCTCTGGGTGTAGAACCTCTCCGTTCTGCATCGAGAGGAAGTCTTTTCTTTAGGCGAATTTGTGTAGTGGGCCCTGTGCCATCTCCACTATTTGTGAGTACCATGTCTGCCTTGCCCACTGTGGTGCCACTAGGATCAGTGTCATGTTGCTGGCCCTGCACTTGTTGAGTACCCTGTGTATCAGTGGTATTGGTGGAAAAGCGTAGGCAAATGTTTTTGACCAGCTTATCCATAGGGCATTCCCCTGGGATTGTTTTTCTGGTTGCCTGGATGCGAAGTTTTGGCATTTTGCATTCTGGTGTGTTGCAAACAGGTCTATTGTCGGTGTACCCCACGTTCTGAATAGCCTTTGCGTTTCCTGTCCATTGAGCTCCCACTCGTGGGATGCTGAAGTCTGCCTGCTGAGCCAGTCTGCTTCCACATTGTCCTTCCCTGGTAGGTGTATAGCCAGCAGGTCTATTTTGAGTGGGGTGGCCCATCTCCAAATCTCCTGAGCCAGGTTGGATAGGGGAATTGATTGTGTTCCTCCCTGCTTGGCAGGGGTCTCCAACCTCTTCTGTAGTGAGAGCTACTTCTGATCAGTAAAAATCGTCGTGAGCTACTAAAGGCGAAGCATCACGCACATTTTTTCGAGGTACGCCCCCCCCCACACCCAGTTTCATTGACTTTAAGTCTAATTTCTTTTGAGCCCATACTGTGGTTTGAGCAAAATACTTAAAGTTCCCTAGAATATATTCTCATGTTTCAAATTTTAATCTAGGTCACATTAAACGCTTAAAAAAGTCTGCTTTATTTCAATGATTCCATAGTACTCATCCCATCTTTGATTACTAAAACATCACAAGTCACCCTCACATTCAAGCGGTACATGCCATGATGATACGGTCTCTGAAGGGCACTCTCTAGTTGAGCTACAAACAAAGCATAGAGTGTTGGAAGGGAAAGGAAAACACCTGAATGCTGGTATAAATGGAACAGAACCTGAGTCCTGACTAGACTGGGCAGCCGAGTATGGGGTTCTGATCCCTAGCAATAGGAAGATGGAGGCTGGTACTGAAGGTGTCTCAGTATTCCCATATTGAGTTTAATGTACTCTCAAAAACAATACCTTGGAGCACAGCACTTATTGAACAGCAGGAAAAACAGGGGTTTCCATGTACTTCACATACACAGCCTTGTGAGTGCCTGCTCCCTGCATCTCACATGCAATGTCATAAGTTTGTTCCCCGTATTTTACATGCAGTCATCTATTTGCTCCCTGCTCATCACACGCAAAGCATCATGCCAGCTTGTCCTTGTACTTCAAATGCACAGCCTCATGTATGCCTCCCTGCTTTGCTCATGTACAGCCTCTGTACCTGCACCTCACATTCACTGTCATGTAAATTTGTTCCCTGCACCTCACATGCACAGTGTCATATTTGCTTGTTTCTTGCACCTCACATGCACATCTACATGTGTGCCAGCCAGCCCCTCAAAAGTGCAACTTCTTGAGTGACCCCCGTGCCCAACATTCACAGTATCAGTGTGTTCCCTACACCTCACTCATATTCCTGTATATCTGTCCCTTCACCTCACATACAGAGCTCCCGCTCTCTGCACTTCAAATGTGCAGCCATCATGTCTGCCTGTTTCAGAAGCCAGCACCTTGTGTGCAGAGTGGCATGCCTGCCTCCTCATTGCTCAATACATATATATAGATTAGATTAGAATGATAATCAGACCAGAAATTGAAAATGAAAGGATGTCTGGATGACAACCAGGCTGATCATAAACATAGGAGGATAGCCGATCGACTAACACCTGTTGTCACAAGCAGATGTTAACAGCAGAATACCACCCCACCGGGAGCCTTTGACTTAGCTTAATATGAATTCTTTGCATTAAGTAAAAACATTTTTTTAACTGACTCCTTTGTGAAGGTAGGAAACATAAGAAGGCATTTGCCATAAACAGTTGTTCCAAAGCAGCAGAGCATTCAACAGACTTGACACTGCACAGCGGAAATACGATTTTCTTATTTTGAATACATAAGCATTTTCTTTAACAGCAGAGCATATGTGACAGATTTTTTTTTAAGGACACCAGATGTGTACTGCAAATTCATTGCTGATGAATGTGCTGAACAAATATAACTGAACCCTTTTTGTTACCATGTTCATCAATATTGCCTTGCCAACAGGCATAAAAGCTAACTCTTAAGAAGGGACTGAGAGGATGTCAGTGGGACGTCATACATATTTTTTAGGGAAGGGGCGTCTAGTATGCGTTCATGAGGTCCAGTATGCTGGGTGTTAGGAATAGCAACAGGTGAAACATACCATGAATCAAAATAAAAATTCAATCACTGTCCTGAAAATGTGCCATGGATCCAGGGTTTGAGGAGCAGGTCTGGACACCCATGTTCAAGGTAGATTAGAAGTTACCAAACCCATTCCCTTTTTTGCCATTAGAAAGGCCAGTGACAAAGGGATTAGCGCACCTTCTGAAGTAAAATGAACAAGCATTGGCATAGCCAATAGGTCTCGCCTTTGGGACCTTGTGTTTAGCCATGCAACAGTTGTTGCACCAAAGAAATTGTGCTGCATAAATAAATACTTATAAGGTCCCAAAAGCGAGACCTATTGGCTATGCCAATGCTTGTTCTTTGTAAAGAAATAGATGCTTGTTTCTATTTCTTTACTTTTGCTATAATCGCGGCACCGGCGCTTTATTTTTAACATTAAAAGTAAAGCGCCGTTGGCCGATTATAGCAAAAGCGCCTTCATGAAGTACCCGTGACGGAGACATATGGCGGCTGCGCGCGTTCACGCGCTCATGCACGCAGGCTTTAGGGCAGCGGCTGCAGCACTTTGAAAATCCCCTTACAAAAATTCGAGCAGCGCTGTTCTAGGCTCGACCTAAACGACTGCTGATGCTCAGATGAGAAAAAGGGTTCGGAATTTTACTGGGTGACCTGACATTTCTGTCTGAGAAACATTATATAATTTTGGGTAATTCTGCAGCTACTAGGTGCATTTAGAAATATTATATAGCTTATTATTCTTTAGTTTGAGAAAACAAAAATACGTATGCATTCGGTCCTAAAAGAAAATTCTAACCAGCCTGAAGTCAATGTGTTATTTTTGGAAGCATGTTTTTTCTGTTTATTTGATGCAAGCAGACGGCACAGTGGGGGTCAGTCTAAGCCTGGTGTCTCAAAGAGGCGAGTCCCCTGTGTCTTCTAACTCCCCCTCAAATACCCCTTTTAAAGGGAGGTGCATTTTGTGTCACCTTCCTTTGAAGTGGAAGCTGCTGTCTCGCTCGCAGTGCTGAAGACAGCGGCTGCTATTCACAACATACAGAGATAACGCCAATCACACTGCCAAGTGTGAAGAAGCAGGCTGGAGCCCATCAAAGCCACGTCATCAATCCCTTCAGACCAAAGCAACATGGCGCCAAGAGTGTGGACAGAGTCAAGAACTTGTCACTTCCATTAGAGCTGAAGCAATTCAAAGATAAAGTCGCACTCTTCTCAACAAAGGCAGCAAGGCCTCGGGTTGCTATTTCATGGTGCGCCATGTTCAAACTGCGATATTCTCACCAGTCAAAGTACGTTTTGCATGCCACCCGTTTAGAATACCCAAGAAGTAGATTTGGCGGGAGAAAGTGAGATTGTGTTTTGTAATAAATTGGGAAATTCACCTGTCTAAATAGTGAAAGTGGAACGTGGACACTGCATAAACATTCAAAATGCCTCAAGCTATTTAAAAAAAAAAAATGAAAAGATAGATTGGATCTTTAGAGGAGGAACCTTTTGTTAATGAACAATTTATGCAGAAAGCTCTGTATGACTGCACGAGCCCCGTGCCAGGACCCACATTTACTAAACTTCACTTAAAAGAGCGCCGCCGGAAAAACAGCAGCGCTACATTGTCCGACTGCTGGAAAATGCTAGAGTTAGAGAAAGTTCCCCTGCTGATGATGTCACCAGCCCCTGCTGATGATTTAATTAGCAGCGCTAGCACAGTAAAGGCTGTTTAGCGTGACGTACGGCAATGTGCCATAGCGCAAAGGTGTGCTGGTGTTTTGCACAAGGGATTTGTACCCAAAGCACACGTCCCGTCCAGTACAATTTCTTGTGTGAACAGACGCAGAAAGAAGCGAAGCCAAGTTCGACATGTGCTTTTCTCTAAAGCACACACATAACAGTATCAAAGGCGTTTGACTTAAGCCCAATTTCACTTGGCATGAGGTTTCGAAGCAAAGCCAAGTGAGGCTATTATATAATGTATCTGGCTTTGTGCCATACCCAGGGAAGTTCCCCGGAAATACGGCTTGCTTGAATTAGCATGGACGTTCTTATATTGCACAAAATAGTTTGGCACTCGGCAAACGTCAGCTTTTGAAACTACAAAAATTGCAGCACTGCTACTGACACTAAAAGGTGCATTGAGCTAGGGGCTTGTTTATGAGGAGCTTGCGCCCACCTTCATGAAGTACCCGTGACGGAGACATATGGCGGCTGCGCGCGTTCACGCGCACATGCACGCAGGCTTTAGGCCAGTGGCTGCAGCACTTACAAAAATTCGAGCAACAGCGCATGCGCTGTTCTAGGCTCGACCTAAAAAACGTCTTTGGAATATTGTGCTCCATCTTCTTGAGTTTACAGAGGTGGGGGAGCAGAGTTCCAAACTCGAAATATTTTTTTACATGCAAGTAGTGATGCGGAACCACCACACAATCACCACGATTCTGTGGCGGTTCTACATCACTACTACATGTAAAAAAAAAATTACAAGAGAGGAGGCATGAACTTTCTAATGTGAGAACGCGTCAATTCAAAGAAAAATTAAAATAGATATTTTTCAATCTAAATTAAGCAAGACCGCATCTTTAAAACGTTCAGTTCCATACCGGTCACAATATTTTTTTTCCTATATTTGAATTACGAGTGCATTATTGATCTCTTCTCCTCCTCCTCACCCTCCCCACAGCATGCCCTCTTCTCTTTATTGACTGACTCTGGGCAAGAATATTTTTGGCGCCAGGGGCTTGGAAAGACTAAGGCTAGGGCAGGGGCTAACAATTAAATCAGTGGCCAGGGCGCAGCAACTAGATCAGGCCAGGCTTACCTAGAGAAAGACTCTGAGTCGGACTGGAAAAGGCAAGTGGCGCGGGCACTGATACGGCAGTAGCAATTCAATACTGCCTGTGCCACGCCACTTGCACGCCAACAAGCTTTTCGGCCCTGCTGCTCCGCACCTGCAGTGTGCACGTCGCGCAGGATGTAAGCGCTGTGCAGCGCTCCTGAAGGGAGTGGGAGCAGCTTCGTTCCAGTAGTGAACACATTGCGCACAATGAAAAGCGCGGTGCCAGGCTCTTGAAGGTAGGGGGAGCAGATGGGTGACGCTAGGATGATCCAAACAACGTCATCCTCTTCAGCTCACTCCACCCCGCCCCAGCAAAGCTCTTAGGCCTATCAGAGCACCCGGTTAAGGTGAGGGCGGGCAACGGCTCTTAAAAAAAGGCCCAAAACATTATAAAGACTATGAAGGGCTAAAAAATTAAAATGCCATCGCGAGCTACTCACGGGACCTCGGCGAGCTACCAGTAGCTCGCGATCGACCGGTTGGAGACCCCTGATGTAGAACATTGTTGTTGTATTGTCTGTTTGTATCAACACCTTCTGGTTGTACAGTTTTTTCTGGAAGGCCTTCAGGGCTAGGAATACGGTCTTAGATTCCAGGTAGTTGATGTGTCTGACCGCATCTGCTGGAGTCCACAGACCCCTCACTCTGAGCTTGTTCATATGTGCTCCCCATCCTATCTGGGATGCGTCTGGGGTGATGGTCACTGTTGGGCTTGGTGCTGTTAAGGGCTTCCCTATTGTTATGTTGTCCCTGTTCCACCATGCGCTCTCTTCTTGCACTGCGTGCGTTACAACCACTAGATCCTCCCAACTTCCATTTGCTTGTGACCATTGCTGTTGCAGCCATTCCTGGAACGGTCTCATGTGTAGGCATACATTGGGAACTAGGTGAATGCAGGACGCCATCATCCCCATGATCTTGCTCGCTGTTCTCACTGTCAGAGCTTGCCTATTCTGGTAGAGGTGAGTCTCCTTCAGCAGGGCCAGTGTTCTCTTGTCGCTGGGCATCACCGTTCTCTGTATGGTGTTGATCTGAGCCCCCAGGAAGATCTTCACCTGTTCTGGTTCCATAGAGGATTTCCCCCAGTGTATTGAGAATCCCAGCTTCGTTAGTGTGCTTGTGACCCGTTGTGTGTGTTCCTCGCATCTTTCGCGTGAACTTGCCTTTATTAGCCAGTTGTCGAGATAAGGGTACGCATGAATCCCTTCCCTCCGCAGGTACGCTGCCACTGCCGCCAGGCATTTTGTGAAAACCCTTGGTGCGGACTTTAGTCCGAATGCCAAGGTTGTGAATTGGTAGTGTTCTTTGTTGATGGAGAACCTTAACAGATGTTTGTGCTTTCTGTTCATTGGGATGTGCAGGTAGGCATCTTTGAGATCCACGGTGGACATGAAGTCTCCGTCTCATTTGCCGGAGTACCTCTTGTAGGGACGTCATTTTGAATTTCTGCGTCCTTATGTACTTGTTTAGGAACTGTAGGTCCAGGATGGGTCTTAGTGTTTCGGCCACCTCGGAGGGATCTTGTGGGTGGCCATCAACCTGCTTGATGTTTCTGCTCCATCCAAGGCTGTTTTAAAGGCAAGAATTCGCTATATTCTTTCCTTCCTCTACTAGATGCAAAGCTCTTTGTTGGTATTGTTCGGGGAGGTGCTTGATTAGTTCCCCCATTTTGTCCCAATGTTGGTATTGGTGCCTGTTCAGTAGGGCATTGGAGTTCGCCATGCACCAGTGCAGCGCCGCGTTTCTCTCAAATTTCCTCCCAGTCAGGTCCATCCTCCTGCTTTCCTTGTCTGGTGGTGGTCCAGAGGTAGCCGGGACTTTAGCCCTTTTTCTGGCAGTAGATGCAATGATGGAATCCGCTGTGACGGATCCTTTGATAAATGGAGGGTCCTGGGAGGAGCGTTTATATTTTTTCTCCGTCCTGGGTGTGATGGACCTACATGTAGCTGGGTCCTTGAACGCCTCCTTCCCCTGGTTCATGACACTGTAGCATGGGGAGGAACTGGCTCCTCGTTTGGATGGGGAGCAGTGTCTCCAGTAAAAAGTCAGCTTTTGGCTTTTCTTCCTCCAGCTTAACGCCAAAAGCTGCTACTGCGCTTTTGACGACCATATTGTAAGCCCCAATGTCCTCTGGCGGCGAAGGCCTCGAAGGGTAAGGCTCCACGGGCTCTTCTGGATTTTCGTCGAGGTCCTGCCACTCCGTGACATCGACGGCGCCGACCCGTAGTTCAATTGTTGTTCCTCATACAATCCTCTCCCCCATCGTAAAGGTCCTCTTCCTCATCTCCGGGAGTCTTTGACATTTCTTCGCCCTCGAACTCTTCCTGTTCCTCGACTTCAACGATGATCGACTGTGGTTTCGTTGGAAGTGTGAATTTTCTCATCTTTTCGTCGAACTCCATTTTCCTTTGAAGGATGCTCTCCATTTCTGCCTCGAGTCTCCTCCTCTTCTTTTCCAGTTCGGAGGCATGTTCGGCGTCAAGCGCTGGTCTTTGACAGAGCCCTCGCCACCTTATCTTTCGAAGTCGAGCGCCCAAGTTCTTGGCCTTGCTTCGACGACCTTTGCTTTTCGCCGGTCTTCGGCACCTGGGAGTCCTTCTCGAAGGATCTGCCGTGCCTTTCGTCCTTGGATCCACTCGCGGTCGTCGAAATTTTCGGCGCCGGTGTTCCTTTCGAGGACTTTGACTGTTTTTCGAGAGTCTGACTGTTTTTCGGGGCCCTGTCGAGGGTTTAGTGTTCGACGTCTCTCCTACCTTGTCAGACATTTTCTTATCGGTCTCTGCGACCGTGAAGTCCTCAGGTCCCTCGGCGACATTGTCTTTATAGTCGGTGGAGAGGTCCAGTTCGTACAGCGTCGGGCCTGTCCCTTTCCCTCCATGTTGTAGTTGGCTCTCCTCTGTCTCTCTCACCCGGAGTGTCTTCGGTGGGAAGGCGGAACAGGCGTTGGTTTTTGCTCTCGTGGTCGACTGGCAGGCAAAGATTGCAGACCGGGTGTTGGGCCTTCTGCGCTTATTTATGGTGGCAGTTACTGCAGAATTTAAAGGGTGTCTTATCCATTCCTGTGCTCAGTGTCCGAGTGCGCATTCTCCGTTGGACGTCGAAGATCGAGGTTCTCCTCCGTCGTCCCGCCTCATCTTCCTTCTGTAGTCTTCCTCAACTTCTTTTTCGATGAAACTCGTGCTCTTTCTTCTTTCTTCGCAAAAAACTCTGGAGCTTCACGTTGACGATCCAGACCCAACGGCGGAAAATAGAATCTGAAGACGGCGCCCCGAGGTGGGACTTCCGCAGGAAGCATGACGACGTCACGAGAAGTACACCAAATGGTGGGACGTCGACGCCCACCTGGGCTACAAAAAATAAAAAGACAAAAGAAAGACTACGATTCCGGACCCAACCACCAGACCGCGGAATAATGCACAGCATAGTGAATCCAGAAAGATTCACGCTGCAAAAGCTCTTTTCTGTGCGTTTGACACTACTAAAGTCCGGGGTCCGTTGACACAAAAAATAAATAGGGTCTGATGGTACAGCCTTGTATTTTTTGCCAATGCATGGAGTAAATATCCTAACTTTGACTGGATCTTTAAAAATGTCACCAGAATGACGTGTCATACCTTTGAGTAAAGGTAAGTATTGTGGCCCTATCTGTGCATTAGATTAAGTCTCAAAGAGAAAATCTTCCTCTATTGAGTCTTTATTTAAAGGAAATTGATGGAATGTGGCTGCAAGTGTTATAAGGTCCCGATAAGCAGAGGTATCATCAGGTGGTGATGGGAGAGTGGGATATTAACCCCTTGTGTGCCCCGCCTTTTCCCCGCCCTGTGCCGGGCGTTGAATTAGCGGGCGGGGTTCATGACGAGATAGTCTCGTCACGGGCACAGCGCAACCGCGGCCCATGACGAGACCATCTCGTCATGGGCACTCAAGGGGTTAATCCAGGTTAGAGTCTGATTGAGGTCCAACTATCATAATCATCCCAAGGATCCCCTGGCTGTGTATCATCTGGGACGTCCTGTGCGTCCTCTACTGTAGATTGAGGAGATAGGTTACCTGCCTGAGGCAAATATGGTGAGTACTGTGGTGGACTAGGTGGTAGAGGAGGTGCTTGTGGTATAGGTGAAGTGGGAATAGAAATGTGCAATGGACTAGTTGCAGCATTCTTCCTCCTCTTCTTTACAGGTTAAGCAGCAATGTCCAATGCCTCTTCAAAACGACTGTTTTATAAGTCCGTTTGGTGGCTGTATCTTAGTTCTAGGCTGAATTTGCAGTCTTATTTGTTCTGGATCGAGCTTTTGGTGAAACTGCTTGATAATTGGCTCTGGAGGAGATTTCGGGTCGAAAAGGAAGCATTTTGGTGGTGGAAGCTTTGTTTCCAACGAGGAAATATTTGATTTCGAAATATGTACTCTGTTTCGGTGCAGAGACCGAAGATCGAGGTGTTGCAACCCCGGATGGAAAGGAAGTGGAAGCTCCTGCTGTAGGCCGAACCTTCGGAGAAGAGCTGGAAGGCGTGGCGGCTTCAGTCATGTTTTCAGTGTGTGCCATGTCTGCAATGGTCGCCAGTGAGCAGATTTTTCAGTATAAATCGATGGTTTGGGCATACGATTAGGGGTATTAGTACTCACTGTCCGTTGCTTCTGTGCCGATTGTAAAATGGTAGAGTCATCCTCGGATTGAGACTGATTCGGAGTCATGGATGTAAAGTGATTACTCTTGCGTAGCTGAAGCTTCTTCCTCCTCTTCCTGTCGACCTAAGAAGTCCGGGACATCCTCCGCTTGTTTGTGCTGCATTTGCAGTCGTCTCGCATGCCGGTGCAAAACAGTCCAACACTAGATAGCGGACTTATTCAAAGCATATGTATCTACAGCACACATGCCTCAAACAGTAATTTTTGTTAGGCATGCCTTTGCAAGATTGAGAATGAAATCAGTTGGGATCTGTTGAAAGATTTCGTTTGTCCAAGTACAGCTGCATTAATTCCAAAGTTTCTTCTTGCGAAATTTGTGTAAAGTAAAATATCAAAAGTGACCAAGATCTGATGAGTAGTGTTAATCTTCCTTCCTTCTATACGACTGATGAAGTGTGTGAATCCTAAATGTAAGATCTGGTGGTTTTGGAAACAGTTAAAAAAAAAAAAAAAACATGTTTAGAAAGTGGTTCAAGAATCGAATCCCATCCGGAGACGATGGACCTCCCATGTGGTTTTATAGGATTCTTGTGGATTTTTGGAAGGAGAAAAAGAACAGGAATCAATGAAAGTTCGTTAAGATATTCTTATGCCTTGTGTCCTAACCATCCTTCTGATTGGCAGCGGAGGAGTAGAGGGGTGATTAACTCATTCAGTTCAATGGTAGGGTCATGATTCAATCTGCGGTATCTCAAACTTGTAGGCTTCCCTCAGCCAAATAATCAGTTTTGTTGTGGAAAGAAACTATTGAAACCCCCATAAACCGGGCAGTCTGATTACCTGAATATGAGGTTCAGGTAAGTTTGGCTTAAAATACAGTGACTTACGCTCACATTTTTGTAAGAGCCGACATCACCGCAATTTCAAAGAGCCAAAACCTGTGCCAGCATTTGAGAGTTGCTCTTAATTCCGAGTCCCGTGACTTCGTCTTTACTCTTTTCTTCCTGGTCCTGAATAATGTATGTAATGTTTGTTTGTATTGATGTTTGGAATTTACAATATGTAGATGTTGAGGTATAGGCAACAATTTATTGTGAGGATTGACTGACATATGTGGTCATCCTCAGTATTTTTCATAATTAACTAATTAAGCGAGCGGGAGAGGCTCTTTGCCGATGTTTTATGGTTCCAAGGAAGTCATATTCCCCAATAAATAAAAAGCAAAAACAAAGAAATTGGAGGATTACACTGGTAAGATTTAGCAGAACAAAAAAGGAACTAAAAGCAAAAATAAACAAGCATTTGCAATGCAATAGGTCTCGCATTTGCGAGAGTTTGAGCTATTAGCATTGTAATGAATATGCTACTTACCAGTGTGCATCTGTTCTTGGCATGTAGGGCTGCTGACATTCATATCTGTGCATAGATCGCCGCCTAGTGTTGGGTCCGGATGTTTGCACGTTTTTGTCCTGGAAGAGTGTTCGAAGTATCCTGGGATAGGTGACTCCTCCCCTGGACTACAGTGTGCATGGGCATCCTCTCCATCCTCAGATTGTTTTTCGCCATTGTGGCAGTGATGGAGTAGATACAGAAAGTGATGACCATGCTTACAGTAATTCTGAGAGCTGCAGCTGCTACAGGCGCCGGGGAGGAGGGAGGGCGATATGAATGTCAGCAGCCCTACATGCCAAGAACAGATGCATACTGGTAAGTAGCATATTCAGTTCGAGGCATGTGGGCTGCTGAATTCATATCTGTGCATAGAATACATAGCAGTGCCCTCTATTAGCGGCGGCTACCCGTGCCAGCTGCAGCGGTCTGAAAAAGAGTTTTGAGAACAGCCTGTCCTACAGCTGCCTGCGGTTTTGATTTTACCAAACACTATTGTGTAGATGTGCATGTATGTGTAGTGGACCAGGTGGCTGCTCTACATATATCATGCAGGGGAATGTTTCCTAGGAAAGCCATGGAGGCCCCTAACTTACGTGTTGAGTGGGCTCGTGGGGGAATCGTTAATGTGCGTTTAGCATTTTGATAGCAAATTTGAATACATTTAACGATCCATCTGGCTATACCTGCTTTGGAGATAGCGTTACCTTTGTGGTGTGGCGCAAAGTCAACGAAAAGTTGTTTTGTCTTCCTAAAGATCTTAGTCCTGTCGATATAATACATGAGGGCTCTCTTCACATCTAGTGTATGGAGTGCTCTTTCTGCAACAGTTTGTGGGTTTTGAAAGAAAACAGGCAGTTCAATAGTATGATTCATGTGGAACTGCGATACCACCTTGGGCATGAATTTGGGGTTGGTACGTAGTACGACCCTGTTGGCGTGAACCTGTATAAATGGCTCTTGAACTGTTAGTGCCTGGAGTTCACTAACTCTTCTTAAAGAAGTGATCGCTACTAGGAAAGCTACTTTCCAGGTAAGAAATTGAAGCTCGCATGAGTGTAGAGGTTCAAAGGGTGGACCCATCAGGCGTGTGAGGACCAAGTTGAGGTTCCACATTGGAGCCGGTGGGTGGCTTGGTGGAATGACTCGTTTGAGTCCTTCCAAGAATGCTTTGATGGCAGGCACTCTGAATAGAGAGGTGCTGCCTGGTCTGCAGATAGGCTGATATTGCGGTCAAATGGACACGTATAGAGGTGTACGCCAGATTGCATCGGTATAGGTGTAAGAGGTAACAAATTATGTTTTGTATGGATGCGTCTAGCGGGTTAATGTCATTATTAGTACAATAAATGACGAACCTCTTCCATTTGGCTGCATAGCAAGCTCTGGTAGTGGGTCTCCTGGCCTCCTTAATGATGTCCATACAGTCAGGTGGCAGGTTTAGGTAGCCAAAATCTAGGACTTCAGGAGCCAGATCGCCAGGTTCAGCTGTTGCGGATCTGGGTGCTGAATCTCTCCATGGTTCTGCGTTAAATGCGCGGGTTTGATCCGCAGCCTTTGATGCGGCACCACGGAAAGTTCGAGAAAGGTGGTGTACCACGGCTGGCGTGCCCACGTTGGAGCAACCAGGACGAGTGTCAGTGAGTGTTGTCTGAGTTTGCGTGCCACCAGCGGTATCAGTGGTGCTGGGGGAAAAGCGTACGCAAATCTGCCGGACCAGTTCATCCATATCGCATTGCCCTGCGACTGCGGATGTGGGAACCTGGCGGCAAAGCTTTGGCATTTTGCGTTTTCGCTTGTGGCGAATAAGTCTATCTCTGGATGACCCCACTGCTGGAAGTACGGTTGGAGTACTGATGGGTGTAACTCCCACTCGTGCATCTGGTGGCTGTGTCTGCTGAGCAGAACCGCCATCTGGTTGTCCTTGCCTGGGAGGTGTTCCGCCATGAGGAACATGTTCCTCTGAATGGCCCACTTCCACATGCTCTGAGCCAGATGAGACAACTGTGGAGAGTGTGTTCCTCCTTGCTTCTGTATGTAGTACATGGCGGTCATGTTGTCCGTCCGGATCAACACGACTTTGTTGCACAAGTGTACTTTGAATGCCTTCATTGCCAGGAAGATTGCCATCAGTTCCAGAAGGTTGATGTGCATCTTCTTCTGTTGTGTTGTCCATAGTCCCTGCACTGTGTAGTGGAGTACATGAGCTCCCCATCCCTGGAGAGACGCGTCCGCTGTCAGTATTATTTGTGGAACAGGCTCTTGGAACGGTCGGCCCTTGCAAAGGTTTTGTGGATTCCACCAATGCAGAGAGTTGTATGCCCGACCGCTCACCAACACTAGGTCTTTCAGCTGTCCTTGAGCCTGATTCCACTGACGTGCTAAGCACTCCTGAAGCGGGCGCATATGTAGTCTCGCGTGTGGGACTATGAAAATGCAGGAGGCCATCATGCCTATCAACTGCATGAACACTCGCGCAGGAAGGGAGTGTTGGGGTTTGAACTTGGAAATCAGCACTTGCATGCTGTTGATCCTCACTAAATTTGGCTGAGCTGTGGCCGCCAGAGTGTCTATAGTCGCACCTAGGTACTGTTGTACGTGTGCGGGCTGGAGATGGGATTTTGGGTAATTTAGTGAGAATCCCAGACTGTGAAGGAGGTGAATGGTGCGGGACATGTGGCTGGCACATTGCTGGGCTGACTTTGCTTGAACGAGCCAGTCGTCCAGGTAAGGGTAGACGTGTATGTGCTGCCTCCGTAGATGTGCCGCCACAGTAGCTAGGCACTTTGTGAAAACCCTGGGTGCTGTTGTCACGCCGAAGGGAAGGACTTTGAATTGGTAGTGCTGCCCCATAACAGTGAACCGGAGGTATTTTTTGTGTGAGGGGTGAATGGGTATGTGGAAATACGCATCCTTGAGGTCCAGTGTGGCCAGGAAGTCTCCCTGCTTGAGAAGCGGGAGGACTTGCTGTAAAGTGAGCATGTGAAAATGCTCGGAGAGAATGTAGCGGTTCAGGGGTCTCAGGTCTAATATAGGTCTGAGTGACCCGTCCTTTTTTGGTATTAAAAAATACAGGGAGTACACCCCCGTACCTTGCTCGTGGACGGGTACGACCTCTATTGCGCCTTTTAGTAGCATGCTTAGCACCTCCTGCTGTAAGAGCGTTAAGTGCTCTGAGGACATAGGACGGTGTTTTGGAGGTATTGTGGGTGGAGTTGAGGTTAATTCTAGGCAGTAACCGTATTTGACAATGTCTTTGACCCACCTGTCCGTGGTGATGGAGTTCCACGTGGACCGGAAACTTTGTAGCCTTCCCCCGACAGGTGTTATGTGGTCGGGAGGAAGGGAGAGGGCGTCACTGTTTGTTCTTGGGGGAGGACCTGGTGTTGCCGTATCTGCGTCCTCTGCCCTTTGTGCTTGAGCCACGATAACCACCCCGGGTGTTTTTATCGTAGGTGCTTTGTGTGTTGCCTTTGTTGTAGGTTTGCTGTGACCCCTGTCCTCTACCTGCTCCTCTATATCCGGGGCGACGAAAGGAGCCGCTCCGAAAGGACTGCGTTTGAAGAGCCCCCATGGACTTTGCAGTGTCCGTGTCCTTTTTTATTTTCTCTAGGGTGGTGTCAACCTCCGGCCCGAATAAGTAGTCGGGGTTGACAGGCTGGTTGAGGATGTTATTTTGTACCTCAGGTTTGAATCCGGAGATTCGCAGCCAGGCGTGTCGTCGCAACATGACGCTAGTGTTTATGGCTCTGGCAGCTGTATCTGCGGCATCCAGTGCACACTTGAGGGATGCGTTTGTGAGGAGTTGTCCCTCCCTGATGAGGATCTCTGCACCTTCTTTGAATTGGTCAGGGAGATGTTGGAGTAATTGTTCTAGTGTGTCGTAGTGTGCTCGATCGTAGCGGGCGAGGAGCGCCTGAGTATTGGCAATGCGCCATATGTTAGCTACCTGGGCCGCAACCCGTTTGCCGGAGGTCTCTAGCACCTTGGACTCTTTGTCCGGGGGAGGAGCATCACCTGTTTGCGAGTGTGCCCGTTTGCGAGCATTCGCAACTACAATGGAATCTAGAGGTAACTGGCCTCTAATGTAGGTAGGGTCCCCAGGCGCCGACCTGTATTTCTTGTCGATTCTGGGGTTTATTACTCTTGCCCTGGTGGGTTCTTTGAAGATGTCCTTTGCTGGTTTGAGGACACCCTTTAACATGGGTAGAGTTTTTATATTCCTTTCGGAGGATGCGAAAGTATCCATGAGAAAGTCGTCCTCCACGGTGTCAGAGTGGAGTTGCACCCCATGATTGGCCGCAGCACGTTCAATTAGGGTGTTGAATGCGGCAGTGTCCTCTGTGGGAGATGTTTTTGCTCCATAGAGTTGCGGGTCCTGTGTATCCATAGGTGCACCCGAGTCTACAGGGTCATCCCAAGCTTGGTCAGGGTCCTGTTGGCCTTCAGGGTCCATCTCTCCGGGGTATGGGACGTGGTCACCCATGTAGTCCTCCAAGACGTCGGAGTGTGTGGGAGAGAAGGACTGTGGATCCTGGTAAGAGGAATGGAGAGGTTCGTAAAGAACTGGTTCCAAAGTCACTGGCAGCTTTTTCTTAAGCGGGATCCAGTAGGAGTCCAAAGCTGGCTCTGAAGTTATTCTCCTTTTGTGGAGCACCATCCTGCCGGTGTCGGCGTCGATGACATGTGACGGAGACGTCTCCGCAGGAGAGCGTTCGGCAGGCGTGAACGTGGTGTGGGTGACCCGTGTTCTGATCTTGACCAGTTTAGGGGCCGTGGATGGCGGCAGGCCAAAAGTGATATTGGTCGGTGCCGAAGAGGCCGTTGGAGCTTTTATCGGCTCGGAGCCTGACATGTCCTGGAGGACTGCTTTGTGTTTGGTGCGTTGCGCTGCAACGGTCCGCACCTGGAGTGCCATCGAGTCCTTTGTGCCGGCCGTTTCTGTAGAGGCGGGCATGGACTTCTTCGGTGCCGGCGAGTCATCGAGTCGAGGGGCGGCAATGGCCGTCGACGTCTTTGATGAGTGTGCCTTTGGTGGTGCTGTCGAAGCGGGGTGCGACGCAGCAGGCAGTTTGACCTTTGGGGTCGGAGCCGATTGTGTCGGTGCCGGTAGCCGAGGAGGTTTGGTGGCACCGAAGCTCTTTTTCCGTGTGTCGGCGCCAACGTCGGCTGCTGCAAGCTCGGCACCGAAATCTCGTTTGGTGCGGTCGGCGCCGACGGGTTTTGCTGGCGTCGAAGGTGTGGTGGGCCTCGATCTGACCAGCGTCACTTTCGGTTTCGGTTTCTGGTGAACCAATGCAGCTTTCGGTTTCGGAGAAGGGAAACCAGCCTTTTTGGGTAGTAATGGCTGCCGCTGAATGTCCGAGGCCGGGCCAGAGGGCGGGGCCGAAGAACTGCGGGATAGGTCTTGGGTAAGGCCCGAAGGCGATCCCTCGACCGGAGCCATAGACTGGCGCACTGGGATATCCTCAGTCTGTACGGGTAGGCCTTGCTCGTCACCGGAGCTACTCTCTTCGGCCCCTAAGGCCTCATTGTAGTCTCCTACCTCGGTGTCGGCTTCATCTCTGGAAAAGAGTCGTTCTTCGAAGTCTTCCGATCCGGAGTCGTGTTCGGAAGCGGGGCTGGAGGGTAGGTTCTCCACGTCTTCGACATCTTCGTCTTCGGCGCTGAAGATGTTGGCTGGGGCCGGTGCCGCTTGCTGCGCTTCGAGTCTCGCTGCTCGTCGATTCCGAAGAGTCTTCTTCGATCGGAATCGGGCACAGGCCATACATGTAGATTCGTCGTGATCCGGTGAAAGGCATTTGTTGCACACCGGATGGACGTCGATATGGGGATATTTCGCATTGCATACAGGACACCGCTTGAATGGTGTCCTCGATTCCATCGTCGATGACGGGTCGATGGTCGGGTAAAATGCGAAAAAGTTGGTTCTGGAAGTTAGTAAACTAACAATATACTATCGATACCGATCGGGAACAGTACCGACGCGAACTAAAGGCCTTTTGGCCTGGAAAAAGTTTTTCCTAACTTGAGTCAAGATAAGCACATCCGAACCCAATGGCGGAAAAAAACAATCTGAGGATGGAGAGGATGCCCATGCGCACTGTAGTCCAGGGGAGGAGTCACCTATCCCAGGATACTTTGAAGACTCTTCCAGGACAACAACGTGCAAACATCCGGACCCAACACTAGGCGGCGATCTATGCACAGATATGAATTCAGCAGCCCACATGCCTCGAACATACCAATGCCTTTTATTTATGAGTTTGAAAACCTGCAGGCTGTGCGTAAACAAGCACTTTGTACTTATAGCCCTTGCTTATGAGAAGCAAAGCTGGCAGTCTCTTTTACTGACAGCCTTGCTTCTCGTAATTAAGAATTATAGGTACAAAGAGAGATGTATGGATGCAAGTGAAAGCAAAATATGAACGATATATAACCTGCCCCATCCACTTTTAAGTGTGAGGCCGGAGGAACAGAGGCAAGGTAAAGATACAGCAACTGCATGTGAAGCAGTCGCCCCAGAGTGGTGCTGCTTGGGTTTGTAGTTAATGCTTTTATTAACAGCTAGAGGCAGACTGTCCGGATACATCGCAATGGTCTTGGGGCAGAATCGGTGACAGTTCAGCATTTCCAGTATCTGGTGTGTAGGATGTGACTGTGACAGTCGCATAGCAGACTCGACTCTGAAAGGCCTGCAGGGCAGGGGCAGAGTCAGTGGCATGCCAGGTGCGTGACTGCAGGCCCAAATATAGTAGTAAAGTAATTTTCACTTTGTAAATTGTGCGGAGGTTGCAACCACATTCAATAATTGTTAATGGCATAATGTAAACAGAATATAATAATGCATCAAACGCTTGCTGTCTCTCTGCTGGGGTTAAAGATTTAATGTTAGCAAGCGTATTTCAAACGTCCACATAAACCAATATGTCACTTTTATAATACTAAACACTTTGCTACGATCAGCAAAGACTGCGACACCTTGCAAAAAACAATACTGAAACAAACGGGAATTATTGGCATTCACACATGCGCACTGGAGCACTTTAAACATCGCCATCCACCTTAAAGTGTGAGACTAGGATCGTAGGCTCGGTAAAGATACAGCGACTCCATGTAATGCAGTCTCCCCAGAGCGGGGCTGGCTGCGGGTGCGTCGCACATTCTACAAGGCTCCAAAGGGCAATAAGTGCAGCCCTCCCGGATGATGACAGAGCAAAGGATAAAACATTGCCAGCAAACCGAGTGAGTGGTTCGAGCCACCATCGTGGGCTGGACACTGGTAGCAAACTCTCAAGAAGGGGTAAGCACCTGTCCTGGGAGAGGTCATTCCAAGCCAGTGAATTTAAGAAGCCACAGTGCCCGTAACGAAGGTCGGAAGCACCCGTTCTAACATTAGCAGGGAGGCGAACTCCAGCTGCTGGCGCCCTGAGCCAAACCAAAACAAGCATTGGCTGTGAAAGTGAAACCACCGCGCGAATAAACAAGCCGAGGTGACAAGAAGGGCTGGGCGAGAAGGGAGGGGGGAATGCCAGCATCAAAGGAGCCTGAAGCTGACGAAAAGGGAGGGGGAGAAGGGAGGAGGGAGTGCGAGCAGCAGCTGTGCACGTCATCGTGCACTCAAGCTTTAGGCCTGCCAAATCATGTGGGTAGCACATTTGAAAGCTCACTTACAAAATGTCTCAAAGAGACAGCTTGCGCTGTCTCAGCGAGACCTAAAAAAGAATGCTGGAGGTGACCGTATTAGATGGGGGATTAGACCAAAATTAAAATGTTAGCTTTTATTTTTTTAAGCTCCTACCAGACAGTTTTCTTGTTCCCAATCCACCAAGAAGCTGCGTTAGAATTCCCAGAAATGAATTGCAAGGATAATCTTGGCCCACAACTCTGCTTGAGGCCACATTCTCTGAAGAGGTTGACTGGTAATAAAGCTGCCATCATTTGTACCATATAAAGATAGATGATCCCACACCACCAAGTATGACCATAGAGTTAGCCTGTCTTGCTGCACATACCGTGAGAGGAGGGTGTTCCTGCAACTGTGGTGGCATGCGTTCTCGCATGGGGTGGAATGAGGGTAGAATTCAGCGTAGGTTGGATAGACAGTTCTGCATAGGAAGAAACAAAAAACTGAGAATGAGAGCAAACAAAAATTGAGGCATGTCACAAAGCAGAACCAAGTAGTAGAGGTTATCCAATTTCAACAAGAATAGGGCATTCACCAAGTGCAACTCAAACCAAGAGGGCACGGAAAAGAAATAGGCAGATCCTGAAGGAAAACTCAAAACAAACATTGGAAGTACAAAACGTAAGAGGAAGAGATTTAAGAATACACTTAAAAGGGAACATACATTTGACAAATATGTGGTTTATTACTAGCAATATTTGAACTTTGGCAGCAAAATACTTGAGCACAAACTTGCAGGCATTAGTATTTTTCTACGCCTTTCTTTTTCAGTTTTTGGAAAAGCCCTTCTCACCTAATCCAAGAAGTGGCGTAAGAGGACAGACGTTGTAGCCTATAAATTAATTATAGCCGGAAAAGCCGGTTATGTTTTTTTAAAAGAGCTACAATACATTTGCAGAAGGATGGGAGAACCCCCATCTTATTTTCCTTACATGCAGATATAAAAAAAACATTCAATATTAGTACTACTTCAGGTTTTTTTTTTAAAGTCTGTATTAGGGGGTTAATCATGCGTGACTAACAGAAGCATACTTCCTATAGCAGTGGTTTAATTTGCTTTACAGAAGGCATTCACTGGAATTAGTTAAGGTGTTTAAGTTTGGTATTTATACAGGTTTCTATAATATTCTTAATGTATTATATGTGGGTGCATAAGCAAAGTTTAGAACAAATGGAATGAATTCTGCTAGCTTTAGGCTAATGAATGGAATCAAAAATGGCTGCCTCCATTGTTCAGTGATTTAGATTCTAGAAGACAAAAAGTAGCCAATGTAGGAATTAAAGTAGGGGAAAGTAGTGTAAGACTACTATAGGAATATGAATTGGCTTTCTGTGAAAAATCTTGAACATGGGCAGTCATCTGCCTGAAGCGTTCATCATATGATTATATTTGTGCCAAAAATATGGGAAATTCAGAACTAGGCCTTATCTGATAACTGCTTTCAAAAACATCAGTGACTAGAATATTTATTGGTTGAAATATAGCATAACTTACTAGTGACTGTGAAAACAGATTTAAAAATGATGAGGAATTGGATGATTTTAGATTATAGGAAAGATTCTATTAAAGGGATAAAAATGTACTTAACATAGTTAACTAAATTTCGTGGGGATATGACTAGGGAATCCACACCTTACAACTACCCCTCCAGGAGCCAGACTAGTCCAGAAACTCTCCTGTGCTGCCAAGTGGCATCTTTTAGCTTTAGCTGCTATTCCGCCACCAGATGTGAAAACAACGGAGCATATTAGGCACTGACTAATGCGCTGGAGTGAGTTCCTGAACAATTTTCACAAGCCATGAGGAGAGAAAGCAGCATGTGTGTGTTCATACTCTGGGATCTTATGCCACACCACTAGATCACCAGAAAGAAGGGAGGGCTCTGAGGAATCTACAGAAGATTACAGAGAAAACCAAAAGTAAAATGTTACTTGCCCTGTAAGCATCTGTTTATGGAGTGTTGGACTGTACATTCACACAGGCTGTGCATACTACTGCCATCTAGTGTTGGGCCCGGATGTGTGCAAGTGTTTTTTCTTCGAAGAAGTCTTTCGAGTCACAAAGTACTGTGACTTCTCTTCTTGCTGGCAATGGCCACGGATTCTAATTAAAAGATTGCATCCTTACCCGCAGTGCGGAGAAAACAATGTGAAGCAAAGCGAAGTAAAGAGAGCCATGCAAAAACAAGGAAGTGAGAGGAAGATCACTGCAACTGGCAACCAGCTAGAGGAGTGGCTGACCTATGCCATAGGCAGTGGGTTGTAGGCATGACACACAAGGATGTGTGCCATGTCTACTCTTCCCTTTGTCCTGCACCAAGACACGCAGCCTGCAATGGCAGTGTGTGTGTGTCGGGGTACAGGGCCTCTAAGGGTGGCACGATACTTGCTGTAGCCTTTAAGAGGCCCTCCCTGGTCACAGGGCCCTTGGTACCCATGGTACCCATGGTACCTTTTACAAGGGACTTGCATGTGGCCAGAGTGTTGCCAATTGGGTGTGGAACAGTACAGTTTTGGGGAAAGAACAGACCCTGGGTACCTGGTTGGCAGGAACCCAGGGAACGCTCAGGCAAAAGAGCATCAACATCAGGCAAAAAGTGAGGGGCGACAATGCAAAAAGGGGGACATTTCTACACAGTGAGGTTCTCAGTCTCCCTCCAACCACGTGTGGGTAAGGTGGAGATCAGAGATTAATGAAGCAGAGCCATCAGATTATGGGGTCTGATATGGCACAGCTGTTGCTAATGGCATTACCTAGACCAAACCCTGTTCAAAGAGGGGCAGAGTATCAATTGAGATGCTGCACAGGTTGGTGCTTGTGAGAAAGTGGCTCTGTGTGAGAAAGTGCCTTCTTTCTTGCATGGTATGCCCCCACTTTTTGCTGAATTGCTGAATGTACTTTGACTGAGTGTGCCCTGGACTCCTGCCAATCAGGTGCCCAGGGCCTATGTTCCTTCCCTAAAACAAACAAAACCCAAATTGGCAAACCCTGGCCACATGTCCGCCCCTGGTAAATGGTACCCTAGGTACCCAGAGCCTTGTGACCAGGGAAGTCCTCTAAGGGCTGCAGCACTCATTGTGCCACCCTTAGGGGCCCTGTACCCTTACACACACACTGCCTTTGCAGGCTGGGTGTCTGGGTGCAAGACAAAACAAAGTCGACATGACATACATCCCTGTGTGCCATGCCCATCACCTACACTGCCATGGCATACATCAGCCACCCCTCTAGCTGGGTGCCTTATGCCAATGGTGTGGGCACAGTAGCAGGAGCCCTGTGCCCCTACAGTACCCAGGTCCATTCCTGTAAGAGTACATGGTGCTGAGAGCTCATTAAATACGAGCTCCACAGCACCATAATAGCAACACTGAAGACTGAGAAGTTTGGTATCAAACTTCTCAGCACATTAAACCCACACTGATGCCAGTATGGGATTTAATGTACCAAGCACCCCAGTGGGCATCTTAGAGATGCCCCCTTAAACCTAACCTACAATCCACGTCTGCTCTGAGGCTGCCTAGGCTGCCACACAGCAGACATGTTGCTGGACCCCTGGGTAGGAGAGCCCCAGCTCTCCTGGGCCTGCAACAATGCACATCCTGGGCGAGGTGCTAAATCTCCTCCCCAGGATGGGCAGGGGGAAACTTCAAAGGCATGCCGCCTCTGTGAGCTTCCCCAGGCCACTGCAACCCCCGACTCTGGCGGGAAGCTTTGGCCGGAAATCCCAAATAAGGACAGGGGATGTGCCAGCCTGCCAACCCCACCCCTCAGGTAGGGGAGGCGAGGTGAAGCACATCTCCGGGCTCTCGCCATCTGGAAGATGGGGAGCCCTACCCTATCAGGACTAGGCTACTGCGCCCTCCTACAGGAGAGAGGCAGGATAGGGGGTGTACCCACCCCAGGACAGGGACCCATTGGTCCCTGCCCTTCACCTACCTGTAACGCCCCTAAATCTAGTATTTAGGGGCACCCTGAACCTTCCTTCCCGAGATTCCAGATTCAAAACTACAAAGAAGAGCAAGAAGAAAGAAGACTTGCCCTGCAGCTGTTAAGAACAGGAAGACACCAACTGCTTTGGCCCCAGCCCTACCGGCCTGTCGACCCTCAAACCTGCTCCTGCCCCAACCCGGCATCTCTTGTGGCCAGCAACCTCACAAACCCCGGAGGACCTGGCTACCTTTTGGCTCTAAGCCCCTGGGACTCCCATGAGTAGAGGCTCTACTCAAAACCTACCTCTAAGCACTGGCAGCAGCCCGGAACCGCGAACCCAGCACACTGCACCAGCCAAGCCTGGCCAATGCCGGAGTGAACAAAGACCACGAGGACGACTCCATGGCGACTGTGACCCCGAGTCCGGCACCCAAGGACCCCCCTCGACACTCCTGAAGAAGCCTGCAGCCTCAGAACAAGGTGCCCCCCCCAACCGCGATCAACAGAGGGTAAGATTTCCCGACACCAAAAGGCACCCATGCACGCGGCGCCCCGTGGCCCCCTGTGCCCAATCCCGGGGTACCTACCTATCCTCCAACTACCTCTCGAAGTTGTGGTGGCACCTGAAGAATCCTCGTCCCCGAGCTTGCAGTCTTTCTAAACCGGAGATTTCCCATTGAAATCAATTGAGCGCCCGAAGGCTCAAAAGCACCCTGCACCCAGCCGCCCGAGTGGCCCTGGCAGTGAAACCTCTACATCTACCTACTTCCCCACTTGCCCTGAGTAAGTGACCAGGAGCCCAGCTCCCACAACCGCGTGGCTTGAAGTAGATTTTGAGTAGAGCCTCTACTCATGGGAGTCCCAGGTACTTAGAGCCAAAAGGTAGCCAGGTCCTCCGGGGTTTGTGAGGTTGCTGGCCACAAGAGATGCCGGGTTGGAGCAGGTTCAAGGGTCGACAGGCCGGTAGGGCTGGGGTCAAAGCAGTTGGTGTCTTCCTCTTCTTAGCAGCTGCAGGGCAGGTCTTCTTTCTTCTTGCTCCTCTTTGTATTTCGGAATCTGGGGAAGGAAGGTTCGGGGTGCCCCTAACGAATAGTTTACCTGTCGGTGTAGTTTTGCAGCTTGAAGATCTTTCTGGATTCACTATACTGTGCATTATTCCGCGATCTGGTGGTTGGGTCCGGATTCGTAGTCTTTTTGTTTTTTGTAGCCCAGGTGGGTGTTGACGGCCCACCATTTGGTATACTTCTCGTGACGTCGGCGTGCTTACTGCGGAAGTTCCACCTTTGGGGCGCCATCTTCGGGTTCTTTTTTCCCTTTCTTTTTTTTAACCCTAGGCGTTCTAGTAATTTCCCTTTTATATATCCTTTCAGCATTTTCTTGTTCTTTCATTCTTTGTCCTTCCACCTCTTTCTCCTGCCTCATCTTCCTGGCGGAGGTGGGTGGGTTCGCTAGTGAATCCAGAAAGATCTTCAAGCTGCAAAACTACACCGACAGGTAAGAAACTATTCGTTTTGCAGCATGAATCTCTCTGGATTTACTATGCTGTGCATAGATTTTGTAGCGGTTGGTTATCTTTGTGGCGGTTGGGTGGAAGAGGAGCGTTGGTCATTGAATATATGTTGAAGCACCTTCTGTCCTACCTGTGCTTCCTTGTTCATCTGTATATCCACGCACTAGTGCTTAGTGAACGTGTGCACTGATGCCCATGTTGCCGCCAGGCATATGTCTTGAATGGGTGTGTTTGCCAGAAAGGCAATTGTTGCTCCCTTCTTCCTTGTGGAGTGGGCCTGTGGCCCCTCCGATAGCTCTTGCCCTGCCTGTTTGTGGCAGAATTGTATCGTTAGTGCGATCCATCATGCGATGTGTGGTCAGTTCTCATTACGAATCTGTCCTTGTGTATTTGGATGTACGGTTCTTGCAGCGTTAGCGCTTGTAGTTCGCTTACTCTGCGTAGTGATGTTATTGCCACCAGAAAGGCTGTTTTCATTGTCAGCATTTGTAGCGAGGCCTTGTGGATGGGCTCAAAGGGTGCCTTCATAAGTTCCGTAAGGACTATGTTGAGGTTCCATGCCGGTGGCGGCATCCTCTTTGGTGGCGCTATTCTTTTTGCCCCTTCCAGAAATCTCTTTACTACCCGTGACGTAAAGAAACTTCATCCTGTCTCACCTCGTGTGTAAGCTACGATCGCCGCTAGGTGGACCCTTAGCGAGGATGAGTATAGTTTAGCCTTTATTAGGTGTGTGAGGTATCTAAACACCGTTGATTCCCTTGTCAATTTATTTTGCAGTTTATTTTTGCTGCACCACATTGTTAACCTTTTCCATTTCTCCCCATAGCATTTCCGTGTTGTTGGTCTCCTTGCCTCCCGCAGCATTCGCATAGTGCTTTAAGGTAGTTTAAGGTGTGCGAACTCTATGTCTTCAGGAGCCAAGCCGCCAGTCCGAGGCTCTCTGGCTCTGGGTGTAGAACCTCTCCGTTCTGCATGGAGAGCAAGACCTTTCTTTTTGCGAATTTGTGTGGAGGACCCTGCGCATTTTTCCACTATTTGTGAGTACCATGTCTGTCTTGTCACTGGGGTGCCACTAGGATCAGTGTCGTGTTGCTGGTCTTGCACTTGTTGAGTACCCTGTGTATCAGTGGTATTGGTGGAAAAGTGTAGGCAAATGTCCTTGACCAACTTATCCATAGGGCATTCCCCTGGGATTGTTTTTCTGGTTGTCTGGATGCGAAGTTTCGGCATTTTGCATTCTGGTGTGTTGCAAACAGGTTTGTCGGTGTACCCCACCTTTTGAATAGCCTTTGCGTTTCCTGTCCATTGAGCTCCCACTCGTGGGATGCCGAGGTCTGCCTGCTGAGCCAGTCTGCTTCCACATTGTCCTTCCCTGGCAGGTGTATGGCCAGCAGGTCTATTTTGAGTGGGATGGCCCATCTCCAAATCTCCTGTGCCAGAGTTTAAAGATTGTGTTCCTCCCTGCTTGTTGATGTAGAACATTGTTGTAGTATTGTCCGTCTGAATCAACACTTTTTGGTTGTATAGCTGCCTCTGGAAGGCCTTCAGGGATAGCCGTACGGTCTTCAATTCCAGTTAGTTGATGTGTCTGACCGCATCTGCTGGAGTCCACAGACCCCTCACTCTGAGCTTGTTCATGTGTGCTCCCCATCCCATCTGGGATGCGTCTGTGGTGATGGTCACAGTGGGGCTTGGTGGTGTCAAGGGCTTTCCTATAGTTATGTTCTCCCTGTTCCACCATGCAATGTCCTCTTGCACTGCTTGTGTAACAACCACTAGATCCTCCCAACTTCCGCTTGCCTGTGACCATTGCTGTTGCAGCCATTCCTGGAATGGTCTCATGTGAAGGCGTACATTGGGGACTAGGTGAATGCATGACGCCATCATCCCCATGATCTTGCTCGCTGTTCACACTGTCAGAGCTTGCCCCTTCTGGTAGAGGCACGTCTCCTTCAGCAGGGCTATTGTTCTCTTGTAGCTGGGCATCACCGTTCAGTCTATGGTGTTGATCTGTGCCTCCAGGAATATCTTCACCTGCTCTGGTTTCATTGAGGATTTCCCCCAGTGTATTGAGAACCCCAGGTTCGTTAGTGTCTTTGTGACCCGCTGTGCGTGTTCCTCGCATTTTTTGCGTGAACTTGCTTTTATTAGCCAGTCGTCGAGGTAAGGATACACATGAATCCCTTCCCTCCGCAGGTACGCTGCTACTGCTGCAAGGCATTTTGTGAAAACCCTTGGTGCGGACTTCAGGCCGAATGCCAGGGTTGTGAATTGGTAGCGATCTTTGTTGATTGTGAACCTTAACAGTTTTTTGTGCTGCCTGTTCATTGGGATGTGCAGGTAGGTGTCTGAGATCCACTGTGGACATGAAGTCTCCGTCTCCCATCTGTGGGAGTAGTTCTTGTAGGGATGTCATTTTGAATGTTTGCGTCCTTACATACTTGTTTAGGAACCGTAGATCCAGGATGGGTCTTAGTGTCTCGTCCACCTTTGGTACCAGGAAGTAGTTTGAGTACACTCCTTTGTTCCTCTCCTTGAATGGTACTGGTTCTACGGCCTCCTTTTGGGAGTACCTGTAGTGCCTCCTCTGCGAGTTGTGCTAGCTCCTGTCCTGAGTGTTCCCTTCTCTTTGGTTTTCTGTTTGGAGGGCTCCTTTCCAACTCTATGCAGTATCCGTACTGTATGATGTTGAGTATCCATTTGTCTGTAATTATTCTTTGCCATTCCTGAAGGAAAAGCCTCAGTCTTCCGCCTACTGGTCTTGCATGCTCGTAGGCATTTGGTTCGTGTACCCCCCCTAATTTTGTTCTTTTTGTGCTCCACCCTCGGAGGTATCTTGTGGGTGAGCCGTCTTCTCCGTGCGAAGTCACTTTGAGGGGGGTTGGTCTCCCCCTCTTCTTTGTCCTCGTCCTTTCCCCCTACTGCGAAAGGACTGGCCTCGAGGCTGGTACTGCCAGTTTTGCTTCTGCTGCCCCTGTTGGCCGTGGCTCTCGCTTTGCTGGCCTTGCTGGAAAGTTTGGTGTGACGTTCCCGGCTGGTTACCTCCCCTTCCGTAAGGTCTTCGAGTCGGGGTACCTCTTCGCATCCCCCTGAATTGCAGGGCCCCCATGGACCTTGCTGTCTCATTCTCTTTTTTGAGTTGGGTGAGTTTCTCATCCACCGGTGCCCCGAACAGTGTTTCTCCGTTGAAAGGGGTGTTCAGTATATTATTTTGGACCTCTTGTTTGAATCCTGAAATTCTGAGTCAGGCCTGCCTCCTTTCAGTGATTCCTATCGCCATCAGTCTGCTCGACGTCTCTGCCCCGTCCAATGCTGTATTAAGGCATGAGTTTGCTATATTCTTCCCCTCTTCCACTAGATGGGAAGCCCTTTGTTGGTATTGTTCGGGGAGATACTTGGTTAGGTCCCCCATCTCGTCCCAATGATGGTACTGGTGCCTGTTCAGTAGCGCATTTGAGTTCGCCATGCGCCAGTGCATTGCAGCGTTCCTCTCTATTTTCCTTCCAGTGAGGTCCATCCTTCTGCTCTCCTTGCCAGGAGGTGGCCCCGAGGTCACCGGGACATTGGCCCTTTTTCTGGCTGTGGATGCAATAATGGAGTCAGCAGAGACCGATCCCTTGATATATGGAGGGTCCTGTGAGGAGTGTTTGTATTTCTTTTTGGTTATGGGCGTGATGGATCGGCATGTTGCTGGGTCCTTGAACGCCTCTTTCCCTTGGTTCATGACACTCTGGAGCATGGGGAGGAACTGGCTCCTAGTTTGGATGGGTAGCAGTGTTTAGAGTAGAAAATCGGCTTTCGGTTTTGCCTCCTCTAGTTTCACGCCAAAAGCTGCTGCCGCGCTTTTGACGACCATGTTGTACACCCCAATATCATCTGGCGGCGAAGGCCTCAAAGGATAGGTCTCCACGGGCTCTTCTGGATTTTCGGCGTCGAGGTCCTGCCATTCCAGCTCTTGCGTCGTAGACTGTGCCGAGCCGTAGATCGACTGCTCATCCTCCTCCTCTTCTTCTCCCTCATAGTAGAGATCTTCCCCTTCTTCGGGAGCTTTCGACTGCTCTTCGGCGCCCAACTCTTCTCTTCCTGCTCCTCGACTTCGACTAGGACCGTCGCCGGTTTCATTGGGATTGTGAATCTCTTCATCTTCTCGTCGAACTCCTTCCTCTGAAGGATGCTCTCCATCTCCGCCGCGAGTCTTCTCTTTCTCTTCTCCATTTCGGAGGCATGTACGGCGTCTAGCGCTGGTCTTTTCGACGGAGCTTGCGTCGACGCGGCCTTGTCCTTCGTAGTCGAACGCCCCACCTCGTGGGTCTGTTTCGACGAACCTTGTTTTTCGGCGGTCTTCGGCACCTGGGAGCCCTTCTCGAAGGATCCGCTGGGCCTTTCGTACTTGGATCCACTCGCGGTCATCGAAATTTTCGGCGCCAGTGTTCCTTTAGAGGACCTAGACTCTGGTTTTCGAGAGTCAGTGTCTGGTTTTCGGGGCCCTTTCGGGGGTTTTGTGCTCGACGTCTCTCCTACCTTGTCAGACGTTTTGTTATCGGTCTCTGCAACCGTGAAGCCATCAGGTCCCTCGGCGATGTTGTCTTCGTCGGTGGAGAGGCCCAGGTCGTACAGAGACGGGGCCTTACCCTTGCCTTCCATGTTGTAGTTGGCTCTCCTCTGCCTCTCTCTCACCCGGAGTGTCTTCAGCGTGAAGGCGGAACAGGTGTTGCAGTCCTTGGTCTCGTGGTCGATAGGCAGGCAAAGGTTGCAGATCGGATATTGGTCCTTCTGCGCGTATTTGTGGTGGCAGTTACGGCAGAATTTAAAAGGTGTTTTGTCCATTCCTGCGCTCAGAGTTCCTGAGTGCGCATTCTCCGTTGGACGTCGAAGATTGAGGTTCTCTTCCTTCTTCGTCGTCGTCCCGGCTCTATGTTCTTCCTCTCTGTAGTCTTTGCTTTATTTTTCTTCGATGAAACTAATGCTCTTCTTTCTTCGTTCAAACTCTGGAGCTTCTCGTTGACGATCCAGACCAAACAGCGGAAAAAAGAATCTGAAGATGGCGCCCCAAAGGTGGGACTTCCGCAGGAAGCACGCAGACGTCACGAGAAGTACACCAAATAGTGGGACGTCGACGCCCACCTGGGCTACACAAAAAAATAAAAGAAAAAAAGAAAGACTACGAATCCGGACCCAACCACCAGATCGCGGAATAATGCACAGCATAGTGAATCCAGAAAGATTCACGCTGAAAAAAATACTAGATTTAGGGGCGTTACAGGTAGGTGAAGGGCAGGGACCAATGGGTCCCTGTCCTGGGGTGGGTACACCCCCTATCCTGCATCTCCTGTGGGAGGGGGGCAGTAGCCTAGTCCTGATTGGGCAGGGGCTTCCCATCTTCAAGATGGCGAGAGCCCAGAGATGTGCTTCACCTCGCCTCCCTCACCTGAGGGGGTGGAGTTGGCAGGCTGGCACATCCCCTGTCCTTATTTGGGGTTTCCGGCCAAGCTTCCTGCCAGAGTGGGGGGTTGCAGTGACCTGGGGAAGCTCACAGAGGCGGCATGCCCTTGAAGCTTCCCCCTGCCCATCCTGGGGGAGGAGATTTAGCACCCCGCCCAGGATGTGCATTGTTGCAGGCCCAGGAGAGCAGAGGCTCTCCTACCCAGGGGTCCAGCAACATGTCTGCTGTGTGGCAGCCTAGGCAGCCTCCCAGACCAGATGTGGATTGTCTCTAAGATGCCCTCTGGGCTGCTTGGTACATTAAATCCCACACAGGCATCAGTGCGGGTTTAATATGCTGAGAAGTTTGATACCACACTTCTCAGCCTTTAGTGTTGCCATTATGGTGCTGTGGAGTTCGTGTTTGACGAGCTCTCAGCACCATGTACTCTTAAATGGCAGCACTGCACTTAGTGCCCAGGAATGGACCTGGGTACTGTAGGGGCACAGGGCTATTGTTCCTGTGCCCACACCACTGGCATAGGGCACCCAGCTAGAGGGGTGGCTGATGTATGCCAGAGCAATGTAGGTGGTGGGCATGGCACACAGGGATGTGTGCCATGTCGACTTTGTTTTGTCTTGTACCCAGACACTCAGCCTGCAAGAACAGTGTGTGTGTGTGTAAGGGTACAGGGCCTCTAAGGGTGGCACAATGAGTGCTGCAGCCCTTAGAGGCCTTCCCTGGTCACAGGGCCCTGGGTACCTAGGGTACCATTTACCAGGGGCTGACATGTGGCCAGGGTTTGCCAATTTGGGTTTTGGCTGTTAGGCAGTTTTTAAGGAATGAACACAGGCCCTGGGCACCTGATTGGCAGGAGCCCAGGGCACAACAATGAAAAGTGATTCAGCTATTATGCAAAAAAGAAGGGGGGGGGGGGTTCTGCAACAGAAACCCACTTTCTTACAGGCCTTGCCTTTCCATAGCAATGGCCGGTGAGCTTTGTCATGGCAGAAATGGATTATAGTTGCTATCCATCTGGCAATTGTGGTTTTTGTGACTGCAGTTCCCAGAGTAGTTTAGCCGTAAGCCATGAACAACTGGTCAGATTTTCTAATGCTCTTTGTTTTTTGAAGGTAGAATTTTAATCATCTTTTAAGGTCAAGAGAATGTAAGACGGATTCGGAAAGAAAGTCCTTAATTTTACAGATTCATTGAGGTGAAACTGTGACGGTACTTTAGGTATGAATGTAGGATTAGTTTGGAGGGTCACGTAGTCCTGGGTGAAGTGTAGAAAAGGTTCCTTTATAGTGAAGGCCTGAATCTCACTCATTCTTCTAGCGGACGTTAGAGCCAGAAGTAAGGCAACCTTCCAGGTGAGGAATTTGAGTTCAGCCTTGTGGATTGGCTCATATGGGTGTTTCATTAGTTGCGTTAAGACAGTGTTGAGTTCCCACTCCGGTGGAGGAAGTCTTATCGGAGGAAACGCTCGGAAAAGTCCTTCCATGAATTGCTTGATCAAAGAGGATGAACATGAAGGAAGTTGAGCCCCCTTTTGAATCTAGAAAGTGCGGCTAAATGGACTTTGACTGATAAGGTTAGCCCAGACCATGCCAGATGTAACAAATAAGGAAGGATCTGTTCCGCAGGAGCTTCCACCGGGTGAACATTGTTAGCTTCGCACCAACAGCAAAATCGCTTCCATTTTAGACGGTAAGTCTTAATTGTGCTGTGAGCTCGCGATTTTGTCTATGTCACGACAGTCCTGAGGGATGTTAAGGTCCTTGAATTCTAAGAAATCAGGAGCCATGCGTGTACATTTGGAGACTGAAGGTCCGGGTGAAGCACCACCTTTGTTCCTCCACAGCATTGTGGGTGTCGGAAAAAGACGGAACGGCTGGTCCTGGGATAATAACAGAAGCTCTAAAAACCAGTACTGGCGTGGCCACCGGGGGGGCAATCAGGATTAGACTGCAGCCCTCCAATTTCATCTTGCGTACTACCCTCAGGATTAGAGGTATTAGGGGAAAAGCGTAAGCACAAATCCCTGACCATCGCATGGACAGGGTGTGAGAAAGTGGCTCTGTATATACTGTTCCCTAATAGGTACAGGGTGTACAGAGTCCACAGTCCCCCAGAGGCTGATAGAGGTCAAAGTTAGGTATGACCTTACTCTCAAAAGTGGTAGCTTGGTCGAGCAGTAAGGCAGTACCAGAGGACAGTGTAAAGCATTTATTGTACACACTCAGTCAGCAAATGGTTTCACACACTCAATAACTGAACTCTAGGCCAATGATTTGTATATATAAAATATATGCTTGTTTTATTTTTAGAACCACAAAGGGGGTAAAAATATACTTTCTCAGAATGAGAGGTTGAATATAAATACTTTTGTTTCAAGCAATAAATTTGTGTAAACAGTCACAGTTGGTTGCAATAAACAATCCTATTTCCTAAACATAACAATGCATTGAGCTCAATGGTAAATTCAGGTTATTTGTAATAAATTACTTTTATTTATTTATTTATTTAAAGGTTTTTTAAATTACTTTTCAGATTACTTTTGGAATTCCAGGTCTGGATCCTAGAACCAGCCTGGGGTCAGTATTCAGAATCAAGTGATGAAAGTCGACTTAATAACTGTAATGATTTTTAAATAATATTTAGCTATTTCAAAAGTTAGCACTTAGAAAATATTTCACAGAAAACATTCAATGGATCTCTATGGCAAGAAATTCAAATTGCAGGTAGAGTACTTTATCGTTACTTTAGTAATCCAGGACTGGGTGCCTAGACCCAGGACTGGGGTCCTTATCAAAAGCAGGTAAGTAATTTCGTTTGCAGAAATGGTACGATTTTAAAAGAATATTTCAAATTTGCAAAAGTAGACACTTAGAAGAAATTTCACAGAAAAGCAGACAATGGTTTCCTATGGGAGAAAAATGAGTTAGAAGTAAGTATAGTTGTGAACACTTTTCAGAGTCAGGGCTGGGCACCAAGATCCAGCACTGGGAGCTCACCTAGGAGCAGGTGAGTTTTTGTCACTTGGCTGATTTTTGGTGAATTTTTGCAGTTTTGAAAAGTTCACACTTAGAAGATTTTTGAAGAAAAAGCCAGTCAATGTTACCCTATGAGGAAAATGAAGTTAGCGGTTTAAGGGTAAGTACTCGACTGGTAGTGTTGAAATTCCGGGCATGGACTCAGGGGTCCCCCAGTGTCAGGTAGGTACAGTTGGTTCACCCTCAGCGGTTTCAGGACGGCCGGGTGCAGAGAGAGTTGGGCCCAATGTTATCCTATGAGGGATAGGGGGGGCCTTGGTTGGTGGCTGCTGTCTGGCAAGCCACGCGGCTGTGGGAGCTGGGCTCCTGGTCACTTACTCAGGGCAAGTGGGGAAGTAGGTTAGTGTAGAGAGGGCACTGCCAGGGCCACTCGGGCGGCTGGTTGCAGGGTGCTTTTGAGCCTTAGGGCGCTCAATGGAAATCAATGGGAATGTTCCGGTTTGGAAAGAGGCTGCAGGCTCGGGGACGAGGATGTTTCAGGTGCCACCACCACTTCGAGAGGTAAGTTGGGTAGTTGTAGGTTAGGTGGGTACCCCGGGATTGGGCACAGGGGGTCGCAGGGCGCCGGGTGCAGGGGTGCCTTTTGACGTCGGGAATCTTACCCTCTGGTTGATCGCGGCTGGGGTGGCACTTGGTTCTGAGGCTGCAGGCTTCTTCCGGGATGTCGAGGGGGGTCCTTGGGTGCCGGACTCTGGGTCACAGTCGCCGTGGGGTCGTCCTCTGGGTCTTTGTCCACTCCGGCACTGGCCAGGCTTGGCTGGTGCAGAGTGTGTTGGGTCCGCGGTCCCGGGCTGGTGCCAGGGATAGCAAATAGGTTTCTTGAGTAGAGCCTCTACTCGTGGGAGTCCCAGGGGCTTAGAGCTAAAAGGTAGCCAGGTCCTCCGGGGTTGGTGAGGTTGCTGGCCACGTGGGATGCCGCGCTGGTGCAGGTTCGAGAGTCGACAGGCCGGTAGGGCTGGGGCCAAAGCAGTTGGTGTCTTCTTCTCTTTTTAGCAGCTGCAGGGCAGGTCTTTGTTCTTCTTGCTCTTCTTGTCGTTTTTCTATCTGGAATCTAAGGAAGGAAGGTTCAGGGGGCCCCTAAATACTAGATTTAGGGGCGTTACAGGTAGGTGAAGGCCAGGGACCAATGGGTCCTTGTCCTGGGGTGGGTACACCCCCTATCCTGCCTCTCTCCTGTGGGAGGGGGGGCAGTAGCCTAATCCTGATAGGGTAGGGCCTCCCATCTTCAAGATGGCGAGAGCCCGGAGATGTGCTTCACCTCGCCTCCCCCACCTGAGGGGTGGGGTGGACAGGCTGGCACATCCCCTGTCCTTGTATGGGGTTTCCGGCCAAGCTTCCTGCCAGAGTGGGGGGTTGCAGTGGCCTGGGGAAACTCCAACTGGCGGCATGCCTTTGACGCTTCCCTTTGCTCATCCTGGGGGAGGAGATTTCTCACCTCACCCAGGATGTGCATTGTTGCAGGCCCGGGAGAGCAGGGGCTCTCCCACCCAGGGGTCCAGCAACGTGTCTGCTGTGTGGCAGCCTGGGCAGCCTCAGAGCAGACGTGGATTGCAAGTTAGCTGTAAGGGGGCATCTTCTAAGATGCCCTCTGGGGTGCTTAGTACATTAAATCCTACACTGGCATCAGTGTGGGTTCAATGTGCTGAGAAGTTTGATACCAAACTTCCCAGGCTTCAGTGTTGCCAATATGGTGCTGTGGAGCTCGTGTTTGACAAGCTCTCAGCACCATGTATTCTTAAATGACAGCACTGCACTTAGTGCTCAGGAATGGACCCGGGTACTGTAGGGGCACAGGGCTCCTGCTCCTGTGCCCACACCATAGGCGTAATGCACCCAGCTAGAGGGGTGGCTGACATATGCCTTGGCAGTGTAGGTGATGGGCATGGTACACAGTGATGTGTGCCATGTCGACTCTTTGTTTTGTCCTGCACCCAGACTCAGTAAGGGTGCAGGGTCTCTGAGGGTGGCACAATGAGTGCTGCAGCCCTTAGAGGCCTTCCCTGGTCACAAGGCCCTGGGTACCTAGGGTACCATTTACTAGGGGCTGACATGTGGCTAGGGTTTGCCAATTTGGAGTTTGTGTGGTTTAAGGAAGGAACATAGGCCCTGGGCACCTGATTGGCAGGAACCCAGGGTACACTCAATCGAAGTACATTCAGCAATTTAGCAAAAAGTGGGGGCATACCATGCAAGAAAGATGGCACTTTCTCACACAGGGCACTCCCCCTTGATCCCTGTTAAGGGTATCTGTTGGCGTAATATCGGCATTTTTTGTTGTCCTTCGTTGCGAACAAATCCAGTGCCGGCTAGCCCCAAGCTCGGAACACCCTGAGCACTTGAGTCTGCTCTAGCTACCATACGTGGCAGTCCGATTGGAACCTGCTGAGCGTGTCTGCTAGGGTATTGTGGAGACCTCTGAGATGTTCTGCTCTGAGGATTATGTTGTGGAGTGTGACCCATTCCCACAACTCCTGAGCCTCTCTTGACAGTTGCCGATCTTGTCCCTCCTTGCTTGTTCACATAAAACATGCTGGTGGTATTGTCGGTCTGAACCAGTACCGATGAACCTGCAATCCTTGGAACGAAAGCGTGCAGGGACAGGAAAATTGCTCGCAATTCCAGGCTGCTGATAGGTTGTTTCTTGTGGTTGTTTCTTGTACTCTGGAGACCACTTTCCTTGTATCTGCAAATCTTTGAGATGATCTCCCCATCCTTCCATGGAGGCATCCGTTGTGAGAACAAAATCTAGAATATTGTATGAAAATGAGTTCTTCTGCTAAGTTGGGCATCTGTGACCACCAATGCAGAGCGTTTTTCATGCGTGGTGTGACTGAGGATTTCGAAGGAACCCACGGCCTGTTGCCACTGAAGGTGTAGCTCCTCCTGTAGAGGTCTCATTCGGAGTATTGCCAAAGGGACGAGATTTATTGCGGCAGAGCACATCCCCAAGAGTGAAGCAAACATGCGGACAGAAACTGACTATCTTCTGGAAATCAGAATTGCCAGCTTTTGAAGACGAACCTGCCATTCGTGAGATAAGAATGCCCTGCACTGGATGGTATCCAGCAGAGCTCCTAGAAATGGAAGGACCTGCATCGGGCGCAACTGAGATATTCTCCTGTTCACAGTTAGCCCCAGAGAGTTGAAAAGATTTAGAGACGTTGTCACAGCAATCTTGACTGCTCTTTTCGAAGGACCCTTGATTAAGCAATCATCAAAATACGGGAATACTTGGATTCCCCGGGATCTTAACGCTGCTGCTACAGGAGCTAGGCACTTTGTGAAGATCCTTGGAGCCTAGTTTAGTCCATACGGGAGCACTTTGAAATGATAATGGGCGCCAGCCACAGTGAAGCGAAGATATTTGCGATGCTTTGGATGTATTGGGATGTGGAAGTAAGTGTCTTCCATATCCAGAGAAGCCATAAAATCTCCCTCGTTGAGACAACCTAGAATCTCTGCAAGTGTGACCATGCGAAATCCTTGCTTTTTGAGGAATCTGTTCAGGTTGCGAAGGTCTACAATCTGGCGCCATTCCCCTGATTTTTTGATGAGAAAAAAAAAAAAGAAGAAAAGCAGGAATAGAAACCCGTCCGTTTCTGATGTGATGGAACCTTCTCTATTGCATTCTTGAGGAGCATCGTTAAAGCTTCTTTGAATAATAAGTGAAGATGAGGGGGCGGGGGTCCCTTGGGCGGAGTGGTGGGTGGCTTGGTGACAAATTCTAGGGTATGACAGTTGTTCACTAGGTCCAGAACCCATGGGCTGATTTAATTTCTTGCCACTTGTCCACAAATGCTGACATTTTCGCGCCCATAGGAAGGGGAATAGGTGTGGAAGGCGCCCTGCAGAGATCACGGCTTTCTGTTGGCGTCACGTCCTTGATTTTGCGATCTTTTTCTTCCGCCCTGACGAGAGAAACCGGACGTGTTGGATTGCCTGTATGAAGATTGGTAAGTTTGTCTATATTGGGGCTGGTATTGTCTATTCTGCTGGTTTTGGTATCCTCTTCTAGAGGAAAACCCACGCCCTCTTGCACCTCTGAAGGATCCGCGTTTGTACTTCAATGAACCCAAGGATCTTGCAGTATCAGTTTTTATTGCCTGGAGAGCTTAGTCTATGTGTTTTCCAAACAACGATTCGCAATCATAGGCCCTGTCCAATAGTTTTGTCTGGACTTCAGGGCTGAAAGTGGTGGCCTTAAGCCAACCCTGGCGTCTGAGTACTGCCGCACCAGCCAACTGGCGAAAATTTGTATTCATAATGTCTAGAGCGCAATCTATGGTTTCAGATGCCGCGCGCTCTCCCTCTAATAGAATTTTTCTTTCTTCCTGTCTCTTGTCTTCCAGAACGAGCTCAATAAGTCCAGCCAATTCGGACCACATTTGGCGGTCGTAACGCCCTATTATTGCTAGGGAGTTAGCTGCTCTGATGGAGGCAGCTGCCATTGTCGAAAACCTCTTGCCAATCAAATCAAGACGCCCTTCCTTGTCTGGCGGTGTAGTAAGGATTAGTTACTTACCTGTAATCCTAGTTCTCATCCAGGGGTATACTCAAAGTCATAATCTATGAATAATCCCGCCCACGTGCGGGATCCCGGAGCATATGGAAAATACATATATATGCATATGTGAAAACATATACAAGCAGCCTAAAATGTTTCAAACATGGCAATGCTGAAATTGCATAGGTTTGCATTGTAGTACCCCCTAACCCATAAGGAAAAAAGGAAGCACTAAGCCAATTGTCACACAACAATGCTTTATTGCCATAAAGCAAACTTGTAATTGCAGGCATTTGCCTGTGGGCAGAAGTAGAGTATCAAGAAAACAAAGAAAACGGACACCTTGCCTTTAAGGCATTAGAGTAGGGGGACCGTGCCTTTAAGACCTGCAGGAGACCCCTTGCTCCCATGATGCACCACAGGCGACAGTTAGGTCAGTTCTTTTTGAGAAGATCTGCAATCAATAAACAATAACCTGAGGAGAAATGCTCGTCCGGGGAGGTGGGTGGGTCGCTTATGACTTTGATGAGTATACCCCTGGATGAGAACTAGGATTACAGGTAAGTAACTAATCCTTCTCATCAATAGTCAATCTATTAATAGAGTAGCAAGCCCATACCCAAAGTCTCGGACAAGCAATATAGCATCTAGAACATGCATTAACATCACCTTAGCATAGCAGTTATGCAAATAAATTCCTCAAAGAGGCCTGCCCCACCTGGGCGTCGGTCTGTGCGTCTGAATCTAGGCAATAATGGCGTGTAAAGGTATGTATGGATCACCATGTAGCCGCTTTGCAAATTTCAGACATGGGAACGTTGCGAAGGAGAGCTACAGTAGAAGCTTTCCCCCTAGTAGTGTGCTCTTGGTCGAACCTGTAGAACCTTGTGAGACAGTTGATAAGCCAAGGCTATACAAGAGACAATCCATCTAGAAATGGACCTCTTGGAGGCAGCCAGCCCGGTATTTGTTGGACCGTAATTGACAAAGCCTGTCAGACTTTCTAAGCGAAAGGGTTTTGGCAAGATAAAATTTCAATACCTTCCGGAGGTCTAGAGAATGTAAGGCTCTCCGGAGAAGTGGTTGGCTGAGGAAAGAAAGTGGGCAGCGTGATAACCTGATTAATGTGGAAGTCCGAGACCACCTTGGGCAGGAAGCTCGGATGAGTACGTAGCACCACTCGATTGGTATGGAACACAGTATAAGGTTCCTTGCAGCAGAGGGCCTGAATTTCACTTACCCTGCGGGCAGAAGTTACGGCTACTAAGAAGGCAGCCTTCCAGGTCAGATGCTGCAAGGATGCCTTATGAATAGGCTCGAAAGGCGCTCCCATCAACTTAGAGAACAATGTTGAGTTCCCAGGGAGGGGGAAGGGGACCTCACTGGTGGAAATACTTTAAGCCCTTCTAGGAAATCTTTGACTACCGGCATCTGGAAGAATGAGGTAGGAGATTTTCTATAAGCTGTGATAGCAGCTAAGTGGACTCTGATAAATGTATACTTCAGACCCGACTTTGCTAAGTGTAACAAGTAGGGGAGAATAACCTGTTCCTGACCCTGGATTGGATCAAGGGCGTTATCTCTACACCAAATGTAGAACCTCTTCCACTTGAAGGCATAAAACTTCCTAGTGGAGGGCCTTTTTGCTACTCGCAGAATGTTCATACAGTCCGCCGGAAGATCTAAATGTCCGTACGGGATGAGTTCAGGAGCCATGCCGTCAAGCGAAGAGAGGGGAGGTTGGGATGGAACACTCTCCCCTGGCTCTTGGTCAGTAAGTTCGGCAGGCAAGGCAATCTCCGGTGTGGCACCTCTGACAGCTGGAGTAGACCCAGGTACCACCACTGGCGGGGCCACTCCGGAGCTATCCGGATCATCCGCGTTCTGGTCCTGTATAATTTCTGTATCACCGCTGGGATGAGAGGGAGAGGAGGAAAAGCGTACAGCAATGTCCGCGACCAGCTGATCAAAAGTGCGTTCCCCTGAGATCCCTGTTGGGGAAACCTGGAGGCTAAGACGGGGCATTTCTTGTTTGCAGCGTCTGCGAAAAGGTCGATGTCCGGTACTCCCCACTGCCAGAAGACCTCTTGGGCGACGTCTTCGTTGAGCACCCAGTCGTGCGCTTCGACGAAGTCTCTGCTGAGGCCGTCTGCCTGCACGTTCAGGGTCCCTGGCAGGTGAACAGCGATGATCGAAAGGCCTCTCGCCAGTAGCCATCTCCAAATGGACGGAGCTTCCAGAGATAGGACTCGTGATCTGGTGCCTCCTTGCTTGTTCAGATAGAACATAGTTGTCGTGTTGTCTGTCTGAATCTGAACGTGGCTGGTTTGGAGAGACGGGTACAGGGATTTGAGAGCCAGATGGACTGCTCGTAGCTCCAAGAAGTTTATGTGATAACTCTGTTCGGTATTGGACCAGAGACCTTGTACCTGAAGCTGGTCCATATGAGCACCGCAGCCCTGCATGGAGGCATCTGTGACCACTGACTGTGTCGGAGGCGTCTGATGGAAGGGGACGCCGTGAAGCAGATGGGAGTGTTTCATCCACCATCTGATGGAGTCTTTGGCGGCTTGGTGAAGAGAGATCAGATCTTCCCAGCGACCGGACCTCTGCGACCACTAATCCTCTAGCTCTTGTTGAAGAGGACGCATGTGAAAACGTGCGTTGGGTACAATGTAAATGCACGAAGCCATCGACCCCAGAAGTGACGACACTTGCCTGGCTGTGGGGAATGCAGTGTTGAGAAGTGCGTGGCATTTCTGAAGTATGGATAATAACCTCTCCTCCGAAGGACACACGCTTGCCTTTGCGGAGTCCAGAGAGGCGCCCAGGTAATGAATCCGCTGAGTGGGATTGAGGACCGACTTTTTGTAGTTGACCTGTAAGCCCAGCGACTGAAGCAGATTGTGGCAGAACGAGAGATGGCTCTGGAGTCGAACAGGAGTGGAACTCTTCAGGAGCCAGCTGTCTAGATAGGGATAGACTAATATCTTTCGTTTGCGGAGGAAGGCAGCTACCACCGCCATACACTTGGAGAATGTCCGTGGGGCGGATTTGAGGCCAAACGGCAGAACTCTGTACTGGTAGTGCTGACGAAAGATCTAAAACCTGAGGAATTTGATGTTTCACTGAGACAGGGATATGGAAATAGGCTTCCTGTAGGTCGATGGCACACATCCAGTCTCCCTGGTGAAGATGCGGAAATATTTGATGCAGGGCTAGCATTCTGAACTTTTCCCTTTTGACAAATCCGTTGAGCAGACGCAGATCGAGAATGGGTCTGTACTCCTGGACTACTCCTCGTTTTTGAACTAGAAAATACCGGGAGTATACTCCTTGATTCCTTTGTAGGGGAGGTACTTCCTCTATGGCGTTTTTGGAGAGGAGAGTAGCTACTTCGTCCAGTAAAAGCCGATTTTGAATTTGAGGAAGGTGCCGCCTCTGTGGGGGTACTTGCGGAGGGGGAGACTTGAACCTCAGCAAGTAGCCATGCTGTAGAATATTCAGTACCCATTTGTCTCTTGTAATGGCTTCCCACTCTTCCAGGTGAAAACTGATACTTCCTCCTACCGGAGTGGCGAACGGGCGCGGAGGAAGTAAGATCTCACTGCTTGGAGGGCTGCTTGGTGGAGGACTGTTGCTGCTTTGCGTTTCCTCTACCTCTGCCACGACCCCTTTGTTGGAACTGGGGCCTCTGCTGGTTCTGAGAAGACCATTGGGATGTTTGAATGCGCTGATGAAAAGCGCGCCTGTCGTCCTGACGAAAACGCCTCCGATATTCCTTGCGCTTTTCCAGACCAACAGCTTTAACAGTGTCCATCTCTGTTTTCATCTTGTTCATTTGGTCATCAGCGTGAGCCCCAAGTTAAAAGGCAGATTAAGAATCTTCTTTAGAGCATCAGGCTTGAGGCCCGTTAGCCGCAGCCAGGCTGAGCGCCGAGAGCATACGCCATGAGAGTAGCCATGTGCGGCGAGGTCCGAAGCATCCGCAGCCGAACTTATGATTTGATTGGCTACAAGCCCACCTTCAAGGAGAATTTCATTGACGTCCTGTCTGTCTTCCCTTGGCAGTTTACCAGCAAATCTGGAGAGGGAATCCCAAAGTGCGCGATCATTACGCCCCAGAAGGGCTGAAGCACTAGCCACCTTCATGTATGAAGCAGAAGTGTTGCACATCTTCCTACCATACGAATCCATCTGCTTACTGTCTTTTCCGGGGGGACAGAAGAGGAGACAGACGCAGAATGGGACTTCATAGCAGCCGCCACAATAACGGAGTCCGCTGGCGGGTCCGCTCTTAGAAATAAGGGATTCTCTGCCGGGGCCTTATATTTCTTAGCGATTCTTGAAGGCACAGAGCCCACCGTAGCCGGAGTAAGAAATGTGGCCATAGCTGGCTCCAACAGTCCTGGCACCAATGGCAGCAAAGGTCTGGGCGCTGAACGGTGATGTAACTTGACAAATATAATTGATGTGGGAGCCAGAGGGGTGTGCATCGTGATGTTTAATTTCTGCACACCTCTGCCCAGAACGTCAGAGAAAGTAGCGATGTCATCAATAGGAGACACTCGTGATGGAGGTGTAGAGGAAAAGGTCGGAGAATAATCCCGGACCGAGGACCTTGTGGAGGAAGACCAGGTGGGTGATCTAGTGCGTCGCCTCTTGTGGGGACGATCACTGTGATGAGCCCTGGACCGTGATCTGTTTAGAAGGAGATCTTGGCCTTCTGTGAGAGGAAGGGCGATCCCTGGGTCGTGACCGTCGTGGAGAAGGTGACTTTGGTCTACCAGGAGGAGACTTGCTTCTACGCGGAAAAATCCTGGAGGGAGAGTACGTGCGGGAATAGTCCGAGTCCGGACTTCTGCAGTCACCTGTACCCACATTCTCCAACCAGGGAGGTGAAAGACCAAACTTCTCTGGTGTCTTAGGTGATTTCTCCAGAGATCTGCACGATATGAAGACCTGGAGATGATGAGCGATCTCCTGACGATCTAGATATGGTTCTAATCCTCTCCGTGGCTACTGCAGGTCTATCCTTCGACACCGACCGTCTCGACGTCGATGTTTGTGTCACCTTCGGTTGCTGGGAATGCCTCTCCGCCCTCGGTCTCGACGCCGATCACCTACGGCGTTGTGGAGACCTCGACGTCTACCTTAGTCGTCTAGCCGGTGACTTAAACGTCGAACTTCGCCGACGGGCTGGTGACTTAGACGTCAACCTTCGCCGTCGAGATGGCGACTTTGACGTCGACCTTCGACGGCGGTCCGGTGTTCCATGACGTCGAGCTGAGGTTGATCTTCCCGACGTCGAATGCCTTGACGTCGATCGACCCATTTGCGGCGAGACATACGTCGTCGCAGCTCTCGACGCCGACCCACTCGAGGGCGGCGGAGAATGTCCGGATCTCATCGGACTAACAGCCTTCGAGCCCGAAGGGCTGTGCCTCGACGCAGACTTGTCTGCGGCGGAGAATCTTGACGTCGAGATGAAGCTCTTGACGCAGAAGTCGTCCTGGATTTTTTAGACAGTACCTTGGCGTCGACGGCGAATCTCCTGGAACCTTGGTCTTCCTGGGGTCAGGAGAGGTGGAATGTCGCAGTTTGAGGTCGTCTAGCTGAAGGTGGTTTTAAGGAGGAATGGTCGCCTTCACGACGGCTTCTTTCCTTCTCCAGCTGGGCATGCAGCTTAATGCGCTCTCTATCGCGCAGAGTGCGCCTGGAAAACTTCTGGCAGTGGGGGCACCGGTCAGGATTGTGTGAAGTTGGCAAACACACAATACACACAGAGTGTGGATCCGCCAGTGCCATCTTATTGCCACAGGAAGGGCATTTCCTGAATAAAGCAGGCATTCTGACTGGAAAAAATTTGAAATTCTTCAGGAAACCAGCAGAACAAACTTTCAGGAGCCAGAAAATGTCGAATTTTCTGAAAAAATCTGAATTACAAAACTTTCAGTCAAAAAACTGAAGAGCTCAAGCTCCAGGATCCGCATAGAAGGAGCCGGAAAAAAGAACTGACCTAACTGTCACCTGTGGTGCATCATGGGAGCAAGGGGTCTCCTGCAGGTCTTAAAGGCATGGTCCCCCTATGCCTTACAGGCAAGGTGTCAGTTTTCTTTGTTTTCTTGATACTCTACTGCAGCCTACAGGCAAATGCCTGTAATTACAAGTTTGCTTTATGGCAATAAAGCATTGTTGTGTGACAATTGGCTTAGTGCTTCCTTTTTTCCTTATGGGTTAGGGGGTACTACAATGCAAACCTATGCAATTTCAGCATTGCCATGTTTGAAACATTTTAGGCTGCTTGTATACATTTTCACATATGCATATATATGTATATATATGTATTTTCTATATGCTCCGGGATCCCGCACGTGGGCGGGGATCATTCATAGATTATGACTATTGATGAGTATCCCCTGGATGAGAATGGGTGTTGCCGGGTTCTTAGACCTTTGTTGGGCAGCCTGGGAAATGAAGGAATCTGGTCGAGGATGGCCAATGAGACAGGATGGACTATTGGCCGGAGCACGGTATTGGTCTATCCGTGGAAGCACTGCTGGCACAGATGCAGGAGTTTGTGATTTTGATCCCTTCTTTCCAGATGTAAACAATTATGGGGACAGCTCTCGTAATCTCTGGATTCCTACTTAAAATCATGTAGGAAGCATTCAGATTGTTCAACCGTAACAGGCAACTGAAATCTAGCAGCAGCTCGCTGCATTAGATTATGAAATCCCCCTATATCCTCTGGGGGCGAATCAGATGGTAGAGGAGTCGGTGGTGAAGGCATAGGGATAATATAAGAATCTCAAGGATCTTTCGGAATGGTCTCTGAAAGTTCACCCTCTTCAAATTCTTCTTCGGAGGACGTGTCCTGACCCTGATGCGGATCTTGAGGGTCTGGAAGCTGAGGCGTTGGAACAGGAGCGTCAGGTGAAGGCAAAGGATCCAGAACCGGCCCAGGTGGTGGTGGAACCTGTGGAATGACTTGCTGTGGGGGAAAACGCGGTCTAATCTGCTAGCATGGCTTGCAGGTCTTGTATTAGAGTTGGAGGCAGATGCGACATCTCCCTCTGGCGAGGTGGTCTATGGTAAACTCTGTGATGCGGGACGACAATGTCCTCTTGATAATATTGTTCCTGATAATTCTCCTCTTCATCGTCATCCTGACATTTGATGTGTAGCTCAGAAGGATGATGAGCTATCCCAAATGGTCCTTCCTCCTCTTCGTCCCCTCGTGATCATCATCCTCTTCCTTCACATGTTTTTCCAGGAGATGGGAGGGAGTAAGCGGTAATATATCGCTATATTCAGGTCTTTGAAATGTTTTTAGCTGCAAACTCCTAGATGAAACAGGTGTTTAACAAATAGGAGCTATAAGCAATGCCGGTGCCGCAGACGGAACAGGTAAATTCCCAGTCGACAGGACCTTCATCGACTAGAACCGTAATCAGCTGTATCTTCGTCGACGATACTTCTCTCGTCGACAATGGAGGCATCGTCAACAGTAACGTCGTCGATATGGATTTCGACGTTAACTTAGTCGACGAGGTCTTAGTCGACGATTCCTCGACGACGGGTTTCTTTGACAGGATAGTAATCCTCGTCGATAGTATAGGAGAGGTGATAGATATCGTCGAGACAGTCTCCGTCGACGAAGGAGCACAAGTGACCGTAATAGTTGACGGAGGTAAAGCCAGAGATTTTGAAAGGCTTTTACTCACAGTTTTGAATATGGCTTTTTAGAGTCCTTGAGAGCAGAGTCCTGAGGAGAGTGCGCTGACCCAGAGGAGATGAGGAGTCCTCTGAGAAGGGCCAGAAGTAGAGTGGGAAGATATATGGTGTTTTTTCCCCTCGCTTGAAGAGCTGTCATGAGACCTAGCTCTCTTTCTGGAAGTTGAGGCTCTATCATCCTCTTCAGCCGAAGAGGATTTAAGCCATAACAGCACTCTCGCCTCCCTATCCCCAAGAGTCTTAGTAGGGAAGGTCTTGCAAATTTTGCAATCTTTTGCCTCATGTTTAGGGTAGAGGCAGTAGATGCAGTCCATATGCTGGTCATCAACATGGACTCTTCTTGGCGCAGGTTCTGCAGGACTTGAACAAGGCTTTGTCAGACATCATGGAATAAAGTAGAAAACTGAGTGGCCCTCCGGGAGACTCCCTTCCACACAACGTTTGGTGAAAATCTGAGGAGAACTGGCTCTGCTGAGAGTGTTCTAGAGGGTGCTGATGGCCGATTGGTTGGTACCTATTTTTTGGTTCTTTTGGCATAATGATGTAGATAATGATGCTAAGATCTAGGCCTCAGGCCTTTTCTTTTGGGCCTACTACTACTATTATTTTTGGCACTACTTTTGTATTTACCGTGGGACTCCCGCCTCGGCGACGGGGAATGATTCAGGCATGTCAATCTAGGAAAGATACCCCAATACTGGATAAATAAAAATATGCTTGTTTTATTTTAGAACCAACAATAGGTATCAAAATATACTTTCCCAGAATGAAATGCTTTATATAAACACTTTTCAATAGGCAATAGGCTTTTGAATGCAATGTTACAGTTGTTGCAATAGGCAACACAATTTCAAACACAATTATACATTGAGCTCAATGGAAATTTCTAGTTAAACGCAATGGATTATGTAGAGATCTCCAGCTTGGAGATGTCATGGAACGGTTACCTAGTAACTTGTAGTATGACATGGGAAAGGTTCTAAGGGACAGTTGAAGGGAGCCACTGGAAGTGAAGGAAGTTGCTCTCTGCTGGGATGCTGTTCTATTAATAAATCTTTAAGCAAACTTCAAAGAAACCTATGAAGGCTCTTCTTTTTAGATTACTTTTTGGATTACTCTTACCTCAGGACTGGATCCTAGATTCAGTCCTGGGACAGTTCCTGTAAACAGTAGAGTAAAAACGTTTTGGTTACAGTAGTGACTTTTAAGTAATATTGTATTTTAAAAGTTGACAAACTTTTTCACGTAGAATCACCAATGTTATCCTATGGGAGGAAATTCACTTAGCAGGTAAGTGGGGTTATGGTTACTTTTTCTAACTCCGTGTTGGATCCTGGATCAAGCACTGGGGCATCTCCTGTAAACAGTTGAAATAATGTGATTGTTATACAGGCGATTTTTAACGAATATTTGTAATTTTGCAAACTCGACAGAAGAAATTCTGGTGAAAACCAGGCAATGTTATCCTAGGGAAGGAAAATCAAGTTTAGGTAAGTACGGTTGTAAATACTTTTCAGGGTCAGTGCTGGGCACCAAGATCCAGCACTGGGATCTCTCCAGATAACAGGTGAGTAAATTTGTTTGAGTAATTCGGCTGATTTTAGATGAATATTTTAAAGTTTCAAAGCTAAACAGAAGAATTTCCAAGTGAAACCAGTCAATGTTACCCTATGGAAAAAAAGTGAGTTATCGGCTTTTGGGTAAGTACTCGACTGGCAGTGTTAAGGTTCGGGCATAGACTCAGGGGTCTCCCAGGGTCAGGTCAGTACAGTTGTTACACCCTCAGCGGCACAGGGGCAGCCGGGTGCAGTGTCAGTTAGGCCCAATGTTATCCTATGGGAGGCAGGGGGCCCTTGGTTGGGGGCTGCTGGCTAGCAGGCCACACGGCTGTGGGAGCTGGGCTCCTGGTCACTTGCTCAGGGCAAATGGGGAAGTAGATCAGAGTAGAGGTTGCACTAAGAACGTCTGGAAACATCAACGCCCAAAACCCTCAGTCTACAAGTTGTGACAACGGTTACTTTTATTTCTCCATCACTTTGTTTTTTTCATATTGAGAGTGCCTAAGTAATAGAAGTGCTAGTAACCTCTCAAATTACTTGAATACAGGCACCAACGGTTATTTTTTCTGTTTACAGGTAGGACCACTGAGGCTCTGCATTATTCCTCCGGAAAGTTCTGAAAAGAGTAAAAGTACAGCAGAAAATAAGAGTCTTCCAACGAGTCTCACTAGCCACACGTACCAACGATTGGAACAATGCCTCAAGACTTTCTGCTTCGCTCCTGTCAACAGGAAGGACTGTGGAAAATGTATTTTTTATCTTGACACTCGCTCAGCCGTTTTGTACCCTGTGGAAAAGTATGTCTGTTATCTTGCCACTCACTCCGCCATTTTGTGTTTCACCCACACTTCATACTGACCTCCTCTCTGTATCACGAACGCTCTGGGGCTTCACTCTGGACTTGCCTCATTCCTGAAAGTACGACCACACCTTGTTCGTGCCCCGGACTGCCTAAAGCTGACCAACCCATGCTCAACCAGTCGGACAGGGAGTTTCCCAGATGCTTGTCGTCCTCACCCTGCCCTTCGCCCTGCAGGGCTTGACAGCTACCATCTTCAGACTTATCAGATTGACCTCTGCTTGTTGTGTAATTATGGGTTTAACCTATGCCCTGCAGGGGCCCAACAGTGACCATCTGCTAACTTATCAGATTGACCTCTGCTTGATTATTTATGGCGTTCATTGTTTTACTGTACAAGTCTCCCTTTGTATAATTATGGTGTTCATCGTTTACTGTACACATCACCCCTTTGCATAATCATGGTGTTCTTTCTTTACTGTACACGCAGGGGGTGGGGATGAAGGGTATATAAGACGTGGAACTAAAGTGCTTGGGAGATTGCCTCCTCAGACAAGCTGCAGGTGTCTGTTGCCGATGCTCTCACTCTCCATCTCATGAGATTTTAATAAATATCATTTCTCTCTTGGCGCTCCAGTATTGGTCTCAGTTTGTATCCCGGACCCGTGGACGAAGGGTGGACCCAGCACCTTTGGTTGGTCTTGCAAGGAGACCCTCCAATCCACAGGAGTTTCTAAACATTAAAATATTCACCTAAAATCAACAGAGTAACGAAAATGAAAATACTCACCTGCTATCAGGAGAGATCCCAGTGCTGGATCTTGGTGCCCAGCACTGACCCTGAAAAGTAATTACAACCGTACTTACCGCTAACCCATTTTTCTTCCATAGGAAACCATTGACTGTTTTTCTGTGAAATTTCTTCTAAGTGTTGATTTTTGCAAACTACAAATATTCATTAAAAATCGCACCAACTGTGAAAACGTAATTACTTACCCGTTTTAGATAGATGCCCCAGTGCTGATCCTGGATTCAGCCCTGGTGCATTTCCTGTAAACAGTTGAAAGAAATCGTTTTTGTTAAACAGGCGATTTTTAAGGAATATTTGTATGTTGCAAAAATCGACACTTGGAAGAATTTCTGGTAAAATAGGGCAATGTTATCCTATGGAGGAAAATAGAGTTATCGTAAAATCACAGTTGTAATGACATTCTGGTCAGTGCTGGGCACCTTGGTCCAGCACTGGGATTTCTCCTGAGAACAGGTGAGTAGGAATATGCTACTTACCAGTATGCATCTGTTCTTGGCATGTAGAGCTGCAGAGTTGTACACTTAGCATAGATCGCCATCTGGTGTTGGGCCCGGATGTTTGCAGTTTGTTTTTCTTCTTGGACAGTCTTTGGAAGTCACGAGTTTGGTGACTCCTCCTTCGGTCCGTACTGCGCATGGGCTTCGGCTCCATCCTCAGATTGTTTTTCGCCAACAGGGAAATGATGGAGCGTAGTAATAACAGTGAGAAACCCATGTGTTGTATCTAAATAAGATGTACTGGAACGGATACAGGTAGCCGGGGAGGCGGGTGGGCGTGTACAACTCTGCAGCTCTACATGCCAAGAACAGATGCATACTGGTAAGTAGCATATTCCGTTCGAGGCATATGAGCTGCAGATTGTACACTTAGCATAGATTATATAGCAGTACCCAACCTTAGCGGCGACCACCGGTATCCGTTGCAGCTGTTTGAAAAAGTGTCTTTAGTACAGCCTGGCCCACCCTAGCTTGCTGCTTGGAATGCACATCTACACAATAGTGTTTTGTGAAGGTGTGCGGTGTAGACCATGTGGCTGCTTTGCAGATGTCATCTAAGGGTATATTCCCTAGAAAAGCCATAGAAGCCCCTAACTTTCTTGTAGAGTGGGCTTTCGGAGGAACAGATAATGTTCTCTTTGCCTTTTGATAGCAAATTTGTATGCATTTTACAATCCACCTAGCTATCCCTGATTTAGAAATGGGGTTGCCTTTATGTGGTGGAGAGAAGGAAACGAACAATTGTTTAGTCTTCCTGAAGGGTTGCGTTCTTTGTATGTAGTATAGCAACGCCCTTTTCACATCAAGTGTGTGTAGGGCCCTTTCTGCAACAGATTGGGGTTGCGAAAAGAAGACAGGTAATTCCACTGATTGATTGAGGTGGAAGGGGGAAATGACTTTGGGCAGAAACTTCGGATTTGTGCGAAGTATGACCTTGCTGTGATGCATTTGTATGTAGGGTTCCTGTATGGTGAACGCTTGTATTTCACCAACCCTTCTAAGGGAAGTGATAGCTACAAGGAAAGCTGTTTTCCAGGTGAGAAACTGTAGCTCACATTTGTGCATTGGTTCGAAGGGCGGACCCATTAGTCGTGTAAGAACTAAATTTAGATTCCATACAGGGGAAGGTGGTGCCCTGGGAGGGATTACTCGTTTAAGGCCTTCCATGAAGGCTTTAATAGCGGGCACTCTGAAGAGTGATAAATGCTGTCTGTTTTGTAGATAGGCAGCGATCGCTGCTAGGTGTAGGTGTATGGATGAATATGCCAGGTTACACCTGTGAAGATGGAGCAGATAGCATATGATGTGCTGTATGGATGCATCTAGAGGGTTGATTGTATTGTTACGGCAGTAAATTACAAATCTTTTCCACTTTGCGGCATAGCATGCTCTAGTGGTAGGACGTCTGGCTTCCATGATGATGTTCATGCAATCAGGGGGAAGGTTAAGGTATCCGAATTCTAGGACTTCAGGAGCCAGATCGCCAGGTTGAGCTGAGCTGGGTCCGGGTGCCTGATTTCTCCATGGTTCTGGGTTAGGAGGCATGGGGATAGATGCAGTTTTTGATGTGGTACCACTGACAGTTGTAGTAGCGTGGTGTACCACGGCTGCCTGGCCCACGTCGGAGCTACCAGAATGAGTGTGAGGGAGTGCTGTTGTAGCTTCCTGACCACTAATGGAATTAGTGGGAGAGGTGGAAAGGCGTATGCAAATCTTCCTGACCAGTTCATCCATATCGCATTGCCCTTGGACAATGGGTGTGGGTATCTGGCGGCGAAGCTTGGGCATTTTTTGTTTTCGTGGGTGGCGAAGAGGTCTATCTGAGGATGCCCCCACTGTTGGAAGAATGGGTGAAGAACTTGTGGATGCAGTTCCCATTCGTGTAGTTGTTGTGTTTGTCTGCTGAGCAGATCTGCCATGGTGTTTTGTACGCCTGGAACGTGCTGTGCCAGGAGAAAGATGTTTTGGGGAATTGCCCATCTCCATATGCTCTGGGCTAAGCGGGAGAGCTGGGGAGAGTGTGTCACCCCCTGTTTTTGTATATAATACATCGCAGTCATATTGTCTGTGCGAATGAGGACTGATTTGCCCGAAATCTGTTTTTGGAAAGATTTTAGGGCTAGAAAGATCGCCAAGAGCTCCAGTGATGTGTGCGGCCGTCCACCAACACCAGATCCGTCAGCTGACCCTGGGCCTGGTTCCACTGTTGTGCTAGGCACTCTTGAAGTGGACGCATGTGGAGTCTTGCATGGGGCAGTATGAAGATGCAAGACGCCATCATTCCTATGAGCTTCATAAACACTCTTGCTGGAAGAGAGTGTTGAGGAAGGAATGTTTTGCGTAAGGCTTGAATGCTTGTGATTCTGGCTGAGTTTGGATAGGCAATACCCTTGGAGGTGTCTATAGTGGCCCCGAGATATTGCTTTGTGTGAGACGGTATGAGGTGGGACTTTTGGTAGTTCACCGTGAAGCCTAGCTGGTGGAGCAGTTGGATGGTGCTGTTTGTATGTTGCACACATTGGTCGTAGGACGCGGCTTTTATCAGCCAGTCGTCTAGGTAAGGGAAGACGTGAATGTGTTGACGTCTGAGGTGTGCTGCTACTACTGCTAGGCATTTGGTAAACACCCGTGGTGCGGTGGTGACCCCGAAGGGGAGAACCGTGAATTGGTAATGTTGCCCGTCCACCACGAACCTGAGGTATTTCCTGTGAGAGGGGTGTATTGGAATGTGAAAGTATGCGTCTTTCAGATCCAAGGTTGTGAGAAAGTCTCCCTGGCAGAGGAGTGGGAGGACTTGCTGTAGGGTGACCATGTGAAAATGGTCTGAATGTATGTAGGCATTTAGAGGCCGGAGGTCGAGAATGGGTCTTTGGGTCCCGTCTTTCTTTGGTATTAAGAAATATAGGGAGTAGACCCCTAGATTTTGTTGATTGACGGGGACCTGCTCTATAGCGTGTTTTTGGAGGAGTGAGAGTACCTCTTGTTTGAGCAGTGTGGAATGTTCTTGAGACATTGGACGGTGCCTTGGTGGGATATTGGGTGGGGTAGATGTTAATTCGAGACAGTACCCTGACCGAATGATTTGGGTCACCCATTTGTCCGATGTTATGGACTCCCATACGTGGATAAAGTTTTGTAGTCTGCCCCCGACCGGAGTGGAATGGTCTGGGGGGAGCGGAGGGGAGTCATTGTGCGGGGGGGGTGGCAGAACGGGTGTTGTTGGTTTTGCCCCTGCCCTTATTGTTGTTACCCCTGTAACCACCTCTCTGATTGCCCTTTGAAAAGGTATTTTGAGGAGGGGACTTGTAGGAGGTAGAGGCGTTATCGGTGGAGGAGCCTCTGCCTGTGCCACGAAAGGACGAGCGTCGAAAGGAACGTTTGGAGGCTTGTGTTTGGAGTGCCCCCATAGACTTTGCTGTGTCTGTGTCTTTCTTCATCTTTTCGAGCGCTTCGTCTACCTTTGGCCCAAAGAGTGTTTCCTGGTCAAAGGGGTGATTGAGTATGGATGCCTGGACTTCAGGCTTAAACCCTGAGATCCTGAGCCAGGCGTGGCGACGAAGCAGGACACTGGTATTTTTGGCCCAAGAAGCAGTGTCGGCTGCATCGAGGGCACACTTAATGGAGGTGTTTGTAATTAGTTTACCCTCCTGTATCAGGTCATGAGCCTTGTGCTTGTATTTTTCTGGAAGGTGCTGCATAAGAGCCTCTAGTTCGTCATAGTGTGCTCTATCATATCGCGCAAGCAGTGCTTGTGTGTTTGCAATGCGCCACATGTTTGCAGCTTGGGAGGCGGTGCGTTTACCAGACGCGTCCAGAAGTTTAGATTCTTTGTCTGGCGGTGGGGCATCTCCTGAGGATTGGGAGTTAGCCCGCTTTCTAGCTGTGGAGACAACTAGGGAATCTAGGGGAGCAGGGCCCTTGATGTAAGCAGGGTCTGTGGGTGCCGCCTTATACTTCTTCTCTATTCTAGGGTTCAGTACTCTGGCTCTGACAGGGTCTTTGAACACCTCTGTAGCGTGCTTGGTGACACCCTTAAGCATGGGTAAAATGGAAGTGGATTTGTCTTGTATATCAAATGTATCCAGTAGGAAGTCTTCTTCTACTGGTTCACTGTGCATGTCCACCCCATGGTAGTGTGCTGCTCTCTGCACTAAATGGTGAAACCCTAAGGAGTCCTCTGGAGGAGACGGTCTTGATGGGTATAGGTCGTCCTGAGGTACATTGGGTATATCAGGGTTATTGTAATCCTCCCATGGATCTGGGGTCCCTGGTGGAGTGGGATCCATTGGGGCGTCCGCCGGGTAATTGTCCGGATCCCCATCATCCGGATCTGGGGATGGGGTCGGATCGTAGTGAGGTACAGGTGGGGGAGACCTGTGAGGTGGAGGCGGTGGAGGAGGTGGAGGGGGTAGGGGAGGCGGTGGTGGGGAGGGCACTCTGAGGGGAGAAGTAGCAGAGTCCTTCCTTTTGGGTGGAGGAGGAGGAGCCGGAGCATCAAGGCGTCTTTTCTTGGTAGTTAAAGTCAAAAGCCCAGTCTTTGGATCTTTGGACAAAGTCTTTTGTAAAGGGTCTGGTGTAAACAGAGCCAATGGTGTCGAGTCGTCTGTCGGCACCGGTGATTTCGGAACCGGGGGTTTCGATGGTCTGTGTGCGCCATGCTTTTTTGAGGTCTCCGGGTGTTTCGGCGTCGAATGATGTTTCGGCGCCGGAGCATCGGTGCCGACAGATTTGTGTTTGTGTTTGGTCGGCACCGAGTGTCCAGGCTTCGGCACCGGTGGTTTCGGAGTCGAGCTGGATTTTGCAGTCTTCGGTGCCGGATGCTGTTTTTCGGCACCGGGTGTCGGCTGGCTCGATCCCGAGCTGCCATGAGACTTTGGGAGCTTCGACACCGGGCCCGAAGGTGGGGTGATCGAAGTTTTGGTTTTGCCCAGGCCGGCAGGCGAGGGAGTAACCTGAGTCTCTTTGGTTTTCGGCGTGGGGGTGGGAGGGGGCATAGTACTCACGGCCCGCTGCGCTGGTGTAATGTCCTCCACGTCGGAGTCGTCGGCCTCGGAAGCGCTGACGTCTTCCTCCTGCTCGGTGTGTGTTTGCCCCGAAGCTTCGGCGTCGTCTCCGAAGATGTCTGGTGGAGCTGCAGAGGATGAGTGCGCCATGGTGCGTCGAGCTCTTCGATCTCGGATGGTCTTCTTCGATCGAAAAGACTTGCAGGCGGGGCAGTCTCTGGCCTCGTGTTCCGGAGAGAGGCAAAGGTTACACACCTGATGTAGGTCGGTGTGGGGAAATTTAGACCCACATTTTGGGCACTTTTTGAACGGAGTCCTTTCCATCGGCCGGGACCGGAGTCGCGGAGGGCCCGAAGGCCGGTGTCGATGTACGGGATGGAGAAAGTGCCGCTTGGAGAGATGAAGATGATGAAGGAACTCGAAGAATCGAGGATTTTCCGTCGAGGCTGGAACCGTAGAAGTTCGAAGCCGGAGCACGAAGTATCACATCCGAGCCCGATGGCGGAAAAAAACAATCTGAGGATGGAGCCGAAGCCCATGCGCAGTACGGACCGAAGGAGGAGTCACCAAACTCGTGACTTCCAAAGACTGTCCAAGAAGAAAAACAAACTGCAAACATCCGGGCCCAACACCAGATGGCGATCTATGCTAAGTGTACAATCTGCAGCTCATATGCCTCGAACATTTTGTTTTCGTTAATCGGACGATTTTTAGTGAATATTTCAAAGTTTGAAAACTCGACACTTAGAAGAATTTCCAAGTGAAAACCAGTCAATATTACCCTAGGGAGAAAATGTAAGTTAATCTGCTTTCAGGTAAGTACTCGACTGGCAGAGTTAAGGTTCTGGGGCAAGACTCTGGGGTCTCCCAGGTTCAGGATTGTACTGTTGTTGCACACAGGGGCGGCCGGGTGCAGAGAGTGTAGGCCCAATGTTAGCCTATGGCGGGCAGGGTGCCTTTGGTTGGTGGCTGCTAGCAGGCAATCCGCATGGCTGTGGGAGCAAAGCTCCTGGTCACTTACTCAGGTCAAGTGGGGAAGTCGAACACGGTAGTTGGTGCATCCTCAGCGGCACTGGGGCAGCCGATGCAGTGGGCTTCTGGGCAGTCGGGCGACCAATGGTTTTCAATGGGAAAGCTGCGAGACGAACAAAGGCTGCAAACTCTGGGACGGTGATTCTTCAGGTGCGACCACCACTTCGAGAGGTAAGTTGGGAAGCTGTAGGATGGGTAGACACCCAGGAGTTAGGCACAGGGGGCCATGGGGTGCCGGGAGCAGGGGTGTCTTTTGGCGTCGGGAAATCTGACGCTCTGCTGGTCGCAGTTGGCTGCAGGCATCGTCAGGAGCATCGTGGTGGGTCCTTGGGTGCTGGATTCTTGGTTACAGTTGCCGAGGGGAAGTCCTTGTGGTCTTTGTCCACTTTAGCTCGGGCCGGGCTCGGCGGTGCAGAGTGGGCAGGATCCGCGGTCTCAGGCCGGGACCTGGGGTTGCAGATGTTTGAGCAGAGCCACTGCTCGTGGAAGTCCCAGTCTTTAGTTGTGCAAGGCAGCCGTGTCCTCCGGGGATTTGTAAGGTTGCTGACCACTGAAGAGGTTTAGCAGGAGCAGGTTCGAGGGTCGACAGGCCGGTAGGGCTGAGGCCAAGTCAGTTGTTGTCGTCATCTTATTAGCAGGTGCACGGCTGGTCTTATTGCAGTTTCGGAATCGGGATCTGAAGGAAGGTTGGTTCAGGGTGCCCCTAAATACTAAATTTAGGGGCGTTCAAGGTAGGTAAACGGCAGAGACCAATGGGTCCGTTCTCTGGGGTGGGTACACCCCCTATCCTGCCACTCTCCAGTGGGAGGGGGGCAGGAGCCTGTCCCTGGTTGGCTGGGTCCCCCCATCCTCAACATGGCAGGGACTCAAGGTTGTGCTTCAACTCGCCTCCCCCACCTTAGGGGTGGAGTTGGCAGAGGTGGGCACACCTCGCTTCCTCACTTTGTTTTTCCCGCCGGGTTTCCCGCCCAAAGTGGAGGGTAGAACTAGTGGGGGCCAGTTGCTGAGTACAGCAAATGGTCTGGAGAAGCTCACAAAGGCGGAAGCTTCTCCTTCGTGAACCCTGCCCATCCTGGGGGAGAAGGCTTGGCACCTCGTCCCAGGATGTGCATTGTTTCAGGCCCCCGAGAGCAGCAAGCTCTCGACCCAGGGGTCCAGAAACCACTGTCCTACAGCACAGGATGGACCTATCCAGCAAGGAGCAAAAGTACTTATCCTCCTTCCTACAGGTCTTAGCGCTTCATAAATTAACCGCGCTCTATCCAAGCTGGCTCCACCCTGCTGGGCATCCCCCAAGGCTCTATCCTCTCCCTGACATTGTTCAACTCTACATGGAGCCCCTAACCAATATCCTCAAAGGCTCCCACATCAACCATATAGATGCCGACAACAACTCTACATGAGAATTACCTCCCCAGAGGACATCCATTCCCTCAATTACACCCTAGCAATAACTCAATGGCCACTGTATACCATTTTTACTGTTACTTTATATTCTCTATGTATCGCATGTCATTTTCCAGTGCTTACTCTGAGGCACTTTGATACCTTCCGGTCAAGTACACACTATACAATTTATTTTTGTGGTGCTTACACTGTAAAGCAATCCGATACACTCAGGTCAAGTTCGCGCTACATAAAACTCCTAAATAAATACATTGTATTAAGCCATCAAGTTAAGTCACTCCCATTATATATTCGATGCTGGGATGCACTCAAAGGGTCAATAATTGGAAGACAGTATCCAACGGCTGTGAGCTACACGCATGGCTACGGCTGCTTAGTTTAAGAACAGCTTTGACAAACATTCATGTACCATTAGTGGGTGCAAGGTGCCCACTGTTTGGGAAATGAAACGCAACAGAATGCTGGCCATTAACACCATTTAAAGAGTACTGGGAGTAGTAAACTGATCATTAGTACACTGCTGCTGTAATGGAACTAAAATCTGCACTCCTATGCTCATATTTCACTTCGCATTTCTTGATTTGTAGGCAAGAAAAAGGACAGCAAGAGAAAAATAGCACCTGGGAATCCATTCTAAAGGAACGGTATGAAGTACAACATCTCATTCCTGAAGGTAGTTTCATTTTACAACATGGGACACAATACGAAGACAACTCTTGGATTTCAAACAGAGGACTCAGACCAAGGAAACTTCTTACATACAATAAGACTTTGAGGAGGAAATTAAAGTAGAGGCAAAGCTTACATACACGTCCAACTGAAAGGGCAGGTTGCATGGGACAAGTGAGTGGCACTGGCCTTAGAATAAGAAAGGATGGTTCTAAAGAGCAGGATTCACACTCCACCAGATTACAAGGGGTCCAATTGCATAGTAAGTTTTAAAAAAGTGGGAAGCAAGAGCCAGAAAAGTAGATTCCAAAGTCAAGAGATTGAATGGGTTGGGACCAAGGAAAGAGACAATAGTAAATATAAGCATATAAACAGAAGGATTCAGCAATTTAGTGACAACACATGCTGGAGGAACTGAACATTGCAGGCATACACAGAAAAACAGACCAGCACTCACCTCTCTCACAACTCACCTACAGAGCTGAAATTGAAAAGTGGGGGCAAATCTCTCCCATTCGGTAAGCGTGCAGCAGGGTCCCGTAACTCGTCAAAGAAATTGTGTGCACAAGCTTCTAGAGGAGAAAGGCGGGTGACTGGGGTGTACTCCAGCAGACGGCTGCACAATGCAATAGCCTCTGGAGGTGTTCGAGGTTTAAAAACCTGCAAGAAGTGATAGGCCGCAATGAGTTGGAGAGCGACTGCCTAAAAACTACCAAACACATTTCTGATAGAGCACAAAGCATACCAAAAATCGAAAAGAGTAAATAAAAAAAATCAACAACAAAAATCGATGATTGATGGAACCCTCTGGGTGAACCAAACCAGTATGGCTGAAGTTCTGGTAAATTGTCAGCTGAAACCAAAGAGAACCTCCAGTGGACTCAGACTTTCAAATCTACTGGAGAAAGCTCAGACAGCATATACACAATGTAAGAACAACACAGTTCAGACAATGCCCTGTGGGCCAAAAACAGAACTTACCTGAGATGGCGCAGTTAGAGCAAAGTTACTCACATAAACAGGATGTAGACAGCTCAGTAATTGCACGGAGCCCGCTAAAATTCACTCAGATAGGATACAATAATTATGACAGGCACAATACATGGCGAGCCAAACACAGCAGATAGTGACCGCTCATATTGCTCCATTGGTGAAACACCACCCAAGAATTGGAGCCATGTTAAGCCTGTTCTAAGGGCCTCAGGGCAGTCAGTGGTTAATGGGCAGCATCAGTTGCGTGTAATTTCATTTGCCACTGGAGACTCGGGGTCGCAAAGATAGCGCAATTGCATACCCAATTAATTCCCTTTGGCCACATGATTCTGCAGGAGTAGAGAATTTAAGCAGTTGCCGTTTACTCTAGCAAGAGGTGGATAAGAACTTCAAGAGCCAGCAAGAGTATGAACTAAGTCTATAGTTACATTCAGATGTAATAGTGCTGTTAAACTAGGCAGTCTTCGCTGGTCATAAGGTGAACTACAATAATTGAGTTCTCTCCAATCAAGACAGAGTTGGCTGACCATCCTTGTTACTTTGCTACCCTGAGCCAGTGTGCCAAAGCAGTCAGCATAAACCGTTCAAAAGCCACTAAAATCCAAACTAAGGTATCAAAAGGCTAGTTAATGCGTTTAAGTGCCTACTTAACTAAGACTGGATTGAATCAAAGAAATGCATAAACATTAAAGGTTTAAAAAACAAAAAATTACGTAACCAATTTTAAAATAAAGTGAAAAATGTTAGAAGCAAAGTAAGGCCAAAACAAAAAGCCTACAAGAGGAACTGGAAAGGAGAATTTTTTTAAAGATACAAGTGGGAACAGCGACAAAGCACAAAGTGCCAACAAAAGTTTATGGAAGCCTTATGGATGAAACATTGGGTACTTTTAATTATAGACTGATATGCTATTTCAAGTCCATACACTTTTGTTGGTTTGGGTACTATAAAGTTTGGTGTCTTGTCAGGTTTTTTGTTGTGATTTACAAGATACATGTGGGGTTACGCAGCTTTAATGAACAAGTTACTTACCTTTGGTAATGATATCAGTAAGAGGCAGATTAGTTATGGATTCCTCACCTTAGAATTACCTCCAGGCATCAGACTGGAACCGGAGAATTTTGCTGGCAGATGTCATGAAAGGGGACTCCACGTCCCAAAGCAGTAGTGGCTGGCGTCGCCCTGGTGGAATGAGCACGCAACCCCACTGAAAGTTCCGTTTTCGCTAAGGAGTAACAGATTTTGATGCAAAGAACAACCCATCGAGAGTTGGCTCGTTTCTGCACGGCCTGACCTTTCTTGGTGCCCACATAGCCAATAAAGAGCTGGTCATCCACCCAGAATTGTTTTGTGCGATCCAGATAGAAGGAAAGCGCACATTTTGGATCCAGACGGTGGAGCCTCTCCTCCTCTTTAGAAGGATGTGGGGGCAGGAAGAAAGTGGGCAAAGTGATGGTCTTTCCTATGTGGAAAGAGGTAACCACTTTGGGAAGGAAAGAAGGCCTAGTACGAAGGACAACTTTGTCCGGATGAACAGGCTGAAAAGGAGGTTTTGAAGAAAGAGCCTGCAGCTCACTCACCCTGCGAGCAGAGGTGATGGCGACTAGAAAGGCAGTTTTAAGTGTCAGAAGTATGAGAGGACAGTTATGCAGTGGCTCGAAGGGAGCGGAATAAGATGGGTCAGAACCAAGTTCAAGTCCCACTGAGGCATTACGAAAGGAATTGGAGGATACAAGCGAATAATGCCCTGGAGGAAGCAATTTACAATAGGGGAGTTTAAAAGAGAAGGCTGGTCAGGAAGACTAAGAAAGGCCGAAATGGCCAAAAGATAGCCTTTTAGAGTGCCCAGAGCAGAGCGCTGCTGGGCCAAAGAAAGAACCTCTGAAAGGGGATCCACAACCTTTGCTGCGCACCATGCCACAAACTGATTCCATCTACAGGCGTATATCGTTTTGGTGGAGGGACGCCTGGCTGCCAAGATAACGTTACAGACTTCGAGAGGAAGGTCGAAAGATGTAAACTGTCGCCGCTCAATCTCCACACAAGCAGATGGTGTAGGAAAGTGGGTTTTTGTTGCAGTAACCCCCCCCCCCCTTTTTTGCCTAATAGCTGATGCACTTTTCCTTGTTGGGCCCTGGGTTCCTGCCAATCAGGTGCCCAGGGCCTGTGTTCCTTCCCTAAAAATTGCCTAACAGACAAAACCCAAATTGGCAAACCCTGGCCACATGTCAGCCCCTGGTAAATGGTACCCTAGGTACTCCGGGCCTTGTGACCAGGGAAGGCCTCTAAGGGCTGCAGCACTTATTGTGCCACCCTTACAGGCCCTGTACCCTAACACACACACACTGCTCTTGCAGGCTGAGTGTCTGGGTACAAGACAAAACAGAGTCGACATGGCACACATCCCTGTGTGCCATGCCCACACCTACACTCCCATGGCATACATCAGCCACCTCACTAGCTGGGTGCCCTATGCCAATGGTGTGGGCACAGGAGCAGGAGCCCTGTGCCCCTACAGTACCCAGGTCCATTCCTGGGCTCTGTAAGTGCAGTGCTGCCCTTTAAGAGTACATGGTGCTGGGAGCTCGTCAAACACGAACTCCACAGCACCATAAAGGCAAGACTGAGAAGTCTGGTATCAAATTTCTCAGCACATTAAACCCACACTGATACCAGCGTGGGATTTAATGTGCCAAGCACCCCAGAGGGCATCTTAGAGATGCCCCCTAAAACCTAACCTACCATCCACATCTGTGCTGAGGCTGCCTAGGCTGCCACACAGCAGACATGTTGCTGGACCCCTGGGTAGGAGAGCCCCTGCTCTCCTGGTCCTGCAACAATGCACATCCTGGGTGAGGTGTTAAATCTCCTCCCCCAGGATGGGCAGGGGGAAGCTTCAAAGGCATGCCACCTCTGAGTTTCCCCAGGCCACTGCAACTCCCCACTCTGGCGGGAAGCTTGGGCGGAAACCCCAAATAAGGACAAGGAATGTGCCAGCCTGCCAACCCCACCCCTCAGGTGGGGGAGGCGAGGTGAAGCACATCCCCAGGCTCTCGCCATCTTGAAGATGGGAAGCCCTACCCAATCAGGATTAGGCTACTGCCCCCCTCCCACAGAAGAGGCAGGATAGGGGGTGTACCCACCCCAGGACAGGGACCCATTGGTCCCTGCCCTTCACCTACCTGTAACGCCCCTAAATCTAGTATTTAGGTGCACCCTGAACCTTCCTTCCCCAGATTCGAAACTACAAGAAGAGCAAGAAGAAAAGAAGACCTGCCCTGCAGCTGCGGAGAGGGAGACACCAACTGCTTTGGCCCCAGCCCTACTGGCCGGTCGACCTCGGACCTGCTCCTGCTCCAAACCCGACATCTCTTGTGGCCAGTAATCTCAGAAACCTCAAAGGACCTGGCTACCTTTGAACTCTGATCCCCTGGGACTCCCATGAGTAGAGGCTCTACTCAGAACCTACCTTTCACCCCTGGCAGCAGCCCGGAACCGCGATCCCAGCCCACTCTGCACCAGCCAAGCCTGGCCCGTGACGGAGTGAACTAAACCCACGAGGACGACCCCACGGCGACTGTGACCCCGAGTCCGGCACCCAAGGAACCCCCTCGACAATCCTGACGAAGCCTGCAGCCTCAGAACAGTGCCACCCCAACCGCGATCAACAGAGGGTAAGATTTCCCGACACCTAAAGGCACCCCTGCACCCGGCGCCCCACGGCCCTCTGTGTCAAATCCCGGGGTACCTACCTATCCTCCAACTACCCAACTTACCTCTCGAAGTGGTGGTGGCACCTGAAGAGTCCTCGTCCCACTTGCCCTGAGTAAGTGACCAGGAGCCCAGCTCCCACAGCCGCGTGGCTTGCCAGTCAGCAGCCACCAAACAAGGCCCCCCTATCCCTCATAGGATTACATTGGGCCTAACTCTCTGCACCCGGCCGCCCTAGAGCCGCTGAGGGTGAACCAACTGTACCTACCTGACCCCCCCCCCCCCAAACATCTCCTGTCGAGAAAGTATATTTTGATTCCAAGTGTTGGTTCTAAAATAAAACAAGCATATATTTTTTATATATAAACCATTGGCCTAGAGTTCAGTTATTGAGTGTGTGAGACCATTGGCTGGCTGAGTGTGTACAACAAATGCTTTACACGGTCCTCTGATACTGCCTTACTGCTCGACCGGGCTACCACTTTAGAGAGTAAGGTTATATCTAACTTTAACCTCTGCCAAACCTCTGTACACCCTGTTCCTATTTGGGAACCGTAAATACAGAGCCACTTTCTCACACTTGAAAATTGGGTTACTGGTAAGTACAATTGTAAGTATTTTTCAGAGTCTGTGCTGGGCACCAAGATCCAGCACTGGGAGCTCACCTAAGAGCAGGTGAGTATTTTCGTTTGTTACTCGGCTGATTTTTGGTGAATATTTTAAGATTTGAAAAGTCCACACTTAGAAGAAATTTCAACAAAAAGCCAGTCCATGTTAACCTATGAAGAAAGGAATATGCTACTTACCAGTATGCATCTGTTCTTGGCATGTAGAGCTGCAGATCTACACACTTTTGCATAGATCGCCATCTGGTGTTGGGCCCGGATGTTTGCAGTTTGTTTTTCCTCTTGGAAAGTCTTTGGAAGTCACGAGGTCGGTGACTCCTCCCTTGGATGGTATTGCGCATGGGCTTCGGCTCCATCCTCAGATTGTTTTTCGCCAACAGGGAAAGATGGAGCGTAGTAATAACAGTGAAGAAACCCATGTGTGTTGTATCTAAATAAGATAGACTGGAACAGGTACAGGTAGCCGGGGAGGCGGGTGGGCGTGTGTAGATCTGCAACGCTACATGCCAAGAACAGATGCATACTGGTAAGTAGCATATTCCGTTCGAGGCATATGAGCTGCAGATTACACACTTTTGCATAGACTATATAGCAGTTCCCAACCTTAGTGGCGACCACCGGTATCTGTTGCAGTGGTTTGAAATAGTGTTTTTAGTACTGCCTGGCCCACACTAGCTTGTTGCTTGGTTTGCACATCTACACAGTAATGTTTAGTGAAAGTGTGCGGTGTTGACCATGTAGCTGCTTTGCAGATATCATCTAATAGGATGTTACCTAGAAAAGCCATAGAAGCCCAAAATCTTTCGTGTACAGTGGGCTTTAGGGGGAACAGCGTTCGTTTTGCTTTGTGGTAGCAAATTTGAATGCATTTTACAATCCACCTAGCTATCCCTGATTTTGAGATGGGGTTGCCTTTGTGTGGTGGAGAGAAAGACAAAAAGTTGTTTGGTCTTTCTGAAAGGTTGTGTTCTTTGGCTATAGTAAAGTAAGGCTCGTTTGACATCTAGCGTGTGTAGAGCCCTTTCTGCAACAGTTTGAGGTTGCGAGCAAAATACCGGTAATTCTACCGATTGGTTTAAATGAAAAGGGTAAATGACTTTAGGTAGGAATTTTGGGTTGGTACGGAGAACAAACTTATTCTGGTGCATTTGGAGAAAAGGTTCTTGTATGGTAAGTGCTTGTATCTCACTGACCCTTCTAAGGGAAGTGATGGCTACAAGAAAAGCTGTTTTCCATGTGAGAAATTGCAGTTCGCATTTATGCAAAGGTTCGAAGGGTGGTCCCATTAGCCTTGTGAGAACAAATAGTTTTACCTGTCGGTGTAGTTTTGCAGCTTGAAGATCTTTCTGGATTCACTATGCTGTGCATTATTCCGCGATCTGGTGGTTGGGTCCGGATTTGTAGTCTTTCTTTTGGTTTTTTTTTGTAGCCCAGATGGGCGTCTACGTCCCACCATTTGGTGCTCCTCTCGTGACGTCGTCGTGCTTCCTGCGGAAGTCCCACCTTTGGGGCGCCATCTTCGGGTTCTTCCCCCCCCCCCCCCCCCTTTTTTTTTTTTAACCCTAGGCGCTCTCAACTTTCCTTTTCCAATTTCTTTTAGTATTCCAATTATTCTGTTCTTCCATGTCCTTCCACCTCTTCCTCCATCCTCATCTTTCTGGCGGAGGTGGGTGGGTTCGCTAGTGAATCCAGAAAGATCTTCAAGCTGCAAAACTACACCGACAGGTAAGAAACTATTCGTTTTGCAGCGTGAATCTTTCTGGATTCACTATGCTGTGCATAGACTTTGTAGCGGTTTGTTATCTTTGCGGCGGCTGGGTGGTAGATGAGTGTTGGCTGTTGAATATGTGTTGAAGCACCTTCTGTCCTACTTGTGCTTCTTTGTTCATCTGAACGTCCACGCAATAGTGCTTAGTGAACGTGTGCACTGAAGCCCATGTTGCCGCCAGGCATATGTCCTGAATGGGCGTATTTGCCAGAAAGGCAATAGTTGCTCCCTTCTTCCTTGTTGAGTGGGCCCGTGGCCCCTCCGATAGCTCCTGCCCTGCTTGTTTGTGGCAGAATTGTATTGTCAGTGCAATCCATCGTGCAATGGTGGCTTTTGTCACGGGTCTACCCAGAAAACTAGTTGCAAAGGAGACGAAGAGCTGCTTGGTCTTCCTGTGCTCTTTGGTCCTCTCAATGTAGTGCATCACTGCCCTTCTAGCGTCCAGAGTGTGCAGTGCCCTTTCTGCGCTTGTCGTGGGATTTTGAAAGAAACTCGGTATCTGAATTGTCTGGTTCATATGGAATGCCGACACCACCTTAGGCATAAAGTGTGGGTCCGTTCTTAGAACCACCCTGTCCTTGTGTATCAGGATGTAGGGCTCTTGCAGTGTCAGTGCTTGCAGCTCGCTCACTCTGCGCAGCGAGGTTATCGCTACCAGGAAGGCTGTTTTCATTGTCAGCATTTGCAGCGTGGCCTTGTGGATGGGTTCAAACGGCTCCTTCATAAGCTCGGTTAGGACCTCGTTGAGGTTCCATGCCGGCAGCGGCATCCTCTTTGGAGGCGCAATTCTTTTCGCCCCTTCCAGGAATCTCTTTACTACCTGCGACGTAAAGAGACTTCCTCCTCTGTCCCCTCGTGTGTAAGCTACGATTGCCGCCAGGTGTACCCTTAGGGAGGATGAGCATAGATTACTTTTTAGTAGGTGTGTGAGATACCTAAGCACCGTTGACTCAGTTGTCATTTTATTCAGTAGTTTATTTCTGCTGCACCATATTGTGAACCTTTTCCATTTCTCCCCATAGCATTTTCGTGTTGTAGGTCTCCTTGCCTCCCGCAGCACTTGCATAGTGCTTTGAGGTAGGTTCAGGTGCGCAAACTAAGTCTTCAGGAGCCATGCCACCAAACTGAGGATCTCTGGTTCTGGGTGCAGGACCTCTCCGTTCTGCATGGAGAGCAGGTCCTTTCTTCTTGTGAATTTGTGAGGAGTGCCTTGTGCCATTTCCACTATTTGAGAGAACCAAGTTTGCCTTGCCCACTGTGGTGCCACTAGGATCAGTGTCATGTTGCTGGTCCTGCACTTGTCGAGCACCCTGTGTAACAGCGGTATCAGTGGAAAAGCGTAGGCAAATGTCTGACCAACTTATCCATAGGGCATTCCCTTGCGATTGCTCTTTTGGTTGTCTGGATGCGAAGTTTTGGCATTTTGCATTCAGGCGTGTTGCAAACAGGTCTATTGTCTGTGTTCCCCACCTTTGGAATAGCCTCTGTGTTTCCTGTCCATTGAGCTCCCACTCGTGGGATGCCGATGTCTGTCTGCCGAGCCAGTCTGCCTCCACATTGTCCTTCCCTGGTAGGTGTATGGCCAGCAGGTCTATCTTGAGTGGGATGGCCCATCTCCAAATCTCCTGTGCCAGAGTGGAAAGGAGGAACGATTGTGTCCCTCCCTGCTTGTTGATATAGAACATGGTAGTGGTATTGTCCGTCTGTATCAACACTTTCTGGTTGTATATCTGTTTCTGGAAGGCCTTCAGGGCTAGTAGAACAGTCTTCAATTCCAGGTAATTGATGTGTCTGACCGCATCTGCCTGAGTCCACAGACCCCTCACCCTGAGTTTGTTCATGTGTGCTCCCCATCCTATTTGTGATGCGTCCGTGGTAATGGTCACAGTTGTGTTTGGTGGTTTCAAGGTCTTTCCTGTCGTTAAGTTCTCCCTGTTCCACCATGTTATCTCCTCTTGCACCGCGTGTGTAACAACCACTAGATCCTCCCAACTTCCGTTTGCTTGTGACCATTGCTGTTGCAGCCATTCTTGGAATGGTCTCATGTGAAGCCGTGCATTGGGGACTAGGTGGATGCATGACGCCATCATCCCCATGATCTTGCTCACTGTTCTCACTGTCAGAACTCGCCCCTTCTGGTAGAGACGCGTCTCGTTCAGCATGGCTATTGTTCTTCTGTCGCTGGGCATCACCGTTCCGTCTATGGAGTTGATCTTCGCCCCCAGGAAGATCTTCACCTGCTCTGGTTCTATGGATGACTTCCCCCAGTGTATCGAGAACCCCAGGTTTGTTAGTGTTCTTGTCACCCGTTCTGCGTGCTCCTCGCACTTTTCGCGAGTGCTTGCTTTGACTAGCCAGTCGTCTAGGTAAGGGTACACATGAATCCCCTCCCTTCGTAGGTACGCTGCTACTGCTGCAAGGCATTTTGTGAAGACCCTTGGAGCTGACTTTAGGCCGAATGCCAGGGTTGTAAACTGATAATGATCCTGGTTGATGCTGAACCTTAGCAGGTTTTTGTGTCGCCTGTTCATTGGGATGTGTAGGTAGGCGTCCTTGAGGTCCACGGTGGACATGAAGTCTCCGCCTCGTATTTGGGGTAGCACTTCTTGAAGTGATGTCATTTTGAATTTTTGCGTCTTTATGAATTTGTTTAGGAACCTTAGGTCCAGGATGGGTCTTAGGGATTCGTCCACCTTTGGTACAAGGAAGTAGTTTGAGTACACTCCCTTGTTCCTTTCTCTGCGTGGCACTAGTTCTATGGCCTTCTTTTCCAGTAGTTGAAGTGTCTCCTCCCTGAGTTGAGCGAGCTCCTGACCCGAGCGCTGTCTTCTCTTTGGTTTCTTGTTTGGAGGCCTTTTCTCTAACTCTATGCAGTATCCGTGCTGTATGACGTTGAGAACCCATCTGTCTGAGGTTATTTCTTGCGATTGTTGAAGGTAGAGGCCCAGTCTTCCGCCTACCGGTGTTGCATGCTCGTAGGCGCTTGTTTTGTGTAACCCCCTTGGTGTTCTTACAGTGCGCTTCACCCTTCGGTGTATGCTGTGGGTGAGCGTCCTTTTGTGTGTAGTCACTTAGATGAGGGTTGGTCTCCCCCTCTCCTCCTTTGGCCACGTCCGTTTCCTCTCCCTCGAAAGGACTGGCCTCGAGGCTGGTACTGCCAGTTCTGCTTCTGCTGTCCCTGCTGGCTGTGACTGTCACCCTGCTGCCCGTGCTGGAATGTCTGGTGCGACGTACCCTGCTGGCTTCCTCCCCTTCCGTAGGGTCTCCGATTTGGGGTGCCTCTTCGCATTCCTCTGAATTGCATGGCTCCCATGGATCTTGCTGTCTCATTTTCCTTTTTCAGCTGGGTGAGCTTCTCGTCCACAGTTTCCCCGAACAGCGTTTCACCGTTGAAAGGGGTGTTCAGTATGTTATTCTGGACTTCCTGCTTGAATCCAGAAATTCTGAGCCAAGCCTGCCTCCTTTCCGTGATCCCTATGGCCATCAGTCTGCTCGAAGTTTCCGCCCCGTCCAATGCAGTCTTGATGCATGAGTTGGCGATATTCTTCCCTTCCTCCACTAGATGGGAAGCTCTTTGACGGTACTCTTCTGGGAGATGCTTGACTAGTTCCCCCATCTCATCCCAGTGCTGGTACTGGTGCCTGTTCAGTAGTGCGTTTGATTAGCCATGCGCCAGTGCATTGCGGCGTTTCTTTCTACCTTTCTTCCAGTGAGGTCCATCCTTCTGCTCTCCTTATCAGGAGGTGGCCCCGAGGTCGCCGGCACATTGGCTCTTTTCCTGGCCGTGGAAGCAATGATGGAATCTGCCGTGACCGATCCCTTGATGTAAGGAGGATCCTGCGAGGAGTGCTTGTACTTTTTTTCCGTTCTGGGTGTGATGGACCGGCATGTTCCCGGGTCCTTAAACGCCTCCTTCCCTTGGTTCATCACGCTTTGGAGCATAGGGAGGAACTGGCTCCTTGTCTGGATGGGGAGCAGAGTTTAGAGTAGAAAGTCTGCTTTCGGCTTCTCCTCGTCCAATTTCACACCAAAGGCTGCTGCAGCACTCTTGACGACCATGTTGTACACCCCGATGTCATCAGGCGGCGAAGGCCTCAAAGGATACGAGTCCACGGGCTCTTCGGGGTTTTCGGTGTCTATGTCCTGCCATTGCAGCTCCTGACTCGTCGACGGCGCCGAGCCGTAGAACGACTGCTGATCCTCATCACCTTCTCCCTCATAGTAGGTGCCTTCCTCCTCCTCTTCAGGACTTAAGACTGCTCTTCGGGGTCGAAATCCCCTTCTTCCTCGATCTCCACGACCTCAGTCGACAGGACCGTTGGGATTTTGAATTGCTTCATTCGTTCGTCGAACTCCTTCCTCTGAAGGATGCTCTCTATCTCCGCCTCAAGCCTTCTCTTTTTCTTCTCCATGCTGGAGATGTGCTCGGCGTTGATCGCAGGTCTCTTCGACGGAGCCTGCGTCGACGTGGTGTTGTCTTTCATCGCACGTCCCACCTCGTGGGTCTGTTCCGACGAACTCTGCCTCTCGGCGGTCTTCGGCACCTGGGAGTCCTTCTCGAAGGATCCTCTCGCCCTTTTGTCCTTTGAACCACTGGCGGACGTCGAAATCTTCGGCGCCGGTGTTTCCTTCGAGGACTGACTCATTTTTTCGAGAGTCACCATCCGATTTTCGGGGCCCTTTCGGTGGTTTTCTACTCGACGTGTCTTACCTCGTCAGTCATTTTCTTATCGGTCTCTGCGACCGTGAAGACATCAGGTCCCTCGGCAATGTTGTCTTCATCGTCGGTTGATAGGCCCAGATCGTACAGCGACGGGGCCTTACCCTTGCCTTCCATGCTGAAGTTGGCTCTCCTCTGACGTTCTCTCACCCGGAGAGTCTTCGGCGCGAAGGCGGAACAGGCCTTGCAGTCCTTGCTCTCGTGGTCGAACAGCAGGCAAAGGTTGCAGACCAGGTGTTGGTCCTTCTGCGCGAACTTGTGGTGGCAGTTAGGGCAGAACTTAAATGGTGTCTTGTCCATTGCGCTCAGAGCCTCTGAGTGCGCATTTTCCTCTGTGCGTCGGAGAATTCGAGGATCCCCTCCTTCTTAGTCGTCCCGGCTATAATACCTCTCTCTCTCTGTAGTCTTCTAAAGGTTCTCCTTCGATGAAACTTGCGTATTTTCCTTCTTCCTTCGTCTAAAACTCTGGAGCTTCTCGATGACGATCCAGACCCAACGGCGGAAAAAAGAATCTGAAGATGGCGCCCCAAAGGTGGGAAAGAAAAAGACTACGAATCCGGACCCAACCACCAGATCGCGGAATAATGCACAGCATAGTGATTCCAGAAAGATTCACGCTGCAAAACTATATTTAGGTTCCACACAGGTGAGGGTGGCACTCTGGGGGGAATTATTCGTTTTAGGCCTTCCATGAAGGCTTTAATGGCAGGCACTCTGAAAAGTGATAGGTGCTGCCTGTTTTGTAGGTAAGCGGCAATTGCTGCGAGGTGTAGCCGAATGGATGTATATGCTAGGTTACACCTTTGTAGATGGAGTAAATAGCATATGATGTGTTGTATAGACACGTCCAGAGGATTGATCTGTGTTATGGCAATAAACAACAAATCTTTTCCACTTGGCAGCGTAGCAGGCTCTAGTGGTAGGGCGTCTAGCTTCTCTGATGAACTTCATACAGTCAGGGGGAAGGTTTAGGTATCCGAATTCTAGGATCTCAGGAGCCAGATCGCAAGGTTGAGCTGAGCTGGGTCCGGGTGCCTGATCTCTCCTCCATGGTTCTGGGTTAGGAGGCATGGTGAGAGGTGTAGCTTTTGATGTGGTACTACCGAGAGTTCCAGGAGTGTGGTGTACCACGGTTGTCTGGCCCATGTTGGCGCTACTAGGATCAGTGTGAGGGAATGCTGTTGTAGCTTTCGCACCACTAATGGAATTAGTGGGAGAGGTGGAAAGGCGTACGCAAATTTGCCTGAGCAGTTCATCCATATCGCATTGCCTTTGGACAATGAGTGGGTATCTGGCGGCGAAGCTTGGGCCTTTTTTGTTTGTGGATGGCGAAGAGGTCCATCTGCGGATGCCCCCACATTTGAAACAACGGGTGAAGAACCTGTGGGTGAAGTTCCCACTCGTGGATCTGCTGCGTCTGGCTGCTGAGCAGATCTGCCATGGTGTTTTGGACTCCTGGTACATGCTGGGCCAGGAGAAAGATTGTGTGGAATTGCCCATCTCCATATGCTCTGTGCTAGTTGAGAGAGCTGTGGAGAGTGTGTGCCGCCTTGTTTTTGAACGTAATACATGGCCCTCATGTTGTCTGTGCGAATGAGGACTGCCTTGCCTAAAATCTGTGTCTGAAAGGATTTTAGGGCTAGAAAGATTGCCAGTAACTCCAGATGGTTGATATGGAGTAACTTTTGTTGCGGCGTTCATGTGCCCTGCACTGTGAGGTGCAATAGATGAGCTCCCCACCCGGAGAACGATGCGTCTGTTAGTAGTATTTGGGGAACCGGGTCCAGGAACGGTCGGCCTCTGGAAAGATTTGTGGTGTTCCACCACTGCAGAGCGCGATGGGTGCGACCGTCTACCAACACCAGATCTGTCAGTTGCCCCTGGGCCTGGTTCCATTGGCGCGCTAAGCACTCTTGGAGTGGACGCATCTGGAGTCTTGCGTGAGGCACTATGAAAATGCAAGAGGCCATCATCCCTATCAGTTGCATAAACACTCTTGCTGGAAGGGAGTGTTGAGGTATGAATCTTTGGCGCAAAGCCTGAATGCTTGCAATCCTGGCCAGATTGTGGTAGGCTATGGCTTTTGAGGTGTCTATGGTGGCACCGAGGTATTGCTTTACATGGGATGGTGTTAGCTGGGACTTTTGGTGGTTTACCGTGAAGCCTAGCTGTTGAAGTAGTTGGATTGTAGTGGCGGTGTTGTGTACACATTGGTTGTAGGACGTGGCTTTTATCAGCCAGTCGTCCAAATATGGGAAGACGTGAATGTGCTGTCTGAGGTGTGCCGCCACTACCACTAGGCACTTGGTGAATACCCTTGGTGCTGTTGTGACCCCGAATGGGAGCACCTTGAACTGGTAGTGTTGCCCGTCCACTACAAATCTGAGGTACTTTGTGAGCATGGTGTACCGGAATGTGAAAGTATGCGTCTTTCAAGTCCAGTGCGGTGAGAAAGTCGTTCTGGGAGAGGAACGGAAGTACCTGCTGAAGCATTACCATGTGAAAATGGTCTGAATGTATGTATGTATGTATGTATGTGTTTAGGGGCCGGAGATCTAGAATAGGTCGTAGAGTCTCGTCTCTTTTTAGTATTCGAAAATATAGGGGGTGTGAGAAAGTGCCATCTTTCTTGCCTGGCATGCCCCCACTTTTTGCTGAATGTACTTTGACTGAGTGTGCCCTGGAATCCTGCCAATCAGGTGCCCAGGGCCTATGTTCCTTCCCTAAAACGCACACTCCCAATTGGCAAACCCTGGCCACATGTCAGCCCCTGGTAAATGGTACCCTAGGTACCCAGGGCCATGTGACCACCCTTAGAGGCCCTGTACCCTTACACACACACACACTGCCTTTGCAGGCTGGGTGCAGGACAAAACAGAGTCGACATGGCACACATCTGTGTACCATGCCCATCACCTACACTGCCAAGGCATATATCAGCCACCCCTCTGGCTGGGTGCCTTATGCCAATGGTGTGGGCACAGGAGCAGGAGCCCTGTGCCCCTGCAGTACCCAGGTCCATTCCTGGGCACTAAGTGCAGTGCTGCCATTTAAGAGTACATGGTGCTGAGAGCTCGTCAAACACGAACTCCACAGCACCATAATGGCAACACTGAAGACTGTGAAGTTTGGTATCAAACTTCTCAGCACATTAAACCCACACTGATGCCAGTGTGGAATTTAATCTACCAATCTTAGAGATGCCCCCTTAAAACTAACCTACAATCCACGTCTGCTCTGAGGCTGCCCAGGCTGCCACACAGCAGACACGTTGCTGGACCCCTGGGTGGGAGAGCCCCTGCTCTCCTGGGCCTGCAACAATGCACATCCTGGGCGAGGTGAGAAATCTCCTCCCCCAGGATGAGCAAAGGGAAACTTCAAAGGCATGCCGCCTCTGTGAGCTTCCCCAGGCCACTGCAACCCCCCACTCTGGCGGGAAGCTTGGCCGGAAACCCAATACAAGGACAGGGGATGTGCCAGCCTGCCCACCCCACCCCTCAGGTGGGGGAGGCGAGGTGAAGCACATCTCCGGGCTCTCGCCATCTTGAAGATGGGAGGCCCTACCCTATCAGGGCTAGGCTACTGCGCCCTCCCACAGGAGAGAGGCAGGATAGGGGTTGTACCCACCCCAGGACAGGGACCCATTGGTCCCTGCCCTTCACCTACCTGTAACACCCCTAAATCTAGTATTTAGGGGCACCCTGAACCTTCCTTCCCCAGATTCGAAACTACAAGAAGAGCAAGAAGAACAAAGACCTGCCCTGCAGCAGCTAAAAAGAGGAAGGCACCAACTGCTTTGGCCCCAGCCCTACCGGCCTGTCGACCCTCGAACCTGCTCCAGTGCAGCATCTCTCGTGGCCAGCAACCTCACCAACCCCGGAGGACCTGGCTACCTTTTGGCTCTAAGCCCCTGGGACTCCAATGAGTAGAGGCTCTACTCGAAACCTATCTCTAACCCCTGGCAGCAGCCAGGAACCGCGAACCCAGCACACACTGCACCAGCCGAGCCTGGCCAGTGCCGGAGTGAACAAAGACCCTGAGGACGACCCCACGGCGACTGTGACCCCGAGTCCGGCACCCAAGGACCTCCCTCGACATTCCTGAAGAAGCCTGCAGCCTCAGAACCAGGTGCCCCCTCAACCGCGATCAACTGAGGGTAAAATTTACCGACACCTAAAGGCACCCCTGCACGTGGTGCCCCATGACCCCCTGTGTCCAACCCGTGGTATCTACCTAACCTCCAACTACCCAACTTACCACTCGAAGTGGTGGTGGCACCTGAAGAGTCCTCGTCCCCGAGCTTGCAGTCTTTTTCCTAACCGGAGATTTCCCATTGACATCCATGGAGCGCCCGAAGGCTCAAAAGCACTCTGCACCCGGCCGCCCGAGTGGCCCTGGCAGTGAAAACTCTACTCCTTCCTACTTCCCCACTTGCCCTGAGTAAGTGACCAGGAGCCCAGCTCCCACAGCCGCGTGGCTTGCCAGTCAGCAGCCACCAAACAAGGCCCCCCTATCCCTCATAGGATAACATTGGGCCTAACTCTCTCTGCACCCGGCCGCCCTAGAGCCGCTGAGGGTGAACCAACTGTACCTACCTGACCCTTGGAGACCACACCCCCCCCCGAGTGTGCCCAGAACCTCAACTCTGCCAGTCGAGTACTTACCCTTAAGCCTCAAACTCCATTTTCCTCATAGGGTAACATTGACTGGCTTTTTCCTGAAATTTCTTTTAAGTGTGGACTTTTCAAATCTTCAAATATTCACCAAAAATCAGGCGAGTGACAAAAACAAATTTACTCACCTGTTTCTAGGTGAACTCCCAGTGCTGGATCTTGATGCCCAGCACTGACTCTGAAAAATCTCTACAACTGTACTTACCCTTAACTCAATTTTCTTCCATAGGAAATCATTGATTGTTTTCTCTGAAATATTTTCTAAGTGTCAACTTTTAAAAGAGCTAAATACAAGTTAAAAATCATTACAGTACTTAAGTCGACTTTCATCACTTGATTCTGAGAACTGACCCAGGACTGAATCTAGGATCCAGTCTTGGAATTCCAAAAGTAATCTAAAAAGTAATCTGTTGCAAATAACTTGAATTTACCATTGAGCTCAATGTATTGTTGTGTTTAAAAATAGAGTTGCCTACTGCAACCTCTTGTAACTGTTTACTAAAATCTATTGCATATTGCAAAAGTATTTATATGAAACATCTACTGTTGAGAAAGTATATTTTAACTCCAAGTGTTGGTTCTAAAATAAAACAAGCATATATTTTTTATATATAAACCATTGGCCTAGAGTTCAGTTATTGAGTGTGTGAAACCATTTGCTGACTGAGTGTGTACAATAAATGCTTTACACTGTCCTCTGGTACTGCCTTACTGCTCGACCAAGCTACCACTTCAGAGAGTAAGGTTATACCCAACTTTAAACTCTGTCAAACCCTGGGGGACTGTGAACTCTGTACACCCTGTACCTATTAAGGAACAGTATATACAGAGCCACTTTCTCACAGGGAGTAGACCCCTAAATTTTGATGATTGACTGGAACTTGTTCTATTGCCTGTTTTTGTAGGAGGGAGATTACCTCCTGTTTTAGTAATGTGGAATGTTCTTGTGACATTGGACGTTGCCTTGGTGGAATGTTTGGGGGGGTAGAGGTCAATTCTAGGCAGTACCCTGAGTGAATAATTTGGGTCACCCATTTGTCTGAGGTGATGGTCGCCCAGACCTGAAGGAAATTTTGTAGTCTGCCCCCGACCGGAGTGGGATGGTCTGGAGGGAGGGGGGGGTTGGAGGGGGGGGGGGGGGGGGGGGGGAGTCATTGGGTAGGCGGTGTGGCAGAGCAGGCGGTATTTGTTTTGCCTCTGCCTTTGTTATTGCCCCTATAGCCGCCTCTTTGATAACCCCTTGTGAAGGTGGACTGAGCATGGGATTTGTAGGGAGTGGACGCGCTATCTGAGGAGTAGCCTCTAGCCGTACCCCGAAAGGAAGAGCGGCGAAAGAAGCGCCTAGGAGGGCGTGACTGCAGGGCTCCCATAGATTTTGCCGTATCAGTGTCCTTCTTAATTTTCTCGAGGGCCTCATCTACCTTTGGGCCGAATAGGTGTTCTTGGTCAAAGGGATGATTTAGAGTGGAGGCCTGTACCTCAGGTTTGAAACCTGATATTCTCAACCAAGCATAGCGACGGAGGAGGATGCTAGTGTTAATGGCCCTGGAGGCTGTGTCTGCTGCATCTAAGGCACAGCGTATGGAGGTGTTATAGTCTTACCCTCTTGAATTAATTCATTGGCCCTATTTTTGTATCTTTCTGGGAGGTGGTGCATTATGGTTTCTAATTCATCATAATGCGGCTTATCGTATCTGGCCAATAGCGCTTGAGTGTTGGCCATGCGCAATATATTATCTGCCTGTGACACAGTACGCTTTCCTGACGCGTCCAGTAGCTTTGACTCTGTCAGGTGGTGGTGCTTCGCCTGACGCCTGGGAGTTTGACCTCTTCTGTGCAGTGGAAACCACTAGGGAATCTAGTGGCGCTGGCCCTTTGATAAAGGCAGGATCTGTGGGGGCAGCTTTGTACTTTTTTTCTATGCGTGGGTTAATGACCCTAGCCCTGACTGGGTCCTTAAAAACCTCTGACGCATGTTTTATCACCCCCTTGAGCATAGGTAGTATGGAGGTAGACCTATGTGCAGTATCAAAGGTGTCGGAGGAAATCCTCCTCTACTGGGTCAGTGTGTAGCTCTACCCCATGATAATGTGCCGCCCTCTGAAGTAGGTGGTGGAAACTGAGAAAGTGGCTCTGTATATACTGTTCCCTAATAGGTACAGGGTGTACAGAGTCCACAGTCCCCCAGAGGGTGATAGAGGTCAAAGTTAGGTATGACCTTACTCTCAAAAGTGGTAGCTTGGTCGAGCAGTAAGGCAGTACCAGAGGACAGTGTAAAGCATTTATTGTACACACTCAGTCAGCAAATGGTTTCACACACTCAATAACTGAACTCTAGGCCAATGGTTTATATATATAAAATATATGCTGGTTTTATTTTTAGAACCACAAAGGGGGTAAAAGGAATATGCTACTTACCAGTATGCATCTGTTCTTGGCATGTAGAGCTGCAGAGTCACACACTGAGGATAAGATCGCCATCTGGTGTTGGGCTCGGATGATTGCAGGTTGTTGTCGTCTTCGGAAGAAGCCTTTGGTCACGAGGTTGGTGACTCCTCCCCTGGACAACAGTGCGCATGGGCATCCACTCCATCGTCAGATTGTTTTTTCGCCATGATGGGAAAAGATGGAGTGTATAGGAATGAACAAAGGATGTCCATGTGTAATGTCTAAGTAAGACAGATGCTGGAACAGATACAGGTCCCGGGGAGGCGGCCGGGCGTGTGTGACTCTGCAGCTCTACATGCCAAGAACAGATGCATACTGGTAAGTAGCATATTCCGTTCGAGGCATATGAGCTGCAGATCACACACGGAGGATAGATTATACAGCCGTGCTTCCCCTTAGCGGTGGTCGCCTGTATCTGTTGCAGCAGTTTGAAATAAAGTTTTTAGGACAGCCTGGCCCACTGAGGCCTGTTTGGCCTGCACGTCAACACAGTAGTGTTTAGTGAAGGTATGCGTGGTAGACCACGTGGCTGCCTTGCAAATGTCTTCTAAGGGAATGTTACCTAAGAAGGCCATAGAAGCCCCTATTTTACGCGTGGAGTGCGCCCTAGGGGGAACTGTAAGTGTACGTTTAGCCTTTTGGTAGCATATTTGGATGCATTTAACTATCCACCGGGCTATACCTGATTTGGAGATCGGATTGCCTTTATGTGGTGGTGCGAAAGCAACAAAGTTGTTTCGTCTTTCGAAAAGGTTTTGTCCTGTCGATGTAATAAAGCAAGGCTCTTTTGACATCTAAGGTATGTAGGGCCCTTTCAGCTACGGAGTCTGGGTTTGGGAAAAAGACTGGTAGCTCTACTGATTGGTTAAGGTGGAAAGGGGAAATCACTTTTGGAAGAAATTTAGGGTTTGTCCTAAGAACCACTTTGTTACGGTGTAGTTGTAAGAAAGGTTCCTCTAGTGTAAGGGCTTGTAGTTCACTTACTCTGCGTAGGGAAGTGATTGCGATAAGGAAAGCTACCTTCCATGTTAGGAATTGTAATTCACATTTGTGCTTAGGTTCAAATGGGGGACCCATAAGTCTTGTTAGAACCACATTGAGATTCCACACTGGGGCAGGTGGCAATCTTGGGGGATGAATTCTTTTGAGACCTTCCATAAACGCTTTGATGGCTGGTACCTTAAAAAGGGACAGGTGTTGCCTATTTTGCAAGTAGGCTGCCAAGGCTGCTAGGTGTAAACGTATAGAGGAATACGCTAGATTGCATCTTTGCAAGTGTAGTAGATAGCAAATGATGTTTTGGATGGAAGCATCCAATGGATGTATGTCATTATTAGTGCAGTAGATGGCAAATCGTTTCCATTTAGCGGCATAACACGCTCTAGTAGTAGGTCGTCTGGCTTCCTTTATGATATTCATACAGTCTGGAGGGAGATTGAGGTATCCGAACTCTAAGACCTCAGGAGCCAGATAGCTAGGTTCAGTGTTTGAGGATCTGGGTGTCTGATTTCTCCATGGTTCTGGGTTAATAGATCCGGGGAGAGGCGTAGCCTTTGATGTGGAACTAAAGATAGTTCCAGAAGTGTGGTGAACCACGGTTGACGTGCCCAAGTGGGAGCCACTAGTATTAGTGTTAGCGACTGTTGTTTCAGTTTGCGTACCACAAATGGAACTAGTGGGAGAGGCAGAAAAGCGTACACAAATCTGCCTTACCAGTTCATCCATAGGGCATTGCCCTTCGACTGTGGGTGTGGAAACCTGGCGGCGAAGGTTGGGCATTTTGTGTTTTCGGGAGTGGCGAACAGGTCTATGTCTGGTTGTCCCCATTTTTGGAAGAAGGGGAGTAGAACCTTGGGGTGTAGTTCCCATTCGTGGATCTGCTGTGTGTGGCGACTTAGGTCGGCCACTTGATTGTGGATCCCTGGGAGATGTTCTGCTAACAGGTATATGTTTTGGGGAATTGCCCATCTCCAGATTTGCTGTGCCAGTTGGGACAGTTGGAGAGAATGTGTCCCTCCCTGTTTCTGTATATAATACATTGTCGTCATGTTGTCTGTGCGTATGAGGACAGTTTTGTTCTTTAGGTGTACCTGAAAGGATTTTAGTGCTAGGAACACTGCTAAGAGTTCCAGGTGGTTGATGTGGAGCAGTTTGTGTTGGCTGGTCCATCTGCCCTGAGTGGTATGGTGAAGGAGGTGGGCTCCCCACCCTGTGAGAGATGCGTCGGTAGTTAGAACAACTTGTGGAAGAGGCTCTAAGAACGGTCGCCCTTTGGACAGGTTGATGGTGTTCCACCATTTCAGTGAGCGAAGTGAGCGACTGTCCACCAACACCAGATCGGTAAGTTGTCCGTGAGCTTGGTTCCACTGTTGTGCTAGACATTCCTGTAAGGGACGCATTTGAAGTCGTGCGTGTGGGACTATGGAGATGCATGACGCCATCATGCCTAGGAGCTGCATGAACACTCTTGCTGGAAGAGATGGATGAGTTTGAAATTGAGAGATGAGATTTTGTATACTGGCTATCCTGGCAGTGCTGGGATAAGCAATGGCTTTGGATGTATCTATGGTTGCTCCTAGATACTGATGTAAGTGGGAAGGTTGGAGATGGGATTTGGGGTAGTTGATAGTGAATCCCAAATCGTGGAGAGTTTGAATTGTGAGATGTGTGGAGAACGCATTTTTGGTGAGTATTGGCTTTTATGAGCCAATCGTCCAGATAGGGGAAGACATGGATCTGTTGTCTTCTGAGGTGCGCTGCCACGACTGCTAGGCACTTGGTGAACACTCTGGGTGCTGCTGTTACTCCGAATGGGAGAACTGTAAATTGATGGTGTTGCCCATCGACCACAAATCGTAGATATTTTCTGTGAGCGGGATGCATAGGGATGTGAAAGTACGCGTCCTTGAGGTCCAATGTGGTAAGGAAGTCTCCCTGTTGTAAAAGTGGGAGGACTTGTTGGAGGGTGGTCATATGAAAATGATCCGAATGTATATACTGGTTTAGTAGTCTGAGATCCAGTATGGGCCTTAGTGTTTTGTCCTTTTTGGGAATGAGGAAGTATAGGGAATATACCCCTGTTCCCTGATGTTGAAGAGGGACTGGTTCTATCGCATGTTTTTGTAACAGGGATTGAACTTCTTGCTTGAGGAGAGAGAGATGATGTGAGGACATTGGACGTTGTTTGGGCGGTATGTTTGGGGGGGGGATTGTATGAGTTCGAGGCAGTAGCCAGACTGGATAATTTGTCTGACCCACCTGTCTGTGGTGATGGAAGTCCAGACAGGTAAGAATTGTTGGAGCCGCCCCCCGACTGGAGTGGAATGGTCTGGGGGGTGTGGTGGCAAGTCACTGTTTAGTGGCTGGGGAGGTGCGGGTGTTATTGTTGTTGCCCCGCCCTCGACCTTTGTTATTGTTCTCCTCGGAAATATCCTCTGTTAGGGGATGTTTGTCCCGAATTTTTAAAGGTGGATGTGGTCTCAGTTCCCGTGTTTTTGGAGCCTCCTCTATAAAAGGAGCAACGAAAGGAACCCCGGGTTTGAGGAGACTGTAGTGCTCCCATAGACTTGGCAGTTTCATTATCCTTTTTCATTTTCTCTAATGCAGTATCCACTGCAGGGCCAAATAACTGCTCTTGGTTGAAAGGTTGAGCCAGAATTGCGGTTTGAACCTCCGGTTTAAAACCGGAAATACGGAGCCAGGCATGTCGTCTGAGTAAGACGCTAGTATTGACCGCCCTAGAAGCAGTGTCTGCCGCATCTAAGGCGCATTTAATGGAGGCATTAGATATTAATTTGCCTTCTTGGATGAGGTCAGTGGCCTGGGACTTAAAGGGTTCAGGCAGATGTTGCATAAGGTCCTCAAGTTGGTCATAATGCGCCCTATCGTACCGGGCTAACAGGGCCTGGGTATTGGCAATACGCCAGTGGTTCGCCGCCTGTGCGGCGACTCGTTTGCCTGAGGCCTCTAAAAGCTTAGACTCCTTGTCCGGGGGAGGCGTTTCTCCAGTTGTCTGAGAGTTAACGCGCTTCCTGGCATTTGATACGACCAAGGAGTCTAAAGGGAGCTGGGCTTTAATGTATGCAGGGTCCTGCGGGGCTGGTCGGTACTTTTTTTCGATGCGTGGGTTGAGAACCCTAGCTCGAACAGGGTCTTTAAAGACCTCAGTGGCATGCTTTATAACCCCTTTAATCATGGGCAGTATGTGAACAGTTTTTTGTGACTGCTCAAAAGTATCGAGGAGAAAGTCCTCTTCAAGGGGGTCCGTGTGCATTGTGACGCCATGGAATGTTGCTGCCCTATTTATTAGTTGGCCAAACCCCAAATGGTCATCAGGAGGGGAGGGCTTGGAGGGGTAGGTAGTGGGGTCAGGCATTGGATAAGACCAGTCATCTACTGGTGCTGTGTCTGGAAATGTAAAAGGGTAGTTTGGATCAACAGGATCATTAAATAAGTCAGGGTCCGCCCCTCCCCCTAAGTCATCATTATCATCCTGTGGAGGAGGTGAATGATAAGGAGGTGGTAAAGGTAAAGGAGAAGGAGGAGGAGGAAGGGGGGGGACGGGTCTGGAGGTAATACAGGAGAGGAAGGACGAAGTTGTGAAGTAGCACAGTCCTTTTTCCGTATGGTAGCTGGAGGAGGTGTAATGTCCAGCTTCCGTTTCTTGTATGGGACGGCAGTCACATGTCCAGTGTCGGGATTGATGTAGATCCGCTTTTGAGTAGGATCTGGGCGAAAAAGTTCATCCGGCTCCGAAGGTGGTGGCGGCGATGGCAGTTTCGGGTCTTTATGAACTTTTTTTGGTGTAGACGTAGTTTTCGGTGCCGATGAAGTTTTCGGTGCCGAAGGATGTTTCGGTTCCGATGGATTTTTCGGAGCCGATTGAGTTTTCGGTAGCGATGGCTTCGGTGCCGAGGGACTTTTAGGCATCGATGTCGAAGAACGTTTCGGCGCCGGTGGAGACTTCGGTGCCGAGGAACGTTTCGGTGCCGAAGGAGATTTCGGTCTTGAAGCCTGTTTCGGTGCCGATAGTGGTTTTTTCGGTGCCGAGGGTGTTAAAGGCACAATCACACGAGGTTTGCTCGAGCCCGAGCCACCTACAGGCTTAGATGTCTTCGGAGGCGGGCCCGAGGGCGGGGCTTCTGAAGAGGATTTTCGGTCGCGACTGGGCCCAGCTGGCGGAGTCTTGACCAATGTCTTTTTGGATGGGACAGGGGCAGGGGGGGGTGGTACTCACACGCTGCCCTGGAGGGATGTGGTCATCGGAATCGTCGGCCTCGGACACTATCTCGAGATCTTCGGTGTCATCTTCAGGAACGTCCTGAGCAAAGATGTCCTCCGGTTCTGGAGCTGGTTTGGCCATAATATGGCGTCGAGCCCTTCGGTCCCGGAGGGTCTTCTTCGAACGGAAAGCGGCACAAGCTGGACAGGTCGATTCGTTGTGTTCCGGCGACAGGCAGAGGTTACAAACCTCGTGGTGGTCACTGTGGGGGAACTTCGCTCCACACTGGGGGCATTTTTTAAAGGGTGTCCTGTCCATCAGCCGCTTCCGGAACCGGTCCGAGTTGATGTCGACGTCGATGGAATGAAGATTGAAGAGTTAAATCGATTGCTGGAAGTTTTCTGCTGGAGCGGAAAAAAGTTCATCCGAACCCAATGGCGGAAAAAACCAATCTGACGATGGAGTGGATGCCCATGCGCACTGTTGTCCAGGGGAGGAGTCACCAACCTCATAACCAAAGGCTTCTTCCGAAGACAACAACAACCTGCAATCATCCGAGCCCAACACCAGATGGCGATCTTATCCTCAGTGTGTGATCTGCAGCTCATATGCCTCGAACATATACTTTCTCAGAATGAGAGGTTGAATATAAATACTTTTGTCTTAAGCAATAAATTTGTGTAAACAGTCACAGTTGGTTGCAATAAACAATCCTATTTCCTAAACATAACAATGCATTGAGCTCAATGGTAAATTCAGGTTATTTGTAATAAATTACTTTTCAGATTACTTTTGGAATTCCAGGTCTGGCTCCTAGATACAGCCTTGGGTCAGTATTCAGAATCAAGTGATGAAAGTCGACTTAATAACTAATGATTTTTAAATAATATTTAGCTATTTCAAAAGTTAGCACTTAGAAAATATTTCAAAGAAAACATTCAATGGATCTCTATGGCAAGAAATTCAAATTGCAGGTAGAGTACTTTATTGTTACTTTAGTAATCCAGGACTGGGTACCTAGACCCAGGACTGGGGTCCTTATCAAAAACATGTAAGTAATTTTGTTTGCAGAAATGGTACGATTTTAAAAGAATATTTCAAATTTGCAAAAATACACTTAGAAGAAATTTCACAGAAAAGCAGACAATGGTTTCCTATGGGAGAAAAATGAGTTAGAAGTAAGTATAGTTGTGAACACTTTTCAGAGTCAGGGCTGGGCACCAAGATCCAGCACTGGGAGCTCACCTAGGAGCAGGTGAGTAAATTCGTTTTTGTCACTTGGCTGATTTTTGGTGAATTTTTGCAGTTTTGAAAAGTTCACACTTAGAAGATTTTTGAAGAAAAAGCCAGTCAATGTTACCCTATGAGGAAAATGAAGTTAGCGGTTTAAGGGTAAGTACTCGACAGGCAGAGTTGAAATTCCAGGCATGGACTCAGGGGTCCCCCAGTGTCAGGTAGGTACAGTTGGTTCACCCTCAGCGGTTTCAGGACGGCCGGGTGCAGAGAGAGTTAGGCCCAATGTTATCCTATGAGGGATAGGGGGGCCTTGGTTGGTGGCTGCTGTCTGGCAAGCCACGCGGCTGTGGGAGCTGGGCTCCTGGTCACTTACTCAGGGCAAGTGGGGAAGTAGGTTAGTGTAGAGAGTGCACTGCCAGGGCCACTCGGGCGGCTGGGTGCAGGGTGCTTTTGAGCATTCGGGCGCTCAATGGAAATCAATGGGAATGTTCCGGTTTGGAAAAAGGCTGCAGGCTCGGGGACGAGGATGTTTCAGGTGCCACCACCACTTCGAGAGGTAAGTTGGGTAGTTGTAGGTTAGGTGGGTACCCCGGGATTGGGCACAGGGGGCCGCAGGGCGCCGGGGTGCCTTTTGACGTTGGGAATCTTACCCTCTGGTTGATCGCGGTTGGGGTGGCACTCGGTTCTGAGGCTGCAGGCTTCTTCCGGGATGTCGAGGGGGGTCCTTGGGTGCCGGACTCGGGGTCACAGTCGCCGTGGGGTCGTCCTCAGGGTCTTTGTCCACTCCGGCACTGGCCAGGCTTGGCTGGTGCAGAGTGTGTTGGGTCCGCGGTTCCGGGCTGCTGCCAGGGGTTAAAAATAGGTTTCTTGAGTAGAGCCTCTACTCATGGGAGTCCCAGGGGCTTAGAGCCAAAAGGTAGCCAGGTCCTCCGGGGTTGGTGAGGTTGCTGGCCACGAGAGATGCCGCGCTGGTGCAGGTTCGAGAGTCGACAGGCCGGTAGGGCTGGGGCCAAAGCAGTTGGTGTCTTCTTCTCTTTTTAGCAGCTGCAGGGCAGGTCCTTGTTCTTCTTGCTCTTCTTGTAGTTTTCTATCTGGAATCTGAGGAAGGAAGGTTCAGGGTGCCCCTAAATACTAGATTTAGGGGCGTTACAGGTAGGTGAAGGCCAGGGACCAATGGGTCCTTGTCCTGGGGTGGGTACACCGCCTATCCTGCCTCTCTCCTGTGGGAGGGGGGCAGTAGCCTAATCCTGATAGGGTAGGGCCTCCCATCTTCAAGATGGCGAGAGCCCGGAGATGTGCTTCACCTCGCCTCCCCCACCTGAGGGGTGGGGTGGGCAGGCTGGCACATCCCCTGTCCTTGTATGGGGTTTCCGGCCAAGCTTCCCGCCAGAGTGGGGGGTTGCGGTGGCCTGGGGAAACTACAACTGGCGGCCTGCCTTTGAAGCTTCCCTTTGCTCATCCTGGGGGAGGAGATTTCTCATCTCACCCAGGATGTGCATTGTTGCAGGCCCGGGAGAGCAGGGGCTCTCCAACCCAGGGGTCCAGCAACGTGTCTGCTGTGTGGCAGCCTGGGCAGCCTCAGAGCAGACGTGGATTGTAAGTTAGCTGTAAGGGGGCATCTCTAAGATGCCCTCTGGGGTGCTTAGTACATTAAATCCTACACTGGCATCAGTGTGGGTTCAATGTGCTGGGAAGTTTGATACCAAACTTCCCAGGCTTCAGTGTTGCCAATATGGTGCTGTGGAGCTCGTGTTTAACAAGCTCTCAGCACCATGTACTCTTAAATGACAGCACTGCACTTACAGTGCCCAGGAATGGACCCAGGTACTGTAGGGGCACAGGGCTCCTGCTCCTGTGTCCACACCATAGGCGTAAGGCACCCAGCCAGAGGGGTGACTGACATATGCCTTGGCAGTGTAGGTGATGGGCATGGTACACAGTGATGTGTGCCATGTCGACTTTGTTTTGTCCTGCACCCAGACACTCAGCCTGCAAGGCAGTGTGTGTGTGTAAGGGTACAGGGCCTCTGAGGGTGGCACAATGAGTGCTGCAGCCCTTAGAGGCCTTCCCTGGCCACAAGGCCCTGGGTACCTAGGATACCATTTACCAGGGGCTGACATGTGGCTAGGGTTTGCCAATTTGGAGTTTGTGTGGTTTAAGGAAGGAACATAGGCCCTGGGCACCTGATTGGCAGGAACCCAGGGTACACTCAAAGTACATTCAGCAATTTAGCAAAACGTGGGGGCATACCATGCAAGAAAGATGGCACTTTCTCACATCGTTCCGATCTTGAAAAAACCTGGGGCGGACCCTTCGGATCCAGCCAACTACCGCCCCATCTCTCTTCTGCCTTTCTTGGCAAAGGTACTGGAACGTCATGTAGTCAAAACCTTGAGTGAGTTTGTGGAAAGAAATAGTGTCTTGGCTTCGAGACAGGCCGGTTTCCGCCCAGCTCATTCAAATGAGTCTAATTATATCTGTCCTGGATAACCTACGTCAGGGAATGGACACTAATCAACCACAGGCCCTGGTCCTTTTGGATCTTTCCGCTGCATTCGACACGGTGGACCATACCATCTTACTCTCAAGTGTCGAGGCGGCGGGAATCGGAGGGACGGCCCTGTTATGGCTATCCTCCTGCTTGAGCGGTCGGACTCAGGCGGTTCGCCTGGGTGAGTACTCAGCTGATTTTCAGCCCATCCAGTGCGGGGTCCCCCAAGGATCCTCTTTGTCCCCCCACTTATTTAACCTTTACATTGCCCCCCTTATTTTTGCTTTACAGCAGCTGGAGGTCTCTGTTTACAACTACGCAGATGATCTACAGCTCATCTTTTCCCTCTCTTCCTCCCCCGAGTCAATATCTAATTTTCAGTTCATCATGATTTTTATCCAGGACTGGATGAACTTCAACCACCTGAAACTCAATCCCGATAAAACGGAATTGGTGTTGACAGGTGGTTGCTCCAGTCCCTGGTCCTCTTCCTTTTGGCCCTCTTCCTTTGGCTCCCCACCCATTCCTGTCCCTTCCGTCAAAACTCTTGGGTTTAAAATTAACAATCAACTCTCCCTACACTCTCAAGTCTCTGCCGTCGTATCCTCAGCCTTCCTCTCCCTCAGGACAATTCGTAAAGTCTCACGATTCTTTTCCTCTGATGCGCTCAAGCTAATACTTCTGGCCATGGTAACATCTCGCCTAGATTACGGCAATGCCCTTTGCCGTAATGGGATGGAATAGGATGAGCAAAGGGAAGCTTCAAAGGCATACCACCATTTGGAGTTTCCCCAGGCCACTGCAACCCCCCACTCTGGCGGGAAGCTTGGCCGGAAACCCCATACAAGGACAGGGGATGTGCCAGCCTGCCCACCCCATCCCTCAGGTGGGGAAGGCGAGGTGAAACACATCTCCGGGCTCTCGCCATCTTGAAGATGGGAGGCCCTACCCTATCAGGATTAGGCTACTGCCCCCCTCCCACAGGAGAGAGGCAGGATAGGGGGGTGTACCCACCCCAGGACAGGGACCCATTGGTCCCTGGCCTTCACCTACCTGTAACGCCCCTAAATTTAGTATTTAGGGGCACCCTGAACCTTCCTCCCTTAGATTCCAGATAGAAAATTACAAGAAGAGCAAGAAGAACAAAGACCTGCCCTGCAGCTGCTAAAAAGAGAAGACACCAACTGCTTAGGCCCCAGCCCTACCGGCCTGTCGACTCTCGAACCTGCACCAGCGCGGCATCTCTCGTGGCCAGCAACCTCACCAACCCCGGAGGACCTGGCTACCTTTTGGCTCTAAGCCTCTGGGACTCCCATGAGTAGAGGCTGCTTTTCTGTGAAACTTCTTCTAAGTGTCTAGTTTTGCAAATTTGAAATATTCTTTTAAAGTCGTACCATTTCTGCAAACGAAATTACTTACCTGTTTTTGATAAGGACCCCAGTCCTGGGTCTAGGTACCCAGTCCTGGATTACTAAAGTAACGATAAAGAACTCTACCTGCAATTTGAATTTCTTGCCATAGAGATCCATTGAATGTTTTCTTTGAAATATTTTCTAAGTGCTAACTTTTGAAATAGCTAAATATTATTTAAAAATCATTACAGTTATTAAGTCGACTTTCATCACTTGATTCTGAATACTGACCCAAGGCTGGTTCTAGGAGCCAGACCTGGAATTCCAAAAGTAATCTGAAAAGTAATTTATTACAAATAACCTGAATTTACCATTGAGCTCAATGCATTGTTATGTTTAGGAAATAGGATTGTTTATTGCAACCAACTGTGACTGTTTACAAAAATTTATTGCTTAAGGCAAAAGTATTTATATTCAACCTCTCATTCTGAGAAAGTATATTTTTATCCCCTTTGTGGTTCTAAAAATAAAACAAGCATATATTTTATATATATAAACCATTGGCCTAGAGTTCAGTTATTGAGTGTGTGAAACCATTTGCTGACTGAGTGTGTACAATAAATGCTTTACACTGTCCTCTGGTACTGCCTTACTGCTCGACCAAGCTACCACTTTTGAGAGTAAGGTCATACCTAACTTTGACCTCTATCAGCCTCTGGGGGACTGTGGACTCTGTACACCCTGTACCTATTAGGGAACAGTATATACAGAGCCACTTTCTCACAGTATAGTACTCACGACCCTCTGCGCCGGGGTGATGTCCTCCACATCGGAGTCGTCGGCTTTGGAAGCACTGACGAGGTCCTCTTCGGTTTCCTGCTGTCCCGGATCTTCGACGTCGTCCCCGAAGATGTCGACTGGAACGGAGGTCGAGGAGTGCGCCATGTTTCGTCTGGTTCTTCGATCTCGAATAGTCTTTTTCGATCTGAAAGACTTGCAGGCCGGACAGTCTCGAGCCTCGTGTTCAGGGGAGAGACAGAGGTTGCACACTTCATTTAGATCGGTGTGGGGGAATTTGGACCCACATCGAGGGCACTTCTTGAAAGGAGTTCTTTCCATCAGCCGGGACTGGAACTTGGGTAGGCCCGAAGGCCGCCGTAGACGTCTGGAATCGAAGATGTGTCGAAGAGAAGGTGATTGAGGAGATCTGGATCTGAACAATACCGCGATAAGCGAGGATTCCGCTTCGATCGTCGAACTGGAAATGTTGGGAACCGGAGCGCGAAGTATTACATCCGAGCCCGATGGCGGAAAAAAACAATCTGAGGATGGAGCCGAAGCCCATGCGCAATACCATCCAAGGGAGGAGTCACCGACCTCGGGGCTTCCAAAGACTTTCCAAGAGGAAAAACAAACTGCAAACATCCGGGCCAAACACCAGATGGCGATCTATGCAAAAGTGTGTAATCTGCAGCTCATATGCCTCGAACAGAAACTTTCTCCCGTCTCACATCGTGTGTAGGCCACAATCGCCGCTAGGTGGACTCTTAGCGAAGACGAACTTAGCTCGGCTTTTAGTAGATGCGTGAGGTATCTAAGCACCGTTAATACCCTTGTCAACTTATTTTGTAGTTTATTTTTTCTGCACCACAGTGTGAACCCCTTCCATTTTTCCCCATAGCATTTCCGTGTTGTCGGTCTCCTTGCCTCCCGGAGCACTCGCATAGTGCTTTGGGGTAGCTTAAGGTGTGCAAACTATGTCTTCAGGAGCCATGCGCTAGGCAGAGGCTCTCTGGCTCTGGGTGTAGAACTTCTCCGTTCTGCATGGAGAGCAAGTCTTTTCTTCTTGTGAACTTGTGTGGTGGCCTCTGCGCCATTTTCACTATTTGCGAGTACCAGGTCTGTCTTGCCCACAGTGGTACCACTAGGATCAGCGTCAAGTTGCTGGTCCTGCACTTGAGTACCCTGTGTAAAATGTTCTTGACCAACTTATCCATAGGGCATTCCCCTTGGATAGATTTCCTGGTTGTCTGGATGCGAAGTTTTGGCATTTTGCATTCACGTGCGTTGCAAACAGGTCGATTGTCAGTGTGCACCACCTCTTGAATAGTTTTTGCGTTTCCTGCCCATTGAGTTCCCACTTGTGGGATGCTGAAGTCTGCCTGCTGAGCCAGTCTGCTTCTACATTGTCCTTTCCCGGTAGGTGTATGGCCAGCAGGTCTATTTTGAGCGTGATGGCCCATCTCCAAATTTCCTGTGCCAGGTTGGACAGGGGGAACGATTGTGTCCCTCCCTGCTTGTTTATGTAGAACATAGTTGTAGTATTGTCCGTTTGCATCAACACCCTTTGGTTGTACAGTTTTTTCTGGAAGGCCTTCAGTGCTAGCAGTACGGTCTTTAATTCCAGGTAGTTGATGTGTCTGTCCGCATCTGCTGGAGTCTACAGACCCCTCACTCTGAGCTTGTTCATATGTGCTCCCCATCCTATCTGGGATGCGTCTGTGGTGATGGTCACTGTTGGGCTTGGTGCTGTTAAGGGCTTCCCTATTGTTATGTTCTCCCTGTTCCACCATGCGCTCTCTTCTTGCACTGCGTGCGTTACAACCACTAGATCCTCCCAACTTCCATTTGCTTGTGACCATTGCTGTTGCAGCCATTCTTGGAATGGTCTCATGTGTAGGCGTACATTGGAACTAGGTGAATGCATGACGCCATTATCCCCATGATCTTGCTCGCTGTTCTCACTGTCAGAGCTCGCCCCTTCTGGTAGAGGCGCGTCTCCTTCAGCATGGCTAGTGTCCTCTTCTCGCTGGGCATCACCGTTTTCTTTACGGTGTTGATCTGCGCCCCCAGGAAGATCTTCACTTGTTCTGGTTCCATTGATGATTTCCCCCAGTGTTATTGAGAACCCCAGCTTTGTCAGTGTCCTTGTGACACGCTGTGCGTGTTCCTCACATTTTTCACGTGAACTTGCCTTTATTAGCCAGTCGTCGAGGTAAGGATACACGTGAATTCCTTCCCTCCGCAGGTGCGCTGCTACTGCTGCAAGGCATTTGGTGAAAACCCTTGGTGCGGACTTTAGACCGAATGCCAAGGTTGTGAATTGGTAGTGATCCTTGTTGATGGTGAACCTTAACAGATTCTTGTGCTGCCTGTTTATTGGGATGTGCAGGTAGGCATCTTTGAGATCCACGGTGGACATGAAGTCTCCATCTCTGATTTGTGGGAGTAATTCTTGTAGGGATGTCATTTTGAATTTTTGCGTCCTTACGTACTTGTTTAGGAATCGTAGATCCAGGATGGGTCTTTGTGATTTGTCCACTTTTGGTACCAGGAAGTAGCTAGAGTACACTCCCTTGTTCCTTTCTTTGAAAGGTACTGGTTCTATGGCCTCCTTTTGGAGTAGCTGTAGTGCTTCCTCTGCGAGTTGTGCTAGCTCTTGTCCCGAGTGTTCCCTTCTCTTTGGTTTTTTGTTTGGGGGTCTCCTTTCCAACTCTATGCAGTATCCGTACTGTATGATGTTGAGTATCCATTTGTCTTATTTTTCTCCATTCTTGGAGGAAAAATCTGAGTCTGCCGCCCACCGGTGTTGCATGCTTGTAGGCGTTTGGTTCGTGTAACCCTCTGTCGGTTCCTTTGTGCTCTACCCTTGGAGGGGTGTTGTGGGTGAGCACTCTCCTCCGTGCGAAGTCACTTTGAGGCGGGTTGGTCTCTCCCTCTTCTTCTTTGGCCTCGTCCGTTTCCCCTACTGCGAAAGGACTGGCCCCGAGGCTGGTACTGCCAGTTCTATTTCTGCTGCCCCTGTTGCCCGGGACCCTCACCTTGCTGGAATGTTTGATGTGACGTTCCAGGCTGGTTTCCTCCCCTTCCGTAAGGTCTCCGTGTCGGGGCACCTCTTCACATCCCTCTGAATTGCGGGCCCCCATGGACCTCGCCGTCTCATTCTCTTTGAGTTGGGTGAGTTTCTCATCGACTGGTGCCCCGAACAGCGTTTCTCCGTTGAAAGGGGTGTTCAGGATGTTGTTCTGTACCTCTTGCTTAATTCCTGAAATTCTGAGCAAGGCCTGTCTCCTTTCAGTGACTCCTATTGCCATCAGCCTGCTTGATGTCTCTGCCCCGTCCAACGCTGTTTGAAGGCATGAATTGGCTATATTCTTCCCCTCTTCTACTAGATGCGAAGCTCTTTGTTGGTATTGCTCGGGGAGATGCTTGATTAGGTCAACCATTTGGTCCCAATGTTGGTACTCGTGCCTGTTCAGTAGTGCATTGGAGTTCGCCATGCGCCAGTGCATTGCCGCGTTTCTCTCTATTTTCCTGCCAGTGAGGTCCATCCTTCTGCTCTCCTTGTCAGGAGGTGGCCCAGCGGTCGCTGGAACATTGGCCCTCTTTCTGGCTGTAGATGCGATAATGGAGTCTGCGGTGACAGATCACTTTATGTATGGAGGGTCCTGAGAGGAATGTTTATATTTTTTCTCTGTTCTGGGTGTGATGGATCTGCAGGTTGCAGGGTCCTTGAACGCCTCCTTCCCCTGGTTCAGGACACTCTGAAGCATGGGGAGGAACTGGCTCCTAGTTTGGATGGGGAGCAGTGTCTCGAGTAAAAAATCCGCTTTCGGTTTTTCCTCCTCTAGTTTCACGCCAAAAGCTGCAGCCGCGCTCTTTACGACCACGTTGTAAGCCCCAATATCATCTGGCGGCGAAGGCCTCGAAGGATAAGTCTCCACGGGCACTTCGGCGTCGAGGTCCTGCCATTCCAGGTGTTATGTCGTCGACGGCGCCGAGCCGTAGTTAGATTGCTGTTCCTCCTCCTCTTCTTCTTCTCCCTCATAGTAGAGGTCATCTTCCTCTGGAGTTTTCGACTGCTCTTCGGCGTCGAACTCGTCCTGGTCTTCGACCTCGATAACAGTCGGTGGTTTCGTTGGGATTGTAAATTTCTTTATCTTCTCGTCGAACTCCTTCCTTTGAAGGATGCTCTCCATCTCCGCCTCGAGCCTTCTCTTTTTCTTCTCCATTTCGGAGGCATGTTCGGCGTCGAGCGCTGGCCTTTTCGACGGAGCTTGCGTCGACGCGACCTTGTCCTTCGTCGAACGGCCAAAGTCATGGGCCTGTTAAGACGAACTTTGTTTTTCGGGGGCCTTCGGCACCTGGGAGTCCTTCTCGAATCATCCGCTGGGCCTTTCGTCCTTGGATCCACTCGCGTTCGTCGAAATTTTGGGCACCGGTGTTCCTTTCGAGGACTTAGACTGTTTTTCGAGAGTCAGTCTCTGGTTTTCGGGGCCCTTTTGGGGTTTTTGTGCTAGACGTCTCTCCTACCTTGTCAGCGTCATCTTATCGGTCTCTGCGACGTGAAGTCATCAGGTCCCTCGGCGACGTGGTCATAGTCGGTGGAGAGGCCCAGGTCGCACAGAGACGGGGCCTTACCCTTGCCTTTTTTATGTTGTAGTTGGCTCTCCTCTGCCTCTCTCTCACCCTGAGTGTCTTCGGTGTGAAGGCGGAGCAGGCGTTGCAGTCTTTGCTCTCGTAGTCGACTGGCAGGCAAAGGTTGCAGACCGGATGTTGGTCCTTCTGCGCGTACTTGTGGTGGCAGTTATGGCAGAATTTAAAAGGTGTTTTGTCCATTCCTGCGCTCAGTGTCCGAGTGCGCATTCTCCGTTGGACGTCGAAGATAGAGGTTCTCCTCCTTCGTTGTCCCGGCTCGATGTTCTTTCTGTCTGTAGTCTCCTTTAATTTTCCTCCGATGAAACTCGTGCTCCTCTTTCTTAGTTAAAAAACTCTGGAGCTTCTCGGTGACGATCCAGACCCAACGGCGGAAAAAAGATTCTGAAGATGGCGCCCCAAGGTGGGACTTACGCAGGAAGCATGCCGACGTCACGAGAAGTACACCAAATGGTGGGACGTCGATGCCCACCTGGGCTACAAAAAGAAAAAGACAAAAGAAAGACTAAGATTCCGGACCCAACCACCAGACCGCGGAATAATGCACAGCATAATGAATCCATAAAGATTCACGCTGCAAACTTAAGTTTTCACAGTTGGTAATATTTTTAAAGAATATTTGTAGTTTGCAAAAAATCAACACTTACAAGAAATTTCACAGAAAAACAGTCAATGATTTCCTATGGAAGAAAATTGAGTTAGTGGTAAGTATGGTTGTAATTACTTTTCAGGGTCAGTGCTGGGCACCAAAATCCAGCACTGGGATCTCTTCTAATAGCAGATGAGTATTTTCGTTACTCCGTTGATTTTAGGTGAATATTTTAAAGTTTAGAAATTCCACACTTAGAAGAATTGTCAAGTGAAACCAGTCAATGTTACCGTATGGGAGGAGAAAAGTGAGTTATCCGCTTTTGGGTAAGTACTCGACTGGCAGAGTTAAGGTTCTGGGCATAGACTCAGGTGTCTCCCAGGGTCAGGCAAGTACAGTTGTTACACCCTCAGCAGCACAGGGGCAGCCGGGTGCAGAGTGAGTTAGGCCCAATGTTATCCTAAGGGAGGCAGGGGGCCTGTGGTTGGTGGCTGCTGGCTAGCAGGCCACGCGGCTGTGGGAGCTGGGCTCCTGGTCACTTGCTCAGGGCAAATGGGGAAGTAGGTTAGAGTAAGAGTTGCACTGCTAGGGCCACTCTGGCAGCTGGGTGCAGGGTGCTTTTGAGCAGTCAGGCGCTCAATGGATTGCAATGGAGAAGCTCAAGAATGAAAAAAGGCTGCAAGCCCGGGGACGAAGATTCTTCAGGTGCACTTCGAGAGGTAAGTTGGGTAGTTGGAGGATAGGTAGGCACCCAAGAGTTGGGCACACGGGGCCGCAGGGTGCCGGGGTGCCTTTTGGCGTCGGGAAATCTTACCCTCTGCTGGTCGCGGTTTTGGGGGGGTCCCTGGATCTGAGGCTGCAGGCATCATCAGGACCGTCGAGGTGGGTCCTTGGGTGCTGGATTCGGGGTCTGTCGCCGGAGGGACGTCTTCGTGGTCTTGGTCCACTCCGGCACAGGCCAGGCTTGGCGGGTGCAGAGTGTGCAGGGTTCGCGGTTCCTGGCCGATGCCAGGGGTCAGTTACTTGCTTTGAGCAGTATCACTGCTCGTGGGAGTCCCAGTTGCTCAGAGTTATAAGGTAGACAAGTCCTCTGGGGTTTGTGAGGTTGCTGGCCACTGGAGATGTCGGGGTTTAGCAGGAGCAGGTTTGAGGGTCGACAGGCCGGTAGGGCTGGGGCCAAAGCAGTTGGTGTCTTCCTCTTGTTAGCAGCTGCACGGCGGGGCTTCTTGATCTTCTTTGCTGTTTCGGAATCTGGATCTACGGAAGGTTCAGGGTGCCCCTAAATACTAAATTTAGGGGCGTTACAGGTAGGTAAAGGGCAGGAATGTGAGAAAGTGTCTCAGTATATACTATTCCCAAATGGGTACAGGGTGTACAGAGTCCACAGTCCCCAGAGGTTTGGCAGAGGTTAAAGTTAGATATAACCTTACTCTCTAAAGTGGTAGCTTGGTCGAGCAGTAAGGCAGTATCAGAGGACAGTGTAAAGCATTTGTTGCACACACTCAGCCAGCAAATGGTTGCACACACTCAATAACTGAACTCTAGGCCAATGGTTTATATATGCAAATCATATGCTTGTTTTATTTTAGAACCAACAATAGGTATTAAAATATACTTTCTCAGAATGAGATGCTTTATATAAATACTTTTCAATATGCAATTGACTTTTGTAGAAAGTTACAAGTGGTTGCAATAGGCAACACAATTCTAAACAATAATCCATTGAGTTCAATGGAAGTTTCAAGTTATTTGCCACAGATTACTTTTGGAATTCCAGGACTGGATCCTAGATTTAGTCCTGGGTCAGTACTTGGAATCAAGTGATAAAAGTCGACTTAATTACTGTGATGATTTTTAGACAGTATTTTGCTATTTTAAAAGTTGGCACTTAGAAAATATTTCATAGAAAACATTCAATGATTCCCTATGGCAGAAAATTCAAGTTGCAGGTATAGCATGTTCTCGTTACTTTTGTAATCCAGTACTGGGTGCCTAGACTCAGTACTGGGACCTTTATCCACAACAGGTAAGTAATTACGTTTGCATAATTTAGAAGATTTTTAAAGAATATTTAAATTTTGCAGAAATCGACACTTAGAAGAAATTTCACAGAAAAACAGTCAATGATTTCCTATGGGAGAAAATTGGGTTACTGGTAAGTACAGTTGTAAGCATTTTTCAGTGGGCACCAAGATCCTGCACTGGGAGCTCACCTAAGAGCAGGGGAGTATTTGTTACTCGGCTGATTTTTGGTGAATATTTTAAGTTTTGAAAAGTCCACACTTAGAAGAAATTTCAGGAAAAAGCCAGTCAATGTTACCCTAGGGAGAAAATTGAGTTTCCGGTTTAACGGTAAGTACTCGACTGGCAGAGTTAAGGTTCTGGGCATAGACTCAGGGGTCTCCCAGGGTCAGGTAGGTACAGTTGGTTCACCCTCAGCGGCACAAGGGCGGCCGGGTGCAGAGAGAGTTAGGCCCAATGTTATCCTATGAGAGGTAGGGGGGCCTTGGTTGGTGGCTGCTGACAGCAGGCCACGCGGCTGTGGGAGCTGTGGGAGCTGGGCTCCTGGTCACTTACTCAGGGCAAGTGGGGGAGTAGATAGGTGTAGAGGTTGCATTGCCTGGGCGGCTGGGTGCAGGGTGCTTTTGAGCCTTCGGGCGCTCAATTGATTTCAATGGGAAATCTCCGGTTTAGAAAAAGACTGCAAGCTCGGGGACGAAGATTCTTCAGGTGCCACCACTACTTCGAGAGGTAAGTTGGGTAGTTGGAGGATAGGTAGGTACCCCGGGATTGGGCACAGGGGGCCGCAGGGCGCCGGGGTGCCTTTTGGTGTCGGGAAATCTTAGCCTTTGTTGATCGCGGTTGGGGGGGGGGCACCTGGTTCTGAGGCTGCAGGCTTCTTCAGGAGTGTCGAGGGAGGTCCTTGGGTGCCGGACTCGGGGTCACAGTCGCCGTGGTGTCGTCCTCGTTGTCTTTGTTCACTCCAGCACAGGCCAAGCTTGGCGGGTGCAGGGTGTGAAGGGTTCGCGGTTCCGGGCTGCTGCCAGGGATTAGAAGTAGATTTTGAGTAGAGCCTCTACTCATGGGAGTCCCAGGAGTTTAGAGTCAAAAGGTAACCAGATCCTCCGGGGTTTGTGAGGTTGCTGGCCACAAGAGATGCCGGGTTGGAGCAGGAGCAGGTTCGAGGGTCGACAGGCCAGTAGGGCTGGGGCCAAAGCAGTTGGTGTCTTCCTCTTCTTAGCAGCTGCAGGGCAGGTCGTCTTTCTTCTAGCTCTTCTTCGGATTTTGGAATCTGGGGAAGGAAGGTTCAGGGTGCCCCAAAATACTAGATTTAGGGGCGTTACAGGTAGGTGAAGGGCAGGGACCAATGGGTCCCTGTCCTGGGGTGGGTACACCCCCTATCCTGCCTCTCTCCTGTGGGAGGGGGGGCAGTAGCATAGTCCTGATTGGGCAGGGCTTCCCATCTTCAAGATGGCGAGAGCCCAGAGATGTGCTTCACCTCGCCTCACCCACCTGAGGGATGGGGTTCGCAGGCTGGCACATCCCCTGTCCTTATTTGGGGTTTCCGGCCTAGCTTCCCGCCAGAGTGGGGGGTTGCAGTGGCCTGGGGAAGCTCACAGAGGCGGCATGCCTTTGAAGCTTCCCCCTGCCCATCCTGGGGGAGGAGATTTAGCACCTCGCCCAGGATGTGCATTGTTGCAGACCCAGGAGAGCAGGGGCTCTCCTACCCAGGGGTCCAGCAACGTGTCTGCTGTGTGGCAGCCTGGGCAGCCTCAGAGCAGACGTGGATTGTAGATTAGGTTTCAGGGGGCATCTGTAAGATGCCCTCTGGGGTACTTGGTACATTAAATCCCACACTGGCATCAGTGTGGGTTTAATGTGCTGAGAAGTTTGATACCAAACTTCCCAGTCTTCAGTGTTGCCATTATGGTGCTGTGGAGTTCGTGTTGGACGAGCTCCCAGCACCATATACTCTTAAATGGGAGGACTGCACTTACATGGCCCAGGAATGGACCTGGGTACTGTAGGGGCACAGGGCTCCTGCTACTGTGCCCACACCATTGGCATAGGGCACCCAGCTAGAGGGGTGGCTGATGTATGCCATGGCAGTGTAGGTGGTGGGCATGGCACACAGGGATGTGTGCCATGTCGACTTTGTTTTGCCTTGTACCCAGACACAGCCTGCAAGGGCAGTGTGTGTGTAAGGGGAAAGGGCCTCTAGGGGTGGCACAATGAGTGCTGCAGCCCTTAGAGGCCTTCCCTGGCCACAAGGCCCTGGGTACCTAGGGTACCATTTACCAGGGGCTGACATGTGGCCAGGGTTTGCCAATTTGGGTTTTGGTTTCAGCACAGTTTTTAGGGAAGGAACATAGGCCCTGGGCACCTGATTGGCAGGAGCCCAGGGCACACTAAGTCAAAGTACATTTAGCAATTCAGCAAAAAGTGGGGGCATACCATGCAAGAAAGATGGCCCTTTCTCACACCGTGTACTTCGCCTCGAGGTTCAGGGGTTGGAGGGGAGTTGAACATACCTTCTTCTCCCTATGGAATCTTCTGCCTCTTCAGCGTCGACGTTCTTTAGGTCGGCAGCCGGTGTCTTTGGGATTCGAAAATCCTTCAGTGAGGCGTCAAATTCCTTTTGTAGGAGCTTTGCCATTTCCTCGAGTCTTTTCCTTTCGAACTCGAGGGCCCTCTAGGCGTCGGAGGCCAGAGATTTTCGTTTATTCCCGACGTTGGAGTTAGTCTTTGGCAGTGTTGTGCCCTTTTTCGGCGATTTTCCCTGCTCAGTAACCGGTTGGGTTCCGTGGAGTTCCTTTAATCGCGGCTGACCCTCGATCGCCTTCTTGCGCGGCGTTGGGGCTGCCTTGTGCGCCTCATGTTCGTGGCCCTTCGGTTCTAACCGATCTTGATGGTGTCTTAACCTTGTCTTTTTTTTCGGATTCCTCGCCGTCCTCTCGGCGTGGATTTTTTCCGGACTCTCCTTGTAAGTTCTCGAAGTCCGACCCCTCGTGCGTCGACTCCGCTGGTGCTCCATGTTCTTCCACGTTGCTAGAGAAACCCAGATCTCTCAGGGAAGTTTTCTTTGTTGTCTGCGACCTTGTGGCGTAGTGGGCCAGTCTTTGATTTCGGGGGTGTCCTCAGTGTCTTCAGCAGGAACTCTGCGTAAGCCTCAACGTCCTTGTGATCTTCTGGTAGGCAAAGGTTGCAGACGTCGTTTGGGTCGCGTTGAGCGTAGTTGTGGTGGCACTTGGGGCAGAACTTGTAGGGGGTGTTCTCCATGACCCCTACCTTGCCATTTGTGGACCGGAGTGGTCCTCTGGTGTTAAACCGAAGCTATGCTCCGCCTCTGGTTACGACGTTGATCGATGATATTTCTCTGCAATCTTCTTTTTCGAAGTTTTTGGGAAAAATGGAAACTTTCTTTGGAGCTTCCAGTCTTGCTTCCAGACCCAATGGCGGAAAAAATAATCTGAAGATGACCACCACGCACGTCGACCTCCAGGATACAGTCCGACGTCACACAAGGGACGTACCCGACACCAAATGGTGGTCAACAGCAACCAAAACGAGGGGGGGGGGGGAGGGGGCAGCGGGAAATAGACAATTGCAGACCTAACCCCTAGATGGCGAAATAATGCACAGCATGTGAATCCAGAAAAGGATTCATGCTGCAAAACTTACCCATTCCCTGCATGCTACAGTAGGATGTTGGTGTATGCTTGGGAGCTACCAGAGATCCGACAGTCTAGGTATTCCAGTGCCAATATTGGATAGGAATAGGCCTGCACTTAAATGAAATAAAGATAGCTTTACAGGCTCTGCCAGCTATACCCACGTGCTGTAATTGCATGTTCTTATAGTCGGACATTCTCAGTCTGATACACATCCTTGTATCACAATGTCAACGTTCTTAGTGGGAGAGTCTCTACTTGCTACCAGAAACTGCTGCGCCATCAACCTACTCTTCTAGTGAAAGACAGAAGTTGCATGACCGTGACATACAACGGCATCCTTTGAATATCATCTTCCAATTACAAAGCCTTCAGTACTATATAAACGCTCTTTCAGTGAAAATGCAAGTGAACAATCTTGTTGATACGCACCTTTGTCCATGGATGGGCTTTTATCTGTGGGAATTTGAACTCTGTGTAGTTTGGATTCATTTCACGAATCTGTTCCCTTGTGGGTGTTCCTAACACCTACAGAATCAAAAACACGAAAAAAAAACACTTAATAGTAATGCCTTTTTTGCCATGAAAGATTGCCCCAATTTAGTTTCCTATCAGGACGAGTTCACAAGGTATTGTGTGGTGGCCCACAATAAATGCCCCAATTTCTGCAGTTCACTTTTCTTATCCAGTTGCTTTAGGGAGAAGGTAAAGTTTACTTGTAGTGGGGAAAGACTACATAGGTTTAGTGGAGCTCCTTGAAAAGATCTGGACCGACAAGATAAGGAGCAAGAGAGAAGGAATGTGAAGCACTCCAGCGGTGGGGGTCAAATAGCAGAACCAACTGGGAGCAATGTTCATGACCTCGTTCAGAGAAACAAAAGAAGGCAGACCACCAACAAGCCTTTATCTCCTACCTTAATGATTTCCACCAGCTGGTCAACGCCACTATCACCAGGGAAGATGGGCTGCCCTAAAAGCAGCTCCGCAAGCACACACCCTGCCGACCAGATGTCTGAAAGAAGAAACATTCAGCTGTAAGAGGCAGAATCATGATGATTGTGTCTCCAGCACCCCCTCTGCAAACGCAGACAGGTGTGCTAGTCACATGGCTGAAGCTGTATGGCACATACAGAGACACTCGCTGCAGCAACTGCGTGCATTAAGGATATGGAGTCAGTGGGGTAACACCCTGCAGTACAGGTGCTGCTCCACCCTCCCTCCCATTCGACCATCTCCCCAGCAGTCCAAATTATCTGCCCCAACCTTCAGGCACCAAAACCTTTTATTTCTGGTGTTCTACCCTGCCCATTTTTCATCTCCCCCTACCCTCCAACCATACGTCTGTTTTTTACTTCACACACGATGTCCTTCAAACAATAGCTAATGGACTCATAATTATGTTTTCGCCTTCTTTCTCATAGCGCATTCTTAGCAGCTTTTTAAATTACAGTTAGGCTTTCCTGTTTTCAGTTTCTATTTTTGGTAAATTCTGGTGGTGTTTTTTCAGTGTTTTCCAGTGATTTCAATACCTCAAAAAAACAGTGCTTTTCAGTGGTTACTAATTTTCGCGCTATAAAAAACAACTGAAACGGTGTTTTACCGGTGTTTATGGGACGCTTTGCTTTTATTATTGTTTGCTTTCTTAATTAGTGCATGGAATATAGACAGTCTATGTACAGTGTATATGACGTTAAAATACATTTTTACAAGTCAAATTTGGCGCTAAATGCTGGTTTTGTATGTACGTAAGCATAATTTTTCTGAAATTTTGCAAGTAAATTATACAAATGTCACACACATTCCTATTTAAGTTAGGCATGATTCAGTCTTGGATGTCTCACTATCACTGCAAAGTGAACCACTTGAAGAGAGAATGTTTTCTGATCCCTCTTCCAAGCAGCACTACACGTATACTATCTTGGTTAAATGCCACTTAAATGTCTCTACTGCCAGCCCACATGGCCATGATATCAGGACTCACAAATTTCAGCCAAAGAGACTTCCTTTAGTTGTATTATTTTCTAAATATTTAAGAATGCTTAAAATAAAGATAGTGGGTCCAGTTTCCTATACTTTTATCATCAATTTGAATGAGGGTAAAATAATTAGAATGGTTTTTCATCTTTGTTTATCACCATTTCTCACAGAAAATTGAGAATATTTGCAATTATTCATATATTTATGCACCGACTTCCTTCAGCCATAGAAGTCTGATGACCATGTTTTCCCTGTTCTGCTTCTAAATGTTTGATTCCCTTACTGTCAACTTCAAATGTGATCTTGGTACTTAGAAACTGCTTGACAGAGCAGTGCACTAAACATCAGTAATCACTCCTAGACTCTCATGCCCAAGAACGACTGTCCCAAAACGAGAGAATCATTTTGTAGTTTTCTCAGAATGGTTCATGCCCCTTTTGTGCTTTGTATACCATTACTTAAGCATCTTCCATACCTTCCACTATTACGAAGTTGGCATGAGGTTCTTATTGTATCATTCACATTAACTCATTCTGATACAGTTGGCAATTCTTCCCCATCTGCCATTGTCTCTTCATCCTCGGCGCTTCGTTTTCTGTAGTTGACTCATGAGTAGTTCTACCAACTGGGGTTGGTGGCCTGGAAATTGAGAGGTCCAGGTTGCAACAGTGTTCAAAGAAAGTGGCATGTGATATCCATTTGGCTAAGAAACCCTCGTCTCTTAAATGCTATGCAAAACATAGGGCCAATTTTTCTTCCTGGTATGAGAAATCATATGTAGATCCTATCTCTGGTGATCCCTTTAAAATTCTGGATTTTTTAAGAGACGGTTTATCCATGAGGTTATCCCTTTCTCCTTTGGCAGCTTAGTGGGCAGCAATTCGTTTGTGCAGGGTTCCATCAAATTACTTAATGGGCATTCGTCCTTAGTCAGTAAGTTCCTAAAATATTTTAGCAGATGCGTTAAGCAAGCAATAACTCAGGTTTCAATAATTTTTTTTAGCCAAATCAACTCGTGCCATGGCTGACTCTTGGGCAAAGACAGGGGGTCTGTCCTGAGAGGAAATATGTAGAGCTGCATCTTGGGCTACTCCTAACACTTTTTTTCACATTTTCGATTGCTATTGTTTTCTCATGATACAGTTAACTCCGGAGCTTCAGTGTTGAAGACAGCAATAAAGTAATTGCTGAATACATAGTTTGTTGAACAGCATATAATGGCTAGGTCATAACCCCATCGTTTGTATGTACTTATCAACCCCCTCCCAACCCACGGAATGGTTTGGTCGTGCATAGTCACGTAGAACCGTGAATAAAAGGGCTAACCCCGGATGTCACGAGGTTAGCAAGTGAATGCCAGCAACGCATCAGGGCCGTTCTTAATGGCACCGTTACGTGGCCTATCGGCGCCACCAGACAGCAACCTAATGGTAACGGATGTACTCTCTGGGCCGTCTTCTGGGATGGTATTGCACATGTCAACCCTCCCGATTCAGGCGGGAGACTACCGATTTCAAGGCGTCTCCCGCCCCACCCCACCCCACCCCACCCCATTCCTGCAAACAAAAACCCGATTCCTAGGGGGTCTCAGCTGACAGGACTTGGTATTGTGTGACGTGCTAATTCTTCCAGCAATAGTCTGAGTGGCGATGCAGGGGCTCTAGAAGGGGTGAAAAACACAACAGAGCCCCATTAACAAGCGAATGGTCTTTAAAAGACCTGCGAAGTACTGGGGGCAGCTGGGTGTGTATCCGGGAAGCTGTTTCAGCCAGGGCTGCCACACACAGGGGGGGGGGGGGGGTGTATGCACTGGCAGCAACCTGCTAGGTCAGTGCACAACACTTGCACCACCCTCTCTCTTCCTGCCATTGCGCTCCATGCTTCTGAAATGTACGAAAAAAACGTGCATTTGCGCTTCAAATGTCCGATCTTGCAGCTGCACACTTCCAAAGCCCACACATGACAGTAACCCATTCTCCCGATTTTTTTTGTTTTTTCCAATCTCCCACGTTGCTCTTCCGAAATGTTGGCATGAGAGTGCAGGTGTGTTCCAGTTACCTCCCACATGTGCATTTCTCAGCGCTATATTCTTTCTTGCCCGTGGGCCTCCTTCCCATTCCGCCGTATTGCACTCTCCTCTCTGTGTGCTTTTCCCTGCACACTTGCCACATGCCCAACAGGACCCATTCTTTTAAATACATACCTAATGCATGTTTGTAGATGACCATTAAGCTCTAGAAAATAAGTCATTGACCAATCAAAATTAGCCCCGGTCCACTGTTCTCATTTTTTAAATGTATTATCCTGTTTCGCGCTGGCTTTATTATTGTAGCTCTTCCAAGTGTGTTCTGTAAACAAGTGCCAGCGCTCCTTGACTGTCGCCAATACTTAGTGGCCGATTTTAGCTCATTCGAGGCAAGAGCGGGTTGCCTTTCTTCTTCATTCCTCTTAACTATCCCTCAGGTTTAACATGCAACAATGGAAACTGAAATCGCTGAGCCCAAAATAAAAGCCCGTATCCAGAGGCGCAACTAGAGCCAAATTTCGGGGGGGGGGGGGGGGGGGGGGGGGGCTGAGCAAAAATTTCGGGGGGGTATTAGGCTACTCAGAAGTGATCCACCTCTGGACGTATCCTCTGCGTGGCTTGACTGTGACATGTGGGAGGGGTTAAATAAAAGCTAGATATGGGATTTATAGTTAATAAAAGAAACTAACACTCGTACACCAGATGTGGTCGGTATTTAATCTCCTAGTCGGCCACTCTATTGGCAATAAACACAACAGGCATAGCTATACATTATTCTGTGTTAGTTCCAACTGTGCTCAGATTTCCATAAAGAATTTATAAACAGTGTCAGCTGCCCTTTCGGTTTCACAAATTTGGTTGTAAAACAGTTTCACACTATTTTTCAGTCATTAATCTGAGAGCTGGAAAGTGAAAACAGACTAACCGAGAGAGATGTGCATATGTTTCATACTATTTAGGCAGCTGCACCAATCATAAAATGTTAATCAACGGGTGGTTTGATTGTTTGCTGCAGTGACAGGTGGTTCACCGTTATTGAACAAATGGTGCAGGATGAAGACATTAGTTTAGCCGGGAGAGTTCAGATCCGAATTAGCAGGACGCACATCAGCGCCGTTTTACGAGTTGCTAAATATAGCGCCTTAAACAACACTACGACTGACACGCCACCGAAGAGACACGTGTGTCAGATTAAACTACTCGATGAACCACGTGATATACAAGATATCAGAGGCGCAACTAGAGCCAAATTTCGGGGGGGGGGTGTGGGGCTGAGCAAAAATTTCGGGGGGGGGGGGGGGGCTGAACTTTAAGCAATAGGCAGAGTGGAGCTGCAGGGGCTCTTAGAAGGGGTGAAACAGCGAGGCCTCATTAACATGCAAATGGTCTTTTAAAGACCTGTGAAGTGCTCGGGTGCGGCTGCTTTTTTGCCCGGGAAGGTGTCTCATCCCGGGCTGCCACACACGACGGGGGGGGGTCTGAAGCCCTGTGAGTCCAATGGGTGTTGCGCGCCTGCCCGTATCCATGGCAACATTGGAAGAAAAGGCCGATCTGTGTAACACGAAGAATTCTTTAGCACAAATGCAATAGATGCGTCTGCTGTGCATCGTTCCCTTCTCCCCGTGTTCATTGCGCTCTGTCGCTGCTATCTTTAATTCCCGAGGAATTCCCTTCATAAGGCTCTGAAGACACATCTTTTTAGGCTTTGAGGACTCTGGGACACCTTTGGGGACTCTGCCCCTCTTCACCTGTACTTTCAAGCCGAGCGCCGCGACACTCACAGTATCTGCGCGCTATATAAAAGACACTCATTCATTCATTGCCCGGATTGTAAAATCGGTGTCGGCCGTGTCGCCCGTAGCCTGACCTCTGTTCTGCAACCAACCATAGCCCGTCTCAATATGTTTTGTACTGCTTTGGCGCCCTCAAGTGGCCAAGCAGTGCAACAAATGAAGCAGTGCAACGAATGCGAAAAATCTGTGAAACTCGGTTTAAACCGAGTCAGATGATTTTCACCCGGTAGGGTAGTGTCGGGGAGAGTCGGTTTTAACCGAATTCCGGACAGCCTAATTACAGTCTACCTTTTCCTGGGATTGCCTACAGGTAGACACTATTTCTGAGTTCTCATGGTTGGTTATAGCCTGCACCATCATACTCCTGCATAGACACCCCGTGCTCCTTCACTTTCTAGCACGCTTAAGCTAGCCCTAGGGGAACACAGAGCTTTTCACTAATTATCCCTGGTTCTACGACTATATATGCCTGGTATCTTGATCTCTCATCCAATATCTGTAAGAAGCCAGTCACGGCTTCTAAATCCTTAAGATCGATCTCCATGAGGTTGGAGCCTGCGGGCCAGAACACTTATACAATTACTTACCCACTGAGTCTATCAAAAAACAACAAAAAACTTCAAACACAGACTCCTAAAAATCATATCCAGAAACCCTCATCTCGGATCCCTATTTCTGCATAAAAAACAGTGAGACAACAACCGATCTGATCTTTATGAAAAGACATGCTAAACGGAGGTCGGCATTTTACTCGCCCCTACAAATCACCAAATCCAAGAAAACCCCTCATGGTCTTAGATTTACAGTGATCCCCTCACATACTTTTAAAATTGAAGCAACCATCTCCCTGTATAACAATGGGACCATCCTTATTCAATCATCTGTTCACAACCTGGCTATCCTTGATTCCATCTTCTCCATCAAGAACTCATTGTCTAGCAACAAAACCTCAGCCTGGCATGGTGCCCCTACTTCCTCTGGCAACCCCCGAAATCCAATAATAGTCGCCTCGCATGACCTCAGCATCTCAGATGATCCTTCCCCACCTTGCTCCGTTAGTGAGACCTGTATACTAAATAGCAACGCTGTGATGACATTAGCTGGACCAGAATCACTCTCCTCATTCCCATACGAGTCAACATGTCCACCAGTCTCCTAGAGTAACCAGGTCTGAGGCACGTAATCCAATAGGACATACCTTCACCCCCTTCCACTTTCCCAGCCCCCACGCTCATTAAGGTGGAAATGCCTACTGTGCCCATGTCTCTGCCCATAGCCTCTACAGTGTCATGCCCTTACCCTGTTCCCCTTAACCATGCCAGCAACGTGAATCTTAGGACCCTTGCACCTCTGTTTAACCAGGTGCTCATCTTCCCACCTAATGATGCACCTCATTCTCACATCGCCTTTTTAGCTTTCGATCCGCTCTTCCCCTAGTCCACCTCCCCCCCACAGCATAGCTACCTTCCCCAAGTATCAGGAATCCGATCACTCTGATTTTGAATCTAGACTAGATGAGATCGCACTTACCCTTCACCAACTCAAGGCGGATTTTCTAAGCTGCTTACACCTCACCGCCAATCTATCTGATAATCGGAAATATAGTGGTCCCCCGAAGTCTTAGTACCTAAACCCCACCCTTCCCGCTGAATCTCATCCCAGGCTCTTTGCGCATCCCTCACCCACTGTGAACCCCACACAAGTGGCTTACACACCACAGATGGGAAACCTCTTCCCTCCCGAATGATCCCTCTCTGCCTTAGTCTCAAAGACCCATCTAAAGATACGTATATTATTTCCCTTCTCTCTTATGATGCAGATCATGCTTTTAACACAGAGAATCTCTTCCTAATTGAAGCAATCCACTCTGACGAGTTTAGAGAACCTTCAGTAAACATGACATACTTAAATAAGAACAACCATACTCTTGTCCCCACCACTACTCACTCAGCCACTCCCAAATCACAGCTTAACCCTCTCGCTGCTAGGCCTCCCTGCTAAGCCTTTTTTTGGCTATTTAGGGTAGGCAGGCTTAGGCCCTTGTAACTTTTTCACCACATAAGGTATCCATGCCAAATGTGCGCCCTTTTTTTTTTCCATCATAGGGATTTTTAAAGGTACACACAGATTGTGGATTCCCCTAGAGGGGACCCAGAAATTAGCCAAAATACAGCTAATAAAATTTTTGTTGAAACATAAGGTAAAAGTGCTGCAGAACAAAGTGTGGTTTTTCCCCAGCAAATTTCAAAAAACGGTTTGTGGTGCTGAAATCATCATCTTCCCAGCTTTCAGGGACAAGTAGACGTGTCAGAAAAACCAACATTTGTTACAGTTTTGGCATTTTACTGGGACAGCCTATGTTTGCTACTTTTTGTGCTTTCAACCTCCTTTCAGTTAGTGTGAGAAATGGGTGTGAAAGCAATAATGGATATCAGAAAGCTATACATTTCTGAAAAGTAGATAACATTTTGAATTCAGCAAAGGGTCATTTGTGTAGATCCTTCAAGGTTTTTTTTTATAGAAACTAACAGTCGAAAATAAGTAAAATTGAAAAAGATGAAAAAAACACCCATTTGTGCCAACATTTTCACCTGCAACTTCTAAGTAAGACCGATGTTTGAAAGCAATATACCGTTACATTCACTGGACCCTTCTGGTTTAGGGAATATATGACTTGTAGGTTCACCAAGACCAGAGGAACGCAGAGCCAATAACTGAGAAGTGTCTTGCAGTGGTTTTTCATGGTATGCCGGGTATATAGCAATTAATTTGGTAAAATAGAAAGCGTGAAAAATAGGTATCGACACCTATGTATTTCCGAAATGGGAAAAAAATATAGAGTTCAAAAACTGTAGCTATTTGTACATCTCCGAAATTGTGGTTACCCATACTAGCCTGTGAATTGTAGAACGTTTTTCAAAGTGACTTTTGTTTACACATGGTCTTACATTAGGAAGGCAGAAATGCATAGAAAGTCAATAGGTAATAACAGGTGCTCCACAATTCTGAGATCCCCTACGTCTCACGATAAAAATGGTTCTTCACTTGTGTGGGTAGGCCAAGTGCCCGCAACAGGAAACGGCCCAAAACACAACGTGGACGCACCACATTTTCACAGTGAAAACTGACCCTTTTTTTGAATTTTGAAACCTAGCTCAGCCGCCACCTAGGGCAACCAAGCAAACCTATACATTTTTGAAAACTAGACACTCAGAGGAATCCGGGAGGGTGTGACTTTTCTGGCTTCCGTTACCCAGAATCCCTTGTAAACTTCAAACTTTGTTAAAAAAAAAAAAAACACATCTTACTCACATTGCTGTGATGAAGTTCTGGAATCTGCGTGGGTTCACAAAATTCCCACTTCTCGCATTCCCCCAGGACTTCCGATAAAAATGGTACCTCACTCACATCGGTGGGTCAAATACCCACGACAGGCAAGGCCGTAAACGTATTGAGGAGACATCAAACTTACCCATCACAAAACGATCTAGTTTTGCAAGGGGGTGCCTGGCTTCGTAAGGGGGGGGGGGGGGGTGTCATCTGGATTGTTGGCCCCAGGCTCGGCGGCCATCTTGGGAAACTACCAAACCCACACATTTCTGAAAACCTTTGCACCCGGGGGAGTCCAGCGAGGTATGGCTTGCGTGGACCCCTCCAATGTTTTCCTACCCAGAATCTCCTGCAAACCTCAAATTTAGCTGTAAAAAAAAAAAAAAAATTCCACAACTGTGTGGAATCACCGTGCCAGCACAAATGTCCTACCACACAGCGTTCCCCCTCAGTCTCCAGAGTAAAATGATACCTCACTTGTGTGGGTGGCGCAAGGGCCTGTGACTGGGAAGACCAAAAACATAGAATACGAGGTGCTATACCCTTAAACCCTATGTTTTTGCCTCTTCTCAGTCACAGGGCCTTGCCCCAGCCACAGACGTGAGTTATTATTTTACTCGGGAGACCTGGGGTAACGCTAGGTGGTAGAAAATTTGTGTCAGCCCAGTGATCCCACAACTTTCCCACACAGAAATTTGAGAAAAGTGATTCTTTCAGCTAAATTTGAGGTTTGCAGGGGATTCTGAGTAGGAAAAAGTTGGGGGGCCCACACAAGCCATACCTCCCGGGACTCCCCCGGGTGTCTAGTTTTCAAAAATGTGTGGGTTTGGTAGGTTTCCCTAGATGGCCACCGAGCCAGAGGCCAAAAACCCAGGTGACCCACCCTTGCAAAACCAGGTAGTTTTGTATAGGTCATTTTGATGTCTCCTCAATATGTTTTGGGCCCTTGCCTGTATCGGGTACTTGGGCCACCCTAACGAGTTATGTACCGTTTTTATCTGAAGACTTCCGGGAATGCGGGGTGGGTGGAATTTTGTGGATCCACGCAGATTCAAGAACTTTCCATCAGAAAAATCTGAGTTTTTTTTTTCTTAAGCTAAGTTTGAGGTTTGCAAGGGATTCTGGGAAACAGAAGCTGGTGAGAGGCACACAAGTCAGCCCATCCTGCATTCCCCTTGTTGTCTAGTTTTCAAGAATGTACCGCTTTGCTAGGTTTCCCTAGGTGCCGACTGCGTTAGGGACCAAAATCCACTGATATGCACATAGAAAGAAAAGGCAGTGCCTAGTGGGCTTTTTGCCACCCTGGGGGCATGGGGGAGTGTAGGAAGGTGGCTCTGCATGCACTATACTTATGTGAGGTATAGTGTACACAGAGTCCAGTGGCACCCCAAAGGCAGGCAGAGGTAAAGTTAGATAGCACCTCACTCTCCATTTGTGGTAGTGTGGTCGAGCAGTAAGGCAGTATCAGAGGACAGTATCAGAGGACAGTGTTAAGCATTTGTTGTACACACTCAGTCAGCAAATGAATTCACACACAAAGACTGAACTTAAGACCAATTGGTTTTGTATAAAAATATTGTTAGTTATTTTATTTCTTAGAACCAAGCAAGCCTGGCATGGGTAAGTAGATCACCTTTGCATGCATTTGCTTTCACTTGTTCTCTATAGATCTGTTCTGTTTATCATGATCTGTTATGTTTGTTTTTGTTTCCATGTGGTCTTGTTCGCGCTATATAAAACTTTTAAAATAAAATAAATGTCAGCAGATGCAAAAGCTGAACTACCTGTAAAAATACATGCCTCTATTACTCTGACATTTAGAGACTAGATTTAGAAGCATGGAAGAAAACAAATGCCAAGCTTACAATTGTTAGGTCTAGTGCCATGTTCCTCAATACACTAGTTATAAATGGCATACCCCTGTGCAGTCTTTTTACCCAGTTATGTAGCACACTAACATGGCTTACACAGCCCATGAGCCACGTGTGAAAAATGCCAAAGTCGCATGTAAATCACATTCAATTGCAACTCTGTTGCAAGTAAATATGCTTCTTTTGTAGCAGGACTTATTTTCACATGCTCATCACCAAAGTGTACCATCTCATCCTCGTACTCTCTCATCCCTGAAGGATTCTTCATAATTACTACTTACCATTTGCCCAAGCAACAATCAACACAGTAAAGGTTTATAAAGGTTTGTAAGTAAATATGTTTGCACTGCTCCTCTAGCTACTCAACGTTTCCATAAACGGTTCTGCAGTACACACCAAATTCATGAAACCGGAACTCAATTATCTGGTATATATGAGGAAAAGTAAAAATTGCTTTGGAAATATAGCCCGGATTTATTTTGAGCATTACTTTCTGCCTTTGGAACTGTATAAAGGTTCCTAAAACAAACTTATCAATGGACTAATTTATACTTACAAAGATTACCTAACGTGACCACTCTAATTCCACATTTAAACCTTTAATTCATAGAGTGTCATAAGGTCTCAAGACCAGGGTTTTAGATAGTGAATTTGAATCAGTGTGATTTTGAAACGGGAGTTTCTGGTATCAATACTTGCTCAACATGTAACATCTTTGTCACAATTGGGTGTGGAATTAATTTTGTTGGAGGTCTTGTTTATCACCTCAATGCAGAGGAGTTCAAATTTAACTTTGAATGTCTTCCTTTTGTCTTAACCAACTTGATGCACGCCTTCAAAAACTCCGTACTTAAAGTCCTCTGCTTACAACTGAAGAGTCTCTTCTCTACCAACCAGAATGGCGAAAGGAACAGCTCTATTAAACCCATCAATATTTCAAAAGGTTCAAGCAAGTTAACTATACTGAGCAAAAAATGCAATGAGGCCAACGTCATACTAGAGACTCATGATCAGAAAATCACAAAAACATTATTGGTTAGAAATGATAATCTGGCAATTTTAGCTCCTTTAGACGCGTTGCCTTCGAAACTGTCTAACCTTCCATTCAACATACCAATATTGATAGCATCCATCGCTGAGCTGGCAAAAGCATTTCCAAACACTGAATCATGAGGGTGGGGTATGGAATAAATATTTAAGCTACTCACCCACCTCCCACTGTCACTCACTACTTGCTAAAGACTAACATGGGGTAAGTGGCCTAGTTTAGGAAATGTTCCCCTATGAAAATATTTTCTCTACAAACTTTTTGTTTTTTAAATACTGGCGTATTTAAAATGGTTTCTGGAATCCAACACAAGTGCACAGATATTCTGAAATTCCTATGAATGGGCACCCTTTTGCCCTCTCTTCTTTCAAGCTCCTTCAATAGAGACATTGTTTTGCGAGGCTGCTTGCCTAGGTTCTTTGACCCATGAAACAAATGTAAATCAAGCCTGTGCGTAAAGGGATTTATTCGCTCACTTCACAAATGAAATGTAGGGATTGAAAGGGGGGGGGGCGTGTGTAGATCTGCAGCTCTACATGCCAAGAATAGATGCATACTGGTAAGTAGCATATTCCGTTCGAGGCATATGAGCTGCAGATTACACACTTTTGCATAGATTATATAGCAGTACCCATCCTTAGCGGCGACCACCAGTATCTGTTGCAGTAGTTTGAAATAATGTTTTGAGTACAGCCTGGCCCCACACTAGCTTGTTGCTTAGTTTGCACATCTACACAATAGTGTTTAGCGAAAGTGTGCGGTGTTGACCATGTAGCTGCTTTGCAGATATTATCTAATGGGATATGCCCTAGAAAAGCCATAGAAGCCCCTATCTTTCGTGTAGAATGGGCTTTAGGGGGGGGGGGGGGGGACGGATAGCGTTCGTTTTGCTTTGTGGTAGCAAATTTGAATGTATTTGACAATCCACCTAGCTATCCCTGACTTGGAGATGGGGTTGCCTTTGTGTGGTGGAGAGAAAGAGACAAACAGTCGTTTGGTCTTACGGAAAGGTTGTGTTCTCTCGATGTAGTAGAGTAAGGCTCGTTTGACATCTAGTGTGTGAAGAGCTCTTTCTGCAACGGTCTGTGGTTGCGAGAAAAATACTGGTAGTTGTGAGAAAATGGCTCTGTATTGAATATGCTACTTACCAGTATGCATCTGTTCTTGGCATGTAGGGCTGCTGACATTCATATCTGTGCATTGATTGCCGCCTAGTGTTGGGTCCGGATGTTTGCACGTTGTTGTCCTGGAAGAGTCTTCGAAGTATCCTGAGATAGTAACTCCTCCCCTGGACCACAGTGCGCATGGGCATCCTCAGATTGTTTTTCGCCATTGTGGCAGTGATGGAGTAGATACAGAAAGTGATGACCATGCTATACAGTAATTCTGAGAGCTGCAGCTGCTACAGGCGCCGGGGAGGAGGGTGGGCGATATGAATGTCAGCAGCCCTACATGCCAAGAACAGATGCATACTGGTAAGTAGCATATTCAGTTCGAGGCATGTGGGCTGCTGAATTCATATCTGTGCATAGAATACATAGCAGTACCTCCTATTAGCGGCGGCCACCAGTGCCAGCTGCAGCGGTCTGAAAAAGAGGTTTGAGAACAGCCTGTCCTACAGGTGCCTGCTGTTTTGAGTGTACATCTACACAGTAGTGTTTGGTAAATGTATGTATAGTGGACCATGTGGCTGCTCTACATATTTCCTGTAAAGGAATATTTCCCAGGAAAGCCATGGACGCCCCAAAGTTACGTGTTGAATGGGCTAGTGGGGGAATCATTAATGTGCGTTTAGCCTTTTGATAGCAAATTTGAATACATTTAACGATCCATCTGGCTATACCTGCTTTGGAAATGGCGTTGCCCTTGTGCTGTGGAGAAAAGGCAACGAAAAGTTGTTTTGTCTTCCTGAAGACTTTAGTTCTGTCTATATAGTACATGAGGGCTCTTTTTACATCCAGTGTATGGAGCATTCTCTCCGCTACATTTTGTGGATTTTGAAAGAAAACAGACAGTTCTATAGTTTGATTCATGTGGAACTGCGATATTACTTTAGGCATGAATTTGGGGTTGGTACGAAGTACGACCCTGTTCGCGTGAACCTGTATGAATGGCTCTTGAATGGTTAGTGCCTGGAGTTCACTAACTCTTCTTAACGAAGTGATTGCCACTAGGAAAGCTACTTTCCAGGTGAGGAATTGAATCTCACATGAGTGGAGAGGTTCGAAGGGTGGACCCATTAGTCGGGTGAGGACCAAGTTGAGGTTCCACACCGGTGCTGGTGGGTGTCTAGGGGGAATTACTCGTTTAAGGCCCTCCAAGAAAGCTTTGATGGCAGGCACTCTGAACAAGGAGAGGTGCTGCCTGTTTTGGAGATAGGCTGCTATTGCGGTCAAATGGATACGAATTGAGGTGTATGCCAGATTGCATCGGTATAGGTGTAAGAGGTAACAGATTATATTTTGAATGGATGCGTCTAGCGGGTTAATGTCATTGTTGTTGCAGTAGATGACAAACCTCTTCCATTTAGCTGCATAGCAGGCTCTGGTAGTGGGTCTCCTGGCCTCCCTGATGATATCCATACAGTCAGGTGGCAGGTTTAGATAGCCAAACTCTAAGACTTCAGGAGCCAGATTGCCAGGTCCAGCTGTTGCGGATCTGGGTGCTGAATTTCGCCATGGTTCTGCGTTAAGAGTGCGGGTTTGATCCGCAGCCTTTGATGCTGCACCACGGAAAGTTCTAGAAAGGTGGTGTACCATGGCTGGCGCGCCCATGTGGGAGCAACTAGGATGAGTGTCAGTGAGTGCTGTCGTAGTTTGCGTGCCACCAGTGGTATCAATGGCGCTGGGGGAAAAGCGTACGCAAATCTGCCGGACCAGTTCATCCATATCGCATTGCCCTGCGACTGTGGATGTGGGAACCTGGCGGCAAAGCTTCGGCATTTTGCGTTTTCGTTTGTGGCGAATAGGTCTATCTCTGGATGACCCCACTGTTGGAAGTACGGTTGGAGTACTGACAGATGTAGCTCCCACTCGTGCATCTGGTGGCTGTGTCTGCTGAGCAGATCCGCCATCTGGTTGTCCTTGCCGGGGAGGTGTTCCGCCATGAGGAATATGTTCCTCTGAATGGCCCACTTCCACATGCTCTGAGCCAGATGAGACAACTGTGGAGAGTGCGTTCCTCCCTGCTTCTGTATGTAGTACATGGCAGTCATGTTGTCCGTCCGGATCAACACGACTTTGTTGCACAAGTGTACTTTGAATGCCTTCATTGCCAGGAAGATTGCCATCAGTTCTAGAAGGTTGATGTGCATCTTCTTTAGTTGTATTGTCCATAGTCCCTGCACTGTGTAATGGAGTACATGAGCTCCCCATCCCTGGAGAGACGCGTCCGCCGTCAGTATTATTTGTGGAACAGGCTCTTGGAACGGTCGGCCCTTGCAAAGGTTTTGTGGATTCCACCAATGCAGAGTTGTATGCCCGACCGCTCACCAACACTAGGTCTTTTAATTGCCCGTGAGCCTGATTCCATTGACGTGCCAAGCACTCCTGAAGCGGGAGCATATGTAGTCTCGCGTGTGGGACTATGAAAATGCAGGAGGCCATCATGCCTATCAACTGCATGAACACTCGCGCAGGAATGGAGTGTTGAGGTTTGAACTTTGAAATCAGCATCTGCATGCTGTTGATCCTCACTAAATTTGGCTGAGCTGTGGCTGCCAGTGTGTCTGTGGTCGCACCTAGGTACTGTTGTACGTGTGCGGGTTGGAGATGTGATTTTGGGTAATTTAGTGAGAATCCCAGACTGTGAAGAAGGTGAATGGTGAGGGACATGTGGTTGGCACATTGCTGGGCTGACTTTGCCTGAACAAGCCAGTCGTCCAGGTAAGGGTAGACGTGAATGTGTTGTCTCCGTAGATGTGCAGCCACTGTAGCTAGGTACTTGGTGAAAACTCTGGGTGCTGTCGTCACACCGAAGGGGAGGACTTTGAATTGGTAGTGCTGCCCCTGAATAGTGAACCTAAGATATTTCTTGTGTGCCAAGTGTATGGGGATGTGGAAGTACGCATCTTTGAGGTCTAGTGTGGCTAGGAAGTCCCCCTGTTTGAGCAGCGGGAGAACCTGCTGTAGGGTGAGCATATGGAAATGCTCTGAGAGAATGTAGTGGTTGAGGGGTCTCAGGTCTAGTATAGGTCTGAGTGACCCGTTCTTCTTTGGTATTAAGAAGTACAGAGAGTACACCCCTGTCCCTTGCTGGTGGATGGGCACGTCCTCTATTGCACCTTTTTGCAGCATACTTAGCACTTCCTGCTGCAATAATGCTAAGTGCTCTGAGGACATAGGACGGTGCTTTGGCGGTATTGTGGGTAGAGTGGAGGTTAATTCGAGACAGTAACCGTGCTGGATAACATCCCTGACCCACCTGTCCGTGGTGATGGTATTCCACGTGCACAGGAACCGCTGGAGTCTCCCCCCGACAGGTGTTATGTGGTCGGGGGGAAGGGAGAGGGCGTCACTGTTTGTTCTTGGGTGAGGACCTGGTGTTGCTGTAACCGCGTCCTCTGCCCTTGGTGCTGGAGCCACGATATCCACCTCTGGTGTTTTTATCGTAGGTAGTCTGTGTGCCCCCTTTATTGTATGTTTGCTGTGACCCCTGTCCTCTACCCGCTCCCCTATTTCCGGGGCGACGAAAGGAGCCACTACGAAATGTCTGCGTCTGCAGAGCCCCCATTGACTTTGCAGTGTCAGTGTCCTTTTTGATCTTTTCTAGGGTGGTGTCAACTTCTGGTCCAAATAAGTAGTCTGGGTTGACAGGCTGATTTAGGATGTTATTTTGAATCTCGGGTTTGAATCCGGAGATTCTTAACCAAGCGTGTCGGCGTAACATGACGCTGGTGTTTATCGCCCTCGCAGCTGTGTCGGCAGCATCTAGTGCACACTTAATGGATGCGTTTGTAAGAAGTTGTCCCTCTCTGATGAGGGGCTCCGCTGCCTCTTGGTACTCGTCTGGTAGATGTTGGAGTAGCGACTCTAGCGTGTCATAGTGTGAACGATCGTAGCGAGCCAGGAGTGCCTGTGTATTGGCAATGCGCCAGGTGTTTGCTGCTTGGGCTGCAATCCTTTTGCTGGAGGTCTCCAGCACCTTGGACTCCTTGTCCGGGGGAGGAGCATCACCAGTTGTTTGGGAGTGCGCTCGTTTGCGAGCGTTAGCAACCACCATGGAGTCCAGAGGTAACTGACCTCTAATGTACATAGGGTCCCCGGGCGCAGGTTTGTATTTTTTCTCAATCCTGGGGTTTATCACCCGTGCCCTGGTTGTTTCCTTGAAAATGTCCTTTGCTGGCTTGAGGACACCTTTTAACATGGGCAAAGTCTTGACAGTCCTCTCTGAGGAGGCGAAAGTGTCCACCAAGAAATCGTCCTCAACTCTGTCCGAGTGGAGTTGCACTCCATGATTGGCTGCAGCACGTTCAATGAGGGCATTGAAGGCAGCATTGTCCTCTGTGGGAGATGTTTTTGCGCCGTAAAGCTGCGTGTCCTGGGTATCTGTTGTGGCACCCGGGTCTGCAGGGTCATCCCACGCTTGATCTGGGTCCTGCTGCTCCTCAGGATCTATATCCCTGGGGTAGGTGGTATCATCACCCATGTAATCCTCCATTGCGTCCGTGTCGGAGGGCGTCGGAGAAAAGGACTGGGAATCTGGATAGGTGGTGTGCAGGCGTTCATATAAAACCGGTTCCGATTCTGCTGGCAGTTTCTGCTTTAGAGGGATTCTGTAAGAGTCCAAAGCCTGGTCTGACGTGACCTTCCGTTTTCGGAGCATGAGCCTGCCGGTGTCGGCGTCGATTAATTGGGACGGTGAAGGCCCAGTAGGAGTGTCCAGTAGATGGGGACCTTGTCTGGGTGACACGTGTTCGGATCTCGAACAGTTTCGGCGCCGTGGACGGCGGCAAACCAAAAGTGATGTTGGTTGGTGCCGAAGGTGCCTTTGGAGCCTTTTTCGGGTCGGAGCCCGACGTGGACTGGAGGGCTGCCTGTTCTCTGATGCGTTGCAGTGACGCTGCAACTTGTCGCACCGAGAACGCCGAAGGTTCTTTGGTGCAGAGTGGTTCTGTAGAGGTAGGCGTGGACTTCTTCGGAGCCACAGGGTCATCGAGTCTAGGAGAGGTAGTAGCGGTCGACGGCGTCGATGACTGGACCCTAGTCGCTGCCTTCGAAGTGGACTCCGATGGAGCGGCCATTTTAACCTTGGTGGTCGGGGCCGATTGCTTCGGTGCCGGGGGCCGAGGCGCTTTGGTGGTACCGATGGCCTTCCTTTTTGGGTCGGTGCCGACATCCGCTGCAGCGAGTTCGGCGCCGAAATCCCTTTTTGTGCGTTCGGAGCAGATGGTTTTGGCTGGCGTCGAAGGAGTGGAAGCCTTCGAGCTGACCACTGCCAGTTTTACTTTCGGTTTCTGTTGAACCGGTGCGATGATTGGTTTCGGTTTCGTTGAAGGGAAACCAGTCTTTTTGGGTAATAATGGCTCTCGCTGGACGTTCGAGGCCGGGCCAGAAGGCGGGGCCGAAGAACTGCGGGATTGATCTCGGGTAAGGCCCGAAGGCGATCCCTCGACCGGAGCCGTAGACTGACGCACTTTGATAGCCTCCGTGTGGATGGGTAGGCCCTGCTCTTCACCAGAGCTATCTTCTTCGGCCCCAAAGGCCTCATCGTAGTCTCCTACCTCATCGTCGGCTTCTTCCCTGTGGAAAAGCGCTTCATCGGCGTCTTCCGATCGGGAATCGTGTTCGGAAGCGGGGCTGGAGTGTATGTCTTCCACGCTTTCAATATCTTCGTCCTCGGTGCTGAAGATGTTGGTCGGGGCCGGTGCCGATTGCTGCGCTTCTAACCTCGCTGCTCGTCGATTCCGGAGTCTTCTTGGATCGGAATCGGGCACAGGCCATACATTTCGATTCGTCGTGATCCGGCGAGAGGCATTTGTTGCACACCGGGTGGACGTCGATATGTGGATATTTGGCGTGGCAAACAGGACACCGTTTGAATGGGGTCCTCGATTCCATCGTCGATGTAAGGTCGATGGTCGGATTAAACGGATCCGAAAAAACTTGATAAGTTTGCTAAACTAGCAAGTAAGCTGTCGATACCGAGCGGGAACAGTACCGACGAAAACTAAAGGCCTTTTGGCCTTAAACTAAATTTTCCTAACTTGAGTCAAGATAAACACATCCGAACCCAATGGCGGAAAAAAACAATCTGAGGATGGAGAGGATGCCCATGCGCACTGTGGTCCAGGGGAGGAGTCCCCTATCTCAGGATACTTCGAAGACTCTTCCAGGACAACAACGTGTAAACATCCGGACCCAACACTAGGCGGCGATCTATGCACAGATATGAATTCAGCAGCCCACATGCCTCGAACATACTGTTCCTTAATAGGTACAGGGTGTACAGAGTCCACAGACCCCAAGGGTTTAACAGAGGTTAAAGTTAGATATAACCTTACTCTCCAAAGTGGTAGCCTGGTCGAGCAGTAAGGCAGTATCAGAGGACAGTGTAAAGCATTTGTTGTACACACTCAGTCAGCAAATAGTTCCACACACTCAATAACTGAACTCTAGGCCAATGGTTTGTATATAAAAAATATATGCTTGTTTTATTTTAGAACCAACACTTGGAATTAAAATATACTTTCTCGACAGGAGATGTTTCTTAAAAATACTTTTGTATATGCAATAGACTTTTCAGTAAACAGTTACAAGTAGTTGCAGTAGGCAACTCTATTTCTAAACACAATACATTGAGCTCAATGATAAATTCAAGTTATATGCAACAGATTACTTTTTAGATTACTTTTGTAATTCCAAGACTGGATCCCAGATTCAGTCCTGGGTCAGTTCTCAGAATCAGTTGATGAAAGTCGACTTTGGTACTGTAATGATTTTTAACTAATATTTAGCTATTTTAAAAGTTAACACTTAAAAAATATTTCAGAGCAAAACAATCAATGATTCCCTATGGAACAAAATTCAGGTTATCATTACTTTTGTAATCCAGTACTGGGTGCCTAGACTCAGTACTGGGACCTTTATCCAAAACAGGTAAGTAATTACGTTTTCAGATGTTATACGATTTTTGAAGAATATTTAGAAATTGCAGAAATCAACACTTAGAAGAAATTTCACAGAAAAACAGTCAATGGTTTCCTATGGAAGAAAAATGAGTTAAAGGTAAGTATAGTTGTGGGTACTTTTCAGAGTTAGTGCTGGGCACCAAGATCCAGCACTAGGAGCTCACCTAAGAGCAGTTGAGTAAAGCCGTTTTTGGTACTCGGCTGATTTTTGGTGAATATTTGAAGATTTGAAAAGTCCACACTTAGAAGAAATTTCAGGAAAAAGCCAGTCAATGTTACCCTATGAGGAAAATAGAGTTTGCGGTTTAAGGGTAAGTACTCGACTGGCAGAGTTGAGGTTCTGGGCACAGACTCAAGGGTCCCCCAGGTTCAGGTAGGTACAGTTGGTTCACCCTCAGCGACTCTAGGGCGGCTGGGTGCAGAGTGAGTTAGGCCCAATGTTATCCTATGAGGGATAGGGGGGCCTTGTTTGGTGGCTGCTGTCTGGCAAGCCACGCAGCTGTGGGAGCTGGGCTCCTGGTCACTTACTCAGGGCAAGTGGAGAAGTAGGTTAGTGTAGAGAGTGCACTGCCAGGACCACTCGGGCGGCTGGGTGCAGAGGGCTTTTGAGCCTTGAGGCGCTCAATGGATTTCAATGGGAAATCTCCGGTTTGGAAAAAGACTGCAGGCTCGGGGACGAGGACTCTTCAGGTGCCGCCAACACCACTTCGAGAGGTAAGTTGGATAGTTGGAGGATAGGTAGGTACCCCGGGATTGGACACACAGGGCCGTGGGGCGCCGGGTGCAGGGGTGCCTTTTGGTGTCGGAAAATCTTACCCGCTGTTGATCGCGGTTGGGGTGGCACACTGTTCTGAGGCTGCAGGCTACTTCAGGATTGTCGAGGGGGGTCCTTGGGTGCCGGACTCGGGGTCACAGTCGCCGTGGGGTCGTCCTCGTGGGTTTAGTTCACTCCGGCACCGGCCAGGCTTGGCTGGTGCAGAATGGGCTGGGATCGTCAAGATGGGGGTCAAGATGGATAAGGGGCTAACATTGAAATCCCAGATCCTCGGGGTGTCGGGCACCTGCTTCGGCATCCTTAGGATGCTGCGGAGGTTCCTTCCCCTGCTGTCTGAGGAGCATAGGAAACTGACAGTGCAGGCTCTGATCGGGTCCAGGTTGGATTATTCTAACATTCTTTACCTGGGCCTGCCAGAGTATTTGCTGCAGCGGCTCCAAGTGGTGCAGAACGCTGCTGCGACAGCAATCTTTGGATTAAATAGACGGGCCAGTGCATCGGGCCTGTTGAAAACCTTGCATTGGCTCCCTATCCGGAAACGGATCGCCTTCAAGGCTGACTCTGGCCTACAAAGCTCTCCACGCGGTGGGAGCAAAGTATCTTCAAAAGAGACTGGTCTATCAGCCGACCCGGTCTTTGAGGTCGGAATCCCTGTTTTTGGCGGTTGTTCCGCGTGTGAAGAGAGCTCGCCTGGGAGGCCGCTCTTTTGGACTACTGGCGCCACAGTTGTGGAACTCTCTGCCGTTCACTCTGTGGGGAGCTACCAGCCTACTAGTTTTTAGAAAAGGCCTTAAAACCTGGCTGTTTACCCAGTAGCCTGTTTTTCCTGCATGTATTTGTCTGGCATTCTGTCCTTTTTTTTTTTTTTTTTAACGGTGTTATGTTATTGTGTTGCAGCCCTCCTTTTCCAAAAAAGCGCCGGGACACTCTTTTTGAGTAGCCGTGCGCTATACAAAAGAATAAATAACATAACATAACATCGTGGTTCCGGGCTGCTGCCAGGGGTGAAAGGTAGGTTCTGAGTAGAGCCTCTACTCATGGGAGTCCCAGGGGATCATAGTTCAAAGGTAGCCAGGTCCTCCGGGGTTTCTGAGGTTGCTGGCCACAAGAGATGCCGGGTTTGGAACAGGAGCAGGTTCGAGGTCGACAGGCCGGTAGGGCTGGGGCCAAAGCCGTTGGTGTCTCCCTCTCCTTCGCAGCTGCAGGGCAGGTCTTCTTTTCTTCTCGCTCTTCTTGTAATTTCAGAATCTGGGGAAGGAAGGTTCAGGGTGCCCCTAAATACTAGATTTAGGGGCGTTACAGGTAGGTGAAGGGCAGGGACCTGTCCTGGGGTGGGTACACCCCCTATCCTGCCTCTCTCCTGTGGGAGGGGGGCAGTAGCCTAGTCCTGATAGGGTAGGGCTCCCCATCTTCAAGATGGCGAGAGCCCGGAGATGTGATTCACCTCGCCTCCCCCACCTGAGGGGTGGGGTTGGCAGGCTGGCACATCCCCTGTCCTTATTTGGGGTTTCCGGCCAAAGCTTCCCGCCAGAGTGGGGGTTGCAGGGGCCTGGGGAAGCTCACAGAGGCGGCATGCCTTTGAAGCTTCCCCCTGCCCATCCTGGGGGAGGAGATTTAGCACCTCGCCCAGGATGTGCATTGTTGCAGGACCAGGAGAGCAGGGGCTCTCCTACCCAGGGGTCCAGCAACATGTCTGCTGGGTGGCAGCCTAGGCAGGCTGAGCAGACGTGGATTCGTAGGTTAGGTTTCAGGGGGCACCTCTAAGATGCCCTCTGGGGTGCTGGGTACATTAAATCTCACACTGGCATCAGTGTGGGTTTAATGTGCTGAGAAGTTTGATACCAAACTTCCCAGTCTTTAGTGTTGCCATTATGGTGCTGTGGAGCTCGTGTTTGACGAGCTCTGAGCACCATGTACTCTTAGATGGCAGCACTGCACTTACAGGGCTCAGGAATTGACCTGGGCACTGTAGGGGCACAGGGCTCCTGCTCCTGTGCCCACACCATTGGCAAAGGGCACCCAGCTAGAGGGGTGACTGATGTATGCCATGGCAGTGTAGGTGATGGGCATGGCACACAGGGATGTGTGCCATGTCGACTTTGTTTTGGTTTTGCACCCAAACACTCAGCCTGCAAAGGCAGTGTGTGTGTGTAAGGGTACAGGGCCTCTAAGGGTGGCACAAGGTGTGCTGCAGCCCTTAGAGGTCTCCCTTGGTCACAAAGCCCTGGGTACTTAGGGTACCATTTACTAGGGCCTGACATGTGGCCAGGGTTTGCCAATTGGGGTTTGGTTTGTTTTAGGGAAGGAACATAGGCCCTGGGCACCTGATTGGCAGGAGTCCAGGGCACACTCAGTCAAAGTACATTCAGCAATTCAGCAAAAAGTGGGGGCATACCACGCAATAAAGATGGCACTTTCTCACAGTAGTTCTACAGATTGGTTTAGGTGAAATGGAGAAATGACTTTGGGGAGGAATTTTGGGTTGGTACAGAGAACCACCTTGTTATGGTGCATTTGTAGAAAAGGTTCTTGAATAGTAAGTGCTTGTATCTTACTGACCCTTCTGAGGGAAGTGATGGCTACAAGAAAAGCGGTTTTCCATGTTAAGAATTGGAGTTCACATTTGTGTAGTGGTTCAAAAGGAGGTCCCATTAGTCTGGTGAGAACGATATTTAGGTTCCACACAGGTGAGGGTGGCACTCTGGGGGGACTTATTCTTTTAAGGCCTTCCATGAATGCTTTAATGGCAGGTACTCTAAAGAGTGAGAGATGTTGCCTGTTTTGTAGAAAAGCTGCTATGGCTGCGAGGTGTAGTCGAATGGACGTATAGGCTAGATTGCACCTTTGTAGGTGGAGTAAGTAGCCTATGATGGGTTGAATGGACACATCTAGGGGATCGATGGTGTTATGACAGACAACAAAACGTTTCCACTTGGCGGTGTAGCACGCTCTAGTGGTAGGGCGCCTAGCTTCTTTGATTACGTTGATCCAGTCAGAGGGAACATTTAGGTACCCGAATTTTAGGATTTCAGGGGCCAGATCGCAAGGTTGAGCTGAGCTGGGTCCGGGTGTCTGATCTCTCCATGGTTCTGGGTTAAGAGGTGTCATTTTTGATGCGGTACTACCGATCGTTCCAGCAGTGTGGTGTACCATGGCTGTCTGGCCCAAGCTGGCGCTACTATTAGTATGAGGGAGTGCTGTTGTAGTTTGCGCACCACTAGTGGAATGAGTGGGAGAGGCGGAAAAGCGTACGCAAATCTGCCTGACCAGTTAATCCATATCGCATTGCCTTTGGACAATGGGTGTGGGTATCTGGCGGCGAAGCTTGGGCATTTTTTGTTTTCGGGGGTGGCGAAGAGGTCTATCTGCGGATGCCCCCACATCTGAAAGAACGGGTGAAGAACCTGTGGGTGAAGTTCCCACTCGTGGAGTTGTTGTGTTTGTCTGCTGAGTAGATCTGCCATGGTGTTTTGGACTCCTGGGACATGTTGGGCTAGATTTTCTGGGGTATGGCCCATCTCCATATGCTCTGTGCTAATTGAGAGCTGTGGAGAGTGTGTGCCGCCTTGTTTTTTAATATAATACATGGCTGTCATGTTGTCTGTGCGGATTAGGACTGCCTTGCCTGAAATCTGTGTTTGAAAAGATTTCAGGGCTAGGAAGATTGCTAGTAATTCCAGATGGTTGATATGGAGTAGCTTTTGTTGAGGTGTCCATTTGCCTTGTATGGTGAGATGTAATAGATGAGCTCCCCAGCCGGAGAGCGATGTGTCAGTTGTTAGTACTATCTGGGGAACCGGGTCCAGGAACGGTCGACCTTTGGAAAGGTTTGTGGTGGTCCACCACTGCAGAGAGCGATGGGTACGACCGTCTACCAACACGAGATCTGTTAATTGACCCTGGGCCTGGTTCCATTGGTGCGCTAAGCAATCTTGGAGAGGATGCATCTGGAGTCTTGCGTGAGGTACTATGAAGATGCAAGAGGCCATCGTCCCTATTAGTTGCATGAACACCCAAGCTGGAAGGGAGTGTTGTACTATGAATTTTGCACGTAGAGCCTGAATGCTTACAATCCTGGCAGGATCGGGGTAGGCGAGCGCTTTTGAGGTGTCTATAGTGGCACCTAGATAGTTTTATGTGGGATGGTTGTAGATGGGACTTTACACGGTTTACCGTGAAGCCTAGCTGGTGAAGTAGCTGGATCGTGGTGTGTGTTGTACACACTGATTGTATGAACTGGCTTTTATCAACCAGTCGTCTAGGTATGGGAAGACATGAATGTGTTGTCTTCGCAGATGTGCTGCCACCACTGCTAGGCACTTGGTGAATACTCGTGGTGCGGTTGTGACTCCGAACGGGAGCACTTTGAATTGGTAGTGTTGGCTGTCCACTACAAATCTGAGGTACTTCCTGTGAGCGTTGTGCACTGGAATGTGGAAATAAGCGTCTTTTAGGTCCAAAGTGGTGAGGAAGTCGTTTTGGGAAAGCAGTGGAAGTACCTGCTGAAGCATCACCATAAGAAAATGGTCTGAGTGTATGTATTTGTTTAGGGGCCGAAGGTCTAGGATAGGCCGTAGCGTCTCGTCCCTTTTTGGTATGAGAAAATATAGGGAGTAGACCCCCATATTTTGTTGGTTGGTAGGAACGTGTTCTATTGCCTTTTTATCTAGGAGGGAGATTACCTCCTGCTTGAGTAGCAGTAGATGTTCTGGTGACCTTGGGCGTTGTCTGGGTGGAATCTTTTTGGTGGTGAGGGGGGGGGGGGGGGGAAGGGGGGGGGGGGGAGATATTAGTTCTAGGCAGTAGCCTGACAGAATTATTTGTGTTACCCATTTGTCTGAGGTGATGATAGTCCAGGCCAGAAGGAAATGTTGGAGTCTGCCCCCGACTGGAGTGGGATGGTCTAGGGGAAGTGGAGGGAAGTCATTGGGTAGGCGCGGGGCAGAGCGGGCGGTGTTTGTTTTGCCACTGCCTTTGTTATTGTTGCCCCTGTAGCCGCCTCTTTGGTTACCCCTTGTAAAGGTGGACTGAGTAAGGGATTTGTATGAAGTGGAAGCGGTGTCTGAGGAGTAGCCTCTGGATGTGCTCCGAAAGGAAGAGCGGCGAAAGGAGCGTCTGGGAGGGTGAGATTGTAAGGCTCCCATGGATTTTGCCGCGTCAGTGTCTTTTCATTTTCTCTAGGGCGTCATCCAGTTTTTTGGGCCAAAGAAATGTTCCTGGTCAAAGAGATGGTTGAGGATGGAGGCTTGTACCTCTGGTTTAAAACCGGATATCCTTAGCCAGGCATGGCGACGGAGGAGGACACTAGTATTGATGGCCCTAGAGGCTGTGTCTGCTGCATCTAAGGCACAACGTATGGAGATATTAGTAATTGTTTTTCCCTCCTGAATTAGCTCACTTGGCCCTAGCTTTGTATTTATCAGGGAGATGGTGCATTATGGCTTCTAACTCGTCATAATGGGCCCAGTCATACCTCGCTAGCAGTGCTTGTGTATTGGCGATACGCCATATATTGGCCGCTTGAGATGCAGTACGCTTGCCTGATGCGTCCACGAGTTTAGACTTTGTCAGGTGGTGGTGCGTCGCCCGACACCTGGGAGTTGGCCCTTTCCGTGTTGTGGATACTACCAAGGAATCTAGTGGCGCTGGCCCTCTGATGTAGGAGGGATCTGTTGGGGCGGCTTTATATTTCTTTTCAATGCGCGGGTTAATAACCCTGGCCCTGACTGGGTCCTTAAAGATCTCCGGCGCATGTTTTATAACACCTTTAAGCATAGGCAATATGGAGGTGGTCCTATGTGTGGTGTCAAACGTATCTAGGAGGAAATCCTCCTCCATTAGGTCGGTATGTAAATCTACCCCGTGGTAGTGTGCTGCCCTTTGCAGTAAATGGTTGAACCCAAAGGAGTCTTCTGGTGGAGAAGGTCTGGAAGGGTAAAGATCGTCTTGTGGGACGTTAGGGATATCAGGGATATTATAATCGTCCCATGGGTCTGGGGATCCTGTGGGAGTGGGGTCCCCTGTAGGTATATCTTGGGGCACATCCCCTATATCATATGGATCCCCTTGATCATCATCATCCGGGGATGGGGGTCGGGGAATGATGAGTTGGGGTGGATGAGGTGGAGGAGGGGAAGGTGGAGGTGGTGGAGAAGGTAGTCTGAAAGGGGAGGTAGCAGAGTCCTTCCTTTTTGGAGGTGGAGTCAGAGCAGGTTTCTCTGTCTTTGATAGAGAGCATCAAATGTCCAGTTTTGGGATCCTTAATGATTTTTTGTAAGGGATCCGGTGCGAATAGTTCTGGAGAGGTTGGTTGGCCCGTCGGCGCCGAAGGCGTCGGGCCGTTGGTTTCTTAGGTTTATCGATGTTGGTTCGTTGTTTGGAACCATGCTTGGAAAGCTCCGATTGTTTAGTAGGCGCCGAGATGGATTTCAGCTTTGAAGTGTTGGTGGCCTTGTGTGCTTTTATCGGTACCGAAGATGGTGTCGGTGCTGAGGAGCTGGGTCTCGACCCAGAGTGTCTCAGTGTGGGGCTCGGTGTCGAGATGGAGGCCGGTTTGTTTTTCGGTGCCGAAGAGTGTTTATCGGCTCCGACGGAGGGCTGGCTCGAGCCCGAGGCGGTAAAAAAACTGAGGATGGAGCCGAAGCCCATCCGCAATACGATCCAAGGGAGGAGTCACCTACCTCGTGACTTCCAAAGACTTTCCAAGAGGAAAAACAAACTGCAAACATCCGGGCCCAACACCAGATGGCGATCTATGCACAAGTGTGTAATCTGCAGCTCATATGCCTCGAACAAATAGTTTTTTGTTAAAATTTGCAGGTTGTGGCAGACAATGGATTATGTGGCAAATGCGGCAAATCTATAATTATGCGACAATCTCAATGACTGCTTAATTGCATAATTCCAGTGGCCCTGTCTAAAGCACATTTAATGGGAATCTAATACATGGGCAAAGGCCCATCTTTTATATCTGTACCAGCTTTGCAGAGTAACTATGTGTAGGAATCTGGCTAAGTATATACTATACAAAAGTGAGGTATGGTGTGCACAGAGTCCAGTGGAACCCCAAAGGTAGGCAGAGGTAAAGTTAGATAGCACCTCACTCTCTATTTGCAGTAGTGTGGTCGAGCAGTAAGGCAGTATCAGAGGACAGTGTTAAGCATTTGTTGTACACAATCAGTAAATGAATTCACACACTCAAAGACTGAACTTCAGACCAATTGTTTTTGTATCAAAAATAATTCTTTTAGGAATTTTATTTCCTAGAACCAAGCGAGCCTGGCACAGGTAAGTGATACGTACTTTGCAGTTAATATACAGATTGTAACCGTTTCGATTGCAATTGTAAATGTACTTTGATTTGATTACAGTAGTTACTGATAATGCAATGCTTTTCAGAATACAGTACATATACTTTGAATGGGATTTTAAGTAAGATTGCAGGTAAGTTACTTTTGGATTACTTTTCTTACTCAGAGTAGTATACTATACCTGTCTACTACTCTGGGACATTTCCTGTAAGTAGGACAGTAACGAAAAGTTTACCTGTCGGTGTAGTTTTGCAGCGTGAATCTTTCTGGATTCACTATGCTGTGCATTATTCCGCGATCTTGTGGTTGGGTCCGGATTCGTAGTCTTTTCTTTGTTTCTTTTTTTTTTTTTTTGTAGCCCAGGTGGGCGTCGACGTCCACCATTTGGTGCACCTCCCGTGACGTCGTCGTGCTTCCTGCGGAAGTCCCACCTTTGGGGCGCCATCTTCAGATTCTTTTTTCCGCCGTTGGGTCTGGATCGTCATCGGGAAGCTCCAGAAATTCACTCGGAGGAAGAAGGAAGAAAAGCGAGTTTCATCGATAGAATCAAGAGAAGACATCAGGAATAGAACAGATTTCATCAGGAGCGCGAAGAAAGAGGACCAGCGAACCTTTTTTCTTCGACAGCCTTGGAGAATGCACGCTCAGAGACCCTGAGCGAAATGGACAAGACGCCATTCAAGTTCTGCCCAAACTGCCACCACAAGTTCGCGCAGAAAGACCAGCATCCGGTTTGCAACCTCTGCCTACCGGTGGATCACCGGAGTATCGACTGCAACGCCTGCTCAGCCTTCGCGCCGAAGACACTCAGAGTGAGAGAGAGGCAGAGAAGAGCCAACGCCAACATGGATGGCAAAGGGAAACCCCCGACACTCTACGAGCTGGGCCTCGACACGGACGACGAGGACAACGTCGCCGAGACAGCCGAAAACTTCACGGTCGTAGAGACCGACAAGAAAAAAGAAGACGAGGTAAGAGAATCGTCGAGCGCAAATCAAAAGACACCTCGAAAACACGAGGGTGACTCGAGAAAAACTGAGTCAAGGTCCACAAAGGGAGCCCCGGCGCCGAAAACTTCGACGTCCAAAGGGGGAACTTCGGACAAAAGGCCAAGCGGATCCTTACAAAAGGACTCCCTGGGGCAGAAAGACGCCGAAAGGCAAGGGTCGTCGAAATCGTCCCATGAAACTGGCCGATCGACGCAGAAAGAACGTTCGACGTCGACGCAAGTTTCATCGAAGAGACCAGCGGTCGACGCCGAAAGCATCTCCGAAATGGAGAAAAAGAAGAGGCGGCTCGAGGCCGAAATGGAGAACATCCTTCAAAGGAAGAAGGAGTTCGACGCCAGGATGAAGGAATTCAAGATTCCAACGAATTCATCGGCGGACGTAGTCGAGGTCGAAGGCGAGTTCGACGCCGAAGGGCTGACAAGGGATCTCGAGGAAGAAGAGGAGCCCTATTATGAGGAGGAAGCCGAGGAAGAAGACCAACAGTCGTTCTACGAATCGGCGGCATCTACCAGCAACGACGTCGAATGGCACGATCTCGACACCGAAAACCCGGAGGAGGCCGTGGACACGTACCCCTCGAGGCCTTCGCCACCCGACGACATCGGGGTATACAATATGGTGGTGAAGAGCGCAGCAATGGCCTTCGGCGTCAAACTCGACGAGGAGAGGCCGAAAGCCGATTTTCTCGTCGAAACACTGCTCCCCATCCAGACTAGGAGTCAGTTCCTCCCCATGCTACAAAGCGTGATGAACCAGGGGAGAGAAGCCTTCAAGGAGCCTGCCACCTGCCGGCCGGTCGATCACATCATTTCTTAAACACTACAATTTTAAATAATTTTAGGTTTTCAAACTCCACACTTAGAAACTTTTCACTGAAAAACAGACAATGTTATCCTATGGAGGAAAATAGTGGTATCGGGTTTGAGGTAAGTATATGGTAGTGTGAGTTGAAGTTCTAGGGTAGACTCCGGGTTCACCCAGGGTCAAGGATGCACTCTAGTTACACCCTCAGCTGCACTAGGGCGGCCGGGCGCAGAGTGCTGAGGCCCAATGTTATCCAATGGGGTATAGGTGGCCTCTGGTTGGTGGCTACTGGCGAGCAGGCCGCAAGGTTGCGGGAGCCAAGCTCTTGGTGTTGGGCTCAGGGCAAAGGGGGATCCAGATTAGTACACAAAGTGCACCTGCAGCGGCGGCTGGGTGCAGTGTTCTGTTTTGGCGTCAGGCGCCCTGGTTTTCAATGGGGATTTTCGGTTTTTAGCTGCAGGCTTGGTCCAGGAAGACTTCCGGGAGGAACCAACAGCTGGGCAGGTTAAGTTTGAGGGCTCGGGGACGTAGGTGCACCTCAGGTTCTTTTCTGCAGGGCGGCTGGATGCAGGGGTGTCTTGAGGTCGGATTTCACCTTACCGGGCCACTTGCGGTTGGGGGAGGGTCTCCATGCAGAGGCTGCAGGTGACGTCGGGAAGTCCTGGAAGGGTCATCCCACGGTGGACTGACTCTGGAGGACCGCTCTGGGACCGGTGGACCACTCTAACTAGGGCCATAGGCGATGGGTGCAGTGATGGTTCCAGGAGTCTGGTTTCTTTTTCCTCAGCAGGCTCGAAGTCTTTCTTTGGTGTTTCTTCTGAACAGAGATGCTGTTCACAGGAGATCCGGTCTTTGTTGAAGACAGTCAGTCCTCCCAGGGGTTCTGGAGGTCGCTGGCTGCAGGACAAGACTATTTTTGGCGCATGATCTCTGGAAACTGCAGATGGGCCGGTAGGGCTGGGGCCAAGTCAGTTCTCGGCAGTCTCCTCTGCTGGGAGTCTTCTTTGGTCCCTTTTCTTAGGTTATGGGAATCTGAGTTCTTGGTTCAGGGCTGCCCCCTAAATACTGTATTTAGGGGGCATTTTAGGGGTCCCGAGGTCAGTAGCCAATGGGCTACTGACCTTAGTGTGACTACACCCTTGGTATGCTCACCCCACTCGGGGGAGTGAGCACAATCCCTAATCCTGATTGGGGAGTGCCTGCCATCTGCAGGATAGCGGGTACTGAAGAATTGGCTTCGCCTCGCCTACCCCACCTGAGGGGTGGGGTTGGAAGAGGTGGGCACACCTGGACTGGCTAATTTTTCCCACCTCGCTTTCCGCCGAAAAGGAGGGGAGACAGGAAGGGGGCCTGCTCCTGACAGCAGGAGAGGCTGGGGTCGCATTACAAAGGTTACCAGGCCTTTGAAGCTACTTTGCCACAGATGGCTCTTCCTGGCCTAGGGAAGGGGCGAACACCTCCGCCCAGGAAAGGCTTTGTTTCTGGGCTAAGGGAGCAAAGGCTCCCACACCGTAGGGGTCCAGAAACATGTCTTGTGGTGGCAGGCTGGTGTGTACCAGTCAGGGAACTCACCAGAGGCTGGTCGTTTTTCAGGGGGCATCTCTAAGATGCCCTCTGAGTGCATTTTTCATTAAATCCCACACTGGCATCAGTGTGGGTTTAGTGTGCTGAGAAGTTTGATACCAAATTTCCCCGTTTTTTGTGTAGCCATTATGGTGCTGTGAAGTTCGTAATGACAAAGTTACACTGTAGGGGTACAGGGCTCATGCACCAGTACCCTCACCACTGGTATAGGGCACCCAGCTAGAGGGGTGGCTGATCTACCAGGGCAGTGTGTTGTAAGCATGGCTGTGAGAAAGTGGCTCTGTATATACTGTTCCCTAATAGGTACAGGGTGTACAGAGTCCACAGTCCCCCAGAGGCTGATAGAGGTCAAAGTTAGGTATGACCTTACTCTCAAAAGTGGTAGCTTGGTCGAGCAGTAAGGCAGTACCAGAGGACAGTGTAAAGCATTTATTGTACACAGTCAGCAAATGGTTTCACACACTCAATAACTGAACTCTAGGCCAATGGTTTATATATATAAAATATATGCTTGTTTTATTTTTAGAACCACAAAGGGGGTAAAAGGAATATGCTACTTACCAGTATGCATCTGTTCTTGGCATGTAGAGCTGCAGAGTTGTACACTTAGCATAGGTCGCCATCTGGTGTTGGGCCCGGATGTTTGCAGTTTGTTTTTCTTCTTGGACCGTCTTTGGAAGTCACGAGTTTGGTGACTCCTCCTTCGGTCCGTACTGCGCATGGGCTTCGGCTCCATCCTCAGATTGTTTTTCGCCAACAGGGAAATGATGGAGCGTAGTAATAACAGTGAGAAACCCATGTGTGTTGTATCTAAATAAGATGGACTGGAACGGATACAGGTAGCCGGGGAGGCGGGTGGGCGTGTACAACTCTGCAGCTCTACATGCCAAGAACAGATGCATACTGGTAAGTAGCATATTCCGTTCGAGGCATATGAGCTGCAGATTGTACACTTAGCATAGATTATATAGCAGTACCCAACCTTAGCGGCGACCACCGGTATCCGTTGCAGCTGTTTGAAAGAGTGTTTTTAGTACAGCCTGGCCCACCCTAGCTTGCTGCTGGGAATGCACATCTACACAGTAGTGTTTTGTGAATGTGTGCGGTGTAGACCATGTGGCTGCCTTGCATATGTCATCTAAGGGTATATTCCCTAGAAAAGCCATAGAAGCCCCTAACTTTCTTGTAGAGTGGGCTTTAGGGGGAACAGATAACGTTCTCTTTGCCTTCTGATAGCAAATTTGTATGCATTTTACAATCCACCTAGCTATCCCTGATTTTGAGATGGGGTTGCCTTTATGTGGTGGAGAAAAGGAGACGAACAACTGTTTGGTCTTCCTGAAGGGTTGCGTTCTTTGTATGTAATATAGCAACGCTCTTTTCACATCTAGTGTGTGTAAGGCCCTTTCCGCAACAGATTGGGGTTGCGAAAAGAAGACAGGTAATTCCACTGATTGATTGAGGTGGAAGGGGGTAATGACTTTGGGCAGGAACTTCGGATTAGTTCGAAGTATGACCTTGCTGTGATGCATTTGTATGTAAGGTTCCTGTATGGTGAACGCTTGTATTTCACCAACCCTTCTAAGGGAAGTGATAGCTACAAGGAAAGCTGTTTTCCAGGTGAGAAATTGTAGCTCACATTTGTGCATTGGTTCGAAGGGCGGACCCATTAGTCGTGTAAGGACCAAATTTAGATTCCATACAGGGGAGGGTGGTGCCCTGGGAGGAATTACTCGTTTGAGGCCTTCCATGAAGGCTTTAATAGCGGGCACTCTGAAGAGTGACAAATGCTGTCTGTTTTGTAGATAGGCAGCGATCGCTGCTAGGTGTAGGCGTATGGATGAATACGCCAGGTTACACCTGTGAAGATGGAGCAGATAGCATATGATGTGTTGTATGGATGCATCTAGAGGGTTGATTGTATTGTTACGGCAGTACATTACAAATCTTTTCCACTTTGCGGCATAGCATGCTCTAGTGGTAGGACGTCTGGCTTCCATGATGATGTTCATGCAATCAGGGGGAAGGTTAAGGTACCCGAATTCTAAGATTTCAGGAGCCAGATCGCCAGGTTGAGCTGAGCTGGGTCCGGGTGCCTGATTTCTCCATGGTTCTGGGTTAGGAGGCATGGGGAAAGGTGCAGTTTTTGATGTGGTACCACTGATAGTTGTAGTAGCGTGGTGTACCACGGCTGTCTGGCCCACGTCGGAGCTACCAGAATGAGTGTGAGGGAGTGCTGTTGTAGTTTCCTGACCACTAATGGAATTAGTGGGAGAGGTGGAAAGGCGTATGCAAATCTGCCTGACCAGTTCATCCATATCGCATTGCCCTTGGACAATGGGTGTGGGTATCTGGCGGCGAAGCTTGGGCATTTTTTGTTTTCGTGGGTGGCGAAGAGGTCTATTTGAGGATGCCCCCACTGTCGGAAGAATGGGTGAAGAACTTGTGGATGCAGTTCCCATTCGTGTAGTTGTTGAGTCTGTCTGCTGAGCAGATCTGCTATGGTGTTTTGTACGCCTGGAACATGTTGTGCCAGGAGAAAAATGTTTTGGGGAATTGCCCATCTCCATATGCTCTGGGCTAAGCGGGAGAGCTGGGGAGAGTGTGTCCCCCCCTGTTTCTGTATATAATACATCGCAGTCATGTTGTCTGTGCGAATGAGGACTGCTTTGCCTGAAATCTGCTTTTGGAAAGATTTTAGGGCTAGAAAGATCGCCAAAAGCTCCAGATGGTTGATGTGGAGCGTTTTTTGCTGTGGCGTCCATAGACCTTGCATTGTGAGGTGTAAGAGGTGCGCTCCCCAGCCGGAGAGCGATGCGTCCGCTGTTAGAGTCACTTTGGGAACCGGGTCCAGGAACGGCCGTCCCTTGGAAAGGTTTGTGGTGTTCCACCACTGCAGAGAGTGATGTGTGCGGCCGTCCACCAACACCAGATCCGTCAGCTGACCCTGGGCCTGGTTCCACTGTTGTGCTAGGCACTCCTGAAGTGGACGCATGTGGAGTCTTGCATGGGGCACTATGAAGATGCAAGACGCCATCATCCCTATGAGCTTCATAAACACTCTTGCTGGTAGAGAGTGTTGAGGAAGGAATATTTTGCGTAAGGCTAGAATGCTTGTGATTCTGGCTGAGTTTGGATAGGCAATACCTCTTGAGGTGTCTATGGTGGCCCCGAGATATTGCTTTGTGTGAGATGGTATGAGGTGGGACTTTTGGTAGTTCACCGTGAAGCCTAGCTGATGAAGCAGTTGGATGGTGCTGTTTGTATGTTGCACGCATTGGTGGTAGGACGCGGCTTTTATGAGCCAGTCGTCTAAGTAAGGGAAGACGTGAACATGTTGACGTCTGAGGTGTGCTGCTACTACTGCTAGGCATTTGGTAAACACCCGTGGTGCAGTGGTGACCCCGAAGGGGAGAACCTTGAATTGGTAATGTTGCCCGTCCACCACGAACCTGAGGTATTTTCTGTGAGAGGGGTGTATTGGAATGTGAAAGTACGCGTCTTTCAGATCCAGTGTTGTGAGAAAGTCTCCCTGGCAGAGGAGTGGGAGGACTTGTTGTAAGGTGACCATGTGAAAGTGGTCTGAATGTATGTAGGCATTTAGAGGCCGGAGATCCAGAATGGGTCTGAGGGTCTCGTCTTTCTTTGGGATTAAGAAATATAGGGAGTAGACCCCTAGATTTCGTTGATTGTCGGGTACCTGCTCTATGGCGTGTTTCTGGAGGAGCGAGAGTACCTCTTGTTTGAGCAGTGTGGAATGCTCTTGGGACATTGGACGGTGCCTTGGTGGGATATTGGGTGGGGTAGATGTTAGCTCGAGGCAGTACCCTGACCGAATGATTTGGGTCACCCATTTGTCCGATGTTATGGACTCCCATACGTGGATAAAATCTTGTAGTCTGCCCCCGACCGGAGTGGAATGGTCTGGGGGGAGCGAAGGGGAGTCATTGTGCGGGTGGGGTGGCAGAACGGGTATTGTTGGTTTTGCCCCTGCCCTTATTGTTGTTGCCTCTGTAACCACCTCTTTGGTTGCCCTTTGAAAAGGTATTTTGAGGAGGGGATTTGTAGGAGGTAGAGGCATTATCGGTGGAGGAGCCTCTACCTGTGCCACGAAAGGACGAGCGTCGAAAGGAACGCTTAGAGGCTTGGGTCTGGAGCGCTCCCATAGACTTCGCTGTGTCTGTATCTTTCTTCATTTTTTCGAGCGCTTCGTCTACCTTTGGGCCAAAGAGTGTTTGCTGGTCAAAGGTGTGATTAAGTATTGATGTCTGGACCTCAGGCTTGAACCCTGATATCCTGAGCCAGGCATGGCGTCGAAGCAGGACACTGGTGTTTATGGCTCTAGAAGCAGTGTCTGCTGCATCGAGGGCACACTTAATGGAGGTGTTTGTGATTAGTTTGCCCTCCTGTATCAGGTCATGAGCTTGGCGTTTGTATTTCTCTGGAAGGTGCTGCATAAGAGCCTCTAATTCATCATAGTGTGCTCTATCATATCGCGCAAGCAGTGCTTGTGTATTTGCAATGCGCCACATGTTTGCAGCCTGGTAGGCGGTGCGTTTACCAGACGCGTCCAGAAGTTTAGATTCCTTGTCTGGTGGTGGGGCATCTCCTGAGGATTGGGAGTTAGCCCTCTTTCTAGCTGTGGAGACAACTAGGGAATCTAGAGGAGCAGGGCCCTTGATGTATGCAGGGTCTGTGGGTGCCGCCTTGTACTTCTTCTCTATTCTAGGGTTTAGTACTCTGGCTCTGACAGGGTCTTTGAATACCTCTGTAGCGTGCTTGGTGACACCCTTAAGCATGGGTAAAATAGCAGTGGAACGATCTTGTAAATCAAATGTATCCAGTAGGAAGTCTTCTTCCACTGGTTCCGTGTGCATGTCCACCCCATGGTAGTGTGCTGCTCTCTGCACTAAATGGTGAAACCCTAAAGAGTCCTCTGGAGGAGACGGCCTTGATGGGTATAGGTCGTCTTGAGGTACATTGGGTACATCAGGGTTATTATAATCCTCCCATGGATCTGGGGTCCCTGGTGGAGTGGGATCCATTGGGGCGTCCCCTGGGTCATTGTCCGGGTCCCCGTCATCCGGGTCTGGGGATGGGGCCGGATCGTAGTGAGGTAAAGGTGGAGGGGGTGGTGGTGGGAGGGGGGGTGGCAGTGGGGAGGGTACTCTAAGGGGAGAAGTAGCTGAGTCCCTCTTTTTGGGTGGAGGAGGAGGAGCCGGAGCCTCAAGGCGACGCTTCTTAGTAATCACAGTCAAAAGGCCAGTCTTTGGATCTCTGGACAAAGTCTTTTGTAAAGGGTCTGGTGTAAACAGAGCCAATGGCGCCGAGTCGTCTGTCGGCACCGGCGATTTCGGAACCGGAGGTTTCGATGTTCTGTGTACGCCCTGCTTTTTGGAGGTCTCCGTGTGTTTCGGCGTCGAATGCTGTTTCGGCGCCGGAGCGTCGGTGCCGACCGATTTCTGTTTGTGTTTGGTCGGCGCCGAGTGTCCAGGCTTCGGCACCGGTGGTTTCGGAGTCGAGCTGGATTTTGCAGGCTTCGGTGCCGAGTGGTGTTTATCGGCACCGGGCGTCGGCTGGCTCGATCCCGAGCTGCCGTGAGACTTTGGGAGCTTCGACACCGGGCCCGAAGGTGGGGTGATCGAGGCTTTGGTTTTGGTTTTGCCCAGGCCGGCAGGCGAGGGAGTAACCGGAGTCTCTTTGGTTTTCGGTGCGGGGCTGGGAGGGGGCATTGTACTCACGGCCCGCTGTCCTGGTGTTACGTCCTCCAGGTCGGAGTCGTCGGCCTCGGAAGCGCTGACGATGTCTTCTCCCAGTTCGGTGTGTGTCTGCCCCGAAGCTTCGGCGTCGTCTCCGAAGATGTCCGGTGGAACTGTCGAGGATGAGTGCGCCATGGTGCGTCGAGCCTTTCGATCTCGGATCGTTTTCTTCGATCGAAAAGACTTGCAGGCGGGGCAGTCTCGAGCCTCGTGTTCCGGAGAGAGGCAAAGGTTACACACCTGATGGAGGTCGGTGTGGGGAAATTTAGACCCACATTTTGGGCACTTTTTAAACGGAGTCCTTTCCATCGGCCGGGACCGGAGTCGCGGAGGGCCCGAAGGCCGGTGTCGATGTACGGGATGGAAAAAGTGCCGCTTCGAGAGATGAAGATGATGAAGGAACTCGAAGAATCGAGGATTTTCCGTCGAGGCTGGAACCGTAGAAGTTCGAAGCCGGAGTACGAAGGATCACATCCGAGCCCGATGGCGGAAAAAAACAATCTGAGGATGGAGCCGAAGCCCATGCGCAGTACGGACCGAAGGAGGAGTCACCAAACTCGTGACTTCCAAAGACGGTCCAAGAAGAAAAACAAACTGCAAACATCCGGGCCCAACACCAGATGGCGACCTATGCTAAGTGTACAATCTGCAGCTCATATGCCTCGAACATATACTTTCTCAGAATGAGAGGTTGAATATAAATACTTTTGCCTTAAGCAATAAATTTGTGTAAACAGTCACAGTTGGTTGCAATAAACAATCCTATTTCCTAAACATAACAATGCATTGAGCTCAATGGTAAATTCAGGTTATTTGTAATAAATTACTTTTCAGATTACTTTTGGAATTCCAGGTCTGGCTCCTAGAACCAGCCTTGGGTCAGTATTCAGAATCAAGTGATGAAAGTCGACTTAATAACTGTAATGATTTTTAAATAATATTTAGCTATTTCAAAAGTTAGCACTTAGAAAATATTTCAAAGAAAACATTCAATGGATCTCTATGGCAAGAAATTCACATTGCAGGTAGAGTACTTTATCGTTACTTTAGTAATCCAGGACTGGGTGCCTAGACCCAGGACTGGGGTCCTTATCAAAAGCAAATTTGCAAAAATAGACACTTAGAAGAAATTTCACAGAAAAGCAGACAATGGTTTCCTATGGGAGAAAAATGAGTTAGAGGTAAGTATAGTTGTGAACACTTTTCAGGGTCAGGGCTGGGCACCAAGATCCAGCACTGGGAGCTCACCTAGGAGCAGGTGAGTAAATTCGTTTTTGTCACTTGGCTGATTTTTGGTGAATTTTTGCAGTTTTGAAAAGTTCACACTTAGAAGATTTTTGAAGAAAAAGCCAGTCAATGCTACCCTATGAGGAAAATGAAGTTAGCGGTTTAAGGGTAAGTACTCGACTGGCAGTGTTGAAATTCCGGGCATGGACTCAGGGGTCCCCCAGTGTCAGGTAGGTACAGTTGGTTCACCCTCAGCGGTTTCAGGACGGCCGGGTGCAGAGAGAGTTGGGCCCAATGTTATCCTATGAGGGATAGGGGGGCCTTGGTTGGTGGCTGCTGTCTGGCAAGCCACGCGGCTGTGGGAGCTGGGCTCCTGGTCACTTACTCAGGGCAAGTGGGGAAGTAGGTTAGTGTAGAGAGGGCACTGCCAGGGCCACTCGGGCGGCTGGGTGCAGGGTGCTTTTTGAGCCTTAGGGCACTCAATGGAAATCAATGGGAATGTTCCGGTTTGGAAAGAGGCTGCAGGCTCTGGGACGAGGATGTTTCAGGTGCCACCACCACTTCGAGAGGTAAGTTGGGTAGTTGTAGGTTAGGTGGGTACCCCGGGATTGGGCACAGGGGGCCGCAGGGCGCCGGGGTGCCTTTTGACGTCGGGAATCTTACCCTCTGGTTGATCGCGGCTGGGGTGGCACTTGGTTCTGAGGCTGCAGGCTTCTTCCGGGATGTCGAGGGGGTCCTTGGGTGCCGGACTCTGGGTCACAGTCGCCGTGGGGTCGTCCTCTGGGTCTTTGTCCACTCCGGCACTGGCCAGGCTTGGCTGGTGCAGAGTGTGTTGGGTCCGCGGTCCCGGGCTGGTGCCAGGGATAGCAAATAGGTTTCTTGAGTAGAGCCTCTACTCGTGGGAGTCCCAGGGGCTTAGAGCTAAAAGGTAGCCAGGTCCTCCGGGGTTGGTGAGGTTGCTGGCCACGAGGGATGCCGCGCTGGTGCAGGTTCGAGAGTCGACAGGCCGGTAGGGCTGGGGCCAAAGCAGTTGGTGTCTTCTTCTCTTTTTAGCAGCTGCAGGGCAGGTCTTTGTTCTTCTTGCTCTTATTGTCGTTTTCTATCTGGAATCTAAGGAAGGAAGGTTCAGGGTGCCCCTAAATACTAGATTTAGGGACGTTACAGGTAGGTGAAGGCCACGGACCAATGGGTCCTTGTCCTGGGGTGGGTACACCCCCTATCCTGCCTCTCTCCTGTGGGAGGGGGGCAGTAGCCTAATCCTGATAGGGTAGGGCCTCCCATCTTCAAGATGGCGAGAGCCCGGAGATGTGCTTCACCTCGCCTCCCCCACCTGAGGGGTGGGGTGGGCAGGCTGGCACATCCCCTGTCCTTGTATGGGGTTTCCGGCCAAGCTTCCCGCCAGAGTGGGGGGTTGCAGTGGCCTGGGGAAACTCCAAATGGCGGCCTGCCTTTGAAGCTTCCCTTTGCTCATCCTGGGGGAGGAGATTTCTCACCTCACCCAGGATGTGCATTGTTGCAGGCCCGGGAGAGCAGGGGCTCTCCCACCCAGGGGTCCAGCAACGTGTCTGCTGTGTGGCAGCCTGGGCAGCCTCAAAGCAGACGTGGATTGTAAGTTAGCTGTAAGGGGGCATCTCTAAGATGCCCTCTGGGGTGCTTAGTACATTAAATCCTACACTGGCATCAGTGTGGGTTCAATGTGCTGAGAAGTTTGATACCAAACTTCCCAGGCTTCAGTGGTGCCAATATGGTGCTGTGGAGCTCGTGTTTGACAAGCTCTCAGCACCATGTACTCTTAAATGACAGCACTGCACTTACAGTGCTCAGGAATGGACCCGGGTACTGTAGGGGCACAGGGCTCCTGCTCCTGTGCCCACACCATAGGCGTAATGCACCCAGCTAGAGGGGTGGCTGACATATGCCTTGGCAGTGTAGGTGATGGGCATGGTACACAGTGATGTGTGCCATGTCGACTCTTTGTTTTGTCCTGCACCCAGACACTCAGCCTGCAAGGGCAGTGTGTGTGTAAGGGTACAGGGCCTCTGAGGGTGGCACAATGAGTGCTGCAGCCCTTAGAGGCCTTCCCTGGCCACAAGGCCCTGGGTACCTAGGGTACCATTTACTAGGGGCTGACATGTGGCTAGGGTTTGCCAATTTGGAGTTTGTGTAGTTTAAGGAAGGAACATAGGCCCTGGGCACCTGATTGGCAGGAACCCAGGGTACACTCAATCGAAGTTCATTCAGCAATTTAGCAAAAAGTGGGGGCATACCATGCAAGAAAGATGGCACTTTCTCACAATGGCACACTGGGATGAGTGCCATATTGACTCTTCACTTTGTTTTGCACCTAAACACGCAGTCTGCAATTTGAGTGTGTGTGTATAAAGGTACAGGGTCTCCAAGGGTGGCACAATAAGTGCTGCACCCATTGGAGGTCTTCCCTGGTCATAATGCACTGGGTACCTGTGGTACCATTTACCATGGGCTGACCTGTGGCCAGAGATGCCAGTTGGGTTTGGGTACAGTTTGGGGGGAAAAAACACAGGCCCTGGGAACCTGATTGGAAGGGACCCAGGGCACATCAAGTCAAAAGTGCATCAGTAGTCTGGTAAAACGTGGTGGGGGGAGGGGGGTTGTTACTGCAACAGAAACCCAGCTTCTCACAATTGTTTAGGAGTGTAGTTCATTAGGTCTAAATTTGGCTCTGCTTTGTGGGACCCCCAATGGATTTCCAGAACCGGACGAGGCGGAGCAGTTTTAGAGCAACTGTTTAACAGTTCAGGACTATGGCCTAACATTTCCCATC